>NC_136059.1:1088880823-1089553990 GCF_964261635.1 Lissotriton helveticus | reverse complement strand
CTATACTCCAAATCTTGCTCTTTTCTTAAAAGGAACTCTTCATGAGTTTCTCTGCGTAGGGTAGGTTAGGCTCCTAGCTAGATAGTGACAATTTCCTTTATGGAACACTCTGTATTGATTTATGCTGTCACAAATCAACCTTTCATTCGATATTTCTGGGAACGGGACTAATCTGAATGAAGAGGATACGACCATACTAATCCTTTAAGTTAAATAAAGGTTTTGAAAACTTATACAACCTCTCATCATTGACTGAACATTAAGAATCCGACAGTTCAGTTGATGATATACGCTTGACTTGTGTTTTGTTTCAGCTCTATTCGAACCACTGTGGCAAAGGTCAATCTGACCTGCCAAATGCCATCAGGATTTCAAAAGGTTCCGATCTTTAAGTCAGGGTACTTAGTCTTAGGCACTAACACACAAAAAAAAGAATTCAAACTAAAGTAACATATGTGTAATTCTAGTTGTACATTTTCCGGTACAAAGTGTTTCTTTTTCACGATATTTTCATGTTTTATTTCATTTTGAGAACTGCCATTCTGGTGCTTAGCAGGGCTGTTCTTGGGTGCTGGGGTGAGGTGAGATAATTAACTGCAACCTCGCCAAACACCAATTCCAAAACCAGTTATTCCCCCTGGCACCTTACCATAGGTTCTGGCTAATGGCAACATAATTATAGTTTACTTTCCTAAGGGGACTTGAGTGTCTGGATGGGATGGGCTCTGCATGAAAAGTTGCGCATAAGAGTGAATACTGTACACACCAGGAAGTTGCCCACCCATGTATGCTGGATTGCCCATAAGAGGTTAGCTATATGAAAAGTGTTCAGGACAGGGTGAAGGCTGTGTGTAATAGGGCCTTTACCACTTGTGGTCAGGATCTGCACCTAACACCTGTAGGGGGTCAAGCACATATGAGCGGCCACCCTCCTAAGGACCCCACCCACATTCTTCCTTTTTAATTTTTTCTTTCAGCCCTGTGGGAGCATATGGGTTGTGCTGGACCCTGCAGGACCCGATGGGGGGTGCCCTAGGTCCTGCAGGACTCCAGCAGGATCTGTCCTAATCTCACACGAGTGTACTGCAGCACCAGCAGGATAAAAAAATATATTTTCAGTCTGCTATGGCTATCGCCATGACAAATAATCAGTCACAAGTATTTTGTATACCTGGAATAGTCTAACTTAGAAAGTCATACTGCTGAAAACAAAAAAGGGCCCAACACGCATGTTAGCTATTGCATTACACTGCTTTTCATAAGACTTGTAAATTATGATGATCTTTTCTAATAGGGAAACGATGTCGAGTCTAAGAAGAAATGCCGTCATTGACTACGTTGCCCTCGGCCCCAGTTTTAAGCTCTCTACACTTGCTCCTCATAAGAAAAAGCTGTACTTTTAAGCTTATTTGCCATTTTCACAGAACCTGGTACAGGGACTATCCAGCCTACCTTCGGTATAGAGTAAGGTTTTACCATCTATCTAGGAGTCTTCAAACCACAAATAGAGTGTTAGCATGTCCTCACTGTATTCAAATGACTCGCAGTGGAGGTCGCTCCTTTTCCTCAGCACTGTAATATGTTACCTCTCCAAATTCACACTTGCCAAAATGTTCTACCTTTTAAAAATGTGTTAAAAACCTGGTTATTTTAAGTTCTTAGTCAAAAACATCCTCTAGTTGAAGTTTTAGAACCAGCATGCTCCCATGGGAGTGAGCTGTTGTTCTTTATAACTGTAAATAACATAACATTGAAGGAATATTTAATGGGGCTAGTACTTCTCTTTCTAGAGGTGAGCAATTTGACTGTGGAAAAGTGAATGCTCGAAAGTAAAAGGAACAAGCATTGGCATAGCCAATAGGTCTCGCCTTTCGGACCTTATGGGTTAAGCCAGAACTTTTGGCTATATTGTAGAGCTTTGTGGCTGCTGTGCATTATGTTGAAAAGTTATAATAAAAAGTGCTAAGCATTCTTGTTACCTTTATACAAATGAGGACAACATTATATACAACTGAAAACCTAATTAAAAAAAGATTTTAATATAAAAAACGTCTTCTAGTATTTTGTACTTGCACTGCTGGCAACTTCTTCCTGCCTGTTCTCATCGGTGTTTGTTATGAGGGAGCGGGACATAACGGGGGAGTGGAGGTTGGAAAACAGTAATTTAATTAGAAAACGAGCAGCGGACAGACACTAGGGGAGAATCAACAGATGCCAGATTTCAAGGGCAGACTGACGTGATGCTTAGGTGGTGCGCTGATGCCAAATGGTGGGGGTGAATGATATTTGGTGCTAAGGTGGTGACATATGGTGTGGATTGGAGGTACGTTGTGGATTGTGGAGTTGAAATATGTTGTTTGGTGTGTAATTATGCGGTGTGTATTGGAAATGTGTGGAGTTCAATTGTGTGGCCTGGAACTGTGGTGGTGAGTGAAATTATGCTTAGTGAAATTGTGTCATGGTGTGGAGTGCATTTATGTTGATTGGTGGTATGGGGTATAGAGTGCATTTATGTGGCGTGTATTTATGTTGCATTGAGTACAGTGCAATTATGTGGCGTGTAATTATGTGGAACTGAGTGGCATTATGTGGAGTATATTTATGTTGCATTGAGTAGAGAGTAATTATGTGGCGTGTAATTATGTGGTACTGAGTGGTATGTGGAGTGTATTTATGTTGCATTGAGTAGAGTGTAGTTATGTGGTGTTTAATTATGTGCCACAGTGGTATTATGTGGAGTGTATTTATGTTGCATTGAATAGAGTGTAATTATATGACGTGTAATTATGTGGTACTGAGTGGTATTATGTTGAGTCTATTTATGTTTCATTAAATAGAGTGTAATTTTGTGATGTGTAAATATGTGGTACTGAGGGGTATTATGTGGAGTGTATTTATGTTGCATTGAGTAGAGTGTAAATATGTGGCATGTAATTATGTGGCAATGAGTGGGATTATATGTAGTGTATTTATGTTGTATTGAGTAGAGTGTTATTATGTGGCGTGTAATTATGTGGCACTGAGTGGTAATATGTGGAGTGTATTTATGTTTCATTGAGTAGAGTGTAATACTGTGGCTTGTAATTATGTGGTACTGAGTGGTATGTGGGATGTATGTGTTGCATCGAGTAGAGTGTAATTATGTGCCGTGTAACTATGTCAGATTGAGTGGTATTATGTGGAGTGCATTTATGTTGCATTGAATACAGTGTAAATATGTGGCGTGTATTTATGTGGCACAGTGTTATTATGTCGAGTGTATTTATGTCGCATTAAATAGAGTGTAATTATGTGATGTGTAAATATGTGGTACTGAGTGGTATTATGTGGAGTGTATTTATGTTGCATTGAATAGAGTGTAATTGTGATGTGTGATTACGTGGTACTTAGTGGTATTATGTGGAGTGTATTTATGTTATTTATGTTATACATTTATGGAGCCCCAGCAATAATGTGATGCATTTAAAAAAACATGTTTTCCAGTGTGTGAATTTGCCAATGCGATAGGCTGCTATGTGTTCTTTCTTCTCCATGCCCCTGGTGGCTACTTTGTGTAGCTATTGCATGTGTGGTTATTGTGGCTATTTTGTCTTTGTCTCCATGCCTTCTTCTTTGCAGGTCATGTGGTGAGCACCATTTTGTGGTGAAGCCAGTTAGTGTGTGTGGGTGGGAGTGTACCATCGTGCAAGGGTGCCTGCATTGGTGTTAGGCTGCCAAAACGGTGCCACGCTGGAGGAAAGGACAGCAATGCACCGTATTAGATAAATATGGTGCATTCCTGCCCTTTCACTTTGACGTAGGGCAGTGCAGCAAGCTGACTTGTTGCATTGCCATATGCCAAATTCCCATACATGAGACCCTAAGGATGTTGTGGAAAAGTTGAGAGCCAAACCTGGTTCCCCAGCTCCCAAATTGGCAGCTCTGGCCGTAATGCCACATCCAGTTAATGAAGAGTAAGCCCCATTCTGATAGTCTTTCTCACAGCCCCTAAGAGAATAGACTTCAGTTTTTTAGGCAAGATGGAAACGTCTGTTTTAAGTTCTACCTGAGGCACAAACTCTCGACACAAGGCAGTTCGGCACGGGAAAAACAACAGGTTTGCTAATAAGCAAAAATTGCTCACAGAATGCCCGTTGGCACTTATCATACACTCCCTTACCAAAGCTATTTGTCTCTCATTCCAAACCTGTTTTTATTATTTTCTTGGTTCGGATTTAATTGCAATTTCCACTCAGAGATGTGGAAGGAAGAAAGCTGAATGGGCTAATGCGACTGCAGCATGGTAAAGGCGAACATTAGACTAGCTTTACATTTCAAGTTATTACAACAGATATCCTTTTGTGAGGGCGAGACTCCTGCTTTTATAGCATGCATTTTTGCCATTTAGCCACATGGTCTTTCTAACTCCATGTTTGAAATCTACTTGCACAAATACAGTGTTAGAACTGCCATCTTCTGTTTCTACACAAAACAGCATTTATGCTGAGTTTAAGGACCAGACTTAGATAAACCGATGGGGGAGTGTAAAGCAAGGCAATCCATTGAAACATCTTTGTGTAATGGAATCTCAATTCTTTCTAACCCCAATAGAAGAGATTATTTTCTCAAAAACACCAATGAATATAATTTGGTAGACAGCTTGTGAGAACTGGTCTAAAAAGTGCAGCCTAACTTTACTAAACAAAAGAAGCTGTGTCTCGCAAAATGAAGATATATTCACTCTTTGAAATCTGCTAATCCTTGGTTGTTTTTAAGATGTCCATAATATCGTGTCTATTTAGCATTCTGAAGGTGCTAAAAGGTAGTGTGAGTATAATACACACATGTGTGTATAATACATACATACACACATACACTAAAACGTGGCAGAAATATTGCAATGCTGAAGAATGCAAGTATAATACAAAAACTAGATGGTCGGCACTGCTTTGGAACACATATTGGGAATACATTATAATTGTGAGTATTAAAGGAGGGCCAGCCACTTTACATTCTGATTTTGAGGGGAGAGGATGTGGTGTTAGGGCTAGAGCGACCACCCTTGAAGCTGGAAAACAAGGTTTGAGTCTCAGTGGAAGGCTTAACATTCTGTGATTCTGGGCAAAGCACTTAATCTCTTTGTGTAACGTGATCCAATACCTTGAAGTCGATTTAGCGCTATGTAAAATAGCAAAAGAAATGTCAAAAGAACAAACAGCAGGAGGGAGTGCTGAACAAACACAAGTGAGTGTGTTAAACAATGGGCAGTGGAAAAACAGAACACATACGCTGTGCGTGTATTACCAGGAAGGCAGCTGTGCAAAGTAGTGCTTTAGTTAAACGAATGGCAAGCAGTATGACAAATCACATGGAGTTTCACACAACATACAGATGAATGTCTTGCTGAGACAGCGCAAGCAGCGCATGCGTTGCCAAGCCGAGACCTAAAAAGGATTTTCTTCTCCTTGATGATTAGCGTGTAATAATACTGCCCCTTCTACCCAACAACGCTTCTTCAAAATAAAAAGAAAATGTGGGTCCCGTGACTGTAATATAGAGGCCTTTCTGAGCTATTCAGTTAATGTTTCAAAGCCATGTTCATCAACTGTGTATTTTGCAATTTTCACCCCGAGTGGGCTGGGTATGCTCAGACGTGAGTCCCAGGCTCTCCACACCATTGGAGTCAATCTATCCAGGCTGAATGAAGGCTGATAGCCAGAAACCGGTCCTTGGATGCTTGATTCCAGTCTCGGAAAGACATGGCTTGGTAGTTCGGACTGGACTGTTCCCATGAGGCACAGGGTCAGAGCTGATTTGCATATAGCCAGTGTCTAACCCAGGGTGGTGTGGAGTGCAAGAAAACGATGGATTTAGGCCCAGATCCTTGTACTGGGGTGAATGTATGACATTGTTCTACATTCTGTCCATCAATTGTGTTTTTTGCAATTTTCACCCCGATTGGGCTGGGTATGCTCAGACGTGAGTCCCAGGCTCTCCGCACCACTGGAGTCAAGCTATCCAGGCTGAATGAAGGCTGATAGCCAGAAACCGGTCCTTGGATGCTTGATTCCGGTCTGGGAAAGACATGGCTTGGTAGTTCGGACTGGACTGTTCCCATGAGGCACAGGGTCAGAACTGATTTGCATATAGCCAGTGTCTAGCCCAGGGTGGTGTGGAGTGCAAAAAAGCGATGGATTTAGGCCCAGATCCGTGTACTGGGGTGAATGTATGACATTGTTCTACATTCTGTCCATCAACTGTGTTTTTTGCAATTTTCACCCCGAGTGGGCTGGGTATGCTCAGACGTGAGTCCCAGGCTCTCCACACCACTGGAGTCAAGCTATCCAGGCTGAATGAAGGCTGATAGCCAGAAACCGGTCCTTGGATGCTTGATTCCGGTCTGGGAAAGACATGGCTTGGTAGTTCGGACTGGACTGTTTCCATGAGGCACAGGGTCAGAGCTGAATTGCATATAGCCAGTGTCTAACCCAGGGTGGTGTGGAGTGCACAAAAACGATGGATTTAGGCCCAGATCCTTGTACTGGGGTGAATGTATGACATTGTTCTACATTCTGTCCATCAACTGTGTTTTTTTCAATTTTCACCCCGAGTGGGCTGGGTATGCTCAGACATGAGTCCCAGGCTCTCCACACCACTGGAGTCAAGCTATCCAGGCTGAATGAAGGCTGATAGCCAGAAACCGGTCCTTGGATGCTTGATTCCGGTCTGGGAAAGACATGGCTTGGTAGTTCGGACTGGACTGTTCCCATGAGGCACAGGGTCAGAGCTGATTTGCATATAGCCAGTGTCTAACCCAGGATGGTGTGGAGTGCAAAAAAACGATGGATTTAGGCCCAGATCCTTGTACTGGGGTGAATGTATGACATTGTTCTACATTATGTCCATCAACTGTGTTTTTTTCAAAGCCATGTTAAGCTGCAGGATTCCAAAGAAAAGATTAATCTTTCTTAAAAAAATTGGTAAGTGGAGTAGCAATTGTAAAATATCAACATACGCATTTTTATAATAATTGGATGAGCCTACAACATTTAATTTATTTGATGGTGGTGGAATTTGGCTACTCTATGATAGCCTTGAGCTTTTAATGCCTAGAGCAGGGCTCGAGTCGGGGTACCACGCGGGTGGACGAAGTCCCCCCACTTATTTTACCGGGGGGACGCCGTCCCCTCTGCCAAACTGCTGGACTTCACTCTTTGGCCTCTCTGGGACGAGAAGCTCGGCACCTTTTGTGACGTCACTTCCAGTGACAGCGTCCCCCCACTTCCTTTTTTATGACTTGTGCCCTGGCCTAGAGGGAGCAACTAGCCAAGTACAATGTAGATTCCAGAGATGGGGATAAAGAAGAGCACAGAAAAAGGATTCGTCACTTTGGGTCACTGATCAAAGGAACTACAGGACTGATTTTACATGTAAGCAAACACTAAGGGCCAGATGTAGGTGGCTATTTACCGACCGGTAACGGCCGATTTCGGCCGTTACCGACCGGTAAATGGGTATTTGTGATGTAGGGGCCCTATTTTACCGATTCGGTAAATTTACCTAATTGGTAAATTTACCGAATCGGTAAAATACCGAATCGGTATTTTTACCGATTCGGTAACTTGCAGATGTAGGTGGGACTCTTTTGAGTCCCATAGGCCTTACAGAATCGGTATTTTACCCCCCAATCCAATTGGGTGGTAAAATACCGAATCCAGGTGTGCATGCACATGTGTGCATGCACACCTATGCCATGTGACAGACAAGCACTGATAGGGGGGTGCAGGTGCACACCTGTGTGTAGACTTTAAGTGGGTTTCTAGTTTCTTATGAGATATTTGGTGGGTTTGTAAAGAATGTGCGTGCAATTCCCGGTGGGGAAATGACCCTAATTCCCCAAGTTAGAACAGCAAGGTAGGCTGTGGGAGAACCCACAGTTAAGGGAATGCACAGCTCAAAAGACAACAATGTCTAAAACAAATTTATCAATAGCAGTTTAGAATTCTTATGAAAAGCTCTGAAGCCAACCATTATATGTTTCATCACATATGTTTTACTGTTATCGCATTTTTCAAATCACAGCACAAAAACATTATTAGCATGTATAGGTATACAAACTGTTTGTGTCACATGTCAAAATAATATCAAGTCAACAATGCGTTTGAACACTTGAGAGATACATAACATGCTTATTTCATCCATCCCAATGCATTTCGGGTTACGTGGAACCCTTCGTCAGGGGAAAGCGTAAGAGGGTGAAGTTTTCTCATTCAATGTCGCCACTGGAAATTAAGAACACAACAACATGCAGTAAAAATACTGCTCGGCTATTAGGATTTGCACCCCAAGTTGTGCATAGAGAATAAAGAGTGTTGGAGATAGGCCAGTGAAATGAATCCTCCAATTAAGGAGAGTGAGAAGGGTCCAATCACCATAATATGGAATGAAAATAATAGTAATAAGGAAATAACGTCTAAATAATACCTTGCAGAAGGTGTTGATCCGCAAAAGAGATCAGGTGCTGAGGGTTTTGATCCGCAAAAGAGATCAGGTGCTGAGGGTGTAAGTGTGGGGCACTGCTGTCTGTAATTGCAATGATATAATGGAGTGTTATAATGGAGACTGTCCTAAGACAGTGAAGAGACCGTAAATAAAACGAGACGTTATAATGCTCGCTTACCGGAAATTTAGTGATGTAAGCACTAGCGAGAGTGCTGGTAATCCAAAGCAATCGGGAGAAGGGAAACCCTCGGTGTAGGTCAGCTGCAGGTCCCCATGTTCTAAAGGTATGCAAACACCTATATGGCTCATTTTGAAAACCAGCATATACTTACCAACCCCATCTGGATGAATAATGCAATAGCCATCTTTCGCTACATTGATGACATCCTGGTCATATGGAATGGTCAAAAGAGCACATTGGAGGATTCCATTAAGACCTTAAACCTGCACAATCCGAGAATTCAATTCACCTATGATATTCAAGAAAATAAGATACATTTCCTGGATATAGAAATTCAAAAAACAACCACAGGCTTGAGTACATCAGTCTACACTAAACCCACAGACGTGAACAGTGCATTACACTTTACCAGTGCACACCCCATTTCTCTTAAGAAACATCTCCCGATTTCGCAGTTCATGCGCATAAAGAGAATCACCTCGGATAACCAAGAATGTACCCACAAAATCCAAGAACAAAAATGCAGATATCAAACAAGAGGATATCCAGTAGAAATACTTGATCAAGCTGCAGAACAGGTTGAAAAGAAACCAAGGAAGGATTTGCTACAAACCACAGTAAGAACGCCATCCCGCAGAGAGGTATTTGTACTGAAACACTCCACACAAGCTCCTCGCATAAAAAATATCATCAAGAAAAGATGGGAAATCATTGAAAATGAACCAGACTTTCAAGGCATCTTCTTAGATTCTCCTTTATTTGCACACCAAAGAGCGAAGAATCTTCGTGAACTTTTGAAACCACAAGAAGACAAACCCATAGGAGGTTACAAGGGAATGACTAAATGTTACAACTGTGGACAGTGCAGTAATGTAATCACAGGTGACACTTTTATGCATCCACAAACGGGCACCAAACTAAAACTTCATCACACGTCAAATTGCAACACTGAAGAAGTGATATACGCAATTAAATGCCCATGTGGCCTAGTGTACGTAGGCAGAACAAGCAGAAAGATAAAAACTCGTATTATAGAGCATAAAAGCCGGATTCGGAATAAGAACACCACATCCCCACTGGCAATACACTGGGAGACATCGGGTCACACCATACCCCAATTACGATTTACAATACTAGAAAGAGTCAAAAAGGTGTCAGGCACTGACATCAACACATCATTAGCCCGCAGGGAAACACACTGGATAAAAACACTGAGAACGATAGCCCCAAATGGGCTCAATGACCATTATGAGATGCTGTGTTTTTTATAAGTGAACCCTTTTAGCTCAATATTGTACAGGATCTGCACCCATTTCTTATCTTGTTTTCCACTTTTGACTGTTTGTTCACATATGTTTCATCTCTCTTTTTCTTTTTTAAAAAAACATGTCTTTCCCTATAATCAATTTCGTTTTAGATTCTGTTTTTATTTTTTCTAATATCTAACATTATATATTATGTTCTTTTCACTCCTTTATCTTATTTTCACAATTATCTCGATCCCCTATACACTTGTCCCCTCGTTTCATTTCCGATTCCCTGGAGATACTGCTCCGTTTTCCACTTCGTTATGCACCCTTGGGTCTATTTTTAAGGATTATAGATCTCCCACTGCCTTGAGTATAGAACCTCCCCGGTCGCGCATTGCACCCTGGATTATTTTCCCTTCCCAGCGTTTGAAGAAACTGACGATCCGATTACTTGGCAAGCCTCCGGTATGTAGATCCCGCTTCGTATGTTCCAGTAGACGCTATGTCTATAGTGAAACCTTCGTTAATTGGAGGAGTTTAACTTTACCTCCACTATCTACCTTTAGAACACGGGGACCTGCAGCTGACCTACACCGAGGGTTTTCCTTCTCCCGATTGCTTTGGATTACCAGCACTCTCGCTAGTGCTTACATCACTAAATTTCCGGTAAGCGAGCATTATAACGTCTCGTTTTATTTACGGTCTCTTCACTGTCTTAGGACAGTCTCCATTATAACACTCCATTATATCATTGCAATTACAGACAGCAGTGCCCCACACTTACACCCTCAGCACCTGATCTCTTTTGCGGATCAAAACCCTCAGCACCTGATCTCTTTTGCGGATCAACACCTTCTGCAAGGTATTATTTAGACGTTATTTCCTTATTACTATTATTTTCATTCCATATTATGGTGATTGGACCCTTCTCACTCTCCTTAATTGGAGGATTCATTTCACTGGCCTATCTCCAACACTCTTTATTCTCTATGCACAACTTGGGGTGCAAATCCTAATAGCCGAGCAGTATTTTTACTGCATGTTGTTGTGTTCTTAATTTCCAGTGGCGACATTGAATGAGAAAACTTCACCCTCTTACGCTTTCCCCTGACGAAGGGTTCCACGTAACCCGAAATGCATTGGGATGGATGAAATAAGAATGTTATGTATCTCTCAAGTGTTCAAACGCATTGTTGACTTGATATTATTTTGACATGTGACACAAACAGTTTGTATACCTATACATGCTAATAATGTTTTTGTGCTGTGATTTGAAAAATGCGATAACAGTAAAACATATGTGATGAAACATATAATGGTTGGCTTCAGAGCTTTTCATAAGAATTCTAAACTGCTATTGATAAATTTGTTTTAGACATTGTTGTCTTTTGAGCTGTGCATTCCCTTAACTGTGGGTTCTCCCACAGCCTACCTTGATGTGACAGACAAGGGCATGTCTGTGTGCCACATGTCACACGTGCCTGAATTCGGGGTGCTAGAGGGTGTCAAAGTGACACCCCCTGCACCCTTGCAACATTCGGTATTTACCGATTCGGTAAATACCGATTCGGTAATGCCCATTGATTCCTATGGGCTTCAATGCCCATAGGAATCAATGGGCATTACCGAATCGGTATTTACCGAATCGGTAAATACCGATTTTTACAGAATCGGTAATTCAATTACCGATTTTACCTAAATCTCCCCCTTCTATTTTACCGATTCATAAATACCGAATCGGTAAAATTCGGTATTTATGAATCGGTAAAATAGAATTACCTACATCTGGCCCTAGTATAGGAACCGCGTTAAACTGCTGCAAAACATAGAAGACTGACTTGAAGGTTTAGGTAGATTAATTTAGTGAGAATTATGAATCACTGGTTGGTTTTACCCATTGAAATACTCTGCCTGACCCATTCCCAGCATAGTGCTGTTGGGAACAGAAGCGAATATATATACTGCTGTACTGAAGGATTCCTGCTAAAGCACTGGCTCCAATTTTGTCCTGAATCTCTGAAACAAAAAAACTGTTTCCAAGGCCAGTGATTATAGCCTGTTGCTGACCCAAAGAGCCCAGGTGACTGCCGGTAAAGACCGATGGCTCCTGTGGAATTTCTATACTGTTGCTTAAGTGAGGGTCATGGAATACAGAGGGCTGTAGCCTATCTGTAATAAACAGTGCAGATTAGTTACAACTGCACGTTCTTGAATTTTCTCTACAAGTTATGATTTAAAAAAATTTCATCTCTATAGGACCAGGATAAGGTGGCAAGCTCTCTGAAAAAATACTTGACTTTGGTGGCTTCGTCTTAGTGTTTTTTCCGACTAGAATTCTGACATTATAAAACAACCACCCAGCAAACCTTTCTGATCTTTACTTTAGAACTATTTGAGCACAGATTTCACCTTTGCCTCGAGTGAAGATATTGGACACCCAAAATCTTTGCCATGTCCAAAGATAAGACCTTGTTTCCAGAAGAACCACCACCCCACCGACTGTCCATTGTGCCCAGTTCTTGATCTACTGCAAGCTATAGAGTGACAATGAGCAAGCTGTGACCCAAGACAACAAGCACACTGTGAGCTTGCACTTTACCAGTAAGCGATGTACTTCCTCTTTATCAATTTTGGACATCTCAGAGTAGAACTTTCACCCGTGGCGAAGAGAAAGTATACAGCTCATTGGGTGGCAGCCACCAAGAATCTCTGTTGCCACTCAGGCCCGAGTCACAGAGAGGGAGGAGAAACATTATCAGTAGCCATATATGCCAAACTACTTCCAGCTGCAGAGATGTATTATGGTGCAAATCTTTGCTTTGGGCAATGTCAGAAAAACATAATGTTTTCTCATGAAGGGAGATATGTTCCTATAATGTAGGATTAAAACGTGCCCACCCCCAGGCAGAGCCATCTGTTGTCATAGTCATTTGTTTGGGCATTCACTTGATCCATATTCTCTTATGTACCTTTGAACTAGGACAGATGCAGCAACATGAACTACCAAACAAGGGCACTGTGACAGAACTGTGCCCGTCAGACACATAACACTCTTAGTTACTGAGTTCAATGGTCTTCTGAAAGCCAGTGAATACGTTTGTATCATAGATTGTAGTAAGTTAACATATTTGTTGGAAAGGGCCCTTTCTAGGGTGCTTTCCCTCGATGTTTTGCTTTTCTCCTTCTCCTTCCTCTGATCTAGGTGCTAGCCTTAAGACTTTGAGCACATTTGGCACTGCAATTCAGTGGCAAAGTGCTGTGCCTGTCATATACATACTGGTGATTGGTGTATACATCATTGGCTAATTTGAGTTAGCTGCAAGTCACTTGTCTAGGGCGTAAGGCATATAAGAAGGGCATGTATCTCGAATGCTCCTCCATGGGCCAGCAGTACTGGTCGTGTCATCCATGGAGGTAGATCAGCAATTGTGCCAATGGTCTGCCCCGGTGGTCTGTGCGAGGTCGCTGTCTCCTTCTTCCTGGGCACACGCCGCAAGGTACTTTGTTGTGGAGAACATCATGACGGGCCGGAGGGGTTTTGTTGTGCCTTGTGGGCATCTACAGCTGGCTTTCAGGAGTTATGGCAACTCGCACCTCCGCCTGAGGGGAAAACCTTCTCAAGACTTGGAAGCGCATTAGCTTCCTGGGTCACAACCTTTTGTCTCCAAGGGGGGAAAAGGGATAGCGATATTGCAGTCTCGCTGGTCCTGTCAGGCAACTGGGGACCTAATCTGGATGAACAAAGAAACTGTTCCTTTCCTCTTTAGGTGGTTTGACATTCTAATCAATGTGTTGCCAGCAGGGGCAACATGTATCGTTGGCTGGGTTAGTTGAGAGCCTGGAGGGGTTGGGTCACGAGGCATAGTCAAAGGCCTGTGAGTTCTTGACAACTGCAAATGTTGGGGTATGCAATATTGGAAACGTGTTTGTTGATTACCTTTGAATAGGGCACACATGGTTAGACCATTATGTTGCTAATGGGACAGTGTAACTGTAAAGTCTATATTCAATGTTCAGATCGTTTTTGATTTCAATGTATATATCATGTTGATTTCTATGTGTGTGTGTAATACGAAGACCAGTGCTCTATACATATGGTGGGGAGTCTTTTTGTAGTGTACGCAGGGTGTTACGAGGGTGGTGGTGTACCAATATATCACAAATTGACCCTGAGGAGAAGTGTGACTGCTCTGTGCCAAGCTACCTAAGGGTGGGCACAGGTTATCTGGAGGATTTCAACTGGCTTTGATGCGTCACAGCAAGCCAGAAACCGCTGGGTCTAACATTTGGTGATCAGCGGTGTGGATAGAATGTGTGTTGGCACAAGCCCTAGCAGCACAGTGGTTCGCTACGACTCCAGTTTACAATATAATTTTCTTGCCTTTGATTTTGTTTTTTTCTGTGGGTTACGATTTTAGTTTGGAAACCTTTCTGTGTTCACAACAGTCATGTCTAAGTCTAGCTAGCCAGCAGGGGTTCTTGCTGTGAGGGAGTTTGGGCACGAATGGGAAGCCGGGAAAGGGACCCAGCTCAGGAGACTCCACGCAGACCGGAAATGTTCTTTTAAAGGCCAAGGGAGAAAGGTGGAGCTGCAAAAGTCATGGAAGGCCTCGATGGAGGCCTGGAGGGCCGCTGGATATTCAAAGGAGAGTGAGGTATTGGATAATGAGGGACAGGGTCTGTGTGACGGGCCAGGCTCAGGGGCGTCGTCTGAAGTGAACAGGCTCACACCATTATGTCGAAGATGGGGTTTTATTTTCCGGTACACTCGACGTTTTACCGTCGCCAGGGTCGGTAGGGTACTAACAGTGTCCAATTAAAGATAAGCAAAGAAAAGAAAACAAGGTCCCGTCTCTTCCTAGGACAAAGTCTTAAAGTGTTTCTTCATGGATACGGTATTCAGCTTAAAGGTGGGGCCGTCCTGGGCTTCGGTTCTCCCCGCCTTGGGTCTCACCCGGGCTTCTTCTTCCACTCATGGAGACTCGAAAGCAATCAGTGAAAAGAAAAGAAAGAAAACACGTGTCAGTGTCTAGGACACGGTCGTGTATTAGTATAGGAAAGGGGGTGCAACACAATTCAGTGGTGGATGTTCGTCATCTACTCCAGGGTGTGCACGTGAAGGAAAAGGGGGGGGGGGGGAGTGTTGGAAAACGGGAAGCGGCTTGGACTAACGGAGGACGCTGACTCTGGCCGCAGGGTGTTCAGGGATCCTCGCGTCCCCGCCTTCCCACCCAGCCCGCAACCCGTCTCCGTACCTGGGAGAGCCACACTCCTCCAGGAGAGTGGCTGGGCGAATAGTGATACCGTTGGCCTCCTGGCACCTCCTCCGGTAACGTCTTCTTCTCCTCTCGGTTTTCGCTCCGTCCTGGTCGTTCTCCTCTTCTACGCACGTCTTCCTCACTCGAGCTCCGATCCTCCGACTCTCCCTCCTGTCTGCTCCACTCTGTGCCTCTTGCTTCCGGCTTTCCCTCTCCGCGGGTCTCCTGATTGGTTGTTCTATGGTGACGTCGTCATGGGGGCCGGTTCCAGTCAGCTCTGGGATTTCCTTAAAGGTATATATGCCGGTTTCGGGAGATCCCTCAAACCAGACCGCCCCTCTTCCAGCTGCCCAGGTCTCCGGCTGTAATGAAAGGAATCCACAGTTCTCAGCGGGGGCAGACCACCATTCCCTTGCTTCTGTTCCCTCCAATTCAGCATATAACAGGGTAGGCAAGTCTGACCCGTTACAGTCTGGCTCTTGAAACTTTCCAGAATCAGGAGCTGCAGGGATGGGGTGGGGCGCCACCCGGGCAGGAAGCAATGTTGCTTCTATGTGTCTGTCTTCCAGGGAACTGGGGGATAGGTGGGTGAGAAAGGGGGCTCGAGGTGGAGCCTGGTGGATTCCAATGGGAACGTTGAAAGGCAAGAGCAGAGAGAAGGCATGGTATGAAGGCAAGGAAAGGAATGTTGGCTCTGGGGTTGAGTGCAGCAGGTGGGATTTACAAGCCAAGAGTGCTAGGTCCGGGCCAGGTGGTGGCAGCATGTCAACCGGGTCCAGCGAAGTGGCTGGGCAGGCATGAGGGAAGGAACCCAACGTGGGTGGCTCCGTTGGTCCCTTACCAAGGGTGGGGGAGGTATGGTTCAGCGTGGGCAATTCTCAATGGAGTTGGGTGGTTGGGGGGCTCCATTCCTCTACTCAAGGGAGGAGAGAGGGTAGGGGTGGACCGAGGTCGACATAGCCTCCTACTCAGCTCCAGGGAGTGGTATATTCCAGGAGAAAACAACCGGTGAGGAGACTGAACATCATCAATTGAAGGGTCTTCCCTTGTGGCAGGAGAATGGAGGGGAGGGGCTAACACACATTCCTCCTTTTCAGGATTTGGGGGGTACCCCTACTCAACAGGGAGTGCAACATTTAGGGACAGGGGCAAAAGAGCTCGCCTCTGGCCCCTATCCAGCTTCAGTGTCTCGAGCCCCAGCTGGAGAAGCAGGCTCAGGAGGCCATCCCTGAATTGGTGAGAGTGAGAGTGTATAACAGGTATGATGCACCTGTGTATATCAATTCCCCCTCTCTCTTGGAAACCACCCAATACTGAAGTCTTGGGATGGACAGGAATTTGGTTCTGATACTAATGGCAATCAATGCCTTTTGCTGGGTTATGTACCGGTGAACTAGGGTTGCATGGAGGTGAGGACATGAGTCAGACCACTTGGGCTAAGAGGGTCACTAGGTTGAGCTTAGATGGGTTCCTAGAGGAGGCTTAGTGGGCCTTGGGAGTAGGTGGAACAGATCCAATGATGTTCCGGGGGGGAGGGGGGGTACACAACTTGCGGCTTCCTCTACAGGAAATGAACAATTGTCTAGGGTCCATCACTCAGCACAGGGAAGTTAATCAAGGTATTGATTAAACTCCCTTTGCATTCGACTGGGAGGGGGCAGTGTTGGAAATGGCCCTTCCTAGGGTGCTTTCTCTCAACGTTTTGCTTTTCTCCTTCCCAGTTGTTTCGGGAACTAGGTGCCAGCCTTAGGGCTTTGAGCGTATTTGACACTGCCATTCAGTGCCAAAGCGCTGTGCTTGTCATATATATACTGGTGATTGGTGTAAACATGATTGGCTGATTCGAGTTAGCTGTAAGTCCCTTGTTTAGGGGGTAAGACATATACCCAGGGCATGTATCTCGAATGCTCCTCCGTGGGCCAGCAGCACTGGTTATACCATCCACTGAGGTAGCTCAAGAATTGTGCCACAGGTTTACCCTGGTGAGGCCTATGTGCACATGTTACTGTTATTTGGCTTGGAAGTTAAAAAGCTACCTGCCAAGGTTCTGCATGTCTCTTGCTAAACTGGAGTTCTCCCTGGTTACAGGGTACTGTGTCGGGAAGAAGTAGAGCATATGCGCATGTGTGTTACAAGCAAGTGTTGTGAATGGTGCTTGATGGTGTGTTCGGTATAATGGACCTGTTTCTCGCGTTGGATTAGCTTGGGGGAATGTAGGGAAAGGCTATTGAGCAGAATTTCCCTACGTGTAGAATAGTATCAGTATAGTGTTTAGTATTGATGAGTTTGTTATGGAGCATCATCTATGGTAGTGCAAGTGGATTCAACATTACGTATGTGGAAATATCACTGTGGGAAAGTGGGCATTTCGATGCTTGTGACTCTGTGTGCCTGTCGGCCTGTCTCCAATTCAAATCTGGGTGCTGGGGGGACAGTTACATCTGTGCAATCCTGATAGAAAGCTATTAACTTGGGGCTCAAGGGAAACTGCAGACCTCAGACTCTGAGGGGCCTCTCATGGACGGTTACTTGAGGGGGAATTTGCACCTGCATTCCAAGGGGCAGGATTTTGGCTCCACTAAAGATAGTGAGCTAACCTCCTGGGGTAGGATGGCAGAAAATGCCAGAATTTAGAGAGCGCCTGTGCATTTAAAAAGGTGGCCTTATGAACTGATTGCATTTTCCAAGCCATTGTGGGGCTCTGGCCTCAGAAGTAAAGAGACATCATTGGATCTGGAACAGTACTACGCTGGGACATCAACATGAGGAATCATTAAAGCTGGAGAGACAGCAACTGGCTTATCCACAGATTTGTGGTGGGCTGGAGCTTGTCATGCTCAAGACGGGGGAGTATTACTTGGTGGGTTTTGCTTGGACATTGCTGGCCTGCAGCTAGTGCAACACAAAAAGATGATGGATAGAATGTTGAACAGTGTCAAGCATTCACCCTCAGTAACAGATCTGGGTTTTAAACATCGTTAGTTTGCACACCACGGCATTCGAGTTTGGGCACAGCCATAAGCAAATCGGCTTTGACCCTGTTCCCATGGAAACAGTCCAGCCTGAACTGCCAGACCAGGTCCTCACGGACCAAAAAACAAGAATCCTGGGACTAGTTTCAGGGCATCGCCCCTAATCAGCCAGGCTAGCTTGAAACTGGTGGTGTAGCGAGCACAGGACCCACGTCTGGGCATACCCTTTCCACTTAAGGTGAAAATGCAACGCAAAAAGATGGTGGACGGAATGTTGAACATAGTCAAACATTCACCCCCAGTCAGCATTCTGTCCATCATTTGTTCCTGTTGCTTTTGGCCTGCAGCTAGTGCCAACTGTTGTGGCCCGGGTCCCCAAATACTCTCCAAGGGTTGGTCGGCTGCCCTCCTATCCACGAGATCCCAGGTACACAAAGGATCTCCCCATTTCCACAATATCTGAAGGAGCACGCAGAGGTGTGGCGAAAATGGGTTGAAGACAAGTGATCATCGGTTGGGACAAGGACCGCCTTGATATACACTGTCATTACTCTGTGCAGAAAAGTGTGCTCTTACAGATCAGCAGCCCACCTGAAGTGCCGGGAAGTGAGGAGTTCAAAAAGAGAGGGGGGAGCTTGCAGAGTCCGAGGGACCCATGCTTGCAAACAGGGGACTTGTGCTAGCTGGCACTCTGGAGCTTGTGGTGCCCAAGGAGTGTTGGGGGACCTGAGCAGGGAGCCGAGACTGTCTTCAAGCTTCATATCAGGAGGATGACAGTGCCTGACATCACGGCCTCTGTCAGAGGTCGCTGGCTCCCTCTCCCTGGACCCACACCACATGGTACTTTGTTGTACAGAACATTGTGATGGGGAACAAGGGGTTTTGCTGTTCTTTGGGGGCACCTACAGCTGGCTGTTGAGAGCAACTGCAGGTCACACCACTGCCTTAGGGGAAACATTTCTCAAGACTTTGGAGTGCACCAGCTTCCGGGTCACAACCTTTTGTATATAGGGGGATATCATTCCCGCACTCGTGCAGGTGCTGTCAGGTGCTTGGAGACCTAATTCAGATGGATGAAATGAAGCGACTGGTTCTTTCTGCTTCAGGTGCTTCTGTAATTCTAATCAACGTCTTGCCAGTAGGGGAAATGTGCATCATTGGCTGGGGTAGCTGAGAGACAGAGAAGCTGGCTTATGAGGTATAGTCTAAGACCTGAGTTCTTGACCACTGAAAATGTTGGGGTATACGCTATTGGAAATGTTGGGTTTGTTTATTACCTCCAAATAGGGCATACATTGTTATGCCATTCTGCTGCCAACTGGAAAGTTTGACAATTGCATACAACTGTAAATCATATATTCAATGTGCATGGTTTTTGATTTCAATGTATATATCGTGTTGATTTCAATGTGTGTGTGTGTGTAATACAAAGACTGGTGTTTTATGCATACAGTGTAGAGTCTTTTTGTGGAAGATGAAGTGTGTTGTGAGGGTGGTGTAGTGCCATACTTTAT
This sequence comes from Lissotriton helveticus, assembly GCF_964261635.1. Lineage (NCBI taxonomy): Eukaryota > Metazoa > Chordata > Amphibia > Caudata > Salamandridae > Lissotriton > Lissotriton helveticus. The sequence goes on along the minus strand of NC_136059.1, from coordinate 1,089,534,334 downwards.
ACATTTATCAAAAGAAGGGAGGTCTCCTAATTAATCCAATCAGGGACAAGGAGGAATGATTTGCAGAAACTTCAAAAAGTCCCAGTATTCAGTTTTTGAAAAAACTTATTGTATACCCCCCTCATAACTCAAAATAACTAAAGTGATAACAACCTCACAATCAAAGAAGAGTACAATTTTAAGAATAAAGCATAAATTCAGAAAAACAGTTTTATAAAAATTGAACAATTTATTACACATAATTCAATTGAGTATTCAATAACAGTAATACAGTGCCATTAAAAAAGTTTTTAAAAATGTGTCCATACACATAAAGAACAATTAAAATTACAAGGTTCAAGAGTTGTCGACGCAGCGTTTCGGTTTTTACGATAGCACCTTCATCAGGACAAGGTTCTATTTAAAAAAAAAAAACATACAGTTAGAGAACAAGCATTAGTCTTTCAGAAAACTTTTCTTTATTATATTCTAAGGCACAGAAATATACTAACATCTTTTAGGTTGTTTCACATAGTATTTTTTACACATCTATAAAATCCTTTTTTAGTTATTGAGTTATGTGAGGTTATACTTTCAGGCTTGAATGAGAGTGACCTATGTCACTCTACGGTAGCATGTAGATATAATTATGCATACCTACGATAATTCGTTCAGCCTCTCATCTAAATTGGAGGGTTGTGTAAGATATGTGATGCCTCGAAGGATAAGGGCTCTATTCTGTAAAAAGTGCCACAGTTTTCTTGCTGGGGGGAAAAGAAATAAATTGACACAACACATCTATTAGTTAGATAGCCAAATTTTTCAATTACGGCAATTTGCCTCACTTTGAGGGCGCCTCAATTTTTTAAAACATACGCTCATTAGTTCGATGTTACCTTCGGATATGTCTGTGGTAAGGATGAGATCGGAGGGGGGCCACCGTGTTGTTATAGGTATGTATCTATAGAGAAACATATATATACACATTAGGATCATTCAGCTCGTTCACTGCTCGTTATCCTCCAACACTTCTGGATTATAAGAGCTTACTAACCTATAGTCTTGTATGTTTGTTCATAAAGTGCTAGTCATACACAGCCAAGGCTTAGCAGCGATCTGAAACATTAAATTAAAGATCCAATTTACTGTATGTTTATGATATTACTAGCCCTCTATGGTCTATGGAGTGCAAAGGAACTAGTACTTACCCTGAAAACAGGGATGTTGAGCCCTCTAGGTAGCGTGACTGGATTCCTTTTAATTCTACCAGCGCTATCCTTTGAGATGCGGTCTTTTATCAATGGACCTGCATTTAATTAAAATATACATCTCTTGATCATTTGAACAACCCTGAGAATTGAATTTCAGTAGCTCAATAAACATTGTCGATTGTTGCCGCGTATCCTCGATGTTAAATTACACAGTACATTACTAATTTCAAAATTTTTGTCTAAATCGTCATTTTTTGGGATGTCTCCCTCTTTTTGTTTTCAAATTCGAAATTAGCGTAGTTAAACAATTTGATAACTAAGAAATAGGAAGTAACCCAACATCGAACTCGTAAACGAGCTATTGCTTTATCGCAAGCATACTAGTAAAACCCCGTCTCTTTCACCCATTATTTTGTGGGCATTAATTACGATTTAATTCACGAGCTTTATTCGGTAGCCTACGTAACAACAGTCACGGATTAAATAAAGAGCATATTAACATTTGCTCTGCGTTATTGACTAAACACTATTAATTTAAGAAGACGTCTGTAGATCTAAATAGAACCACGGACGCCATTGGTACAATCTGACATACGTTCTTACTTGTGCCAGTGTACTTTCAAACCACGAGGACGAGAGGAAAGAAGTCTTACCTTATTTTCATACATCGGCCTCCCTGCTCCCGTCACGTCTCCTGGTAACTGCGTTTCAATAGTGATAAGCCCCCCGATTCATTTTGGGCTTTTTTATGCAAATTAACGCGGCATTATTTGGGTGTGTTCTCGCGAGAGTCTGACATCTCTTTAACATCATAGAGATGCGCTGCTTACCCGGGAATTACAGCGGTAGTTTTGATCACAATAGGCTTCCGGGTGTAAAATGTGAGAAAATACCGAAAGCTTTATTTAAACGTAAAATTCGGACAATTGACAATGCTTAGGCATATTTTATATACCATCCCCTCTCTGATTAGGGACAACACACGCTATACGTATCGACACTGTTGGTAATCAATCTTATTTTGATTTCGGCAATGTATATTCGTGGAGTGCATATTCAGGTGTGATCAACATATTACATATATTCCTACTATTAGGTCAGGTACTGGCAGCATAACTGGCTCCCTATTTGTTTGTATCATTGAGCGTATGTATAGGGGTTATTCAGCCGAAGTTTTGCTTGTCCTTCAACATATGTAATAAATCTCAAATGTTGTAATCACCATACCTGTCCTAGTGTATATATCAAGTTTATCCTATGGGACATATATAATAAAGATGATAGTATACTCAAATCAGACATTCTACACAATCCTATAGGATGCGTTCCCAATCCTCTTTAGTATTAAGTCCATCTCTTACTGAGTTAAATCTACACATAAAAAATTGTTCAATCTTTTTGCGTTTAGTGTCAGTATTGCCCCCTCTGCTATTAAGCGTGGTAAGTTCTAAACCACACCAACGCAAATCGTCAATACTGTGCCCTGCTATTCTCCAATGCTCAGTAAGAGGGGCACCTTTTTTATTGCACCGGATGGCGGATTTATGTTCATTAATCCTCAACCGTATTTCACGTGAAGTTTTACCAATGTATATATAATCACAGGGGCATTTGATTAGATATACTAAATTTTTTGATCTACAATTAATAAATGATTTTATTCTGTGTTTTATTTTGTTGTGTTCCACACAATCACCTTTAATTATATTAGTACAGTTTGAGCAATTGCTAGAGGGGAACGTTCCCAACGGGAGTGGGGTTTTATTAATGCTCAGTTGGGACACTTTGTTCTCCTCCCTGTAGGTATGTACTAGACTATTTCTGATAGTAGGGTTATGTCTAAAAGCAAACATAGGTTTAGGGACCTTTTCTTTGTTCTTTTTGGTCACCAAATTCCAATTTCGATTTATTATATTTTTCACTTTGTTGCTTATTCCACTGAAGTTACTAACAAATACTAATCGTTTGTCAGTTGGAGTTTTTTTAGCCTTTTCTTGAAAGAGGTTCTCTCTGTTAAAATACTTCGCTCTTTTAAATGCCTGTTTAACTATCCGTTTCGGATAGCCTCTGTTCAGAAATTTCGTAGTGAGGATTTCTGCATGTTTTATAAAATCACGATTCTGGGAACAATTGCGTTTCAATCTTAAAAATTGTCCGAAGGGAATATTATTTTTTTGGCAAGGTGGATGATGACTCTTATAATGGAGCATCGTATTTCTATCCGTTTTTTTGGTAAAAAGCTCTACCTCTAAATTGCCTCCTTCGTGTTTTATTATAATGTCCAAGAATTCACATTGATGTTGATCATGGTGCACAGTGAATTTGAGATTGCTATCGCCAAGGTTTAACCAGGAGATAAACTCTTCTAAAATTTCTAATGGTCCGGTCCAAATAAAAAGAAACCTCATCTATATACCTAGACCAAACTGAAATGTTTTCAAAAAAGGGGGCGATGGGGTTAAATATATGTGTCTCCTCAAATTGTGCTACGTATAGGCAAGCCAGACTAGGAGCACAAGTGGCTCCCATACTGGTGCCTTTGATTTGTTTAAAAAAATCTTTATTGAATAAAAAAATTTTGTTTTTCAACACAACAGTTACACACTCAATGATGAATGATTCATGAGGAGCAGGATCATTACCACTCTGACATAGTAGAGTATTCACCATATCTATAGTGCTGTCTTGCGGTATGTTTGTATATAATGCCTCGATGTCGAGAGTTACGAGGTATTGTGTTTCTGGATTAAAGGATAAGTGCTCTATTTTTTTAATGATGGCAGCTGTGTCTTTAATGTACACTTTCTGTTTAGTCACATGTGGCTGAAGAAAGATGTCAGCGTATTTACTAAGTGGTTCTGTTAAAGAACCTATACTTGAAACAATTGGCCTCATCGGTGGGTCTGTAGGATTTTTGTGGACTTTTGGAAGTCCATACAATGCTGGAACTGTGGGGTTGTTATTTAATAGAAATCTATACTCCTCATCACAAATGATATCATCTTCTTTAGCGAAATCTAACATCCTTTTAATCTTACTCTGGAGGTCAGACCACTCTTTCCTGCTTGATTTTTGATAATGTTCTTTATTATCTAGGAGTGAAATCATTTTATCATCATATTGTGTAGTTGACATCACCACTATGCTACCGCCTTTATCAGCAGGTTTGATAGTTAGCATAGGGGAGTTCTTCAATTTAGTGAGGGCTTCTTTTTCATCTTTATTCAAATTGAAATCAATCCAGTTTTTTTGATCAAGTAAATCTGAGATACTTTTAGTTACTACTGTTTCAAAAGCCTCAATCTCTTTGTTTACTTGCCCGATTTGAGGGGTCCAAGTAGATCTATGCTTGAGGCTGGATTTATTAAGAGAGGGTGCCCTATCTCTGTCCTCAAAGAATGACTGGAGTCTGACTTTTCTAAAGTAAGTTTGAAGATCCCTTTCTAGGTTAAATCTATCCACAGGAGAGGCAATCGCGTATCCTAAACCTTTTTCAAGAAGTTTAATTTCTATGATGGACAGTTCTATTTCAGATAGGTTAATCACAGGGGCTTTATTTAAATGTCCCAGGTTTTCTGGCTCCTGGTATGCGGTCTCTGTTGATACTGAGGTTGAGGGGGATATTTGCCTCTCCCTCTGCCTCTCCCTCTCTGTTGGACAAAAAACTGTCGCTGTTCTAAAAAAGAGAGGGAATCTCTATTCGTAATTTTTGTGGTTTCCTTATCTTTGCTAATATTCCTGTTGTCACTCGGTATCTCTGGTTCACTGTCAGAGCTGGTATATGAAGTGTCAAAAAATCTGACCTTCTTTTTCAGGAAATTCTGGCCCTGATGTTGTTGCCAAGGTATGCGATATTGGGGCATCTCTCTGGGGCGTTCATAATAATCTTTCTGTAGATATGGATAAACAAGTTCAGGATTGTATTTAGTGACATCTTTTCTTAGTTTACTGCTTTTCTTATTAAAAAGATAATCTCTGTAGACATTGACATCTTTTTGGATGTCCTCCAGCTTTTTTATGGCCTCTTCAACTGCCGTGCTTTCAGTTAGCTTCTGTTCTAGATCTTTCAGCTCTTGTCTTTCTATAATAAGTATATCTGATGCTGTCTCTATTATTAAAAGCATCCAGTCACGGCTGCATTGATTGGCTACAAGGGTCCATTTTCTATAAATTTAGTGTTCCCAATGAATATTCCCGGTTCATTTGTAACCTGGAGTCCCTTAGGGATTATCCCATTCTTACAATAATCAATTAGAAAATCAGAATGTAATTCTGTTCTTATTATTTTTTTACTTGGTATTCCATAAGTTGCGCCACTCTTCCTCATCAGTATTATTAATTTGTGCAGATGAGATATTTTTGGTAGTACCATTAATTATTTTATTAAATTGGTCCTCGCTATAGCTGAGGGTTTTTATGCCTTCCATATCGGCTATTCTAAGGTGAAAAACACCTCCCCGGTTAACAAACCGTGAGTTACAAATATCAAAAGAAGGGAGGTCTCCTAATTAATCTAATCAGGGACAAGGAGGAATGATTTGCAGAAACTTCAAAAAGTCCCAGTATTCAGTTTTTGAAAAAACTTATTGTATACCCCCCTCATAACTCAAAATAACTAAAGTGATCACAACCTCACAATCAAAGAAGAGTACAATTGTAAGAATAAAGCATAAAGTCAGAAAAACAGTTTTATAAAAATTTTACAATTTATTACACATAATTCAATTGAGTATTCAATAACAGTAATACAGTGCCATTAAAAAAAGTCTTTAAAAATGTGTCCATACACATAAAGAACAATTAAAATTACAAGGTTCAAGAGTTGTCGACGCAGCGTTTCGGTTTTTACAATAGCACCTTCAGCAGGACAAGGTTCTATTTTTTTTTTTAAAAACATACAGTTAGAGAACAAGCATAAGTCTTTTGGAAAACTTTTCTTTATTATATTCTAAGGCACAGAAATATACTAACATCTTTTAGGTTGTTTCAAATAGTATTTTTTACACATCTATAAAATCCTTTTTTAGTTATTGAGTTATGTGAGGTTATACTTTCAGGCTTGAATGAGAGTGACCTATGTCACTCTACGGTAGCATGTAGATATAATTATGCATACCTACGATAATTCGTTCAGCCTCTCGTCTAAATTGGAGGGTTTTGTAAGATATGTGATGCCTCGAAGGATAAGGGCTCTATTCTGTAAAAAGTGCCACCGTTTTCTTGCTGGGGGGAAAATAAATAAATTGACACAACACATCTATTAGTTAGATAGCCGAATTTTTCAATTACGGCATTTTGCCTCACTTTGAGGGGGCCTCAATTTTTTTAAAAATATGCCCATTAGTTCAATGTTACCTTCGGGTATGTCTGTGGTGAGGATGAGATCGGAGGGGGGCCACCGTGTTGTTATAGGTATGTATCTATAGAGAAACATATATATATATAGACATTAGGATCATTCAGCTCGTTCACTGCTCGTTATCCTCCAACACCTCTGGATTATAAGAGCTTACTAACCTATTGTCTTGTATGTTTGTTCATAAAGTGCTAGTCATACACAGCCAAGGCTTAGCAGCGATCTGAAACATTAAATTAAAGATCCAATTTACTGTATGTTTATGATATTACTACCCCTCTATGGTCTATGGAGTGCAAAGGAACTAATACTTACCCTGAAAACAGGGATGTTGAGCCCTCTAGGTTGCGTGACTGGATTCCTTTTAATTCTACCAGCGCTATCCTTTGAGATGCGGTCTTTTATCAATGGACCTGCATTTAATTAAAATATACATCTCTTAATCATTTGAATAACCCTGAGAATTGAATGTCAGTAGCTCAATAAACATTGTCGATTGTTGCCGCGTATCCTCAATGTTAAATTACACGGTACATTACTAATTTCTACATTTTTGTCTAAATCGTCATTTTTTGGGATCTCTCACCCTTTTTGTTTTCAAATTCGAAATTAGCGTAGTTAAACAATTTGATACCTAAGAAATAGGAAGTAACCCAACATCGAACTCGTAAACGAGCTATTGCTTTATCGCAAGCATACTAGTAAAACCCCGTCTCTTTCACCCATTATTTTGTGGGCATTAATTACGATTTAATTCACGAGCTTTATTCGGTAGCCTACGTAACAACAGTCACGGATTAAATAAAGAGCATATTAACATTTGATCTGCGTTATTGACTAAACACTATTAATTTAAGAAGACGTCTGTAGATCTAAATAGAACCACTGACGCCATTGGTACAATCTGACATACGTTCTTACTTGTGCCAGTGTACTTTCAAACCACGAGGACGTGAGGAAAGGAGTCTTACCTTATTTTCATACATCGGCCTCCCTGCTCCCCTCACATCTCCTGGTAACTGCGTTTCAATAGTGATAAGCCCCCCGATTCATTTTGGGCATTTTAAGCAAATTAACGCGGCATTATTTGGGTGTGTTCTCGCAAGAGTCCGACATCTCTTTAACATCATAGAGATGCGCCGCTTACCCGGGAACTACAGCGGTAGTTTTGATCACAATAGGCTTCCGGGTGTAAAATGTGAGAAAATACTGAAAGCTTTATTTAAACGTAAAATTCGGACAATTGACAATGCTTAGGCGTATTTTATATACAATCCCCTCTCTGATTAGGGACAACACACGCTATACGTATCGACACTGTTGGTAATCAATCTTATTTTGATTTCAGCAATGAATATTCGTGGAGTGCATATTGAGGTGTGATCAACATATTACATATATTCCTACTATTAGGTCAGGTACTGGCAGCATAACTGGCTCCCTATTTGTTTGTATCATTGAGCGTATGTATAGGGGTTATTCAGCTGAAGTTTGGCTTGTCCTTCAACACATGTAATAAATCTCAAATGTTGTAGTCACCATACCTGTCCTAGTGTATATATCAAGTTTATCCTATGGGACATATATAATAAAGATGATAGTATACTCAGATCTGACATTCTACACAATCCTATAGGATGCGTTCCCAATCCTCTTTAGTATTAAGTCCATCTCTTACTCAGTTAAATCTACACATAAAAAATTGTTCACGCTTTTTGCGTTTAGTGTCAGTATTGCCCCCTCTGCTATTAAGAGTGGTAAGTTCTAAACCACACCAACGCAAATCGTCAATACTGTGCCCTGCTAGTCTCCAATGCTCAGTAGGAGGGGCACCTTTTTTATTGCACCGGATGGCGGATTAATGTTCATTAATCCTCAACCGTATTTTACGTGAAGTTTCACCAATGTATATATAATCACGGGGGCATTTGATAAGATATACTAAATTTTTTGATCTACAATTAATAAATGATTTTATTCTGTGTTTTATTTTGTTGTGTTCCACACAATCACCTTTAATTATATTAGTACAGTTTGAGCAATTGCTTCAGGGGAACGTTCCCCACGGGAGTGGGGTTTTATTAATGCTCAGTTGGGACACTTTGTTCTCCTCCCTGTAGGTAGGTACTAGACTATTTCTGATAGTAGGGTTATGTCTAAAAGCAAACATAGGTTTAGGGACCTTTTCTTTGTTCTTTTTGGTCACCAAATTCCAATTTCGATTTATTATATTTTTCACTTTGTTGCTTATTCCACTGAAGTTACTAACAAATACTAATCGTTTGTCAGTTGGAGTTTTTTTAGCCTTTTCTTGAAAGAGGTTCTCTCTGTTAAAATACTTTGCTCTTTTAAATGCCTGTTTAACTATCCGTTTCGGATAGCCTCTGTTCAGAAATTTCGTAGTGAGGATTTCTGCATGTATTATAAAATCACGATTCAGGGAACAATTGCGTTTCAATCTTAAAAATTTGTCCGAAGGGAATATTATTATTTTGGCAGGGTGGATGATGACTCTTATAATGGAGCATCGTATTTCTATCCGTTTTTTTGGTAAAAAGTTCTACCTGTAAATTGCCTCCTTCGTGTTTTATTATAATGTCCAAGAATTCACATTGATGTTGATCATGGTGCACAGTGAATTTGAGATTGCTATCGCCAAGGTTTAACCAGGAGATAAACTCTTCTAAAATTTCTAATGGTCCGGTCCAAATAAAAAAAACGTCATCTATATACCTAGACCAAACTGAAATGTTTTCAAAAAAGGGGGCGATGGGGTTAAGTATATGTGTCTCCTCGAATTGTGCTACGTATAGGCAAGCCAGACTAGGAGCACAAGTGGCTCCCATGCTGGTGCCTTTGATTTGTTTAAAAAAATCTTTATTGAATAAAAAAATGTTGTTTTTCAACACAACAGTTACACACTCAATGATGAATGATTCATGAGGAGTAGGATCATTACCACTCTGACATAGTAGAGTATTCACCATATCTATAGTGCTGTCTTGCGGTATGTTTGTATATAATGCCTCGATGTCGAGAGTTACGAGGTATTGTGTTTCTGGATTAAAGGATAAGTGCTCTATTTTTTTAATGATGGCAGCTGTGTCTTTATTAATGTACGCTTTCTGTTTAGTCACATGTGGCTGAAGAAAGATGTCAGCATATTTACTAAGTGGTTCTGTTAAAGAACCTATACTTGAAATAATTGGCCTCATCGGTGGGTCTGTAGGATTTTTGTGGACTTTTGGAAGTCCATACAATACTGGAACTGTGGGGTTGTCATTTAATAGAAATCTATTCTCCTCATCACAAATGATATAATCTTCTTTAGCGAAGTCTAACATCCTTTTAATCTTACTCCGGAGGTCAGACCACTCTTTCCTGCTTGATTTTTGATAATGTTCTTTATTATCTAGGAGTGAAATCATTTTATCATCATATTGTGTAGTTGACATCACCACTATGCTACCGCCTTTATCAGCAGGTTTGATAGTTAACTTAGGGGAGTTCTTCAATTTAGTGAGGGCTTCTTTTTCATTTTTATTCAAATTGAAATCAATCCAGTTTTTTGATCAAGTAAATCTGAGATACTTTTAGTTACATCTGCTTAAAAAGCCTCAATCTCGTTGTTTACTTGCCCGATTTGAGGGGTCCAGGTAGATTTAGGCTTGAGGCTGGATTTATTAAGAGAGGGTGCCCTATCTCTGTCCTCAAAGAATGACTGGAGTCTGACTTTTCTAAAGAAAGTTTGAAGATCCCTTTCTAGGTTAAATCTATCCACAGGAGAGGCAATCGCGTATCCTAAACCTTTTTCAAGAAGTTTAATTTCGATGATGGACAGTTCTATTTCAGATAGGTTAATCACAGGGGCTTTATTTAAATGTCCCAGGTTTTCAGGCTCCTGGTATGCGGTCTCTGTTGATACTGAGGTTGAGGGGGATTTTTGCCTCTCCCTCTGCCTCTCCCTCTCTGTTGGACAAAATTCTGTTGCTGTTCTAAAAAAGAGAGAGAATCTCTATTCGTACTTTTTGTGGTTTCCTTGTCTTTGCTAATATTCCTGTTGTCACTCTGTATCTATGGTTCACTGTCAGAGCTGGTATATGAAGTGTCAAAAAATCTGACCTTCTTTTTCTGGAAATTCTGGCCCTGATGTTGTTGCCAAGGTTTGCGATATTGGGGCATCTCTCTGGGGCGTTCATAATAATCTTTCTGTAGATATGGATAAACAAGTTCAGGATTGTATTTAGTGACATCTTTTCTTAGTTTATTGCTTTTCTTATTAAAAAGATAATCTCTGTAGCCATCGACATCTTTTTGGATGTCCTCCAGCTTTTTTATGGCCTCTTCAACTGCCGTGCTTTCAGTTAGCTTCTGTTCTAGATCTTTCAGCTCTTGTCTTTCTATAATAAGTATATCTGATGCTGATGATTTGCAGAAACCTTTTTTAATGGCACTGTATTACTGTTATTGAATACTCAATTGAATTATGTGTAATAAATTGTTCAATTTTTATAAAACTGTTTTTCTGAATTTATGCTTTATTCTTAAAATTGTACTCTTCTTTGATTGTGAGGTTGTTATCACTTTAGTTATTTTGAGTTATGAGGGGGTATACAATAAGTTTTTTCAAAAACTGAATACAGGGACTTTTTGAAGTTTCTGCAAATCATACCTCCTTGTCCCTGATTGGATTAATTAGGAGTCCTCCCTTCTTTTGATATTTGTAACTCACGGTTTGTTAACCGGGGAGGTGTTTTTCACCTTAGAATAGCCGATATGGAAGGCATAAAAACCCTCAGCTATAGCGAGGACCATTTTATTAAAATAATTAATGGTACTACCAAAAATATCTCATCTGCACAAATTAATAATACTAATGAGGAAGAGTGGCGCAACTCATGGAATACCAAGGAAAAAATAATAAGAACAGAATTACATTCTGATTTTCTAATTGATTATTGTAAGAATGGGATAATCCCTAAGGGACTCCAGGTAACAAATGAACCGGGAATATTCATTGGGAACACTAAATTTATAGAAAAATGGACCCTTGTAGCCAATCGATGCAGCCGTGACTGGATGCTTTTAATAATAGAGACAGCATCAGATATACTTATTATTGAAAGACAAGAGCTGAAAGATCTAGAACAGAAGCTAACTGAAAGCACGGCAGTTGAAGAGGCCATAAAAAAGCTGGAGGACATCCAAAAAGATGTCGATGGCTACAGAGATTATCTTTTTAATAAGAAAAGCAATAAACTAAGAAAAGATGTCACTAAATACAATCCTGAACTTGTTTATCCATATCTACAGAAAGATTATTATGAACGCCCCAGAGAGATGCCCCAATATCGCAAACCTTGGCAACAACATCAGGGCCAGAATTTCCAGAAAAAGAAGGTCAGATTTTTTGACACTTCATATACCAGCTCTGACAGTGAACCATAGATACAGAGTGACAACAGGAATATTAGCAAAGACAAGGAAACCACAAAAAGTACGAATAGAGATTCCCTCCCTTTTTTAGAACAGCGACAGAATTTTGTCCAACAGAGAGGGAGAGGCAGAGGGAGAGGCAAATATCCCCCTCAACCTCAGTATCAACAGAGACCGCATACCAGGAGCCAGAAAACCTGGGACATTTAAATAAAGCCCCTGTGATTAACCTATCTGAAATAGAACTGTCCATCATAGAAATTAAACTTCTTAAAAAAAGGTTTAGGATACGCGATTGCCTCTCCTGTGGATAGATTTAACCTAGAAAGGGATCTTCAAACTTTCTTTAGAAAAGTCAGACTCCAGTCATTCTTTGAGGACAGAGATAGGGCACCCTCTCTTAATAAATCCGGCCTCAAGCCTAGATCTACCTGGACCCCTCAAATCGGGCAAGTAAACAAAGAGATTGAGGCTTTTGAAACAGATGTAACTAAAAGTATCTCAGATTTACTTGATCAAAAAAACTGGATTGATTTCAATTTGAATAAAGATGAAAAAGAAGCCCTCACTAAATTGAAGCACTCCCCTATGTTAACTATCAAACCTGCTGATAAAGGCGGTAGCATAGTGATGATGTCAACTACACAATATGATGATAAATTGATTTCACTCCTAGATAATAAAGAACATTATCAAAAATCAAGCAGGAAAGAGTGGTCTGACCTCCGGAGTAAGATTAAAAGGATGTTAGACTTCGCTAAAGAAGATGATATCATTTGTGATGAGGAGTATAGATTTCTATTAAATGACAACCCCACAGTTCCAGCATTGTATGGACTTCCAAAAGTCCACAAAAATCCTACAGACCCACCGATGAGGCCAGTTGTGTCAAGTATAGGTTCTTTAACAGAACCACTTAGTAAATACGCTGACATCTTTCTTCAGCCACATGTGACTAAACAGAAAGCGTACATTAAAGACACAGCTGCCATCATTAAAAAAATAGAGCACTTATCCTTTAATCCAGAAACACAATTATTTATTATTTATTTAATTTATTTAAAACATTTGTATAGCGCATCTGTCACCTGGCAGGTATCCTGGCGCTGAGAGATTACTCCTAAGATGAAAAATAACGAGAGGCTAGGAACGGGTAACGGTGAGGGATTTAGGGGAAGAGCCAAGTTTTGATCCGCTTTCTAAAAGGAAGGAGTTGTGAAATTTGGCGGCTATCGACCGGCAAGCTGTTCCAGAGTTTGGCGGCGGCCACTCTGAAGGATCTTCCCCCCGTCCTTACCTTATTGAATCTGGGTATCATGACAAGGCAGGCTGAGGTGGATCGGAGAGTTCTGGTGGGGGTGTACCAGGAAAAAAAAATTTGTAGGGGTCTGGGGCCAGTTCCGTGTAGTGCTTTAAAAACCAGGCAGAGTGCTTTAAAAGCTATTCGCTGCTTCAGAGGGAGCCAGTGTAGCTTGGCTAAGGCTGCTGTGGCCGAGGATCTCCTGGTCCATCCGAGGGCAAGTTTGGCTGCGGCCGACTAGACTCTTTGGAGTCTGTCCAGTAGAACAGCTGGGGACTCGATCAAAAGTGCATTGCAATAGTCAAGGCGACTAAGGATAGTGCACCCGACTATTAATGCTCGTGCCTGTGCGGGAAGTAGTGGCATCATTTTGCGTAAAGAGCGCAATAGGGCTGAGCAGGTGGAGACTGTTTTGATTACCTGCATTTCCATGCTGAGTTTGTTGTTTAGCAAGACACCCAGATTGCGGACACTAGTGACCGGCTGTGGTTTTTCTGGGGTTTCTGGGGGCCAGAATTCCGTAGGGAATAGGCGAGGAATCCGGCTCCTATCGCAGAACAATACCTCTGTTTTAGAGGAATTAAATTGCAAAGAATTTTTGTGCAGCCAGCCAGCTGTGTCTCTCAGGCAGTCGTGGAACGATTCCATGGGAATTGATTCTTCCCCCTCCCAGGAAAGGATAAGCTGGGTGTCGTCCGCATAGTTTATAGTTTTCAGTCTGTGGGATTTAATCAAAGTAACTAATGGTTTCAAATAAACATTAAAAAGGATCGGGCTGATGGACGAGCCCTGGGGCACCCCGTGAGGTACCGGGGAAAAGGCGGATTGAAAAGGGGGGAGGGACACAGCCTGTTTCCTGTCTCGCAGGTATGAGTGGAACCAAAGCAAGGCGGTGCCGTCGACCCCTGCCTCCTTGAGTCTTTTTAGCAGAATCGCGTGGTTGACCGTATCGAAAGCGGCAGACAGGTCCAATAAGATCAAGGCCACTGCGTGGCCCCTGTCTGCACGCATACGAAGTTCTTCCATGGCTGTAAGTACAGCTGTTTCTGTGCCATGGGCTGGGCTAAATCCAAACTGGAAGTCGCCCAGAATGTGATTCTGCTCCAGATGAGTCGATAGACAGGAGCTAACCCAGCGTTCCACAACTTTCACCGGGAAGGGTAGGAGCGATATAGGCCGAAAGTTGGATAAACACTCAGGGTTCAGTGAGGGCTTCTTCAGCAGTGGGGTGATAAGTGCTTGCTTCCAGGGGGTAGGGACAAATCCGCAACGCAAAGATTGGTTGCAGATCCTGCGGAGGGTACCGAAGAGTTCAGTTCCGCACACTTTCCATGTTTTTGGGGGCAGCGGGTCGAGGGGGGACCCAGAGGTGATTCCGTGTGCCATTCTCTCGAAGTCTGCTTCCGAAATAGGAGGGAGAACTTGCAGACATTCCCTGGGTAGGTGTCCTGGGCTCAACGGACACCCGGAGGCGTAGAAATTATCTTGCGAAGGGGTGGTATTTAGTTTGTTACTGATGGTCTCGATTTTGTCCTTAAAAAACAGTGCGAGATTATCGCAGAGTATCTGTGTAGGAGGGATGTTTTTTTTGGCACAGTCGGGGTGGATAAGGTTGTCGAGAATCTGGAAGATGTTTTTGGGGCTATTTGCGGCATTGACTATGGTAGAGCAGTTGTAGGTGGCTTTGCTCTCAGCGATGGCAGATTTATATTCCAGGAGCTTATTTTTCCAGATAGTTTTATTTATGTCGCGATAGCCATGTCTCCACTTCCTCTCAGCCTGTTTACAGGCTAATTTGAGGGTTTTCAGGGAATCGCTAAACCATGGGGCAGATGCTCTGCCTTTAGGTTTGCATCTTTTTAATGGAGCTAGGGATTCCGTAGTGGATAATAACCTCGTGCAGAAGGCTTTGTGGTTATCTTCTACCGAGTTGATAGGGGAGAAGCTGTCTTCCACGTTAAATAGGGTGGCGGTAGAGCTCAATTTTTCCAGAGCTTTCCAGTCTCTGTACATAAATTCTGGTGGGGCGCTATGATTCGGTATTCTAGTTTTTGTACTGGTAATGTGGAATTTAAGAAGAGCATGGTCAGTCCAGCTCATGGGCAGAACGTCATTTAGGTGTACTAGTTGAGAACTGGAAAAGATGAGGTCTAGTCGATGGCCTGCTGAGTGGGTAGGTTGTTTAATCAGTTGGTAGAGTCCCCCGCTTTCGCAGGAGAGCAGGAGGTTTTCTAGACCAGTGTCGAGATTACCGTTTGGCCAGAGGTTGAAGTCCCCTAGGGTAATTAGTTTATTGTGGGAGGTTGCCATATTCGTGAAGGTGGTGAGTAGTACTTGCTGTTGTTGGGAGGTGAAAGTCCCTGGAGGACGGTAGCAGATAATTGCCGTAATAATTCCTCCAGAATGGCAATTTATGGAGAGGCCAAGGATCTCGGTGCCAGCGACTGAGTCCATGTCTATTGTGTTAATGTGCCAAGAGGCTCTGTAGATAATACCTACTCCACCACCATGGCCTTTGGGTCTGGGAAGGTGCAAAATTTTAAAGTCCTGAGGACATGCCCATGCTAATTCAATGTCACAATCTGCGTGGGTCCACGTTTCGGTTAAGAAGAGGACATCCAAGTGATGAGATTCAATAAGTAGATGAATTTCATTAGCATGTTTTGGCAGTGATCTGACATTCAGAAGACCTCCCAGGAGCAGACCTTTGTTTGCGAAGTCATGCAGTGGAAAGGCAGTGTCCGCAAAGATAGGCTGACCTTCGTGTGCGAATTCTCGAAGGTTGAGCAGGGTTTCACGAGTAAAGCACGGGGGCTGTGTGAGAATTTGAGTAGGGTTGGCAGCGCTAGTCGTGTCCTCGTCGCGGACGAGCGCAGACGAGCTTACCTTAAGCGCGCCTTCGGCGCGCCATCGTCGCGCCCGCTGCGCTCGTCTGCTGCGCTTCTTACTCAAATTCATGCTTTATAGTAGGTGCTGTGGGCGTCGGTGGGGCGGTGTGGCCACCAGAGGTGGGCGTGGCTCGTGGCTCCCTCGATCAGGCAATGGCGGCAGAGGCGAGCGTTTTGGCCGGAAACAGCAATTTGATCTGTGTCAGTAAATACCTCGTAACTCTCAATATCGAGGCATTTTATACAAACATACCGCAAGACAGCACTATAGATATGGTGAATACTCTACTATGTCAGAGTGGTAATGATCCTACTCCTCAGGAATCATTCATCATTGAGTGTGTAACTGTTGTGTTGAAAAACAACATTTTTTTATTCAATAAAGATTTTTTTAAACAAATCAAAGGCACCAGCATGGGAGCCACTTGTGCTCCTAGTCTGGCTTGCCTATACGTAGCACAATTCGAGGAGACATATATATTTAACCCCTTCGCCCCCTTTTTTGAAAACATTTCAGTTTGGTCTAGGTATATAGATGACGTTTTTTTTTTATTTGGACCGGTCCATTAGAAATTTTAGAAGAGTTTATCTCCTGGTTAAACCTTGGCGATAGCAATCTCAAATTCACTGTGCACCATGATCAACATCAATGTGAATTCTTGGACATTAAAATAAAACACGAAAGAGGCAATTTACAGGTAGAACTTTTTACCAAAAAAACGGATAGAAATACGATGCTCCATTATAAGAGTCATCATCCACCCTGCCAAAAAAATAATATTCCCTTCGGACAATTTTTAAGATTGAAACGCAATTGTTCCCAGAATCTTGATTTTATAAAACATGCAGAAATCCTCACTACGAAATTTCTGAACAGAGGCTATCCGAAATGGATAGTTAAACAGGCATTTAAAAGAGCGAAGTATTTTAACAGAGAGAACCTCTTTCAAGAAAAGGCTAAAAAAACTCCAACTGACAAACGATTAGTATTTGTTAGTAACTACAGTGGAATAAGCAACAAAGTGAAAAATATAATAATTCGAAATTGGAATTTGGTGACCAAAAAGAACAAAGAAAAGGTCCCTAAACCTATGTTTGCATTTAGACGTAACCCTACTATCAGAAATAGTCTAGTACATACCTACAGGGAGGAGAACAAAGTGTCCTAACTGAGCATTAATAAAGCCCCACTCCCGTTGGGAACGTTTCCCTGTAGCAATTGCTCAAACTGTACTAATATAATTAAAGGTGATTGTGTGGAACACAACTAAATAAAACACAGAATAAAATCATATATTAATTGTAGATCAAAAAATTTAGTATATCTAATCAAATGCCCCTGTGATTATATATACATTGGTGAAACTTCACGTGAAATACGGTTGAGGATTAATGAACATAAATCCGCCATCCGGTGCAATAAAGAAGGTGCCCCTCTTACTGAGCATTGGAGAATAGCAGGGCACAGTATTGATGATTTGCGTTGGTGTGGTTTAGAACTTACCACGCTTAATAGCAGAGGGGGCAATACTGACACTAAACGCAAAAAGCGTGAACAATTTTTTATGTGTAGATTTAACTCAGTAAGAGATGGACTTAATACTAAAGAGGATTGGGAACGCATCCAATAGGATTGTGTAGAATATCAGATCTGAGTATACTATCATCTTTATTATATATGTCCCATAGGATAAACTTGATATATACACTAGGACAGGTATGGTGATTACAACACTTGAGATTTATTACATATGTTGAAGGACAAGCAAAACTTCGGCTGAATAACCCCTATACATACGCTCAATGATACAAACAAATAGGGAGCCAGTTATGCTGCCAGTACCTGACCTAATAGTAGGAATATATGTAATATGTTGATCACACCTCAATATGCACTCCACGAATATACATTGCCGAAATCAGAATAAGATTGATTACCAACAGTGTCGATACGTATAGCGTGTGTTGTACCTAATCAGAGAGGGGATGGTATATAAAATACGCCTAAGCATTGTCAATTGTCCGAATTTTACGTTTAAATAAAGCTTTCGGTATTTTCTCACATTTTACACCCGGAAGCCTATTGTGATCAAAACTACCGCTGTAGTTCCCGGGTAAGCGGCGCATCTCTAGGATGCTAAAGAGATGCCGGACTCTCGCGAGAACACACCCAAATAATGCCGCGTTAATTTGCTTAAAAAGCCAAAAATTAATCGGGGGGCTTATCACTATTGAAACGCAGTTACCAGAAGACGTGAGGGGAGCATGTATGAAAATAAGGTAAGACTCCGTTCCTCGCGTCCTCGTGATTTGAAAGTACACTGGCACAAGTAAGAACGTATGTCAGATTGTACCAATGGCGTCCGTGGTTTTTTTTTTTTGCAGAGTTTTATATAGCGCGAACTAGAATCGAACCGAATCAGTTATCAGAGCGCTTTACATAGCACCAGTTACGTTACATGAGGACACACTTTCATTTTTGGCACGGGGAGATTAAGTGATTTGCCCAGAATCACAGGGGGTTTTTGGTGTCGTTACAGAGACTCGAACCGAGTTCCCCAGGTCCGAGGTCGAGCGCCTTAGCCGTTAGGCCAACCCCTCTCCCCTGGTTCTATTTAGATCTACAGACGTCTTCTTAAATTAATAGTGTTTAGTCAATAACGCAGAGCAAATGTTAATATGCTCTTTATTTAATCCGTGACTGTTGTTACGTAGGCTATCGAATAAAGCTCGTGAATTAAATCGTAATTAATGCCCACAAAATAATGGGTGAAAGAGACGGGGTTTTACTAGTTTGCTTGCGATAAAGCAATAGCTCGTTTACGAGTCCGATGTTGGGTTACTTCCTATTTCTTAGTTATCAAATTGTTTAACTACGCTAATTTCGAATTTGAAAACAAAAAGAGGGAGACATCCAAAAAAATGACGATTTAGACAAAACTGTAGAAATTAGTAATGTACCGTGTAATTTAACATCGAGGATACGCAGCAACAATCGACAATGTTTATTGAGCTACTGACATTCAATTCTCAGGGTTATTCAAATGATTAAGAGATGTATATTTTAATTAAATGCAGGTCCATTGATAAAAGACCGCATCTCAAAGGATAGCTGGTGGAATTAAACTGGTGGAATTAAAAGGAATCCAGTCACGCTACCTAGAGGGCTCAACATCCCTGTTTTCAGGGTAAGTACTAGTTCCTTTGCACTCCATAGACCATAGAGGGGTAGTAATATCATAAACATACAGTAAATTGGATCTTTAATTTAATGTTTCAGATCGCTGCTAAGCCTTGGCTGTGTATGACTAGCACTTTATGAACAAACATACAAGACAATAGGTTAGTAAGCTCTTATAATCCAGAAGTGTTGGAGGATAAGGAGCAGTGAAGGAGCTGAATGATCCTAATGTGTATATATATATGTTTCTCTATAGATACATACCTATAACACCACGGTGGCCCCCCTCCGATCTCATCCTTACCACAGACATACCCGAAGGTAACATCGAACTACTGGGCATATTTTGAAAAAAATTGAGGCCCCCTCAAAGTGAGGCAAAATGCCGTAATTGAAAAATTTGGCTATCTAACTAATAGATGTGTTGTGTCAAATTATTTCTTTTCCCCCAGCAAGAAAACTGTGGCACTTTTTACAGAATAGAGCCCTTATCCTTCGAGGCATCACATATCTTACAAAACCCTCCAATTTAGACGAGAGGCTGAACGAATTATCGTAGGTATGCATAATTATATCTACATGCTACCGTAGAGTGACATAGGTCACTCTCATTCAAGCCTGAAAGTATAACCTCACATAACTCAATAACTAAAAAAGGATTTTATAGATGTGTAAAAAATACTATGTGAAACAACCTAAAAGATGTTAGTATATTTCTGTGCCTTAGAATATAATAAAGAAAAGTTTTCTGAAAGACTTATGCTCGTTCTCTAACTGTATGTTTTTTTAAAAAAAAATAGAACCTTGTCCTGATGTAGGTGCTATCGTAAAAACCGAAACGCTGCGTCGACAACTCTTGAACCTTGTAATTTTAATTGTTCTTTATGTGTATGGACACATTTTTAAAACCTTTTTTTAATGGCACTGTATTACTGTTATTTAATACTCAATTGAATTATGTGTAATAAATTGTTCAATTTTTATAAAACTGTTTTTCTGAATTTATGCTTTATTCTTAAAATTGTGCTCTTCTTTGATTGTGAGGTTGTTATCACTTTAGTTATTTTGAGTTATGAGGGGGGTATACAATAAGTTTTTTCAAAAACTGAATACTGGGACTTTTGAAGTTTCTGCAAATACTTTATACATTGACCAGGAGGATAAGCCTGACTGCTCTGTGCCAAGCTACCCCTGGTTGAGCACTGGTTATCGGACACATGTATGGTACTCATTCTATCTAGGACGGTGATTCCAACTGGCTTTGATGCGTCCCAGTCAGCCGGAAACCGCTGGGTTTAACAAAATTTCATGTCAGTAGTCTATCTATTTTGTTCAACCCTTCTACTTATAATGTCCCTTAGGGACACTGTTGACATTGCCAAGTTAGCATGAGCTTTGCTGCCATGATGCTTTTGAGCATGTTACTACATGACTTTGTTTTTGCAACTCTGTTTGTGCCTTTCACATGAGAACGGGCTGCTTTTAGCATTCTCTGCTAAGTTCCTGGAGTTTAGTCTGAACATGATGTGCATGGTCGATAAACAATGCCCCTTGTTATTTTGTTCTGGTCAGTCCCTAGCACCTAGACATAATATGCTATACACAGCTGCAATGCTGGAGACTCGTGCTTTGATATAACAGGGTTGCATGTTGTTTTAACACACTTGGAGAAAGCCTAAGAGCTACGCTGTTCCTATGATGTAAACCTTACATCCAGGCTTCAAGGTATGGAGTCTGCTGTCAAAGCCCAGAGATTTTCCTTTATATAAATAAACTTCTTCCAGCCAAGGAGAGGGTGGTTAGGCCTTAAAGTCCTTTTTCCACTGTTTTTATATAATGACTTCCCCCTTTGTACTCTATGAAATTGTAACAATGTTAATTGTCTTGAGTTTATGCATTTTGCTTCTGGTAGTGGCCCGGATACTGTATTGTAGAGCACAATAGTTAAAATAAACATGTTATACTATTTCAGAGACTCTGCCAATTCTTAATGTGGACCAGTACGAGTGAGCAAGCAAAAGAGTATGTCTTGCTACTGTGATTCCTGAGAGAGTCGGGACTTTTGTGATCTGGGTTGTCTAATCATTTGTAGCTTCCTGATATTTGGAAGAGAACGAATGAGACACTATAGCTAGTCGGTTTTGGTTACTAAGGTGATAGGTTGGTACACCCCTATACACTGAGGTCCTGTTTTCCTGAGCATAGGTCTGTGTAGGTGCAAAATCCCCGAAACATGGCGTCCAATGTTTGGTCTGGTTCTTATCTGCGAGACTCTTGAGTAGTGTTGTCCACAAAACCCTCACTTCTTTACCCGGAGACAGCTGTGACGGTGTAACCTTCTATATTGATGTTTTATAGGTTCTTTCAAGCTTGACATTTTAAAAGGTTTGTTTTCTTTACTGTTAACCTGAGTTTGCTCTGCCACGTTTTAGGTTGTTGTTCTTTGTCTTTCATTATGGCGGTTGATATTACGCCTCATAGCCGCACGCCGCTCAGGGCCTATTTGACTCAGTATGGTGTACGTGATGCAGGTGTCGCGCTTATATTTGTCGTGGAAGCGGATCCAGCTTTCCGCTTCGAGGTGTTTTATTCTTGGGTTACCTTACCGGCAGTGGATGGGACAGACAATTTGTTTCACAAGTATACTGCCACCGCGATTCTGCATGACTATCGACTGTATAGTACTCTTGAGGTTCCGCGGACAGTTTGGCTACACCAAATTCGGTTTAATGGTGCCCTTCCTCACCCAATAACACCAGTCCGTTGAGTCCCTTTATCGATAGATGTGGCCATGTGGCCCGTTTTGGCTGGGTATACCCCTCACCGGGTCAGCTGACAACAGTGACGCTTGCAGAACTCCGCATGTTACATACCTCTTTAGAACACATGCATAGAGGTGTTTTACAGTTCATGCAGCGCAACTTCCAGGTGAGGCCATCTGGTGTTGCTGCGCAACCTGCGGGTCCTGGTGGTGTGACCATCAGTCCCCTTATGGTTAATTCAGTAATGGGCAACGTCCACAGAATAAGGATGAGTTCCCTTATTGGGTTGCTGATAAATTTGGAGAACTCGAGGTTGTTTTTTCCAAATACCAGTCCTGTGGAGAAAAGCAGGATGTTAACAATAAGTTTGCTTAAAGACTTACTTCCCCAGTTAGCTGATTGTAACACCTGGGGCAAGTTGTTTGCAGTGGCATATTTGAAGTGTTTCGGCACTCCCTCCATGACCGTACTCCCCTCCGTGATAAAGCGTGTTCAAGATGAACTTGGGGCCGAGGCGGCTGTAGAGCTGGGGGTGAGACAGGTGGGGGGGGGTTCGAAGTGGTTGCTGATGAGATCCTTGCTTCAAGTGGCAAACCGCTTGGAGGCTGGCCCAGAGGCAGACAAGCCATGAGAAAAAATAAAGATTATTGCAAACGCTTATAAGATCATAGGCCACAAACGTCTGGGAGTGAAGCCTTTTACTCAAAAGCAAACGCAATCTCAAACTCAACAAAAGCCCAGTCTGATAAAGACAGGTGTACATTTTTTCCTAAAAAGAACTGGAAGAACAAAAAACTGGGGCAGCAACAGCAGAAGCAAGGTTTGTATGCTGGTCCACTGACACCTGAGACTTCTGAGCGTACTTATGACTTGTGCAACCGCTTGAAAATTAAGTCTCCTGATAGATTTCAAGTCCCTGATCAGTGCTCTCCTAGTTCTTTGCAGGACCCATCACGCTCTCAAGTCGGTGGAGGGGTACGCCAGGATCGTGGCAAAAGTCAATGTGCAACAGAGGGACGAGATCAGCCGTGACAGTTTGACATTAAAGGAAAACAAGAGGATCTACCTCATTTTCGACCCCCATTTCAGAAGAAAAAAGTTGCCACTTTAAAAGCGAGGTATGCCTCAGATGGCGAGAACGCGACTCTTGGATTGAAATTGGGCAGTGACGCTGCTGGACAGAGCGCCAGAGGTTACCATAGTGCGGGAGGCTCTGCGTCCCTGTCTGGAGTGGACAGCAACTGATACATTCATTATAGTAGAGACAGCAGATACCCAGGTTGCCTCCCCCGGATAGGCTCTATGAGATTATTTTCCAAATCGAAGGTGATATACCTCGTCCAATCAAGGTGGTTTTCTGGGAGAATCTAACCTCCTCGTATGACATTTTCTTAGCAGAGGCGGATTGGCCTCCACCCATTGTGTTAGCCACTTCTAGAGGGGAGGACGTGATATGAGTTTTTCGCGTTACGACCCTGAGGAGCTTGCAAAGGCTTTCGCAGAGGAGTGGGCTTTGGCCATTTCCCCGGAGGTGTACAGTAATCTGGTGGGTTGGGATGTTGATTCACCGGCTCATGAGATACCTGTACGATCTATGCCACAGCCACAACCATAATATCCAATCAGGCGTGAAGCTAAGGCTCATGTTTGTGACATTCTAACACAGTTAGGGTATCAAGGAGTGATTGAATCATGTACATCACCGATGAATAATCCTCTCTTTATGGTATTAAAACCGGACGTCTCCAATCGGATTGTATTGGATTACCGTAATTTGAACAGTCATTTTCGCACTTTTGCATTGCAGAACACACACAGCTCTGCTCTGGAGAATATTCTTGTTCGTAAAGAATACAAAACTACACTGGACATTTCAAATGGTTTCTACAGTCATAATCTCGCTCCTGAGAGCCGTGACTTGACAGCATTTACCGCCGTTGGAAATCAGAAAATGTATGCGTTTGCCTATGGGGTATAAGAATAGCCCCGCGGTATTTGCGGCACGTGTTGTGTCTTTGATACACAACATAGGCCCAGATGCGTACTCGTACTTTGAGGATATTTCTCTAACAGACGACAAACTTCTGCTGCATCTTGTCTGAGTCCACAGAATTACTTTGTCCTTTGCTGATTATGGATACAAGTTCAATTTGCAAAATCGCACATCGCCCATTTGGCGGTACTCTTTCTGGGCAATGTGCTCAATAATGAAGGAAAGGGGATAGCCCCCCCACTTCTTGGAAAAATGTGTACAATTGCAACCCCCTTTCACACTGAAGAAACTTCAGTCCTAGCTGGGATTTTTGAATTTCCGAGGACATACATTCCCGATTATGCCCAGCGTATCAAACCGCTTTGTGCATTGATACAACCCACATTTTCATCTACCAGCTGGCTCCTGGAACATACCTCTATCCTACATTCTTTGCAATCTGATATGCTTGTAACTACTTGTTAACGCGTGATAACACCACAAACCTGGAATACGTATAGTTCCAGGAGTGGTGGGTTTCACTTACTTGATGTTCAATGAGGGTGACACAGTAGCTGTTGCATACAAATCAAATTTATACATTGCAGCTGAAATGCGTTTTTCAAATGTTGCAAATTGTTTGAAGGCGGTACCGATGGCGGTGTTTAAAGAACGCTCACTGGCGCAAAGTAAATGCCTTCTCATGGTCACGCCCTTCCCTGCTTTGGAGGCCGTAACGAAGGCAAGTGTACCTAATCTCGAAGGCACTACAACCCCGTTGGATACAATGGGCTATGTCTTTAACATCCTCTGATGTCACATTTATCTTTGACGCTGCTCTTCAGACACAGGATTTTTTTTACAGTATTAACATGTTCATCCTCTTCCTTTGTCGTTGCTTCCTCTACATGAGTACGAATGCATCATTTATACCGATGGCTCAGCTCAACCGTCCGCCGGCTCCAAAGAAGCTTATTCTGCGGCTTGCGCAATTGTTGCTCAGCTCAATTGTCAATGGAGAGTTTAAGTCTTCCATAGTGCATACTCAGGCACTTGGGGACTGTACGGCATAATTGGCAGAACTGAGTGCTCTTGTTCTTGCTCTAGAGTTTGCAGATCCAAATGTGAATACTCTTATTGTGTGTGATTCCTATTACTGTGTCCAGTCTTTTAATGACAACTTTTTCTTTTGGTCTCAAAATCACTATTGTGCCTCTAAAGAAAGCGCAATCAAGCATAAAATGCTTTGGGTTCGAGTGGCAGACCTTAAACAACCTCTCACGCTTAAACATGTTATACATACTCTTGGCCATCTGCATGTGGGAGCACATGCTCTTGGTAATTATTTGGCTGATGAATCTGCAGTAGCCACGTATTTCGTAGCAGCAGTTACAAGGTCCATGACTGAAATAGATAATGATTTTCTAGCAGTAGTAGCTGCTACAAGGGAGGGAACTTATTATCCTCAGGGTTTCCCTTCAAAATACTCTTATCATATAACTCCCAAACAGGTTCCTCATGCTAAGATTCCTACAGTTGGGGGTCGGCTGATTCCCAACTTGGACTGCATATTTGCTTTGATCAAAGCCGCACATGAGGGCATAGCGTCAGCACATGCAGGTGTGTCGGCGACAGTCTCCATTTTACAGCACCGCTACTGGTGGTGTGGTTTATATAAACAGACCCGTAATTATGTACTTTCTTGTGACATTTGTCAACAAATTAAACTGTCTTTGGTCACACGCCCACCTCAAACACAGCTGTGTATTCCTACTCAACCATTTGGCTGTGTGTATCTTGATCACTGCGGTCCCTTCTTTTCTGATACTGTGTATAAATATATATTTGTTGCAGTTGATTCATGCACTAGATTCCTTTGGGTTTGGCAACAACGCAGTGTTGACGCTCGAAATGTCATCAGGGATTTGCGTGTCTTTGTCGGGATGTTTGCCTGTGGCACCTTCCATTCTGACCAAGGTCCAGCGTTTGCCTCTAAGGCGTACAATGGCGCAATGAAGTCAATAGGGGTACTGGTGCAGTTTTCGTCTCCACACAGGCCTAAGGGCAATTCAATTGTGGAGCGAATGAACCATGACTTAAAGCAATCCTTGACAGCTAGAGTCTTAGGTATTGGCAGGAACTAGCTGGCGAATTTGTATGGTATTCGAAGTGCACTCAATCTCCCTAGAAGATCTCTGGGTGGCGGACCCCATGCGAAATGCTCTTTGGCATTAAAATGCTTGAGCCAGACCTTGATGGTCTAGACGTGTGGCGGCTGCCGCAACTTTTGACGTAGATAATCATTCTACTGTGTTACAGGATCTACAAAAGACTTGTGACAGCTATGTAACTAAACATTTATCCTCTTCCACTGATGCAGCACTGCTGATTACGGTTGCCAGATGGCTTCCCAAAATCGGAGATCTGGTACGAGAAAAGCAGGAGAACAAAAAAGGATTTGGTCCCTCTTATCGCGCACCAGTTCCAGTGCTTGGACTAAAGGGTACTCCTACAGTCATTTTACCACCTTTACCTGGTCGCGAAGACAACAGATACATCTCAGTGGACAATGTCAAGTGACACCGTGTGGCCGATTCTGAATAGTGTCATGCCTACTGTTTTGTGTAACGCAATTTCATTGGATCCTCTGACTTCATCCTCTTCCACTGGTCCTCGTGTGGCTAAGGAAGTGATGGACACTGTAATTGACCTTTCACCTGTCCGACCTCTATCTTCCAATATGGATGTTCAGTATACTTATCCTACAGATGAGTCCCTTAGTGAGGTGCCGACCAGTCCTCGACAACATCAGGCGGACCCGGCACTGCCTCCTCTGATTAATAGAACTGCAAGTGGTAACTTTGGCGATCAGGCCAGTTTATTTTCTGACTCATCCTCCTCGACATCCAGTTTCGCAGTCCCCACCACCGAAATTAAGTATTTTCTTCTCTTGGTTCAAAAACACCTCCATGGACCTACATTTTGGTTGGTGCTCATCCTGATTTTCCTCTTCATGTCGATTGGATTTGTGACAGTGTTCTTTTTACTCATCAATGGTCATTATTTGCCAGAACGCTCTGCTGTGAACTTGGTTGATGGAATTCTGGACCCTCACACATCATCCAATATCATGAAACGTCATCAGACACTTGTGAACATTTCAGCATTCCTGGTTGGAGACGGCATCGTTTGGGACAAGTAGCCTTCAAAATTCATGGTGCGACCGAGGTGCTTAGGGTGCCATACGTGTTTTGTGTCTCATTAAGAGATGTGATAACACGGGACACACAATCTGACGATTGAGATGTGCAGGCAGTACATTTATTGTTTTCAGATTTAAAATATTATGGTGTTTTTGATGCTGAGGATTTGTATTTAAATTCTGACAATTATGCTGATCTCTTTCGTTATCGATCTTATGGGCATAATTTTTTGCACAAAACAAACACATTAAGACCTCTTCATAATTACACTCAATGGAAACATTTTCCTACTCCAGTACAAGGGAGTTCTAAAACTCTTAGAGATACATTCACTTACTTTCCAGATTATGACACGTCTAATACGGAATCCTATTTCTTTAAACTACATTTGTCATCTCAATCCAAAGTTATATTGACCCACGCTAAATTGATTTAATCCAACTCATTTATGACTAAGATAGCTACACAGGGTTATGATCACTGGAAAGACATTGTTGATTTGAAATCAATCTGTGGCATGAAGTCTTGGCAGCTTCAGGGAACTGAGGTTTTACATCGTGCCTGCCTGATCCCAACTCAAATTTTGTTTTTAAATGATACAGTGTACCAAACCAATTGTTTCGGCCTGGCAACTGTAAAAAATGTAAATACTCCATCCATTCCGTCCTTAGCGGAATATGACAATTGGCGCGCTCAGACGAATTATACTATTGATGCATTGCAAGCTTTGTTTTCGAAATGAGACCTTCAATGTCATCTGGGTGGTTAGTATGGCAAACAAATACATGGCAACTGCGTTTTTATAATGTAACACCTGGTTTCACTCAGACTAGACCGGAGCCTCGTTATCCACTTACGCATTCGGTCACCACATACTCAGTGGGCAAGTTATGCCAACAATGGTTGGAACATTCCACATTAGTGATGGAGCATGGTTTCACATATACCGAAACTTGCTCATACTCAGCCCTCTCGAAATAACCTGTAATATATTAATCAACATGTTTTGTCCATTAATATTTGCATTACATGACATATTTAGTATCTAGGGGAAGCTTTCCTATGTGCTTTTACTAACAGTAACCGGAGTGTCCTAAAAATGGCCGCCGTAAACACAGGAACTTTACTGCGCATGCGTCTGCCACATCTACGTGGTATGATGTCCTTTGCTTTTTGGCAGGATCTTGCTTCTGTGCACTAGTGTCAGAAATGGCTGCTTCAAACCTCACATGCTAATGCTTAGGCTGCTGCTTGTACTAAACTTGTTCGTTCTGCTTAACCATTAATGCAAAAGTTAAAATAAAGTAATGGGGTTAGAGTAGAGATAAGTGGTATACAGTGCATTCATTTATTTTTGTATTCTAATGTGTCTCTCTTTGACTTTATTAATAGCTCGTATTTGGGCCGAGGGAGACCTGAACAACCATTTTGAAAATAAAAACTGTGCGTGTGTACCGAACTTTGAGAGACCTCGAGCCATGGCATTGAACCGATGCCAGAAGTTGTCTTTCCGTCAAAGCACCTGGGAAATCTACAACCTCAACCTGGGAAAGGAAGACAAGTCGCAACTGTATTAGTTTTGTACAACAAAATTGAATAATATTGGTGGGCGGAATAAAGTCATGGGAAAAATAAATTGTGGGCGGAAACTTTGATCAACTATATTGAGTTGAAATGATCTCATCTTATTATGGTGTGATGACCTCTCCTCGTCTTTCTGACCAATCACTAAAGGGGAACACATAGATTTGCAACATTTAGGGGTGGTACATTGCCCTGGAAATGGTATAACTAAGGTAGGTTTAGTTAGAGAAATTGTCCAACTTGTCCGAATATCTGACCTGTCACTGACTCAATGCATGCTATAGGAGATCGAGAGCACAGGTGCTGGCAGAGCACTCTGTCAGAAAATTCGAGGTGTTTGTGAGAAATTATCGATTATCCGAACGGGGTACTTTGAATTGGCTTAATGACAGAGAGGGGTGTGACACTGGTGTTGCACTTAGCGGAGGTCACCTGTCCTGAACTGCACCTGGCTTGTCCCTTGGGCACCTGATTAGTCAGGAGCCTTGTCTTTTGCCCCAGCCCGTGACCAGGATTTGTCCTTGTACCATTCTAGGTAAATATAATCCATGCTGTATGTCCTTGTGCTCCTTCCCTTTCTCACCCTTCACAGGTACCAATGTCTAAGGGTGTTACTGTTATTTCTTGCAAACTTTATATCTTATTAATCATATTTTTACTTCTGAAATTTATGGTGTCTGTAATTTGGATGAAGACTCACTTAAACTTGCATAGATAAAGCATTTAAAACTTTCCCAGAGTCTGTGGTTATTACAGGAAAGGTAAAATTGTTTAAATACTGCTTATTTATTCTAACGCCTTTTCGATCCCTAGGACTGATAGCAAAGGTGACAAGGATTGGTAAATCATGGTTTACAGATATATGTACTTAAAGGACTAAAAAGTACTGATAGGCGATTAGTAGTAAAAAGCAGGACTACTAGTTCAAAGTGTGAATGTTTATGGGCCCAGGTGAGTATGGTAAATTTGAGCTAGTAAAACAACACCTCACACTCTTGTTGAATATAATCAATCTGGCTGATTTCATTTTAGGACCTAGATCTCCTAGATCTAAGAGATTTATTTATGCCTCTTACAACGAAATTTGGAAACTTTCGCAGATTGAGGCAGCTCTCTGTTTGCGCCAAATTGATCAAGCCAATTTAGACAAAGTCCTTGCCGTGGCCGATAATAGTATCAATACACTTTCATCACGCATTTATACATTGGATAATATTGTTTCATCTGTTATTGATATTGTTCAAAGTGATGTATCTGTGTTATATCATTGTCAAAATCAATTAAGATCTGTTATGCACTTTGCATGGACATTGCAGAATCTCAAAATGGGTAAGGTCCCTTGGGATTATTTGAATGCTTCTGCTTTGTTCCTACCTTTTAATCTAAATGATAAACAGATTTATGTCCATGAAAGAAGCTGCATATACACGTTTGCATATTGAACAATTGGAGCCCTTGCTCAGTAGCGGAAACAGACTCTGCGGTTTGGTTAATTCATGGGTTTATCTCTCCCTTTTTTGCTGTTTCAATTTAAATCATGCATGCAACCCTTTTCCAATTGGTCGCTTTGAACCACCGGGTAGTGCATTTCTCCATGAATTGTGGTCCCTACCTTTCACTTACAGATGTCAATGGGAGGATAAGGAAGTTTTGCTAACAGGGTAGGACTGTGATTCCACTGTAGGACATTCTCTGCTTTGTAAACACGTTAAGTTGCACGGCGTGTGTAATGTATCAGCACCTAATCTTGCTTGTCTTTTTAAAGGCACCCCAGTGCATTCAATAATTGATGCTTTTACCTTGCTTACTAATGGCAGTTATCTTATTTTGAACAACCAAGACTGCTGTGGTTTATGGGCAGGAATCCCGTACAGCATGTAACTTGTTGTAGCAATGTGCTTTTTCCGCCCCAGCTGGGAGTCTAGATAGTTCCATTTGGCCTTCCATTCCGACTTTGAAAACAGATTTAAACAAATCAAGCAAGCTCAAAGTGCTGATATTCCAGCAAGAAGTGGCTCCACGTCCGCTTGAGAGACCTTTGAGTTACACGTGGCTAGGACATCTAGCGAGTTTCGGTCCCTTTTGAACACTAACCTCCCACTTCACATTGGGGAGCTTATACATCAAATATTTAATACGTCTGACACTAAAGGCCTTGCACATTTTTTTAAACATATGGGATCCAGGCTTGTGACTTCTTTCTAGACTATATTTGGAGTTTTGTTCATTCGATTTTTTCCAGCATCTTTGGCGGGTTCCCCTTATTATTGGCTCTAGGTGGTGGAAATCCTGCTTCTTCTGTTCCTGTTGCGCAATGGCTGCTCATTTTGTGGTACTGCACAGACCAGGCCAATTTCAACTGTACTGTGATCAGATTCAACAGGTTTTTGGATGCTTACCATTAGCAATGCTTGGCGTGAGTTATGAATTAACTTTTCGCTTTGCCTACTTTACTTGCGTGCAACCAGTATTCTACAGTCAACGGTGCCCCTTCTATTGGGCTATGGATTTATGCCTCTCCAAAACGTCATGTCCAGTCCCGGATTTTAACCAGTTGATGGGTCCCTTAGAGACTCATGACCAAGCTTGTTCTGGGGATGGATGTATGGCGCGTGCGGCAGCACTTGGTGTATTGGCTGAATGGGATGTCTGTGCGGCAGCGGAGACAGTCCTGCATCGGAGTTTCGTTGAATATCACACAAGTTGTCCGGTTATGCCATTGGAAACATTTGAATACGAGGAGCACGTTTGTTCTTTCGACTTCCTGAATTGGATTGCATCCCTTTTTTCAACCATTGATAGGGATGATCTTTTGGAGGGAATTGCATACTTGAGTTCACATACTTTGATGGATTCACCACCTCCTTCATAATAACTTTATTATCCCAGAGACAGCACTCTTTCAATAGGCGTAATAAGACAGTTTAATATTTATTTTTTACAATTTGTTTTTTTCAGATGTTTTGAGCTCTGCTTGCCTTTTGAGCTCTGTTTTGGTCCTTTGTATATATCCTACGGCCTTACCAAGGGGAGGGTTTTATTTGGCCCTTAGGAACATTGTATACATTGTTACGTTAGCATGAGCTTTGCTGCCATGCGGCTGCTTTTGCGCACGTTACTACATGACTTTGTTTTTGCAAGACTGTTTGTGCCTTTTACATGAGAACGGGCTGCTTTTTGCGTTCTCTGGTAAGTTCCTGGAGCTTAGTGTGAACATGATGTGCAAAGTCGATAAACATTGCCCCTTGTTATTCTGTTCTGGTCAGTCCCTAGCACCTAGACATAACATCCTAAAAATAGCTGCAATGCTGGAGACTCATGCTTTGATATTACGGGGTTGGATGTTGTTTTAACACACTTGGAGAAAGCCTTTCCATGGGGAAGAGCTATTCTGTTTCTATGATGTAAACCTTACACCCAGGCTTTAAGGTATGGGGTCTGCTGTCAAAGCCCAGAGATCTTCCTTTATATAAACTTCTTCCAGCCAAGGAGAGGGTGGTTAAGCCTTATAGTCCTTTTTCCACTGTCTTTATATAATGACTTCCCCCTTTGTACTCTACAACATCAATTGCTTTGAGTCTATGCATTTTGCTACTGGTAGTGGCTCATATACTTTATTGTAGAGCACAATCGTTAAAATAAACATTTTGAACTATTTCAGTGACTCTGCCAATTCTTATTGTGAACAAGTACGAGTGAGCGAGCAAAAGATAGCTCTTGCTACCGCGATTCCTGAGAGAGTCTGTTCTGGGTTGTCTAATTGTTTGTAGCTTTGTTATTTTTGGAGGAGAAAGAATGAGACACTATAGCTAGTTGGTTTTGGGATTTTGGTTAGGTTGGTACACCCTTATACACTGAGGTCCTGTTTTCCTGCGCATAGTTCTGTGTAGGTGCAGAATCCCCGCAACACCATGTACTTATAACTTCAACCCTACTGAGCTGGGTGAATACTTGTTAGTATCAGTCTTAAAAGCCAGCCCTTTGAAGTAGCTGCAAGGTGTACATGATCAGAGCAGAGACCAGAAAGTGTTTGTTATCCATAGTCAAAAGAAAAGTCTTTACACACTGACTGTAAATTGCTTCGTTGAAATGGAGATTACATAACAATTCTGTGGTTGCAGTGTTTTTCACTGTAAATAGATAAACCAATGCAGATCTGTGTCTTCACTTAAAAACCTCTTTTATAAAAAACAACACTGATAAAAACAGGAACCAGTCACTATGTGCTTCGAATTTCCAAATGCCCATCACGTCTGCATCAACATGTCCAGGCTAAGGCTTGCTTTGTTGCACTACGATCAGATGTTCTTTCACAGCTTTATCTGCACTTATGCCCCTCAGGTTTCTTTCAGGGTTAGTGAGGCATGTTAAATTATGCTTACCTTGGCACATCTTTTTTTCCATGTTTTACCTCACTGATTCCCTGTCACATAACAAAACATAACACATCAGTTCTCAGCTGTTTTACTGCGTTAACCAGTGTGAAAATGTTTTTTTAGCTAGAACTTGAGCAATTCGTGTGCTTTAACCTCAAACAATGAGTTTGATCTAAATCTAATTTTGTTTATATCCAAAGCAATTGATTTGCAAAATGAAAGAAAAGATAATTTTACTTTTCTAAAAGAGCACTCCCTAAAGATAATTCTAGCAAGCTGTAGACAGTAGTAATTTACCTATGGATTCTTATGAATGTTATTTTAACTTTATAAGAGTAAACACATGATCCTTTTTCGTGTAATGATGGTCCGGAGAAAGGCTCACAGAACAATAAGAGAGCCAAAATAAAAGCAGATCTTTGTGTAAGACGTTTTTGTGTCTGCCTTTAAATGCAAAACAGCAGGTATCGTTTGATTGAGGTAACAATTTTCAATATTTACCTTCATAAATTGTACTCTACATGTAGTGGCAATTTAAGGAAGGAGGAATGGCAATAAGAAAACATAGCACCATGAATAGAAATTTCATTTAAAAGTAAAAAAATAAACAAAGATATCCAGCTTTAATCAATTTACGTTCCTTCCTTTACCACCTTCTGTGTGACTTGCTACTGCCCCCCCACCAAATTACCCACGTCCTAGCAGCTAATGTGAACCTACTCGCCATGAAATGTGACCCCTGGTCTTGGCTGTTCACCTTCACTTTTTCCCAATGCATGAGATTTCTGTTATGTAATGTTTGTTGTTCAGTCTTTAATTATTACTGAATTCATAACATAAATCTAAGCCTTGGCGGAGTATGCGGAGTTCCGCAAAGTGACAAAAACACTCTGCCGTGCTACGCAGAGTTCCGCAAGCGGCTGAATACGTTAGGGCATGCCATTTGCAGTGATTTTGAGTGCCAAGTGTTTGTCCCACGTGATAAAATCATCATGAAAGGCACCATGCACAGGGCAAGAGGGCGCAGCTTCCTTTCTACTGCTCGAGTAGATTTTCTACTCGAGCAGCAGCTTTCTCAAAGCAAATGGAAGGTTTTTCAAAGAGAGTGGTCGTGACCTCCTGCAACCATTCACATTGAGAAATCCGACTGCCCGCGTTGAGAAATCTCACCAGGATGTTCATTTTTCGTTGCTTACCAACTTGATATTGACATGCAAGACAGAGGAAAAAAACTCTGCTCAGCTGAGTTTTTGGGAACTCTGCGTGCTCCGCAGAGTGTGGAAAACTGGGCAAATGGAAGGAGTGTGAAAAACTTCCTCAAAGGGAGCAGAGTTCAGTGCCCAGGATTACATAAAACATAACATGTGCATTTGTAGTGCACGTTCACCCAGAAGGGTATCTTGGCGCTGAATAACAGGTGTTTGGCCTTACTCAACTCACTGGTACTCCTTTTATCAACCTCAGAAGTGTAAAAGGCTGAGTGGACCCGCTGGGATTTGAACCTGTGACCATGAGGTCGAACACAAGCCCCTAGAGTGGAGGCATTAGTCCATTAAACCAACAGAACTGGCATTCACAAGACTGCTGGTCACTGTGGAAGTTGTAATTGTGTGAGGATTTATTCAAATGCCATGTAAATTCGTGGACAAGCCTATATTGTCTGCTTTCTGCTTATGTTCAACATAGTCAACTTTACATGCCTGACCAAAGGTCATGAAGAACATTTGGCAAAGATGGTCTTCTAGTTGCTCCATATATCATTAACACATTTTTAGGGTTTATGAAGCTTTTCAAATTGGTATAAAGATGGCAGTGTCAAATAAGTTCAAAATATTGCACAAATCCCTTCGGATTCAGTTTCACTTCCCTAGTGCAGCTGGAGAGCATGCAGGCTCAACATCTAGTAGAAGTCCGTCCAGAAAGGCAGTCAGTATCTTGCGGTTTAATGAATAAGAAATGAGATTAAGATATACTAGAATAAAAAGTACAAAAAATAATACCAGATGCAGTTTTATTTCTCGACTGGAATATGGTTAACTGCATCTCATTTGAAAAATAATTGCTTTCTTAAACTGGACAATAAATTTTTTATATTTTAGTTACATTGGAAATAAAAACAAACAATAAATTAATAAAACATATACCCACATAAGACACAAAAATATCGACCTGAGCGCTAAAAAAGCTACTTTAAAAAACAGTGTTCCTGAAGGACGAATACAACAGCAACAGACCGGCCCCAGCTGCCAAGCTTCTCAAATATGCGTTCATTGCCAGATAATAGATTTTCAGTGGACCTGAGAAGGCTGAGTTTTGTCATACTTTGCAGACCCAGGGAGCACATCATACAAGAGCTAAAACCAAGGCACGTCATCAAACATATCAACATTAAAGGAGTATGGTACAGTCTCCTACAAAGTGAACAAAAGTGAGCTTTCCAACCACCCAGATTTCCCTTTCGTACCATATCCTATCATGGGTTTGCATACTTACTTTTTTTTTTTTACACAATAGCCAAGTATTTTTCTGGCATACTCTTTGCACTTTGTAAATTAGGTATTACATTAGCTTTTGTAAAGGGCTGCAGAGGCACGCTGCTGAATACTCAAGCTGTGAGAGTAAGAAAGCTCCTCGGCACATGTTAGGATGCTTGGAAAGTAACAAGAAACCAATCAGTTTCAGAACATTATAAAGTCCAACGATGGTATACAGTATGACGTTTAAAGTTGATGACCATGCAACAACCCAGTAGCAGCTTGTACGGCAAGTAAGGTTCCACATTTCTCATTAACCTAAGCAGAGGTACTCGTCAGTGTCATTTTTGGGGCGCTTGTGCAAAGAATGACTCTCCACTGAATCCTCCGTCACTGAAACATCACTGAACTGGTCAAAATCTGAAGGGGTGAAATGGCCCGGAATAGTGTCTGCCAAGGTGTCCAGGTAACTTCCCACCGAGATGCCATCCATGCCGTCGCTGCAGTCCTGTAAACTATTATAACTGCCATGGAGGGACGTGTCCCTGCTCTCCAATAGGCTGCACAGGCTGTCACTCAAGCTGCTCCCTCTGCTTACAGGGATGCCCTTTTCTTCCATCATCCATTTAATGGACTCAATGTTTTCGTTGATGATAAGCAGCTGGCGCATCAATTTGACATCGGTAGCTCTGAGGTGACTCTGTGCAAGAAAGGAGAAAGACAGAGGTATATTAAAATACAAACTTATTTAGGCTGGAATTCAGGAGTTCGCCTGGGGCACTAAAAGAGTAAGTTACACGTACAAAGAGCAACATCTTTGTGAATCAGATTAATTGTCTTAAAATTGCACTCGTTCATCAGTGTGCAGACTACCTAACTTGCAGCTTTGTGAACTTATGAAAGGCCATGCAGTATTCGTTCAGCCACCCCTACAACCCAGAAATAAGTGCCCACGTGGCATTGGCGCTGCTGATGTGGCAATAGCGTGTGGTAACAAAAATACAACGAACAGACTATAAGGGGTCCGTTTTAGAAAATAACATTTCAAAGTTATCAATACACGAGAGTACGCAACTATTTCTGACCCACAAATAACTACACATGACAATTACATGGTTGCTCGTTCCATGCGTTTTAGTCATTTTTAATTAAAGATCGGATCCCAGTTCCATGTATGCAAACAATTTTATTAAACAACAAAAGATAACAATACATGTTAGGTTACCAATAGTCCCCACCCTGTATCCCCCCTCTATCCTGAATCCGACACGACATCATCTCTAACATCCCTCTAAGCTGTCATTTCTCCTAACAGTGACACATTTCAGCATGTAGGACAAATCACAAATGGTAAGAGATAACACTTAAAAGGTGGTACAATCTCCACATGGTAAAAATAAAAAGTACACTCTGGCGGATGCCCTTCAATGCTTATACCTCAATAAATGACTTTCTACCATCTCTCCTCCCGAAAACCTCCCTTATGTTCCCTACAACGGTAGAATGAGGGACATCCTACACAAGCAAACCATTAACCAATGAAAAGACAGTACAAAATCCAACACAAAGCCATTCAGACCAATCGAAGGTAATAGAACCTGTGGACCATCAGGTATGTCCAGGAGGGCATCATGTGACAAGTTTATTTAAGTTCTTCAGACACAAGTGCCTTTCACACAATTAATTAGATGAATAAACCTCTTTACAAAAATTAATTAGATGCAGCTAAAAAAATGCTACAGTGTTAGTCTGTGCCTCACCCTCTAGTACAACTGTAACGTCTTTGGGGTTGTCTCTTTTATAGTTATTTATAATGGTGCAGCGTTTGGATCATGTATGTATTAACATTTAATTTGCTGCATTTGCTTGTGTGATAGCACTTGGGTCTGTCGCTACTGTGTAGGTGGCATTAGGTTTCAGAGGTGCTTCTGGACTGGTACGATTACTAAATGACCTGTGGATTCTTCTAATGACCGTCTGTATATTTTGCTCCATGAAGAGCTTTGTCTTGTGCTCTCCTGGTATTTGCACTGAGGTCATATAGTGCTAATCTGAGGTAGATGTTTTTGCTAAGGTGCCCTGTTTTTCTTTGTTCAGTTCGCACCATCTACTTTTGTACGAACTTTGTGTCTAACTGCCCAAGCCTTTGCCAGAATGTCTCCATCAGTCTTCTTGTTGAGTCTGACGAGTCGCAGAGACGGTAAAATACTAGCTGACTACTTGATTTGAGGGCCTCTTTGGCTATTATTCACAAGATTGTCTTCTATTGGATGTCATCACACAGTGGGCAGATTTAAAACCAGTGAAGAAGGTCTTCCTAGCAACAAAAGGCAATTTTCTACAAGGGCTTGGTTTCTTTTGCAAAAGGAGTTCTCAGTCGGAGGGATCCACTTCTAGCCAAGGTGACTGGCTTCCTCTTGCTAGGATTTGACAATATAGTCACGTAGAATATGCCCAGTGCATTTAGTTTTCTTTGTTGCAGGAGATTGTCAAATTGCTCAGTTACCAGCATGTATGCCCTTTCTAGTGGTATATTTATTGGGCTTGTCACTAGAACTTCTGTTTTAGACCGAATACTGACTCAAGATTTTCTATGCTTGTGAGTACAGTGATCCGGGGAACATGCTAAAATAAGTTTTTTCAGGTTTTGCCAATCAGCTGATTGTTGGTGTATTTTCATTGTTTCATCCTACACATTACTGGTGATATTCTGCATCTGTCTTGCATGGGGTTGTAGCCAACATCTGTTTCAAGTGTGATGGTGGGGAAACCTGATAAAAGCATGGGCAGTGCCTCCCAGAACTTCCTTTCACGGGGTGCTATTTTTTCAGGAGTGTTATCCAGTCTTCAGAGATTATTTTAGATTCTGTAATCTAGATCAATAAGACCAGAAGTTCCATGTGACTTTGCACTGTTCTTTGCACCTTTTTAGTATAGTGGTACGATTATGATTATGCTATTCTGCAATGAAGCAGGGAAGAACTGGGGCTGCATTAGCCATTTGGCACACTTCCCCAATTTGTGCCACGGCACACCTTTTAAAAGGAACACTGGCGCAAACAAGGACGGTGCCCAGTATTACAAAGCGAGCCCCTGGAGCAGCACATTCAAGTGAAATTGGGAGCAGCTGCTGCAAAGCCACTCTGTGTTTTGCAGTCCAGGTGGCATGCCGTCTGCATTTTGAAGAGGGGAGAAAGATCCCCTAGCATGCGGTGCAGTGAATGACTGCACCCACCTGCACGGGGATATCCGAGGGGGGTCCATGGGACCCCCTTTTCTCCACTCCAGAGTGCTGACATTAGGAGAAACACTGAAAGTGTGTCTCCTGAGGACATGTTGCATATACACCTGTGTCACTAATACAGCACAGGCACAGAGGCAAATTGATTCCCTCATTTACATGGGGCCACACCCCAATGCAAATGAGGGAATGACCTGTCCTGATAGCGCTGGTGCACATTTAGCACCAGCACAATCAGCATTACAGAAGGGGATGCACAAGTTTTTGTCACCGCTTCTATAATATCATTGTGAGCAGGGGTGCATAAAGTGGGTGCGTATGCCCGTTGTGACCCCCAGGGCACAATGTATCGTACGGCCCCTGGAGTGTCAGTTGCTTGAGAGGGGCATTAGCTGTGTTAAGTGCACATGCATGTAAGATAAGAGTAATTTAGAATACTGGGACGCAGGTTAAGGCACACACACACACACACACACACACACACTATACTTCTGGGGTTTCCACTTTTGATGAGGTAGTCAAATAAAGACCATTGATACAGACCTTGGCAGATGGCCCAACACGTACTTTCTTAGCTGTCATACTCCAAAAGTCTCTCTGATACCCATTCCCCTTCCAGTGGGTTCTTCATAAAACACCAGTGTTGACTGGAGATCTGGAGCGCTTATGGTCAAAGTGCAACAAGAATCAAGATTCTGAACACTCCTGCAGAGGATAGCAGGTACACCCTGGAAAACAATTTGGACTCACTGCACTTATATTTGGGAACATGTAAGGACCGTCCATTCAATCAGGTCATTAGATCAAGTTGCCCTGTATCAAAACTGAATATCCAACATTGCTCAATAATCAGTAAACCAGACACATGTTCCACCTTCTGTAGATGAATATAAAATTCAATCAGAAAACATTTCAGGTGCTTGTAAATGGAACCTTGCCAGATTGGACCTCATTCCCTGTCAACTCTGAGAGGTGATACTGGGACTGGAATTAATAATTAAGGCTGGCGCCTCTCTGAGGGTTAGTGGTAATCCTGGGCCTAGTTTGCATAGTAGCGCTACGCGAAGTGCACTTCGCACTACACGAGCTACGCGTAGCTATGCGAACTGCGTAGTGCACTGTGCAAAATGCTGTTCGCACTGATTGCACAGTGTCTGATGCTTGTCCGCACTGCGCAATCAGTGCGAACCGCATCTTGCGCAGTGCAAGCAGTTGTTTTCTGTCGCTGGAGTAGATTTCTACTCGAGCTGTAGCTTTCTCAACGCGAACTGGTAGTTTCTCATCACGAGCGGTCGCGAGCATACGCGACCACTCGCAATGAGAAACCTGACCTCCCCGCATTGAGAAACTCGCCGGCAGGTTTATTTTCCGCGATCGGCAACTTGATGTAGCTGATAGCGAATGAGGATAAAATCTTGCCGGGATGTCATTTTGCTCGCTCGTGGTTGCCAACTTGATGTTGAGGACCGCGAGCAAGCAAAAAAGGACTGCCGCACTACGCTATGCGTGTTTGCACTGTGCTACGTGCAATTCGCGTAGTGCAAAATAGCGCAAACTTCACAAACTAAGCGAGCGTAGCTTAGTATTTGCCCCAGTGTTAGTTAGTGGGGATAAAATGCTAAGCTAGCTGGAATGGGCAATACCTGCCAGAATAACAATTGCTGGGTTCTTAAAGGTAAGTTTTTAAAAAGTGCAGAAAGTTTACCACCACCATTTACCACCTGCTGGCAACCCATGGCAGGCAGATACTTGGCTCTGAGGAGCATCGTGGGCTTCCCCATTGGTTCTGGAGGGGGGATGATCGGAGGCCGGGCAAAGCCTCAGTCCACAATCTCTAAAGCTGAGATTTTTCAGGATTTAGATCTGTGGTCCCTGCAGTTTTGAGTCCAGAATTACTGGACCACTCTTAGCTGCCTGGAGAAATCTTGATGCAAATACTGCTCCTGGCAAATCGGAATGAAATTTGAAGAGTTGAACAATCTCTAATATCTCTTCAGCACACATTTATTCTGTGTATGGGCTACTGCTTTCCGATTGACTATGACAAGATTCAACAGCTTAAGGGGCACTTTATACCAAAACCACATCAGTTCCTCTGTAAGGGTTTTTCCTAGATAACCTACAGATGTTAAGATAGGGAGCACTTGGGTGGTGCCTAATCCTGAAAAAAAGAACAATAATGCAGTAAAGCTTCCACGTTGTAGGGAGAGTAGGGAGAGATAGAAAGTCCTCTTAAGTTTTTCACTTAGTTCCTCGTTTGTTTGAAAAAGCTTCAAAATGTGGGAACACATGACAGCTAATCTAATTTCACAAATACACAGCATAATTATGGGCTCAGCAAACGTGTAGTTTGGGGTAGAGTTCTTTATGAACTTTCACTGATGGTTGGCATGCACTTCATAATTCCATTTGTGCTACTTCGCTCCATCTAAAAATCAAACCAAGCTGTAAATTCTCTATAACATAACGTGTATTTGTAAAGCGCACGTTCACACAGAAGGGCATCTTGGAGCTGAATAACAGAGGTTTATTGATACCCAGCTCAATGGTACTCATTTTGACGATCTCTGAAGGATAAAATGCTGAGTGGACCTGCCAGGATTTGAACCGGTGACCATGAGGTCAAACACAGGCCCTTACAGTGGATCCATTAGTCCACTAACCCACCAGACCCAGCTTCTTTATCAGACCAATTCAGTGAAAACTACTCTAGTGGATACATTTGTTTTGGGCTTGGTTTACAAATCTTCATACATTGCATTATGGTAGCATTTTATTTGCAGGTCACACATTTTATTCATATGGTTACTCTCTTGCATGCTGATCTTCGAGTCATAATTTCAGAAGTGCATTAAGTGGAAAAAGTCCTTCATTAGATATTAGATTCCTTTCCATGCAAC
The DNA here is from genome assembly GCF_964261635.1 of Lissotriton helveticus. Taxonomy (NCBI): domain Eukaryota; kingdom Metazoa; phylum Chordata; class Amphibia; order Caudata; family Salamandridae; genus Lissotriton; species Lissotriton helveticus. The sequence goes on along the minus strand of NC_136059.1, from coordinate 1,089,492,471 downwards.
TAATAGGTCATCTGTATAGCACCACCAATGGTTAATGATTTTTATAAACGGGTTATTTGGACTACAAAAGGAGGAGGCTTCAAAATATGCCAGCCATGTTCCGGAGGCTGTCCTGGAAGGATTGAGCAGGAATTAAGCAGGAATTCCCCAAGATTCAGAGACACTCTTTCCTAAGAATTTCCAGGGATTCAAAAAGCCCTAGGGAAGTCCATACTACAGACTAGACTTTTGGTTGTCCAGATTCCCAAATCTTGTGTGCCCAGTGGTGGGCGGCACGGATGGCAGGGTGGGGAGAGAAGGGTTGCAGGGGATTGGGGGGAATGTAAAAACCTTTTTTTTAAACTCACCTTATCGCCGCTGCGTCGCTCCTTTGCCTCAGGACTCAGGAACCAGCAGGCTGCTCTGACCAATCACAACGCTGCAATGCAGCATTGTGATTGATAAGCACCCTGGCCTCCCTGACCAATCACAATGCTGTAATGCAGCGTTGTGATTGGTCTGAGCATCGTGGTTCAGCCAGGAATAGGGAGCCTATGCATGTTCTCCATGCAGGCTGTAATGCAACCTGCGTAGAGAACAGGGAAAATGTGCATGACTGTTTGGCCGGTCCGAGCATCTGACCTAGCCATCATATTACACTTTCTCAAAGTTGTGGCTTCTATTGTAGCCTTAAATATAGATTCAGAGGCAAAGAAGCAAAGTCTCAATGAAACTTAGGAGTGGGCAAACCACTCCTCCCGTGCCCTGCTCCCAGAGTAGAGCAGCCCGGGCCGCAGGAACAAATAAAATGAAAATAACGTTCAGTTATTATCATTTTATTTTTCCATCAGTTACACAGCTTAAAAGCAGTGGAGCGACGCTCCTCTGCCATACTGGCAAAGCGGCTACTGTGTGTGCCCTGTGCATTTGTTTGGGCATTGGCACCAAAAGGCGCTTTTTCATCTGCCTCCATTTCACAGAACTAGGAAAATGCAGGACAGTTTATTCGTATAGTATCTTGATTAATCCTCCATGAAGCCTGCACAAGGAGGGAATATTGGCTGCGGCGCTGGAAGAATTTTCAGAGTGGGAGTGCTGACACCAACAGTAGATCAATGAAGTCAAAAGCACTATGAAAAATCCAAGAATCACACAGAGAACAAGTCTAGCAAATGAGCCACACCCCTTCAGCAAGAGAGTGGTGTAATATGTAGCCAGTGCTACATTTTGGAGCACACTGTTGCAAATATATTACTATGACATGGAGTGGTGGTGTACTTTGTCTGTTACAGATAGCACATCTTCATTTGGAATGGCCACAAAATCTGACCCGACCTGGAGTTTTACTGATAAAGCGATACAGCACGAAAACAAACTATGTGTGGGAACCGAGTTTCAGTGAATATTTATCTCTGGTGAATCGCCAAGATAAATGTCTGGATTTCCTTTGATCCTATTAAAATCTTTGTTTCCATCACTCTTCAGAAATACAAGAAAGATGTGCTTCATTTGTACTTCCCTAACTGGTGATAGTTTGACATATGTGCACATATTATTTACCAGTATATACGTTTTGTTGTGTGTTATAGGAAAATGGTCATCCTATATCGGTTCCTTTCACACACCTTGTACCCCAGTACAATTGTCACATAGTTCACTATAAAATCCTCTCACTTTTGCAGTCAGACAAAAAAACAGTAGTCAGGGAAAAAAGTACACATCAGACTCCATGTTAAAAGAATAAGAAGTTTGCCAAAAACTTAGTCTGAGATTTGACCTCTGTCATTGAATGCATTGCAAATATGACAAGATAAAAAAAAATGTAAAGGCAGTTTTATTGGTAATTCACCTTCTAAAGCCCAGCATGATTATTGTGGGGGTGCTGCAGCACCCCTCGCACACCTACTTCCAGCGGCTAGGAACATTGGGCCATATGTATCAAGCAAATTCTCATTCGCAAACACCGAAATTCACAGAATTTTGGCGTTTGCGAATTTGCCAAATGGTATGTATAAAGGAAAATCTGGTGCAAAACAAAGAATCGCAAAATTTGCGATTCCTTATTTTGCAATTGCATTTAAGGAATCACAAATTTTGCGATTCCTTAAATGCAATGTATGAAGCAAAAAAAAAATGCAAATTGTCCTTAAGGAATCGCAAATTACCACCAACTTCAAGTTGGTGGTAATTTGCGAATTCCTTGAAAAATTCACATTTTAGCCTTTTTCAAAGTGCCATGTGACGCACATACATGCCCTCAGGGCATGTATGTGTGCCACATGTGCACCCATGCTTATTTCAGGGGTGCAACAGGGTGTCCTTTGGACACCCCTGCACCCTTGAAATTATTCTCAATTTGCGATTCTCAAATTGCGAATCGCAAATTGAGCATAACTTCCCATTCATTCCTATGGGCCTCCTGGCCCATAGAAATGAATGGTAAAGTATTCCTTAATTGCGATTCGCAATTTGCAAATCGCAATTAAGGAATACTAAGAATTCGCAAAAAATTTGCGAATTTGTACATAAATCCCAATTTGCGATTCTGAAATGGCAATTTCTAAAAAAATCGCTATTTCAGAATCGCAAATCTGGTTGATGATACATATGGCCCATTGTGCTCTACAGGGTTGCACATGCTCTGCTGACTAAATACTGAAATAGACTCAATAATTTGAGTGGATGCCCTATGGACAGTGCTGCAATCTTCCAGACAGGCCCTGAACCACCGAAGACAGCATACACTCTGCCCTCAAAAGAATCCCAGGAAAATGGCAGCTGAGGTGATGAGCTGGCACCTTCAGGTTTCAGGTGAAGGACTACTTCGAGGAGCCCTCCTTGAATTCATCGATGCCCCGCGTATCACATTGAGCTTTCTATGCAGGACGGACAGTTCAAGAGAGATATGAGCTTAAAAAAGATATGTTTTTACTTTTTACTCACCTATGGCGTCCTACCAATAAAATAATTCGTACTCTTTACTTGTGAATTTATCAACCGTGTTTCTCCATGAGAGAAGCATACTCTGAAGGGACATTCTTGAAAGGGATTAACAAATATTTTAGGAGGGAGTGTTTTGGCCTGGCCCAAGTGCATCAAAGAAACAGCCTGTGCGGGTCACATTCCAAAATGTAGCTGCTACTAAAATGCCAACATGCGTAGCCTCCGCAAAGCACAAGCGGGTAAGCAGAATTGTAAAACGTTAACAAAAGCGCTTTCACCTTTCAGGCTGCATCATAATGCAAAAAAAAGATGGGGCTCCCCTGTAGAATGTGATGAGGGCCCCCCGAATGGCCCATATTTCACAGGTTGTAATTTGCCTGATTTATGGAGGGGGGGGCTGAAGGTTTGGGGACCACCCCCTCCTGCACCCCCTGTGGCATTGTTTACAGAGGCCTGTGTTACACCCTTGCTTTCAGAAACCCACATTGTGACAGTAATGGCAGCTACGCCGTTCAGTACGTTCATTTTAGAGAAGAAACAACTGAGAAACGGGGTTCAAAAGCTGTTTACTGGGTGGAAGGAAGGGTCGAGAGCGCGGGCCTCTTCAACTGTACAAGAAGAATCAGCTTCCAAACAGTGCATACTGAACATGTTGAGCAGCCGAGCACGTGTGGTGAAGGCACACGTTTTTCCCTTTTAGCAATGCCAAAGTAAAAACATGACAAGCCAGGCAAGGAGATGAATGGAAGATGCCCTATCACAAAACCGAAGGGAAGGCAATAAGACCCCCATTACAATTGGACAAGAAAATCTAGATGCAAAAACGGCACCAATTTTACTATCTTGATTAACAAAATAATTGATTTAGACATTCTGATCTGTCAATCATTTAAAAACAGAAGCTCAGGATCTCAGTGCCCTAAGCTGGTGGGCTGAGGCAGCCACAAACAGTGGTGTTTTGGAGAGGAGATGTTAGGAGTCAAGACAACGATTGAGAGAAGTCTGAGTCTCTTGAAGCCACCATAATCCAGGTTAGAAAGAGACCAACCTGAGCGCATCGCCTTTATTCTACAAAAAGTGTCAACCTCAATGAGGAGATCTCACTAGTACGGAATATCAATGATACACACAGTTCTAAATATAGCGGTGTCTTGAAAGGTTACGGGGAGTAAACACCAGAAATGGAGAAGTTCAGAACCGTCTGAAGACCTGAATTCCTAGTTGGAGATGGAGAACAATAATGCGAGAGTAGGAAGACGAAGATGGGAGAGAGTTAACACCTTAGGAGCTTCGTAAATATACCTCCCCAGTGCTGCGCTGTCCATTATCCAGTGCTGAATGGATGTCCAACGGTCGCACGCAGCACTGGGGAGGTAGTGCCCGTGACGACCGTTGGCCGACGGCAGCACTTAAAGGGTTAAAGAGATGCAGATAGAACTAAGGGGCCGTGCGTGTTGTGTTTAGTTGTCATGCAGTCCAAACAAGACCCACAAAAAGGGAATGTGCTGGACAAAGTAGACAGAGGTAAGTATACAACAGAGTTAGCTACAACAGAGTTAACTATATGCAGAAAAAAAGACAAGATCATTAGTAGTATTGGAAATCCTAAAAACAGAAGGAAAGATTGTGATATACAATCGCAATCAATCATGATAAAATATTTATGAATTGAGACTGGCAATAGGGGCAAGTACAATGGTTATGAGTTTCGCACACACCTACTCAAGACCCGAAGATATGGTCAAGTGACTTGAGCTGCTGACCTTATAACATCGGGAACCAGCTCACATCACCACTCTATATAAAAAAAATTTTTTTTATCTATATATATATCACAAAGGCTTCCTTGTAGAAGAGAAACGGAGAGCCACAGCGGGGAATGCCAGGAGGAAGATTTATTTTCACAGGAGTAAAGTGGCATGACGCGTTTCGGCATGTGCCTCATCAGATGCCTGCTCCTTGAAAATATATATATCCTCCCAAGTCGGTTCACTTTTCCGGTAATGCAGCGCTCAATGCTGGTGCAATTCCCCTGCGGCTGAACCACGCCGCTGTAAATTTCACAACTTCTCCTTCACCAGGAAAAAATGGGTCGCACACCCAGGGCAGTACTTAATCTTAGCTTTTATTTGTATTCAATCATACAAAGGCTGACAGCGCATATATTGATCTACGCGTTTCGGTGTATCGCCACTTTGCTCGATCGTGATCGTGATGTCATCAGTGATGTCATTTGAGATGTCATCAGTGATGTCATCAGTGATGTCACTGACCATGTCATGAATGATGTAATATGTGACATGATCAGCAGTGGATTGCGGGTGCGCGATATATAGTTAGTACTACTAACTATATATGGAATTTCAATGGTTTTGTGTGAGTAAAAAAAGTTTTTTTAAATGCTAATTCCTAACTATATGTGGTCTATAACCTATGGTTTTTTCAGTGAATTTTCAAGGTTTTGTAAATGCTAATTCCTAACTATATATGGTCTATAACCTATGGTTTTTCCAGTGAATTTCAATGGTTTTTTAATAGCAAATATCATAAGCTGTCGAATGTCAAGTACGTGGTAAGAAAAAACATGTTCGTGTTTATGCAGACTGATCTGCTTTGAATGCTGCCCCCCCCCTCATTTCTATTAGGAGTACTCTCTCTTTGCAGATAGTGAAGGGTAGTTAACGCAGGCCTTTGCCCCCGTTGTAATCCGTCGTGCCTGCTTCTCTCTCCATTTGATTGATTGTTATCCAAGCATTTACTATTTTAGAATTGGTTCTCTTTGGTTCATTCTCTATTTACAAACAAGCACAGAGTCGCAATACTCTGTTTAGTCTTTGCAGATAGCGAAAAATCGTGTAAAAAAACAAAAGGAATCGAGCAAAATCAGTAGGCCACTAATGGGATCTCTTTTTGACCTCGCTAAAATAGAAACATTAGGAACAACCCCTCATGAGAAATACGAAACTAGTGAGATGAACTGAACTCCACACCATGATGTATGCAAGACAGCTCGGCTCCGCCACCCACCCCGCCCAAAATAACGATAAACTCTATGCAAATATTACAAATATATACAACACACCAAGAAAGTAACAGGGTAAAACATTTTATTAAATAACTATTTACATAACTATTTTATACTTTTTGTTGCCCGATCCGGCTAGCTCAATCGATCGAGCATGAAACTCATGCACTCTGATGGTTCAAAGTTTTGAGGAGTGCTTGTAACACTGTCTGAAGCCTATTTGCACTTGCTTCAGCTTCACTATTCTTAATGTAAGTGGGGGCTGTTTGAGGACGTGACTGCATTTGAAAACAATGTGATGCGGTGCCACCCTGAACCGCTTGACGGAGGCCCCCGAGGGACGGTGTCATGGCGCGGACTCGGAGGGGGCGCTTGGCTCCGGCCCCCTCCCCAAGTCGTGTTGCCCTGGTGTGGCCTGAGATCGCCCCCGACATAGGTGGCCGGCTCCCGGGGTCAAGCGTAACTTTTTGCCTTTTGGTGACTCTTCCATTCTTCACCTTGTCCCACAATCCGTTTCACCTAAAGACACGCTGTAGTGGGGCGCCCCTTTTCCGTTTCAGTTGCCATTCCGCCCGCTTTTGCTACACTGTGCCTCTTCCGCTATTCAGCTGTTTACCGCCCGCTCTTTCGACTACAGCGTCTCGCTCACCATGTACTTGAGTTGCTCCCGCTCTTGCGGTGCAGCGATAGGCGGCTGCCACAGGACTCTCAAAATGGCGGCCGGCTCTTCAGATTTGGGCGTGGTCCACTAAAATGGGCCTGCGACACCTTGGAACTCGGACGCTTGTCTGCTAGAGCTTGGGCTCCATTCTCGAAAGCGTCCCCTCAGCCTTGAAGATTCTACAAAAGTCTTGGGGGCCCCCGACTCCCGCAGGCTTCTGGTGGGGAGCGCCTAGCATGATTGCTCGTGGAATGGCCACGACGGAGCTACGAAATGGTGGTGCTCTCATGCTAACGCCAGCTTCAGTCTGAAACATCCAGAAACACTGTAGACTACCAATTCGATCAGTTCCGGTAGCGCCCCAACGTGACCCGGTAGAGAAGAACTTGCCCTCCCCTCTTTGACTGATGGTTCTTGTTGCCTGTCCCTTCTGTTGTCATTTAACAGAACTATTTAGCCTGCTGAAAGGGGTTGTGTTCCGACCGCTGGTTGGTGGAGACATTTTGACTATATTCTGGACCTGCGTTGTCGCGTAATGCGTCATATGACGCGCCGCGTTAGCGCACCCGGAAGTGCTCCGGTGCGCGAAGCGCAGCTTCCCGGAAGCGATCCGGGGCGCGGCGCGCAGCGCGTAACGTAAGCATAACAGGTCATGTGACTTGTTAATAAAACTTTTCATTGGTTCATTTTACTTTTCTTATTCTAATGATGAAAGGCTTGGTCATATGACCTAAAAATTACGCTTTTTATTACTTTCGAACATTATTTTTTCTTAAACATATGTTATAATGTTCCAGGCTAATGTCCTTTCCCGGAAAATTTACAACTGTCCTGCAAGTAAAATATATTCCTTTTTCGAGAAAAAGGGCGTTTCTTCGTGCCATGACGGAGCCGTTGAGCAAAAGAGGCTCGGCCTGCTGTCTTAGTCGCCGATACGCCTGAATATCAGATTCTTATCGATCACTTTATGTTGCAGGAGTAGAAAACACAACAGCCCTTGACCATTTATCTTTACTGCGTTCCTGCGTATTATACCTTTTACCCTTCATGTAATTGGACTGCTTTATTTCACTTGCCTTTTACTGATTCTAAAACAGTGACTATTATTAAAAACTTTACCAATGTAAAAACTACTACCATGTTTTCTTTTAAAAACCTTTATTGTGAAAATGTCAGTATACAAATACGGGCCTATAACCACGTGGGCCGGCCACGGAGCAAACTGTAATCGTATATGATGAGTAGACATTTACACTGTAGAGGAACGTAACGGGCGGGCCATTAGGTTGCAAGAACTAAGGTGTCTAACAGTTGTGGAATCGGTGGACGTACATTTTATAATTAAAACACGACAGAGCCAGTTACAATAAAATTATCTAGATATACATTTGCGGGCAAGTACCATGGGTGACGTTAATTCGAACATTCAATAGTACAGTAATCAATAACACATCAGAACTTAATATCAATAGGGATGTCGAAATATTCAATCAATTCTCGTCCCCGCCCGCCATGTGCTTCAAAACTGCATACGTATCTCGTGATTTCAAGGTTCTGCAACCAGTACACAACAAGGAGTTACGAGTCCCATTTATTCCGGCGCCATTTTGGGAGAGGATGGGCAGGTCCAGGATATAGTCAAAATGTCTCTACCAACCATCTACTATGATGATGTTCATATGCTGTATTTATTAGAGTAACACTCATCTGTCCACATGAAATTAATTTGCCACAATCTAAACATGTCATTTTAATCTTTCCAAAGTTCTTCTAAATATTTGGGACCGTTTCCCTTGCCTCTGATGCTGTCAGTGCCACTTCTTTGGTGAATGTACTAGCAGGTCAGGGGTTCTCCTCCAAATCTCTCTTTTATGCAGCACTATAATTAATTGGTGCCACCTCTCCATATGACGATGCATGGTATAGTTACCATAACTATATTTTTTTTCGGTTCCTCTGGAGAGTACATCGTGGCAGATGAGGCGTGTAACGTACCGGGCATTTACCTTTTTTGCATGTAGAGGAAAGGAAAAAAAATTTGAGCGTCCGAGTTCTAAGGTGTCCCAGGGCCATTTTAGTGGACCAGGCCCAAATCCAAAGAACAGGCCGCCATTTTTAGAGTCCTGTTGCAGCCGCCTGTCGCTGTAGCATCAAGAGCGGCCGAAACTCAGCTGAATGGCAACTGAAACGGTAAAGGGGCGCCCCACTACAGCAGACGAGCCTCCACCTGGGAAGGCCCGTTCACGCCGCCTCCTCCCCCCCACCTTCGGGCACCCCACGCCGTTATTCGGAGCAGGATTGTAGGATGGCTACACCAGTGCGGCAACTTGCTAGACACCACCTCGGTGCCAACCGAATCTCAGCGCCTTGTGGTGTCTTCTATTCAGAAAATATTGTTGTGCTGCCTTCGACCTATTCGCCGCAAGTGCGCACGCAACTCAGCTGCATAGCGAGTGAAACACCAAGGGGCGCCCCACTGCAGCCGAGGAACCTTCATCTTGGGGGCGACGCACAGCATCACATTGCTTTCCAATGCAGTCAGATCCTCAAACAACCCCCACTGACTGACGCAAACTCACAGGCCAACGGAGCGCCCCACGCCGACTTTCGGCGCAGCATTGTAGGATGGCCACACCAGTGCGGCAACTTGCTAGACACCACCTCGGTGCCATCCGGATCTTGGCGCGTTGCGCTACCTTTGGCCCTATTCGCACATCGGTCCGCTACTGACACCACCTCACAGGCCAACGGGGCGCCCCACGCCGACTTTCAGCATTGTAGGATGGCCACACCAGTGTGGCAACTTGCTAGACACCACCTCGGTGCCATCCGGATCTTGGCGCGTTGTGCTGCCTTCGGCCTATTCGCACATCGGTCCGCTACTGACGCAAACTCACAGGCCAACGGAGCGCCCCACGCCGACTTTCAGCATTGTAGGATGGCCACACCAGTGAGGCAACTTGCTAGACACCACCTCGGTGCCATCCGGATCTTGGCGCTTTCTGCTGCCTTCGGCCTATTCGCACATCGGTCCGCTACTGACGCGAACTCACAGGCCAACGGGGCGCCCCACGCCGACTTTCAGCATTGTAGGATGGCCACACCAGTGCGGCAACTTGCTAGACACCACCTCGGTGCCATCCGGATCTTGGCGCGTTGTGCTGCCTTCGGCCTATTCGCACATCGGTCCGCTACTGATGCCGCCTCACGTGCCAACGGATTTTCTACGCTTTTTATACCCTATGCCGCATAACAGGTCATGTGACTTGTTTATAAAACTTTTCATTGGTTCATTTTACTTTTGGTTTCCTAATGACGGAAGGCTTGATCATATGACCTAAAAATAACACTTTTCATTGGATGAAAACTTTTTTTTTCCCCAAACGATGAAAGCCCCACCTTGTTTCTGGATGTTTCAGACTGAAGCTGGCGTCAGCATGAGAGCACCACCATCTCGTGGCTCCGTCGTGATCATTCCGCGAGCAATCATGGCAGCCGCTCCCCACCGGAAGCCTGCAGGAGTCGGGGGCCCCCAAGACTTTTGTAGAATCCTCAAGGCTGAGGGGACGCTTTCGAGAATGGGGTCGAAGACCTAGCAGACAAGCGTCCGATTTCCAAGGTGTCCCAGGGCCATTTCAGTGGACCAGGCCCAAAAAGGAAAGAGCCTGCCGCCATTTTGAGAGTCCTGTGGCAGCCGCCTATCGCTGCACCGCAAGAGTGGGCGCAACTCAGCTGAATGGCGGATTTTGACACAGTGTACCAAAAGCGGACGGAATGACAACTGAAACGGTAAAGGGGCGCCCCACTACAGCAGACGAGCCTCCACCTGGGGAGGCCCGTTCACGCCGCCTCACCCCCCCCCCGGGGCGCCCCACGCCGTTATTCGGAGCAGCATTGTAGGATACCAAAACCAGTGCGGCAACTTACTGGACATCACCTGGGTGCCATCCACATCTCAGCGCGTTCTGCTGCCTTGGGACTATTCGCACAACAGACCGCTACTGACGACCCACCCCCCGGGACGCCCCACGCCGTTATTCGGAGCAGCATTGTAGGATACCCAAAACCAGTGCGGCACCCAGGCAACATCACCTGGGTGCCATCCAGAACTCAGGACGTTGTGCTGCCTTGGGACTATTCGCACAACCGACCGCTACTGACCATTGTTCCTTCTTTTTTCCTAAAAATGTTTAAATGTTTTTACTGTTTTTGTTGCGTTGTATATATTTATAAGTTATTAAAGTTTTATAATCCTACTACTTTGTTGGAGTGCTATATATTTTTAATGCGACACATAATTGTAAAAACTTTGATGTACAAAGAGGCATCCCTGGAATCTTCCGCTTCAGGCTCGGTCCCCTCCCCAATCACAATACAGGATGGTTTTCAGATAGTAGGAACGCGTGTGGTGTGACGGATCTCATCGGGTGTGGGCCTTGATCTACTATAACTCCTTTGAAGAGGGGTGATTCTTTACAGCTGGGGCCATAAACTACATCTGCAGGGCTAGCTGATACCCTAGGACCGGCCTGGACAATCGGACACAGAGGAAGAGGAGTGTCAGAGGGTGCGGTAGTGAATAGGGCGAAAGGGAGGTGTCGGGCGGGCACAGGGTGTGATTCTCAGGGAAGAACAGCGCAGATGGGGGGAGGTTTATTGCCCATGCATAAGACAGAGAGCGGGGGTGACCAGTGCCTGGGGGAGATGCTTGCGAGGGTGGGGAGCCATGCTAAGGATCGACAGCGTGCAGAGAGTGGGTCTGGTCAAGGCATCTAAAATGGCTGCCGTGCACGACAAAAGTGTGGCATTTGAAAAAAGGCAAGATGGCGCAGACAATGTTTTTCAACACTTCCTGATTTCCTTCGAATCGAACGTTAACAGACGTTATCTCTCCCACACTACCGGTCCCCCTGGGCTTAAACGCCGAGATGGTAGGGACTGCATCCCGTGGAGATAGGCCGAGACGTCACTCAGCAGAAAAAAAAGAAAAAAAAAAGTCTATAAACATACAATAAGTTAAAAGTCAATCATTCTTGTTTCCTTGTAGTACGCTCCCCAGTCCGCTTCCCGTTACGCTAACCGGGCGCACCCCATCAAAAAAAACTTTTTTTTTTTTTTTTTGCCCCACGGAGCCCTTTTAAAGCCTCCACATCAAACCTATGGGGTCAGGAAGGATCTACTATGCCCCCCTATGGTCATTTGCCCCTTCGCTTTGGCCTCCTCTTGTCTCTCGATCCTACCGAGAGACAAGATGGCGGCCGCTCCGTACTGTTTGGAATGTTTACAGACACCGGAGAGCCAATCAGCTTCGCTTCGCAAAGCTCCGTAACGCGAAAAGTACGCGAAACGGAGCGCTACCCGGGACACTGTCACAGATATATATCTTTTTTTGAACGTTAATTTCTCAAAATCCTCTGGAGCACATATATTGAGACCTAGCAAAGGCACATCGGGCTAACAGTCCCTACAATTTTGCCAATTTTCGCGCAAATCCATTCAGCCGTTCGGGCTAAAAGTGAGGCCAACCGCCCTATGGAAATTAACATGGGAAAAACGCGTTTTGGGACCCCCCTTTTTTCTCGGCCCCCCCTTGACGAACCCCCCCCATTTTCAGGGGCTGCTCAGAAACAAAATGTTCCATTTTCCTGAAAATTTCAGCCAATTCCGTCCACAAACGCCAAAGTTATTAGACATAGAATTTTCAAAAATCCCATAGGGAAAAAATCCTAACTATATTCACTGAAAAAACCATAGGTTATAGACCATATATAGTTAGGAATTAGCATTTACAAAACCTTGAAAATTCACTGAAAAAACCATAGGTTATAGACCATATATAGTTAGGAATTAGCATTTAAAAAACCTTATTTTACTCACACAAAACCATTGAAATGCCATATATAGTTAGTTGCACTAACTATATATCGCGCACCCGCAATCCACTGCTGATGATGTCACATATTACATCATTCATGACATGGTCAGTGACATCACTGATGACATCACTGATGACATCTCAAATGACATCACTGATGAGATCACTGATGACATCATCCAGTGACTGTGTGTTTCTGTAAAGTTTAAATATGTTTTACATATTGAAGAATGAGTAGATGTATAAGTGTCTGGACGAAGGATTTAGTAGGTGCATGACTGAATGTATGAGTGAGTGCATGGGTTAGTGACTAAACTGTCTTAATTTGTGCATCATTATGTCTGTTGTTCTGTAAACTGCTGCATGTGTTGATCAGTAGCTATATGATTAACTATATGGGTTACTGATTGATTGTCCAAGTATTTGTATGGGAGACTGAGTGTGTGTGTGGCTGGCTGGGAGGTGTGTGACTCTGTGCAGATCAATGTGTACTTGTATCAATGATTGTATACGAAAGTAAGTATGTGTTAGTATATGTTTGAAAATGTAAGGTGCTCTATGTTTAACTGTATAGACAAGAAAATGGAAGTGTGATTGATTCTTTACAGGACTGACTAGGTGTGTGAGTAACTCCATGGATGAGTGGCAGAGTGTGAGTGTCTGTATAGGTGTATGAGTGCATATGATAGTGTTGTAAAGATGAGTGATTGTATGTATGAATGATTGTATGGGTGAATGAGTGAATGTGTGTGTAGACGTAGGAATCAGTGAGTGCGTATGTAGTAACTAGTATTGGTGTGTCAATGGTTTCAAAAATTATACTCTGTATTTAACACTGGGTGAAACAGAGGTTATATTAAAATGTGAGGAGATGCATTGTATTGTCACATGAATGATATCATCAGTGATGTGGTCATTGATGTCAAATGAGATGTCATCAGTGATGTCATCAGTGATGTCATCAGTGATGTCACTGACCATGTCATGAATGATGTAATATGTGACATCATCAGCAGTGGATTGCGGGTGCGCGATATATAGTTAGTGCAACTAACTATATATGGAATTTCAATGGTTTTGTGTGAGTAAAATAAGGTTTTTTAAATGCTAATTCCTAACTATATATGGTCTATAACCTATGGTTTTTTCAGTGAATTTTCAAGGTTTTGTAAATGCTAATTCCTAACTATATATGGTCTATAACCTATGGTTTTTTCAGTGAATTTCAATGGTTTTTTAATAGCAAATATCATAAGCTGTCGAATGTCAAGTACGTGGTAAGTGAAAACATTTTCGTGTTTATGCACACTGATCTGCTTTGAATGGTGCCCCCCCCCCCCTCATTTCTATTAGGAGTACTCTCTCTTTACAGATAGTGAAAGGTAGTTAACGCAGGCCTTTGCCCCCGTTGTAATACGTCGTGCCTGCTTCTCTCTCCATTTGATTGATTGTTATCCAAGCATTTACTGTTTTAGAATTGGTTCTCTTTGGTTCATTCTCTATTTACAAACAAACACAGAGTCGCAATACTCTGTTTAGTCTTTGCAGATAACGAAAAATCGTGTAAAAAAAAAAAAGAAAAGGAATCGAGCAAAATCAGTAGGCCACTAATGGGATCTCTTTTTGACCTCGCTAAAATAGAAACATTAGGAACAACCCCTCATGACAAATACAAAACTAGTGAGATGAACTGAACTCCACACAATGATGGCTGCAAAACAGCTCGGCTCCGCCACCCACCCCGCCCAAAATAAAGATAAAGAGCGGCTGCCATGATTGGTTGCGGAATGGCCACGACAGAGCTACGAAATGGTGGTGCTCTCATGCTAACCCCAGCTTCAGTCTGAAACATCCAGAAACACTGTAGACTACCAATTCGATCAGTTCCGGTAGCGCCCCAATGTAACCCGGTAGAGAAGAACTAGCCCTCCCCTCTTCGACTGATGGTTCTTGATGGTTCTTGATGGTCCCTTCTGTTGTCATTTAACAGAACTATTTAGCCTGCTGAAAGGGGTTGTGTTCCGACCGCTGGTTGGTGGAGACATTTTGACTATATTCTGGACCTGCGTTGTCGCGTAATGCGTCATATGACGCGCCGCGTTAGCGCATCCGGAAGTCATCCGGGGCGCGCAGCGCGTAACGTAAGCATATCAAGTCATGTGACTTGTTAATAAAACTTTTCATTGGTTCATTTTACTTTTCTTATTGTAATGATGAAAGGCTTGGTCATATGACCTAAAAATTACGCTTTTTATTACTTCCGAACATTATTTTTTCTTAAATATATGTTATAATGTTCCAGGCTAATGTACTTTCCCGGAAAATTTACAACTGTCCTGCAAGTAAAATATATTCTTTTTTCGAGAAAAAGAGCGTTTCTTCATCCCATGACGGAGCCGTTGAGCAAAAGAGGCTCGGCCTGCTGTCTTAGTCGCCGATACGCCTGAATATGAGATTCTTATCGATCACTTTATGTTGCAGGAATAGAAAACACAACAGCCCTTGACCATTTATCTTTACTGCGTTCCTTCGTATTATACCTTTTACCCTTCATGTAATTGGTCTGCTTTATTTCACTTGCCTTTTAATGATTCTAAAACAGTGACTATTATTAAAAACTTTACCAATGTATATACTACTACCATGTTTTCTTTTAAAAACCTTTATTGTGAAAATTTCATTATACAAATACGAGCCTATAACCACGTGGGCCTGCCACGGAGCAAACTGTAATCGTATATGATGAATAGACATTTACACTGTAGAGGAACGTAACGGGCGGGCCATTAGGTTGCAAGAACTAAGGTGTCTAACAGTTACGGAATCGGTGGACGTACATTTTATAATTAAAATACGACAGGGCCAGTTACAATAAAATTATCTAGATATACATTTGCGGGCAAGTACCATGGGTGACGTTAATTCGAACTTTCAACAGTACAGTAATCAATAACACATCAGAACTTAATATCAATAGGGATGTCGAAATATTCAATCAATTCTCGTCCCCACCCGCCATGTGCTTCAAAACTGCATACGTATCTCGTGATTTCAAGGTTCTGCAACCAGTACACGACAAGGAGTTACGAGTCCCATTTATTCCGGCGCCATTTTGGGCGAGGACGGGCAGGTCCAGGATATAGTCAAAATGTCTCTACCAACCATCGACTATGATGATGTTCATATGCTGTATTTATTAGAGTAACACTCATCTGTCCACATGAAATTAATTTGCCACAATCTAAACATGTCATTTTAATCTTTCCAAAGTTCTTCTAAATATTTGGGACCGTTTCCCTTGCCTCTGAAGCTCTCAGTGCCACTTCTTTGATGAATGTACTAGCAGGTCAGGGGTTCTCCTCCAAATCTCTCTTTTATACAGCACTATAATTAATTGGTGCCACCTCTCCATAAGACGATGCATGGTATAGTTACCACAACTATATTTTTTTTCGGTTCCTCTGGAGAGTTCATCGTGGCAGATGAAGCGTGTAATGTACCGGGCATTTACCTTTTTTTGCATGTACAGGAAAGGAAAAAAAAAAATTGAGCGTCCGAGTTCTAAGGTGTCCCAGGGCCATTTTAGTGGACCAGGCCCAAATCCAAAGAACAGGCCGCCATTTTGAGAGTCCTGTTGCAGCCGCCTGTCGCTGTAGCATCAAGAGCGGCTGAAACTCAGCTGAATGGCAACTGAAACGGTAAAGGGGCGCCCCACTACAGCAGACGAGCCTCCACCTAGGAAGGCCCGTTCACGCCGCCTCCCCCCCCCCCTTCGGGCACCCCACGCCGTTATTCGGAGCAGTATTGTAGGATGGCCACACCAGTGCGGCAACTTGCTAGACATCACCTCGGTGGTAACCGAATCTCAACGCCTTGTGGTGTCTTCTATTCAGAAAACATTGTTATGCTGCCTTCGACCTATTCGCCGCAAGTGCGCACACAACTCAACTGCATAGCTTGCTAGACACCACCTCGGTGCCATCCGGATCTTGGAATCTCAGCGCCTTTTGGTGTCTTCTCTTCAGAAAATATTGTTGCGCTGCCTTTGGCCCCATTCGCACATCGGTCCGCTACTGACGCCATCTCACAGGCTAATGGGGCGCCCCACGCTGACTTTCAGCATTGTAGGATGACCACACCAGTACAGCAACTTGCTAGACATCACCTCGGTGCCATCCGGATCTCGGCGCCCCACTGCAGATGAAGTGCCTCTCAACTATGAAACCACCATGGTGACATCCGGATCTTGGCGCGTTGTGCTGCCTTCGGCCTATTCGCACATCGGTCCGCTACTGACGCCATCTCACAGGCTAATGGGGCGACCCACGCCGAGTTTCAGCATTGTAGGATGACCACACCAGTACAGCAACTTGCTAGACATCACCTCGGTGCCATCCGAATCTTGGCATCTCAACGCCTAGTGGTATCTTCCATACAGAAAATATTGTTACGCTGCCTTTGGCCCCATTCGCACATCAGTCCGCAACTTAGACATCACCTCGGTGCCATCCGGATCTTGGCATCTCAGCGCCTTGTGGTGTCAGTCAGAAAATATTGTTGCGCTGCCTTTGGCCCCATTCGCACATCAGTCCGCTACTGACACCATCTCACAGGCCAACAGGGCGCCCCACGCCGACTTTTACCATTGTACGATGGCCACACCAGTGCCACAACTTGCTAGACACCACCTCGGTGCCATCCGGATCTTGGCATCTCAGCGCCTTGTGGTGTCTTCAAATCAGAAAATATTGTTGCGCTGCCTTTGGCCCCATTCCCACATCGGTCCGCTACTGACGCCATCTCACAGGCCAACGGGGCGCCCCACGCCGACTTTCAACATTGTAGGATGGCCACAGAAGTGCGACAACTTACTAGACACCACCTCGGTGCCATCCGGATCTTGGCGCGTTGTGCTGCCTTCGGCCTATTCGCACATCGGTCCGCTACTGACGCAAACTCACAGGCCAACGGGGCGCCCCACGCCAACTTTCAGCATTGTAGGATGGCCACACCAGTGCGGCAACTTGCTACACACCACCTCGGTGCCATCCGGATCTTGGCATCTCAGCGCCTAGTGGTGTCTTCTATTCCGAAAATATTGTTGCGCTGCCTTCGGCCCCATTCACACATCGGTCCGCTACTGACGCCATCTCACAGGCCAACGGGGCGCCCCACGCCGACTTTCAGCATTGTAGGATGGCCACACCAGTGCAGCAACTTACTAGACACCACCTCGGTGCCATCCGGATCTTGGCGCGTTGTGCTGCCTTCGGCCTATTCGCACATCGGTCCGCTACTGACGCAAACTCACAGGCCAACGGGGCGCCCCACGCCGACTTTCAGCATTGTAGGATGGCCACACCAGTGCTGCAACTTGCTGGACACCACCTCGGTGCCATCCGGATCTTGGCGCGTTGTATTGCCTTCGGCCTATTCGCACATCGGTCCGCTACTGACGCCGCCTCACGTGCCAACGTATTTTCTCCGCATTTTATACCCTATGCCGCATAACAGGTCATGTGACTTGTTTATAAAACTTTTCATTGGTTCATTTTACTTTTGGTTTCCTAATGATGGAAGGCTTGATCATATGACCTAAAAACAACACTTTTCATTGGATGAAAACTTTTTTTTTTTCCCAAACGATGAAAGCCCCACCTTGTTTCTGGATGTTTCAGACTGAAGCTGGCGTCAGCATGAGAGCACCACCATCTCGTAGCTCCGTCGTGGTCATTCCGCGAGCAATCATGGCAGCCGCTCCCCACCAGAAGCCTGCAGGAGTCGGGGCCCCCAAAACTTTTGATGAATTCTCAAGGCGGAGGGGACGCTTTCGAGAATGGGGTCCAAGACCTAGCAGACAAGCGTCCGATTTCCAAGGTGTCCCAGGGCCATTTCAGTGGACCAGGCCCAAAAAGGAAAGAGCCTGCCGCCATTTTGAGAGTCCTGTGACAGCCGCCTATCGCTGCACCGCAAGAGTGGGCGCAACTCAGCTGAATTGCGGCTTTTGACACAGTGGACCAAAAACGGACGGAATGGCAACTGAAACGGTAAAGGGGCGCCCCACTACAACAGATGACACTCCACCTGGAGAGGCCCGTTCACGCCGCCTCCCCCGGGGCGCCCCACGCCGTTATTCGGAGCAGCATTGTAGGATACCAAAACCAGTGCGGCAACTTACTGGACATCACCTTGGTGCCATCGTTCTGCTGCCTTGGAACTATTCGCACAACAGTTTGCTACTGATGACCCACCCCCCGCGACGCCCCACGCCGGAAATCTGGACGTTGTGCTGCGTTGGGACTATTCGCACAGCCGACCGCTACTTCGTTGTTTTTCCCTAAAAATGTTTATATGTTATTACTATGTTATTACTATTTTTCTTTTCTTGTATATATTTATAAATTATTAAAGTTTTATAATCTTACTACTTTGTCGGAGTGCTATATATTTTTAATGTGACACATAATTGTAAAAACTTTGATGTACAAAGACTCATCCCTGGAATCTTCCGCTTCAGGCTCGGTCCCCTCCCCAATCACAATACAGGATGGTTCTCAGATAATAGCAACGCTTCTGCTGTGACGGATCTCATCGAGTGTGGGCCTTGATCTACTATAACTCCTTTGAAGAGGGGTGATTCTTTACAGCTGGGGCCATAAACTACATCTGCAGGGCTAGCTGATACCCTAGGACCAGCCTGGACAATCGGACACAGAGGAAAAGGAGTGTCAGAGGGTGCGGTAGTGAATAGGGCGAAAGGGAGGTGTCGGGCAGGCACAGGGTGTGATTCTCAGGGAAGAGCAGCGCAGATGGGGGAAGGTTTATTACCCATGCATAAGACAGAGAGCGGGGGTGACCACTGCCTGGGGAGATGCTTGCGAGGGTGGGGAGCCATGCTAAGGATCGACAGCGTGCACAGAGTGGGTCTGGTCAAGGCATCTAAAATGGCTGCCGTGCACGACAAAAGTGTGGCATTTGAAAAAAGACAAGATGGCGCAGACAATGTTTTTCAACACTTCCTGATTTCCTTCGAATCGAACGTTAACAGACGTTGGGGCATATTACCAAAGTTAAGCGATATTTATCCCTAACGATGCTTAGCAACGATTTTTTTACCGCTAAGCATCGTCAGAAATTATCGCAGATAAACCTTGCTATTATCAAGGTTTATCGCAAATACGATAAAAAACGACCGCAATGCATTAATATCGCTGAAAACTCAGCGATATTCATGCATTACCGAGCTAATGCTCTTAGCCATGTTATCCACCTCCCATTGGATAACATGGCTAAGAACTGCTCAGGGCAGGTGCTAGCTTTTGGAGATATTCGCGCTTATCTCGAATATTTCCAAAGGTTGATAATAGGAGATAGCGATATTAGCGACTGTTTCCAGTCGCTAACATCTTGGCATGCCCACTTTGCATGTAATTAGTGATAAATATCACTCACATGCAAAGTGGGGCCCAAGATGGTCGCTATCTCCTACTAGCCGTCGCTAACTGGTGTTAGCAACAGCTAGGTAATACAGATATAATTTTATCTCCGCGAAGCGGAGCGCTGTTACAGATATATATCTTGTTTTTGAACGTTAATTTCTCAAAATGCACTGAAGCACATATATTGAGACCTAGCAAAGGCACATCGAGCTACCAGTCCCTACAATTTTGCCAAGTTTCGTGCAAATCCATTCAGCCGTTCGATTATTATTATTATTTTTTTTTTTTTAAAACCTCCACATCAAACCTAAGAGGTCAAGGAGGATCTACTATGCCCCCTTATGGTCATTTGCCCCTTCGCTTTGGCCTCCTCTTGTCTCTCGATCCTACCGAGAGACAAGATGGCGGCCGCTACGGACTGTTTGGAATGTTTACAGACACCGGAGAGCCAAAGCTCCGTAACGCGAAAAGTACGCGAAGCGGTGCGCTGTTACAGATATATATTTTTTTTAACGTTATTTTCTCAAAATCCACTGGAGCACATATATTGAGACCTACAAAAGGCACATCGGGCTACCAGTCTCTACAATTTTGCCAAGTTTCGTGCAAATCCATTCAGCCGTTCGGGCTAAAAGTGAGGCCAACCGCCCTATGGAAAACTCAATGTTAAAAACACGTTTTGGGACCCCCCTTTTTTCTCGACCCCCCTGGACGAACCCCCCCCCCCCAATTTTCAGGGGCTGCTCAGAAACAAAATGTGCCATTTTCCTGAAAATTTCAGCCAATTCCGTCCACAAACGCCAAAGTTATTAGACATAGAAATTTCAAGATATATATCTTGTTTTTGAACATTAATTTCTCAAAATCCACTGGAGCACATATATTGAGATCTAGCAAAGGCACATCGGGCTACCAGTCCCTACAATTTTGCCAAGTTTCGTGCAAATCCATTCAGCTGTTCGATTATTATTATTATTTTATTTTTTTTTTTGCCCCGCGGGGCCCTTTTAAAACCTCCACATCAAACCTAAACGGTCAGGGAGGATCTACTATGCCCCCTTATGGTCATTTGCCCCTTCGGTTTGGCCTCCGCTTGTCTCTCGATCCTATCGAGAGACAAGATGGCGGCCGCTACGGACTGTTTGGAATGTTTACAGACGCCGGAGAACCAATCAGCTTCGCTTCACAAAGCTCCGTTGCGCGAAAAGTACGCGAACTGGAGCGCTGCCCGGTCCGCTGTTACAGATATATATCTTTTTTTAAACGTTAATTTCTCAAAATCCACTGGAGCACATATATTGAGACCTACAAAAGGCACATCGGGCTACCAGTCTCTACAATTTTGCCAAGTTTCGTGCAAATCCATTCAGCCGTTCGGGCTAAAAGTGAGGCCAACCGCCCTATGGAAAACTCAATGTTAAAAACACGTTTTGGGACCCCCCTTTTTTCTCGACCCCCCCTGGACGAACCCCCCCCCCAATTTTCAGGGGCTGCTCAGAAACAAAATGTGCCATTTTCCTGAAAATTTCAGCCAATTCCGTCCACAAACGCCAAAGTTATTAGACATAGGATTTTTTCTCTATGGGATTTTTGAAAATTCTAACTATATATATATATATATATATATTATATATACACACACACATACACACACACACACACACACACACACACACACATATATACACATAGACGGATCTTCAGTCTCGTCAATACATAAAGCACATCTCTCACTTGGAAAGATAAGCTGTGATTAACCATTTCTGGGTGGAACGTGTTTTTACATGACCCACCTTGCATCATGAACTTCCCTGAAATTCAGGTTGTTTGTTTCACGCCTAAAAACGTTCTCACCCAGCCCTACACGTGATAATTATACCAACAAAGTAACTGCACGATCCCTCCTTCCGAGACGAATAAGCAGTGTCTCCGTAGAAATACTGCGCACTTCTGAGAAGCGATGTAGGCACCTTTGAAAAGGCCATATGTGGAGGTACCCTGCGCCCACCTCACACGTCTATTTAACCTCCTTAACCGAACATTGGCTTTGACGTCCTAATAAATAGTGCGTACAGCGACAGCCTCTTCTCTGGCAAGCAGAAGAGACAGATCAAAACAGACCTAAACATGTCTAGCTATCAGTGTACGACTGAAGGGCTGCTGTCTTAAGGCAGCCACAACAGGGAGAAGCAGACAAACTGTGCCAAGAAAAAGACATCAGGCATAGAAAACAATGTTCTGTTTGAACTGGAGGTTTTTGTTTGATATGCACTTTGTTTGCACAGCTAGGCTCAAAAGCATTCTGTTAAAAATAAACGATGGTCTGTGTATTACAGCCGGTTGCTAGTGCTGTGTATCCAGCCAAAGAAAAGGCCATTGATTCTCCCACACTCGAGAGTATCCAGGGCTGACGCACTTCCTTAAATAACTGCAAGGCGCGTGTTCCAAGCACGCGCGCACACGCACGCACCGGGAGAACAATAAACAGTGTCTAAGAAAGCACCACGGCTGTTACATCTCTTTTCATCAGGTGTACAATATGTAAAGTACCGAGCAAGCCTCTATTTGATAGAGCCGAATGTTCATGCCTGTTCCGTGCGTGCGCACACATTCATTTGCGGTTTAAAAATATGACCACATATAATGGGGCCTATGTCGATTCAGGTCACAAACTGAAATTTGAGCACCTGCTGTTTTAATGCAAAATGGCATTCGTCTTTTAAACTGTTGTACGCACGCCCAGGGCTCGAGTCGGGGTACCACGGAGTCCCGCCACTTATTTTACCAGGAGCTCGATTACTGGAGCAAATGGAGCCACACATTCACTCTTTGGCCTCTCTGGGGCGATTTCGGAGCTCATTCAGAACGCTGCTCACGCGCTGGCTTCTCTGATGCAATCGCATCTAAGGGGTGAGCGAGGGGATGCAATGGGTCTGATGGTGCAATCCACCTTTCATGACGTCACTTCCTGTTGTGACCTCAGCGTCCCCCCCACTTCTTTTTTAGGACTTGTGCCCTGCGCACGCCCTGCATTCTATAGGACGTTACACCGCAATACCTTTTCAATGCAGGCATTACAGCGCAAGTCGTTACAACGACTTGTGCTGGAGGGCGCTGGACTTAGGAACAGTATGATTTACTATTCCAACTCCAGTCTACATACAGTAGAGAAGATTTTGGTATAGTGAATCACACTATTCCTTAGGTTAGAGAGCCATCCAGCGCAAGTCATTGTAATGACTTGCGTTGTAATACCCACGTAGTAAAGGTATTGTGGTGTAAACACCGTCATGTAAACATTGTTTCCCCTGCATTCAAGTGCACCGCTGCTGTCACAATCAGTGCGTCTTAAAGCAATTTTAACTCAAGTGCAAAATGGTGCCGATTTTTATCTGCACACACTGCATTTGTGAGTGCAGATGTTCAATTTTCATTCACATTTGTATTTTATTTTTTGTTAATAAAAAAAAGGCATATCTTAGCGGTGTGGTTCATAACAGGCACAACAACGTTGCTCTTGTTTATCAAGGGTACTCTCCAAGGATCTAGGAAGTCTCCCATCCTCTTAAATACATTATTGCAGTTTAGTTAATTTAATGGGAATTCCCCCCATAACACTTTGGACAAAGTAAAACATCACCACAATAAAAATTGCTATACAGTTCATATGAAATACTATTAAAAGTAAGACACAATCATTTGGGAAAGCATACATACCAACGAAAACAGATTATTTAACTTTACAAAGGCTAAGGTTTTAGCCACGTACAGGGCATCTGCTTATAGACAATGCCCATATAGGGAATCTTGATTTAGCAAAGACAATTATTTCAGAAGCGTCAGATTTGAATATTCTTGAAGCAAGTCAAAAGTGTTTTAGACCCATCAGTCTACACAACGGTAGAGCCTATTTTTTTTGTAAGTAGTACATTTTGTGGGCTGTAATATATAAAGTGATCAGCTGATTCTTTTTCAGTAAAGAAGGCCGGGCAACAATCATTACAACGGGTGTGTATAGTCCATTTAGAATTAGAAGTCTGTAAAGGAAGAATGCCAAATCTGAAATTATACACATAGGTCTCGTACGGGTGAACATTTCTGGTATAAAAATACTGTAGAAAAAACCCTATGCCAGTGTTCACAATTTCCATTTGCTTCACAAATGGCTTTTAAGATTCCTTCCCTACAGTTATTGACCATCTATTGATTTGGTGAAGATTAGCCCAAAGGTCTGTTCACTTTAGTTTGCTGAGCCACTTTTTAATATTCCTCAGCCACGGAACCATGCAAACATGATCTAGAGCCAAGATCTCGTGCACGGAGCTTCGATAGTGAGCACATTCGTCCACACTCCATATCCTAACCTAATATAATAGGAATCTGATATTTGCAATGTGGTCAGCTCTATTAGCAGCCACATCTAATTGGAAAGGGAGAAGAGGGGGTGCTTCGTGGGAGTGCAAACAAAGATCTTAGAAAAGTTTGTTCTATTGTACATAGCGAAGAGCTATTCCTGTGACCCAATTTCTCTGTGTCTTAGAGTGCTCCCCCAATCACCTTAAATCTGGGGCAACAGGTCTTGAAGAAGCATTACATTTGTGACTATAAATGACCTATGCGTCAGGATCATTCTACTTTTATTGATCTTAGCTGATCACGATACATTATCGGATTATGTGACTCTCAAGTACTCAAAGGTTGGCTTTACAGAAACTGACATCATACCATTAAAGTTAGGAGGTGGATTAAAGGTCATGTACTTTGTCTTCTGAGGATTGATCTCCAAGCAGTGTAATGTACAGAAGGAGGAAAACAAGTGCAGTAGGGCCTGTAATCCCATAAGTATCATGGAGTTTAGAATTGCATCATCAGCAAACATCAAAGCTACAACTTTGATGCATGATGATGGAGCGTCATTTTGGCACTTTCCCAGGTAATAAACAACCCCATTGATGCAAAGTGAAAACAATGTAGTGGCTAGCGCACAACCCTGCCTAACTTCTCTACAGCGATGCTATTAGTAAGTCCCCCCCACCCCCCCACCAGGTCCCATCTGGCTTATGCATATGTTTAGGAGTGAAGGCGAATGAGGACACCCAGTAAATGGACTGTGGTGCCTTCATTTCTCTAGACATCCCACAAATGATTCAGAGGTACCACATCAAAAGCAGAAGGAAAATCAACAACATTTGTATACACATGGCTTTTCTTAAAAAACATATTTCCAACACTAAAACTGAAAATGAAAAACCTGGACAATGGTACTAATCCTAGTTTGGGAACCTGCTTGGAAATCTCTCAGTATTTATTTTCCAACCAGTTCGGCTCAAACTTGCCTGTTGAAAACTTTATTAGGTTATCTAGGTGGCTGATAGACCTGTTGAATGGATTGCCTTTATGGCCCTTCTAATGCATCACATTTATTATCGCTTCCTTCCACGTTTCTGGCATTTCCGTTCCCTCAGCTATCATGTTAAACAGCATATTTATATAAATTACCCAAATTACTGTTTGGAAGGGGACAGGTCACAGGTATACTATCGGGCCCTATACCATTTCAAACTGAAGTCTCGGAAATGGATTCACATGACCACGTTCAGCATATAACGCAACTCTCTACAGACCCTGAGATCATCACAAATTCTCATGAGTACAAATTGTATCCCGGCGGGTTTGTTTGGCATTTGTCCACTCTTGTAAAGTCTGCAGCCTATACATTGCCATCAATCAGTGCTGTAAATCTTTAATACACATTGCCCTTTGGTCTCAGATGTAGGCCTAAAATAGAATGTGATCAGTTAAAGTGACCAATTTTCCTACTGCCTTTTTCAATTGAGTCACTATTTTCTTCCTGTGTTCCGCTACCACGTTGCATGCCCATAGCTCATGAAACAAATCTTGGGCTGTATTTAGAGTGAGCCAGATACATTTTAGATAACACCAGGGGTAAATTATGTCCTATGTAGGAATCTGAATTTGGTAGGGCAGAATCAGGCATTACTCAAATCTTTATAGGTACGGACCAAGATTCCGTCACACTTAGCAACCACCACCTGCACCCCATTGTCCTCCATTTCAACAGGATATGCCGAGCCAGAATAGCATGCTGTTCACTAATCACCTGGTAGAGGTAAGATAATGGTCATTCACCCCACACCAATGAATCAATTTCCTGACACACCCAGACTCCGGTGGCTGACACGGAAAACAACAAGATGTTTTTAGCAAATCTGCCAAAGAGTTAGAAATGGGCCATTCCTCCCTCATGCATTCGTAAATTTGGGGTTGGGGCAGGTTTGTGGGAAGGGGAATGTTTGGGTGATAAAACATGAAGAAGTAGATAAATATTCACAAAACAAAGTTTTTCTTTACATTTACATAACCATTGCATGTAGTTTCCCATATGTCACGGAGTCACGGAGTCAAGGGGTCAAGGGGTCAAGGGGTGAATTAATGGGTTTTACCGTATGGCTGAGGAGGAAAATGTGCTTGGAACATAAGTTTGTTTCAAATGGCAAGGCATTTCTCACATTACAAGCTAACCCATTGTCAGTCACATCCAAAATATCGACTTTTGGTTTGACACTAAAAATTAAGGGCTAGTGATGGAGATCCTTAAGATAGTTCTTCTTCTAGATTACCTATATATACACACATACACACACACACACACACACATAATATATATATATATATATATATATATATATATATATATATATATATATATAATATATATATATATATATTCTTTTTAAAATATTGACAGTAAAAAGCAAATGGTGGTTGTTTAATCCAGGCATTCTCCAAATCATAAGTTGCACAACCCAAAAGGTGTGAACTTGTAACATACATATTATAAGAATGGACATCAGTGTTCAAAGGAGAGGTTTTTAAATCTAAACTCGGAACAATAGTACTCCCCATTATCACCAAATTCCTGTACCTTTTGGTAGGTAGAGGTAGCCAGGTTGATGCTCTGAGACGCCCTCACAAGTCCATACTAAGATCTCAACTAGCGCCAAAGTGCTGCAAAACTCGGCTATATGGATATAATGAAAGAACAACATTTAAAGGGCACAGTCCAACCTAATGCTGACTTCCAAAACATCTGGCACCTCTGGTGATGAACACAAATCCAATAAAACAATAGGGTATGCGAACTTTTATACTGGAGTAGTTCGATTTCTCTATTTCACAAAATGCTTCTTACATAATCGTGCCTTACCCCTACTGAAGCAAGTTGGGTATCTTACCTATTTAAGACCCTGGAATCCAGGACCTTTAATGTCAGGTATCCTTTTTTTTAAAGTCAGATAATACCACCTTGTTCACATTTAGTGCAATCAGTTTGTCTCACTTCTGAAAAGGGGTGTGCCTTGTAGCATAGTAAAGATTGAAATAAACCAGGAAATCACACCTTTCGCTCTTCTATTACTGCCACCTGCGCCTGTTCTCTTGTTTTCCCCGGCTTTGAGTAACTGAAAGACTTACATTTTAATAACAAAGACTTTTTATCCCACCCAGGCATTTCCCTCCCCTTCAGTTGTATATTTGTGGCAGTTGTGGGAATAAGCTGCTAAAAGGATTTTTTTGATTTTCATAGCAAATACGTTTTGTCATTTTAAAATATTTATGTATTTTTATTGTTCTTGCCCTAGAGTTTTACTCTCTCTTTTAGGAAAGAGATTTCCTTCAAGAGACAAAAAGTTTGACAATCACTGATTTGGTTGTGTTGTTGGTTCTTGATACGAAGCTTCACTTAGATAGTTCTGAAGGATTGTGGACTAGAACCCTTGGCTTTGTGAGGTTTAAGCAATACTGACATTAAAACACATCTGTACTACTTAGTTGAGGAGTTAGAGTGGTAGGACTTATTTCCTGTAAATACATATCCCTACAATGGTGTGTTTAAGATGTTGCAAAGTTCATTAAAGGAAAACTGAGACTGGAAGATTCTACTGAATTGCACCAGGAGGGGCATAAGTGAAGAGATAGCACACATAATATTACGACAATGGCTGCTCAAAATGTTTAGATTTTCTAATCACTGAAATAAAAGATATGAAAGAAAGGGAAGTACCTTGCACAAGGGTTTCTGGCCGCATACACAATTTCTCCCCGTTACATCAGGTAGAGAAGACAGTCAAGCTCTCACGATAAAATGGAAAAACAATAATCACATTATGCCACCCACTAAAAGCTCCTGCAATTGCTCTTAATGGTTTCAAAATTTTTATCAACATCTCAGGTTTATCTTTTCTGTACTTCAGTAAAGTCAAAACAAGATTGTCTCATTTGTCCTGTGACTCAAACTCCTGATCAGGATCAGCCTATCCACTCTCACTTCAATATCAGAACACAGACAACAATTCAAGCTGCATCAACGATCTGATCTGTAACACCAGACTTCCTGGGCTGCCACTTTCACAAACCTTGCTGGGCTATGAAGAAGATCCCAATAGAACTACAGGCCTCAGGATGGTTTCAATATTCGTTTTCTGAAATGTGATGGAGAGGGACAACAGAGAACGGTGTGTTCATTGCTTATATTTATTTTGAATAGCGCATTAAGATTGCCCAAATAATCGAACCCTCCAAAGCCGCCACCTCAGGCAAAAGGAATGATGTCATTTCAGACCTACACTACAGGGGCGGCTCCTCTGCTAAGGCGGAGGAGCGTCGCCCCACTGCTTTAAAGCAGTACAAACATAAAATAAAATGATAATAACGAAACTTCATTATAATTGTATGTTTAGTATTGCAGTTGTACAGCAGCCAGCCAGGTTGTTAGGGTGGGGCGAGCCGGCTCCCCTGACATCCGTTGAGGGAGGAGGAGTGGTGACTGCACCTTCAGTGCGCATGAGGGTTTGGACAGCCAAACCGGCATGCGTACTTACTGTGCATGTTTTCCACAGGCTGTATTATACAGTCTAGGGGGAGATTATGCACAGCCGCCAAGCCCCTATCTGAGCGCCTTACCACAGCGCTCAGACCAATGACAACGCTGCTGTAAAGCAGCATTGTGATTGGGCAGGGATTCTGGGAGGTTGTGTTCTTCCTGGTTCCTGCTTGACCAGAACCCACGTTGGATACCACTGGCATATATAGACTTAGCAGAACCTGAATTAGGTCAAAACCATTAGCCAGTGCACAGGGTAGTTTTACATACTATCTTCTCATTTACTGAGGAGGATAGTGAGAAATAAATGTGAAGGAGAACGTAATAAAACTATAACAATGCAAATGAATATGATAAATCCACTAACTTCCATCTGTCTCCTTTCCTCTTGGCCAGATAAATGCACTAAGGCTTGACAACTTTTGTTAGTAGTTAAATGTTGGGTTAAGTGTAGTTATAAAGCACACCATCACCCACAAGGGTTTCCTGGCGCTGAAGAGGTGTGTGTCCCTAGCCCTGCCTAGGGTAGGTTGGTTCATTGAAAAGCCAAGTCTTCAGCTTCTTGGAGAATTCTAGAAGAGAGGAGGAGGCTGTGATGTGGAGTGGGAGGTCATTCCATGCTTTGAATGATGTAAGAGAACACCCGTTCTCCTGGTGTATCTCAGCTGAATTGTGTTTGCAGAGCTTGAACACGTGGGAATATATAAGGGTGGCTACATAGATGGTTTCGAAATCTGTGTTCAGAATAATTACACAGATGCACACACATTGAACAATTTCATATATTGTGAAATATTGTTTAACCAGTTATCAGGGTTTGTCGTGGTATAAACTTATGGACAAAGAAATTCTTATGCCCTTGAAAGAACTCCCAAAGACACGTGATTTAGATAAACATCCTGCAAAACTGCTTCATATCACAGACTCTCTTCACCTTCTAAAGCTTATAGACTACGCCCTTTATTCCTTACACACTATTAAACATTAAAATGAAAACTCTGCCTAGGGAACCTCAGGAAGAAAAACACATCTTGAATTGGCATGAGACTTAATAGTGCAAGCATGCACTCACTGTTTCAGAATTAATTAATACAGCAGGACAAATGAGAGCAATCCAGCCGAAAACATCCTAATTCGTTCTGGTCTCTAGAAAGTTTAACTTAAGTTGATCAGAATCACACAGTAAACTTTGAAATTGACAAGATGTTTCCGACTCATTTAAGGCAGGGAAAATTCCTGATCACCTTGAGAGTTTAACTAAAAGGGCAACTAACTCTACCTTATCAAATATTGAAGGTAAATGAATTTGTGACATTAATGGGGCATTTGCTTACAATCTTAATGTTCCATTAAAGTTTAAAATTCAGAATAAAATGGTCTGGTGTGGGAGTTGCACTCCCATATTACCTCTTGTGTGCTGCACTGTGGTTTAGAAAATAGGCAATATCAAACTGGTTTTCAAATTTCAAGATGGGGATTAGATTGGTCCTTAGCTTGATAATATTGCAACTTCATACTGGGAGTAAACCGAGAATGATCTGGAGATTTGAAGGTGAAGAGGCACCTATTTTGGAGGATTTCCACTCTACTTTGTAAACTATACAGTGACGTACGAAGTACAACTGAACTCCATGGTGTCTGTGAGAAATTGAGTTGTTGGTTGATGGGGGTGTTGGTGGAGAGGGATGTAAGCCCTTCTCAAGCAACAACCACCACCCTTGCCAGGGTGAACCAAAATAAGTCACTAAATCAACCAGTGCTTAACCCTCCGGTCGTGCCGGACTGGGACAAAGTCACAAGTTCAGGAGGACTGAGATGGAGCTTGGTTTAGTCTCACTGAGGATCGTACCTTATGTTCTTGATGCCGGGCGTTGCATAGTGCTGTGTCAGTTTGGATGAGGAGCTGCGAGGGCTGTGATGAGAGTTACTGCATCGAGTTGCATCGTACTGTGTCAGTTCCGATAAGGTTACAGAACAGGGGCTGCAAGGTGAAGTGATGTAAGGTACTGTGTTGCGCTGTTTTGAGCTTTATCGCTTCTGAGGGAAGCCACAGTTGGGCCAGGAGGAGTAACCTTTCATGCCAGTGTAGGGTCTGGTCCAGGAGCTGAGGGGCACCTCTTGGGGATCAGGAGTCATTCCAGCAGAGGCCAGAAGCAGGACACATGTAGGACCAGTTGAGTCAGGGCAGGTTGGTATGGTGTTCTGCAGCTCAGAACAGTAGGCCAGGCAGCTAGCCCTTGGAGTCACTCTGGTGGTTCTGGGTTCAGGAAACAGGCCCAGACTTCTTTCCTTAGGCTGCAGGGCAGTCCTCCTTGCAGCAAGGCAGCAGAGCAGTCCTTATTCTGAAACTTGCACAGGCCCAGAAGTGATCTGAAGAGTGGGTCCTACTTTTATACTTGGCACTGTCTTTGAAATGGGAGAAGCTTCTGGAGTTTCCCCCCCTACAGAGGTGTTTGGAATGTCCTACCTGCCTCCCCTGGTCACAATAGGTAGGTGTGAAGTTCTGCGTGAGTGAGCTGAGGTAGTATACTTGTAATGCAAGTCAGACAGGTGATAGCTCTGCCCTCTCATCAAGTCAGGATGGCCCATTCTACCAATGCCCAGGCCCTCTACAGTGATACTGTCTGGGAGGAATACACAAAGTGCAACTGCCAACTACACCTAGACATGTGACCCAGGAAAAGGCTGCTGGCATCAAACCGTTATGACAAGAAAATGGCAACTTCTAAAAGTGTAACTTTCAGAATTGTGACTTTAATCCAGATTTTACAATTAAAGAGGATTTCAAATTACAATTCCTTAAGACACCAAATATGACACACCTCTACCTGCTCCCAAACAAAAGTTATTACTTATTAAAGATAATAAGATGACCCAATGTTATCCTATGGGAGAGGAGGCCTCGCAGTAGTGAAAAACAAATTTGTGAGTTTTTCACTACCAGGACAAGTAAAACTTAAAAAAAACATTCCCAACTTTCTAAATACAATGGACCCTGCTCTAAGGGCCCTTACGGCCTATCCTGGGGGTGGCATACACATTTAAAAGGGAGGTGCAGGCTTGAAAAAGGATTACCTTATCACATCAAAATGGCAGTTTAAAACACCACACAGGCTGCCATGGCAAACCTGAGACATGTTTAAAAGGTATACTTCAGTGTGCGGCATGATAAGGGATGCAGGCCCATTAGTAGTATTTAATTTACTGGCCCTGGGTACATGTAGTACCCCAAGGTAATTACAAGTAACTTAAATGTGGCAATTGGGGGAAAGCCAGTTTTACCATGTTTAGAGGAGAGAAAACAAGCACTTCAGCACTGGTCAGCAGCGGTGAAGTGCACAGAGTCCTAATGTCAACTAAAACAAAATTCAGCAAAACAGAGTGTAAAGGCAAGATGTTTGGGGTGACTCTGCAGAGAAGGCCAGGTCCACAAGTGGCCTTGGTAAGGTAATGAAGGTACGTGCATGACAAAACACACACAACACACATCATACAATTAATCTCCCAAAGATGTCAGTCTCACCATTTAGCCAGTTATCTCAGTCTTTATTAGGAATGGGATAAGGAGCAAAAGAAACCCCAACTGTCACTTAAAAGAAATGTGCAACATGTTTAAATAACATTTTCATTTGGAGGGATCTTAAGTTTTACTGTGCTGTTATGATAGATCACTGCAAAAACAACAATTGATGGACAGAATGCAGAACAATGTCATACACTCACCCCAGTACAGAGATCTGGGCCTAAATCCATCGTTTTTTTGCTCACCATGCCATTCCAGTTTGAACCCAGCCATATGCAAATCAGTCTTGACCCTGTGCCCCATGGGAACAGTCCAGCCCGAACTGCAAAGCCAGGTCCTCCCTGGACTGGAAACAAGCATCCAAGGACCGGTTTCAGGCTTTCAGCCCTCATCAGCCTGGATAGCTTGACTCCAGTGGCATGGAGAGCACGGGACTCACGTCTGAGCATACCCGTCCCACTCGGGGTGACAAATGCAAAAACAACAATTGATGGACAGAATGCAGAACAATGTCATACATTCACCCCAGTACAGAGATCTGGGCCTAAATCCATCGTTTTTTTGCTCACATTTTGACCTATGACCTTTAGACACCTGGGCATAGTGTGCCTCCGGGGCAAGATTTTATTCAAGTAGTTTATCTACCAAGGGTTGACAATCTAAACATTCGCTGCATGTTTACCCTTTATTAAAACCTTTTTTCACTTTGCACGCACTTTTATCACCCTCTCTGGACCCACACCCACACATGCAACATCCGGCAGTCCTTAAAAAGATCTCTGATAAAGAGACCCTTCGGGGAACCCGTAGGGAATTGCAGCGCCGGCCCTATGAGGAGCAACTGCCCGATGATGAAGCATGACACCTCTTGGGGTATGTGAGGGCAACAGAGGACAACAAGTTGTTTCCCCACTGTACTAGCGGGCTCCATTTACCTAGGGATCTCCCTTTTTTTCCCCCCTTTACTTTTTTCACCTTTCTTTTTCCATTGCACGGGTGACTATTTGCACCCTCAGGCGTGGGTGACTTTTTGCACCCTGCCAATAGGAACTGTGTCCCCTTGTGAAAACCTATTATGATAAAAACATTTGAAATGGGAATCTAGAGAGCACAACCATCAACCCATGCATTTTTTAGGGTTACATCCAGATTCTAGGTACAAACAAATTTCGTATTAGTTCTAAGGATTCCAAACAAAGTCTTCGAATAATGGCAATTCTACTGTGCAGGCAGAGTGATTTTGCTAGGTTTAATTGGAGTCTAATTTGAGATCACTGCTCTAAGCTTTCAATCAGGATGATTTATTCAAAATTATACTGAGGTTACATCTTAAAAAATAGGTATATCTAGTGCTTGGCACCAGCACTTAATTGACAGCGCCGCCTCTAGTACCAGTCCACCACATGGGTTTTAATTTAAGATCAGCACAGATTACTGGAACGAGTGGATTGGAAAAAATAACAAGCCATGAGTGATTGTTTGTTCTGCATTTTTACTTTCTGTAACCCATGGGTGCCTCCTCCACTAGGGCGGAGGAGCGTCGCCCCACTGCTTTTTCGCAGTGCGAGAAGCAGAAACATAAAATGGTAATAACTTTCAGTTATTACCAATTTTATGTTTGGTTGCGGGTGGGTGGGTGGGGCTGCTCTGCGAGCAGGGCAGGGGAGGAGTGGTGTGCCCACTCCTGAGTGCATATAAAAACAAACTTTTTTGTTGGCACTCTGGGGCAGCCCAAACTAGTTATGAACACCCCCACCCACTACGCCGGCCACACGCTTGACCCCGTCTTCTTCTCCAGCAAGCACATCTCCTTCAGCCACTCCACCGGACTCCATTGGACTGACCACAGCTGCATCCACTTCAGCTTCAGAAGAACCACGACCCACCACCACCCGCAACAGATTCCTCACAGGAGCTGGAGCAAGATCACCGCCGAACAGTTCACCACCTCCCTCCGCCAGAACCCTCCCGCCAGCACAACGGACCCCAACGAAGCAGCCAGCAACCTCACAGAGTGGCTCACCAACTGCGTAGATGACCTCGCACCACTGAAGAACCCTCCCAGCAGAACCGGCAGCAAGAAAGCCCCCTGGTTCACCGACGAACTCAAGATCTCCAAGAAGAACTGCCGCACCCTCGAGAAAGCCTGGCGCCACGACCAGACCACGGACAACATGTCGGCCCTCAAGCACGCCACCCGCAAACACCACCAGCTGATCCGCATCACCAAGAAGACAGCATTCAAAGAACGACTGGACAACAACGCCCACAACAGCAAGGAACTCTTCAGCATCGTCAAAGAGTTCTCCAACCCCAGCGCCGGAAACAACAACATCACTCCCTCGCAAGACCTCTGCGACTCACTCGCCTCGTTCTTCCACCGCAAGATCGCCGATATACACAACAGCTTCGGCGCACCAACCACGCACCCAACCACCGAACCAACGCCCCCCACCACCACCCTCTGCGCCTGGACCCCGGTCAGCACCGAAGACACCGCCCGCACGATTAACACCATCCACTCCGGATCGCCAACCGACCCCTGCCCCCACCACATCTTCAACAAGGCCGACTCCATCATCGCACCCCATCTCCGGGACATCATCAACACCTCCTTCAACACCGCCACCTTCCCGGAGAGCTGGAAGCATGCCGGACTCAGCGCCCTCCTGAAGAAACCAACAGCGGACCCCATCGACCTCAAGAACTACCGCCCCATCTCGCTCCTCCCTTTTCCTGCCAAAGTCATCGAGAAGACCGTCAAGAGACAGCTCGCCGCCTTCCTCGAGACGAACGGATCCCTCGACCCCTCGCAGTCCGGTTTCCGAGCCAACCACAGCACCGAGACCGCTCTCATCGCAGCCACTGACGACATCAGATCCCTGCTCGACAACGGGGAAACAGCGGCCCTCATCCTACTGGACCTCTACGCAGCATTCGACACTGTCTGCCACCGCACCCTAGTACAGCGCCTCAGCAACATCGGAATCCAAGAGAAGGCACTGGAATGGATCATCTCGTTCTTCGCCGGAAGAACCCGGAGAGTCCGCTTCCCCCCGTTCAGATCAGAGGCCACCGACGTCATCTGCGGTGTACCACAAGGATCATCACTCAGCCCAACCCTTTTGAACGTCTACATGAGCCCTCTCGCAGCCATCGCATGCAAACACAACCTCAACATCATCTCCTACGCCGACGACACCCAGCTAATCCTCTCCCTCACCAACGACCCCGCCACCTCCAGAACCAGCCTACACGAAGGGATGAAAGACGTCCCCGAATGGATGAAGAACAGCCGCCTGAAACTGAACTCAGACAAGACGGAAATCCTCATCCTGGGATCCTTACCCTCCGCCTGGGATGACTCTTGGTGGCCCCCTGCTCTGGGCACCACTCCCAAACCAACGGACCACGCACGCAACCTGGGTTTCATCTTGGACTCCTCCCTCTCGATAACCAGACAAGTCAACGCTGTCTCGTCATCTTGCTTCAACACTCTGCTCATGCTCCGTAAGATCTTCAGATGGATCCCCACCGAAACTAGGAAGACGATCACCCAGGCACCCGTCACCAGCCGACTGGACTACGAAACACCCTCTACGCCGGAACCACAGCCAAACTTCAGAAAAGACTCCAGCGCATCCAGAACGCCTCCGCACGACTCATCCTGGACATCCCACGACACAGCCACATCTCCCGCCACCTGAGAGACCTGCACTGGCTCCCCGTCAGCAAGAGGATCACGTTCAGGCTCCTCACCCACGCACACAAGGCCCTCCACGACCGGGGCCCCAAGTACCTCAACAACCGCCTGACCTTCTACACGCCCACCCTCCAGCTACGATCAACCTGCCTCGCCCTCGCCGCCGTACCACGCATCCGCAGAGCCACCGCCAGAGGAAGATCCTTCTCCTACCTGGCAGCCAAGACATGGAACTCCCTCCCGATCCACCTCCGGCTGACCCAGGATCATTTCTCCTTCAGGAAGCTCTTCTAAACCTGGCTCTTCGAGCAGTAGCGGACCCCTCCCCCCAAGCGCCTTGAGACCCTTCCTAGTGAGTAGCGCGCTATACAAATGTCCATGATTGATTGATTGATTGACTCTGCCCTTCTCCAAGCAGGCTGCAATGCAGCCTGGATGGTGAACATGGCTTCCCCATAAGCTCCATGGCTGGCCAGGGGATGGAGCCTGGCTGCCCGTTTCCTGTTCCTGTTGGAGGTCAGAGAGCAGGAGCAGAGAAGATGTGGGACCCGGCTGGCAGAAATGTAAGTTGAATAATAAAAAAATTATAATTAAATTACCCCCCCGCATTGAGCGACCTCCCGGCGCTCCCCCCCCCCCCCCCCCCCCATCTGCGACCTATGCCGGCCGCGACGGATGTAACCAGCTACTCAGTAACTTCACACACAGCACTCAACTCAATGTCTTATCTTAAATTGTTTAAGGTCCTGGGGAGTTTGAAAGCTCCAAATCTGGTCCTGAGCCTATCATCTTCTTCACCTTTCTTTTCACTTCAGCATAACAAGTCAGTCCCTATCTAGTACTACAAAATTCTTACCTTGTGTGGAGAGAGAATCACAACAAATAGAATGGGCGATGGTGACAACATAAGCTCAAGATGCTATCCAGTGAATGGGCTATCGAGATCTTAACAAAACTGATCATCAGCGCTTGAATCCGAAGCAATATGACGAGAAAGCAGTTTCTTAAATGGCTAAACTAATGGTTTCCTTACGGACATGCAAATGTAAAGTCATAGATACAGCTAAATATTTTTCATGAGAGATGTAAACGTCATTGGAAGGAGATGGCAAATCAACTTTACAGAAAAAATTTTGAGTGGAGGGAAAAGCGGGAGGGTCTGGTGTGTGCATTGCTGCTGCAGGTGATCTAACAACTTCCTAACACGGTTGAAGTAGACTTTTAGAACTGTATGTACATAGAGATTGTGGTGCAATTAATTTTTTTAAGTAGCAAGAGAAATAGGAAGGAAAACAAGAGATCTTATGCTCTAATTGAAAATCTAGAGTGAGGACAATTGACCACATGATGAGCTTAATTTATCCCCGTAAAAAACATCCAAAGGGTTGACAGCGGTAGAGTGTATAGGCGGATCACTTGAAAATCCTCTCCACTGACAAGTGTTCAATCCAAATGGACCATCATCAAAAACTCTTGAATTAAAATTTGTATATACTATTATATTTTGGATCCGTGTCTAACTCTCTGATGCGGCCTTCAGTATTAAATACAAAATACAAGTGGACCTGCTTTCAACTGCTGGCTGCTGCTGCTTGCATTTCTGGACCGGGGGCCACCATTTCCGGCACTCTCTGCACCTTTGCGATGTGTAGCCGCCATCGTCATCGGGTAGTGACAGGAGGCGCTACAAAAGGGGCCGCGGGCTCCCGCAGCGCAGGACCCACTTTCAACAGCTGGCTGCTTGCATTCCCAGACTGAGGGGCCACCATTTCCGGCACTCTCTGCTCCTCTGCGGTGCCACGAGATGCTACAAAAGCAGCTGCAAGCTCCCGCAGCGCGGGACTTGCGCAGGGGTGCCTGGGCAAAGCCCGGGCCAAGCGCGGGCTCATCTGCGTTGTCAGAGGCAGGAGGTGGCGGGGCGGACCTAGTCTCTTGGTTCCTGGTTTTGGAAATCCACACGCCTGTACTACTGGTCGTCCAACATGGGGTGCAAGAACAAACTTTTCCTGCTCCTCCTGCTCATGTAAACCCGCTTTATACATGTAAATTATTTCCATTGGAATGGTGGCGAAATGGAAATCTATGGGGTGGGGAGGCGGTCACACCAAAAGCCCTGACAAACTCCACACTTGATTGTTTTCTCCTTCGGGCTGCATAGGCCATCAATAAGGAGATCCAGGTTGCTGAACATCGTACGTCGGTGGGAGGGGACCCAGTTGGTTATATTACTGACCCAATTGCTGTGGCTGATGTACAAACTGATGTTTACATAGGACACTTTGGTTCAAATTGACTCAACCATTAGTAGTCCGTTTTCACTTTGTTTTTATCGAAGGTGTACTGTCCCTTTATTAAAAATGTATTCAGGGAACAGCTATATCTTCTTTTAAATCACTATTTTCACATATGGGCACTAATTCACCAGCCTTTTATAAAAAAAGAACCCAACGATGAAGCTAGTCACCGACTCTGTTGGTGCATGTGGGTTCATTTCCACAGTGTCTCCGACTAATTCCACCCGTCTTTTCATTTCGTTGTGGGTTATAAGGTAACAAACCTTTACCCAGGTCAATATTATACCTGGTTGCTCTTCTGTTGTTTGAAATAATGATGTACAAACTGCCCATACAAGTGACACTGGTCAAAATGATCATGTATCTACCAGAAGTCCACCCATTTCACCTCCCGCCCAGCATTATTCCTTATCACCCCGAGCATCACAAGTGCGCGAAACTGTAGCAAAAAGGAAAAAAAAGGTAAAACATCTGGAGCCTCCACAGTGCACACAGACCAGATCCAGGAAAAAGATCCAGGACCTGACCCCAGAAGCCGCCACTGAAATACTACAAAGATCACCCCCTATAAACGGCTCTAATACAATTTTGCCTCCCCACCCTGAGAAACTATCCCAGCAAATCATTGTGGCACTAACATCATGTATAGAAGAAACCATTGCCAAAAACTTTGTATCTATCCTAGCAAGACTTGATAAACTAGTCAACTACGGTATCAATTTATACTTCGGTTGCTGATATATCATCGGGGGCAGGGGTTAAAAGGAAAGTGTTGGATGGAGGGGGCAGATCATCGGGGAGTACAAACTCTGGTGAGAGGTCCTCAGCAATAGACGTCAATCCGTTAACCTGTACTGCGAACAATGGTCCCCCTAGAATTGTCACCAGTGTAGTATCACGAAGGCACCCAGGGCCCTTGTATACTAGACAACTGGGGAATGTAAGCCCACCCCCAGGCATAGCCAGTCCCAGTTCCTTATATGCAACTTCTACTGGGAAAATGGCAAGCTGCAACTGACAAGCACCCCCTGAAACGCTCAACCAAAATGGACTAATTGATCAAGATGATAAGGCGAGTCTTCATCTTTCCCCGAGTGTTGCCCTTACTAATGCCTCCCCGCTGCAGGAAAATCAAAAAGAATCACATAACCAGTTGAAGAATAAAGTCTGCCGCTGGTTATTACAGAGCACAAATTATTCAAATACCAACTATCATGATATTTTGTTCCTAAGGCAGGTAATCTGGGTTGGCCCGTTATAAGTCTTTTGCTGGAGATTGTATTATCATAAATTGTAGATATCCAATCTCAGCAAGCCAGTTGCTTGGTTGAGGGTCATACTCAACAAATCAGAGGCTAGGCCTAGGGATCAACATTGCACTGCTTGGGTTCTTTTATAGGCATCTTAAATACAGAGGGCGGAACACCCTGTCACTAAGCCACCCATAAAGAAGTGCCTTATGCGTCAGGAGGTCCCCCTCCTGGAACTAAGAAATAGATATCAACTACTGACTGACCTAGATTCCCAAGACTGACTACTTACAGTAGCTACTACCCCACTAATTACTTTTGAGGAACCACATGCCACGCAGTTGGAAGAATCCCCTGAGATCTATATTAATAATGATATTGTTCCAAGAGGCTAAATAATTAAGAAATGTCACCACTACCAACAACTAGAACCCGAGGGAGAAATAAACCTCATAGGACACTCCCAGGAACCTCTGTTAGAACCCCAGGATTTGAAAATGTTATCTTGGAACGTTGCAGGCGTAAAGTCCAAGCTAATTGATCCTGATTGGTGTAAGCTAGTGGATGACTCCCACCTCTGCTTATTACAGGAAACCAGGGTGGTAGGGCGGGTTCACAGGGCGGGGTTCACTACTGACAGCATTGAAGCTAAGCAGTCTAAGTCGGCCTCCCAGCTGGTGGTCTTCTAATTTGGGTTAAAAATATGCTAGCCTGTAAAATAAATGTTTTAGACCTTAGTTCCGAGGAAATACTTGGGTTGGAATTGTCCCCTTTGAAAGGGAATATCCAAGTTAGGATATTTAACATCTACAATCGTTTCAGTAGTCTCTACAAGTTATCTGGAACAATAACAATGCTAACCAATTATCTTGATACAGCTTAGGAGTACTACCAACTTATAGTTGCAGGCGACTTCAATATAACCTTTGAACCTGTTGATTACATACGAGAGCTAATATTAGATGGAGAAAACGCCAGAGGGATTCCGAAGCTCCAGACTCCACCCATCAAGAAATGTACTAGGGTGGGGCAACAGGTCTTATCATTCAATGTTACTTATGGGGCCCGAGCCTGCAACGGTCGGACACGTTCTGATAGACAACCATGCCATACGTTCAAGAGGGGGGAACTAAGACCAGGACTGACTATAGTCTGGTCGATCTTGAACTCTGGTCAAGTGTTAAAGATATGGTTGTACTAATCTGGGAAGATAGCGACCAAAACGCCCTGGCACTCACGCTGTCTGGCCCAGCACTATTATATGGACAGCCCGGGCTCAAGAGCACCCCAGTAATCACCAGTAGTAACAATAAAAGAGTTAAATCGCCACTGATCCTACTGTTCTCCCCAAAGTATACTATGAGGTTGAGCAGATTCTCCCCGACTTGAGTAATACCGCTACCAGCATAGATGACATTATGGCCATATTCCTGCAACTGACCACCACAATAAGACCATTCTTTAATAAACAGTGTAATAAAGATCTACTCAAACAGAGAACTGCTCCATGGTTCAATAAGGTCTGCAAAAAAGCCAAGGATGATCGAGCTATGGCGGTAAAGTCACAATCTCCTATAGATATTAAAAACAGCAGGAAGCTATATAAACTAGAGCAAGACGAGGCAAAAAGGTACTGGGAGACAGGAAATTAGTGCTTACTTGTAGATGCATCAAAGCAGAAGAATAGTCAATTGTTCTGGCATCTTCTGTCAAAAGGGTCACCTAAATTGAAAACAGAAACTGACTTCCATATACAGCCCCATGTGTGGGAGGAGTATTTCAAGCACCTAGCAGGTCAATGGGCAGCCCATGATCCAGGTCCACAAATGATATCTACAGACTTCGCACTAACTGAGGAGACTGCTATTACCTTAGATTAAACTACCTCAGCTATAAAATCTGTACAGAATGGGAAAGCCCCGGGAGATATGTATGAGGCTGAGCCAATAATATACGGACCTCTGCTCCAAGTGGTTTTTAATGCCATTTTGTGTGGTGGTGAAATTCCAACGACTTGGAGGGGCGCCAAAATCATCCCTATCTACAAAAAGGGAGACAAAGGGTCTCTCGAAAATTACAGGCCTATCAGCCTTATAGATGTCACCCAAAAAATGTTCCGTAAAATCATTCTAAACAGGATAGAGGAAAATAATGTTTTGTCAAATCTGCAGGTAGGATTTAGGGCTTCTACAAGCACCACAGACAAAGTTTTTAGATTTCTTCTGTTAATATGGAAAGAAGTGACCATTAGAGGAGGCCACCTGTATGTAGTGTTTGTGGACCTAAAAACGCCCTTTGATTCTATAGATCGCACCCAACTTTGTCTAGCTTTTAAGAGAACTAGGACTCCCATCATATCTACTTAATATTTTGATCTGCCTTCACCATAATACTTACACAAAGGTCAAGTGCAACTTTGATGGTAGTCTTTCAAAAGATATTCCGGTTCGTAAAGGTGTATGCCAAGGCTGTGTCCTTGCCCAAACATTATTCTCCCTCTACATTAATGGGTTAATAGGAGAGCTGTATATCTGCAGTGGCGACCCCACAAAATTAGCAGGCAGTTTAGTGCCAGGTCTGTTTTTCGCAGATGCCAGGACACCCAAGGGGATTCAGAATATTTTGAGTAAGTTTGACAAAGCCTGTAAGGACAGGGGTCTATAAATAAACTGCTCCAAAACAAAATACATGATATTTAATCCCTATAAATCCCACAAGGGGAAACTAATGCTGGGCACATAAATCTTGGAGCAGGTCAATGCATTTGATTATTTGGGAGTACGCATTAGTGACAGGCTGGTCTGGACACCACAAATTGAAAAGAGTTTTTTGAACCTCCAACATGCTGATTGTGCAATAGTCCGGAGGGCTAGGGCATCCCCATATGGGCCGCTCTCGCCCATTTTGGAACTTCATAGGGTCAAAGGCCTAGGAGCAGCCCTATATTCTGGCTGAGGTATGGGGGCTGGATAACCTGAAGGATCTAGCCCTTGCTGAAAATAAATTAATTAGGGTGATCCTTAACCTACCGGTGAATACTCCCCTCCTGCAGCTTAGACTTTATCAGGGTCTTAAACCTATCAACGGTTTAGAAAGTGGGGGACCCCTATATAGAAAAATTGCTAGTTATACATAGGGAAAAGAAACTAGTTTGGAAAGGCCTATAACTAGACATACAAATCAATTCGGTATATATGTCTAAAAACCCGCTATGCACAGACTGTCAACAACTACACAAATACATATTTTTTCAGAATTTATTTGTTTTTGAAAAATATATATTTTTTGATTATTTATAGATAGATATTTTTAGGTACATTTCAAAACATTTCAATACATTTCATGATATATTGATATTATTTTTGGGATTTCTTATTCAGTTATATAAAATGACATACACATAATTGGACATAAAAAAGAGAGAGAGACATGATGCAGGCAAAGCGGTAGATGCACTAGGCGCGTTTTCGGCTTGGGAGCCTTCATCAGGTGACCCGTCTTTGACACTATAATTTAAAACATAAATGACAGTCAACTGTACAGAAAATGGAAAAAATTAAGCAGTAGTGGGCACATATATATCTCCTTAATGCAATTAATTTTTTTTTTAAAAGAACATTCAATTCTCATTTGTTTATATACAATTAAAAAGTATTACTATATTCTGTACATGTCCTAATATTTCACAATCTTATGTATAGCCACTTCTGGATGCTGTACAATTCATAAGGTTGATAATGTTTGCCTCCATACATTGATGTTATGGCCTATATATAAAGATCATGGATATATTCATTTTCTGAAAATGAATTAGGACATGTACAGAATATAGTAATCATTTTTGACATTTGACTGTCATTTATGTTTTAAATTATAGTGTCAAAGACGGGTCACCTGATGAAGGCTCCCAAGCCGAAACGCGTGTAGTGCATCTACCGATTTGCCTGTATCATGTCTCTCTCTCTTTTTTTATGTCCAATTATGTGTATGTCTTTGTATATATATCTGAATAAGAAATCCCAAAAATAATATCAATATAGCATGAAATGTATTGAAATGTTTTGAAATGTACCTAAAAATATCTATCTATAAATAATCAAAAAATATATATTTTTCAAACACAAATAAATTCTGAGAAAATATGTATTTGTGTAGTTGTTGACAGTCTGTGCATAGGTTTTTTTTAGACATATATACCAAATTGATTTGTATGTCTAGTTATAGGCATTTCCAAACTACTTAAACCTATCCACAGCATTGCCATTCTGAGGGCTCTCCTGTTTTGGATAAGGATGTGGACTAGTAACACACAGGTCCCGGTGAAGGATGCCCTGGAAGAGCTAATGACTCTGCAAAAACAAACAGTTCATATTAAGTGGTTTAACATGATCAAGGATTGGTTTTTAAAACTATGGTTGAGGTGTATCTGGGAGGAGCCAGGGTCTATAACAAAATCTATGGTTCCCCTCCTTAAAAAAAGGTTTTGGGAGTATATGGACTTAAAAAGTATAGAAGGTAACGCACATGGCACTTTAACCTCTAGCTTCTTAAACATTAAGGGATGGTTTGGTTTCGAAATGTTTTTGGATGGCATTGAACCCCCCCAGGCAAGAGCTCTGTATATCAGATTTAGATATGGAGCTCTCCCCTTAAATTCATGAAGAAGCAGCTGGGAAAATATATCTGTAACACCACTGGCCCCACCTCTCATACTTCCCCTTAATCCCTTGATCACCTTCTTTTCTTTTGCCCCTCTTGGATAATTTCTGCTAGCCGTATATTATCGTTCACACTCCCTAGTGAAGCCTTATGTATTTTTAAGTCAGATACCACAAGGTGCTAGTATTTGCAATCTCGAGATTTCTGTTCTTTGCCTTGAGTAAGAGGTACACAAATTATTAAAAATGTTTGAGAATTTGATATGAAAATGTACACTAATTTGATCTCAGGGAATAGAACTATGAATGGAATGTTATTAACAAATTTACCCAAAAACATGGAAATATGTTCACTCCAACATACCCTGCAAGTGCTGGACTCGATGCAAAATTGTAATACTGCTAGATGCAGTGATAGCTTGTTTTTAATATATAATCTTTTATGATGTATTGCAATGTAAGATTTTAACTGTCTTTCATTCTTATGAATTGTTTCTTTTTACGATGTAAATGATCATATTTTTGATCGAAGACAATAATTAATACAAGTGAATCATGAATGAGTGTTAGTGTAAGACTGTTGATTCTTTACCTAAGCAGAAACGAAAGTACAGTTACAACGTTTCCAGGTCCAAGCAG
The DNA here is from genome assembly GCF_964261635.1 of Lissotriton helveticus. Lineage (NCBI taxonomy): Eukaryota > Metazoa > Chordata > Amphibia > Caudata > Salamandridae > Lissotriton > Lissotriton helveticus. The sequence goes on along the minus strand of NC_136059.1, from coordinate 1,089,447,580 downwards.
AGGCTACACATAGTGGCAACTGTACTGCTGAGTAGCTATGTGAATTAACAAAAGGGGCAAATACATGTAAGATTGTGCCAGCAGCGACTCTGATTGCGTTTTAGGGAGCTAATCACCAATGTTCTACCCACTTTAGTTCTCACGACCAATCCTTGTATTTTATTAATTTGTGACTTCCTCCAGCTGACTGCTTCCTCAACGTTTACAGCAACACATCTCATACCTCATCATTATTAACAGAGGTAACTATTGTCTTCTTTTCGCACTCCATACTATGACTGGGTACTTCACTTGTTACTTCACTGCATTTTGCCTCTCACTCTGTGGTTTCAAACACTTCGAATTGCTTTGCCTATCTTTACAACCAGGTTCTCAATTTCTGTTGTCAATCTCATCATTTGTAACAGTTACCATGCTCTTAGTTTTCGGGTCCCATCTCTATCCTCTCTTCATGCTCAGCCGTCTTCTTTACAGTCTTAATTTAATTTCAAATGTTTTCTTTAAGTTGTCCAGTTCCATATTTGTATATTTTTTTTCTCACAGCCTTGAAAAAGTGCTTTGGACGTAACACGGGTGGTCTGTTGATGCCTAGTTATCTATCTTGCTGTTGTTGCCTAGTTATCTAGCTTGTTGATAGCAATCAGCTGCATGCTCTATTTGTTTTCGGGAGCAAGCCTATTGTCATCCACTGATTGTATTGTGATAATTGAATGATCGAAATGAAACAAAATGAACTTTGTTTTTTTTTTTTATTTAAATCGATTTGACATATTACTACTAACATTATCCTATATGCGTTGCTAACAATTGCTGTGCTCCCAACAATTCTAGTTCATGCTGCGAGTGACGTTTATTATTTCACTCTGCTGGCACTCTTTGGATAGCAGAGTGCAGTCAACTTTAGAACCCTTTGAAATGAGTACTGTTGAGCATACAATCAGCTTGTCATGATGGAGGGCACAATCCCTTTTTATGATGTGCAGGTATCATTATCCACAACTACCTTTGTAATGTTGAGTGTTTTTAGGGAGCCCGAACACCTGCCTATCAAAGATGCAGTGGTCGGTAAAGCGGTGCTCTTCTATGTTCAATTTTGATCCAAGTTGGCGCAGAAGAAGCATTATGTGACAACCTTAAATTTCCCACTCATGTAACGGAGACCGCTTTCTGATATTTTATCCTCCACTGATGTTCCAGTGTATGGAGATTCCATACTCTCCAATGTGACCAATGAGAGAGAACTCCCTTGTCTGCTTAGGTATTCCATCCTGGAGTTTTTCCTGAATTATCAGGATAATTTCTTTCAGACTCAATAAGCAGGGTCCTGTGGAGCACAGCTCTGTGTTCGCAGCGGCCCGCAGAACAAATAAAAATTCAAGGACCCTGTTCTAAATGCAAGCCAATTGTGTCAAGCTGGAAAAAACATTCCCCAACCTACTGGAGACATGACTAAAACAGCATTGGGAACATATGGGTTATTGTAGAGAACTTTGGGCATCACATCTTTCTGATCTAAATGAAAGAGGTTGCATCTGGAAATCTTCTATTTGGAGTTAGACTTTTGGATCTTTAGCGGACTCTCTAAAACTATAATGTGGACATCTGCCTACCTGTAGGCTTGAAAAAGGGGAAACATTCCTTTGATACTAGTAGCCACTCTTAGGAAATATTATTCCAGAGCCCATAACATTCTCTGTATACTGAAGTCCAAGTGCAGAGTGTATGTACCCTTGAAGTCAAAGAACTAAAAACATGTACATCTTCAGAAAAAGAGGACACACCCTCACCCTTAAACTGCGACATGGAGTTTAGGCTCACATGGTGGATAGAATGCAACTACTAACACGTAGCATTCAGGAGAAGAACATACAAATGTTTTTGACTTGCTGAGGTCCTTCACATCCCAAACATTATAAATTGAAGTAGTGATAGATTTATAACAAATCAAATAAAATATAATACAATGGGAAGTCAGTGGAAAACTGTTACAAACTTAGTTGTGAGTTAAAGCTTAAAAACGTTTTTTCGAATAGCTTAAACTATCAAAAAAATGTTTTTCCTTATTTCCACTTTTATAAAGACAGCATACAATACTTTACAATAACTCCACGTCGCCAGCTTCAGCTTCTTACGCATGACTGACCGATGTACTCCATGCTTGCAGGATCTTGAACTAGCCAACGACAGGCATTGGAAGTTGAGTTATTGCTCATGCATTCAATTCTTGATGTGACTTAGACTGTCGCTTCCTGCCTGAGGGTCTCAAGGATCATTGGACACTTGTATTTCTATCTGAATAGCCTCAGTGTAGAATCAGTGATTCTGAGTAACTAGGCATTGAAGGCGGGGGAGATGGCAATACTGCCAGTATTTGTGGGACTCTGTAGCTGATGCCACTAAACTCAAAACACTAGTATAATAGTTTGATCGAGTAATACCAGTTGTACAAAGAGGAGTTGGCTCCCTAAGGACAGTTCTTTGAGCAAACCCAAAATTGGTCAGCTGGTTGAGGAGTAATTTGCTTTCAAAATGTCATACCCCGAAGAGAGACTGGCCAAGTGCCATGAATAAGCCCTTCTAGTGTTAATTGGGAAAGTTGGAACCAGTGTCAAGGACAGAATCAAGAACAGATGTGACTAAGGATATTGTCCTTTTCTGGGAGTCTGAGAAAACCTGAATTTACCATCATTTGAAGTAGCTATATTGCGCATGGGAGGTCAGAGACTGGTCAGTAATTTAATGGGGTTGGTGGTCTGCACTTTACTTTTTTAGAAGAGACAACATCAGTGCTTGCTACAGTGGTTTCATGAAACTCCTCTGTTGACCGGAAACCCTGATTCACAGTTACATGAGGGCTGTGAGGCCAAGCTTGCACAGTTTGACAGCTCTGAGATTTCAGGCTTAGTTTGTTCCCACTCAATGTTACAGTCAGCTGATCTTTCAATCTTTCAGGATCACCTAGTCACCCTTGCCTGGCAGCTATATTCAATCTAGATAATGAAACTAGTGCTCCTAAACTGAGGAATCTATGTAACAGTTCCTTGGCATAAGACACAAGCACCGAGTCATCGAAGGACACTATGGTAGTTCCCAGATTGAAAAAGCCCACAGCAAGGCATTATGCAGCTATCACCCAGTCTTCTTTCTTCCATATCCAGGAAAAGTATTAGAAAGGGGGGTATTTGTTCAGTTATTATCATTGTTTGAGATGAACAAATCTACTGGATGTAACAAAGGCTGGCTATCGTCCATTACATTAAATGGAGGTAGGCTTGCTGGCAGTCCTAGACAATATCTGAATGCTAGTAGACAAAGGAGAGAGCACTACTCTAATCTTCCCAGATCTAAGTGTGGCATATGAACAGATTTCTCATGGTGATCTCTGTGCCAGGAGAGATCGGTGTGATGGATTTAGGAGCCAGGAGTCTCTTCTGACCAACAGTGTTCAAACAGTTATTATGAAGATTTAGAAATCCAAGCAAAGGAGATAAGATGTGATGTCCCACAAGGGTCCTTGCTGAGTCCTACGTTATTTAATATATGCATAGCACCACTGACTGACCTAGTCCGCACCTGTGGTTTTGCGTTAATGGCACATACGTGTGATATGCAAATTGTAGTTTATTTTGCAAAGTGCTCTAGAGATACAAGATTACACTCAAGGCGGACTAAGAGCAGTGATAGTTGAAGGAAGTCCTATTGAAGTAAGCCAAGTACTGACAAAGCAGAGGTCTTGCTTTTCGGGGGATCATCACTGGTTTGGTTACCAGACTGGTGGCCTGGCTCATTAGGAGTGGCCCCAGAAACATTAGACTCAGCAAAAACTCTATTTACAATGGTGGATTCAACTGATCATTTATGAAACAAATTACCTCCAATAGTACCCACTGTTTTTGTTATTTAAAAAGGATTCAGAAAGTGTGTTCATAGCTATCAAAGAAAACTGAAGGGCGGTGATCTGTGCGGTTATTTTATGCACTATAGATAATAACTGCAACTCCTTGTATCAAGGGCGTCTGAAGAAAGTGAACACATACAGAATACTGCTGCCAGAGTTGTACTGAATCTAGCCCATGATACTCAACATCCCAGGATACTCAACATCAGATTACCTGAAGCTACATTGGTTCCCAGTTTAACAATGGATATGGTTCAAGACTCTCTGTGTCAAAGTGCATTTCAGAAGAGGGGGCCGTGGTTAAATCAAGATAGACTGAAGTGTTATCATCCCAGCCACATACTATGCTCTGCAGGAAACAGATTACTCACAATTTCATCGATGTATTTGGCTACTCCTGGGTAGACCGTTTTCATATTTGGCTCCTAAGCTATAGACCTCTGAATAAGTTACAGACTAAGGAACTACCCAAGAATTCAGAAAAATCTAAAACCTTGGCACATCTGCTCTCTGTGAACTGTATTTTGTTAGCACCAGGAAGCCCTCTGGGTAGCTTTAGTATATAATAAATATAATTTATTCATGCAATGGGTATGACCAGGAGAATAAAAGAGGGGCTAATAAAGGGAAGGGAGGTAGAGTGAGAATAAAAATGGGAAAGTTAAAGGAAGAGTAAAGAGAAAGAGGCAAAGAGGGGGAAAGAGGGACAGATAAAGATAAAGAGGAAAGTGTTCCATTAGAGAACATACAAAAGGAAAGGAGAGGGTTAGGCAAAGGAGAGTCATGATGAGAGAAAGAGGAATAACAATCGTTTCAGTCTAGTAATATAAATCTGCATCTCATCAAGCATCTAAAACATTGCCTTTCCTTTGGTTAAATAGATTTCGAGACCATTCTGCATCAAATCAAATCATTGCGCAACAGAAGCACTGGATAAACCAGGGATTAACTCTCGAAACAACATTTATTTGTAGCCAATACTGAATGTATTAGCAACACACAAGATGAGCAGTTGTGCGGAACTCAAAACAAGGACCTTAAACAAGCAATTAAGAACACAGTCAATAAAGACATTGTTCAGCAAGAAAACACCAAAATACTATTTTCTATCCAAAAGTACATTTACCAGCTTCAAGGCTGGATTTCCCATTTTGCAACTTTTCAACTCTAAATTTGAGAGCAGGCTAATAAGTCTGCATTGTTCCACTGTGTAGCAGTTGGAATGACCATGTACTCGTGTATTTAATATATCCCTCTGTTCTTTAGCAACATTTCCATAGTTGAGATATCCTGTGCAGAGGCCTTCCTGAAACCGAATCAAAGGCCAGAGTAAATTTACAAAATACCTTCTTTGGGGATAATTACAATGATGCTGTGCAAGAAGCCCACTTGGTCATCCTGTAAGTAACCAAGACATGATACACTTCTGCTCAACAGTATCTACAGTCCTGCAAGCTCCATGAAGAATTCCTTACTGGCCTGGCACATCCATTGCAGCTGCCAGAGACCATGATCGTCATGGGTTTTCTGCTGGATTGGACCGTCTAAAGTCCACATGCAACACATATCCGTAACAGGGGTAGATTGAGGCTACTAAATACTCGGGTCTAACAACATGGGTGGCAACACTGTTGCCTCCTTCCTTGGATTCGTGGAAGGATTTTACTGCTTGCTTCCTACCTGGGCGATTCTTAGGTAGTGCCTGACCTCCTTTCGTCTTGCACTTCATCTCGTATCACATGCATGCTGGATTGGGGGTTGCCGATATCTTGTACAGTCCCTATGCCCAGGTTGTGGGCTGGCCCTTTGAGGTCCCTCCCTGGAGACCGGCCTACCCTGTAGATCAGGTTTCGGCAGCCGCCTTCCAAAGAGGATCAGAACCTGTTCTGCCTCAGAATGTTTATGTAGCTCTTGGCCTAAATGTATCTCTTTTTCCAGGCTGAAGAAACAAGCCAGCAAGGCAAATACCATGACGGAGCAACATATTTGCTAATCTAATCTGACTAGAGGAAGCGGAGAGCAGGCACAGTCCTGTCTTCCACCTCGTTCCTTGCATCAGTGCCTTATTCACTGAGTCAATCATAAAGGAAATTTGCCATTCGGTTTAAGCCCTTCAGTCTTAATTCACAACCACCAAAATCATGCACAGTTAAACTTGATGAATAAGATGTAACCAACTAATCGAGAACATGCCCAGAACACAAAGTCAGTTAAATCAGGCACTGGACTGTGATAGTGCTCATAAAATTAGGCCTTGTGGTCCTTCAATAAATTAAATAAAGCTAGAAATATCAATGTATGGATAAGGTGTAATAAACATAAAATAAGATATATGAACCTCAAAGCAAAACTTATGCAATAATTCACTATGAACAGAAGTTAGAAGGAGACGTATCATTCAAATAGAAGGAGACGCATCATTCAGATAGGAAGTATCCACAATGTATCGGAAGCTGTAGCTATAGGAGTAAAATGTAGTCCTAAACCAAAACAAACAAGCATTTGTAATGCAATAGGTCTCACACTTATGAGACTTTGAGCTACTGGAATTGTAAATGTCAATAGCTTAAATTCTCGCAAATGCTAGACCTATTGAATTGCAAATAATTTTTGTTTCCAAGTGCCCCGTGCCACACTTCCACGTGAATAGAGGCCATGCCCCTTTCTTTAGACAAGCTGTGTCTAAAGAAAAGGGTGCTGCCAACACTAAAGTTAAAGCGCAGTATGGGGTGTTTTCACCAAAAAAGCATGTGTTTGTTAAACAAATGCTTTTTTGATAAAAGTGCCTCAAACAGTGCGTTCATTTTGATGGCGGCTGCGCCCCCCTTTAGACGCGGATCGTCTAAAGAAAGGGGCGTGGCCTCTATTAAGTGCAAGGGCAGCATGAGCTGCTTGGAAACAAATTAAAAAACAAATATTTGCAAAGCAATAGGTCTCACATTTGACCTATTGCATTGCAAAGAAGCGGCCGCAATTTTCCCGGCTGCTTGGAAAATTAAAGCACGCATGACGCTGAATGTTGCTACAAAGCAAGTTGTGCCTGCAGTAGGACAAAACTCACCAAGAAAATAGTGCTTACAGACTAAATAACACAGACCATGTACAACTGAAGTAAAAGGGCCAGCCTACATGGGAGGTTACAAATAAAGACAAGGCGGTACTAAGGAGGGACTGACAAGCCGATTACCAAACCAGAAGCCAGCATTTACAAAGGACACACAGACACAAGCCAATGAAAAATATGGGCGGGGAGTGAACGGAGCATCACGTCCATACTCTAATACAGCAACCTTTGCAGAGCAGCGCATGCGCTGCCCAGGGTCAACCTAAAAATGGATGCATCAGATCAGAATTCCTGTAGAACTCTCCCACACAATGCACACATTTTATAAACATTAGCATGTGCTCTTGATTGTACAAGTGTGCCAAACTCAAACACTAGACTCTCCTTTCACCTCCTTATGACATAGATACAACTTTGGATCTAATCTATAAATATCCCATTCTGGAGGTCCACCTCATCCAGGGCTCCCTGCTTAAAACAGGACGTACACGGTGGGGTAGCTTTAAGGGGGCATTCGGAGTGTAGACCCCTTCTATTAGGTGTATTCTCTAGTAAATAGTTGAGAAAGGTTGCTCTGAGTAGGGTACGGTCAGGTCTCCATCGGACTTCACTCTGATTTTTTTACATGCACACAGATTTAAATTCTCTCTCCCTCTGGCCCCATCTGTTTTAAAGGACTTTAAGAATGTTTTTTTTTTGTTTTTAAATGGCCTTTCTTGCCACTTATCACCCTAAAGAATCCACACTCCCCCTTTAGCTCCCCTCCTTGTCTGTAATGTATCATGACTGTAAAGAACAACGTGATACGCCCCTGAGAGTGTACTGTTCGTTTTCTAGGTCACAGTGTATCATAGAGACACCATCGTGGGTTTCATTTGTCTGTTCTCCAATTAAGGTCCCAGTTGCCCCTTTTTGGTTCACAGCATGTTTTGCAAAGAATGAAAACGATGTTTAGTGATTGACCATAAAAACTGCATCAATTACATGTTTGGGATAAGAGGGCTGGGCGCGTTCTACAAAAATCTCAGAAAAAGGTCAAATGTACGTTTGCGCTAAAACGAATATATCACGATGGAAAAATCATCTGGCCAGACGAGATTACATACCCGACTGTGTTTCACTGGAGAAGAGCTAATAACAGCGTACACTTTTATGGACCTCAAGATGAGCTATTTTCCCCCAAGACATTTTTCTGCGGGTCGATATTTAATAAGCATCTTTATTGCCGCTTTAGATAAGTAAATTTAAAGAGGACTGATAAACTTTTGGGAGGTTTCATTCAGTGGCTTCCTTGGTCAGATTTCGATCCTTCCTCCAGATCCTCATCATCATATACAGAGTAGGAAATGCTCCTCTGCTCTGTTCTGTGTAGTATTTTAACACAAGTCAGTCTCTAATGGTGTTGTGGATGTTAACAGTGGCACACTCTGTGTTTTCTCCAGAAACATATTTTAGCTGGTGGTTGCAGGAGGGGCCCACTGGCACTCATTTCTGGAGACCAAGACGTACCCAGAGACAGACTCACCCAGACACAGACTCACCCAGACCAAGAGAGTGAAAAAACTCAAAATGGAGAAAAATTGAGAACTAGCGACAACAGGGAAAAAGTAGGAACCTGCAAGAGCAGATTAAGGGGCAGAGTGTTGGGTGGTGGATGAAACAGGCATGACCTGGAATCAAGACCAGGCAGCCGCAGTATTCGGAATCTCTGACATTCTGTAGCACCAGCTGTAGATTTCTCTGCAAATACTTATTCTTATACAAATGGAGCACAACATACTGGTGAAGATTCACACACAGGCTCCTGGTTTCCGTTCCTGGGCAAATTGCTCCATAACTGGGGAACTTTAGGTACAACAACTTAGACCACATCATCTATGGCAAAAGTGGGGGTTGCAAAGTGTAGACGCCCCCATGAACCCCACCTGGTTAGGTCTTTGCTATTCCATATGCCATTTCCACGGGAGGGGGCTTGAGTGAGTTATGAACAGGTATTTGAAGGTTTGAACCTTGACTGCTGGATGATCTCTCAGAACAAGTGGTCTACGTGGTGTAGGTAGTTTTGCTTTATGACCCTAACCCTCAAGCTGTGGTTTGATGGGTTACTGTACAATTCTTCCAAACAATATTGCTCTCTTACTAAGAGTTGAATCTGTCCCCTTACCAACTTAATGGAGGAATCTGCATCTAGCAGAAGTAGAGTAGAGCTCTAATGCCTCTCTCAGTCATAAGTAGGGAAAGATCTCAGGATTGCTTCAGATATATGTTTGGAAAAAGGCCAACACTAGCCTGTGCTTCACAACAGAAATAGAAGTTTCAACCCCTTTCTTTTGCTGTGACTGATTCTTGCTTAAATCGGAGAAGAAATGCTGCACAGAGGGACATCTTCTTAGTAGGATTATTTATGAATCACCTTTCCCACTCCATCCCTCATGTCTTCCAAAGAGGACCACTTCACTGCGCCTGCACAAAATCCTTAGGAGTCGTAGTGAGATAGGGAGGGTGACTCCTGTCAACTTTATAAACTTCCATTCTGCCATCCATCTTTTACTGTCCCTCCATAACTACATTTCCTTTCATGTTATCATCCCATACAAACTGGTTTCACACAGAGCGAGTAACAAAAGGAAATCATTTTATGTATTTAGTTTTCATGTTTTGTATACTGCACATTAGAGCTGAAACAGTTCAGTAACTATAATTTTACATGTCCTAGGAAGACTGAAGCAGCAGCTAACTACCATTATTGCACTCATATAAAGGATATCTATCCATCCAGGAAAGTGCTTTAATGGCAAATATCTAATCGAAATAGTGACAGTGAAAAAAAAAGCGTCAGCAAAGCCAACAGGTCTCGCTTATGCAAGATCTATTGGCTTTGTCAATATGTTTTTTGACAAACAAGAACAGAGCTGCACCACATATAAAATGAAGAGACAATGTGTTACAATAAGATATAAAACAATTTGAAAATGTCAACTTCTGACAAGATCCAGTTGCGATTCTTTACTTTATTGTAGATTCATTTGAAATTCATAAAAACATCAGCCAAAGTGTTTCATTCAGTAAAAACGTGGGCTTCTTCAGGGCGGAACCGATTTGATGCATACATGTCAAATGCCCTCCAAGCGTCAGAAAACGATCCTTGAGAAATTTGCATCAAAGATCAATATCTGTGTGTTATCACCAAGAGTGAAGAATTATTTCACAATATCCGGGTCGAGCAGACACCTCTAACCAAATTTGAGAGATGCTATAGCCCCTGCAGCTCGCAAACTCCTGGTGGGATCACAAAATCTCGTTAAGTAATTAAAATATATGGTAGTACTGATGATGATGAGAAACGTGGGCAAGCTGGTGAGAACCTACCAGTATCTCCTCTGGTGAAGCACACGTGAGGAACCTTTTCACCTTCACGCAATTTTGTGTTTGTTCTTATATACACACCTCTCAGTAAGGGGGTATGTTTATATGCAGTTGACTGATAAACGTGTTTTTGTAAAAATATAATTATCTGGGCACTTGGGACTGGATAAGATTGGTAAACCAGCAGTTGGGTGGAGGTAGTAGCCCCCCCGCAACCAGTTCTACAAAGGAAATTGGAAGTTGCCCCTATTCGATCGGGTCTTTTGGTTTATTGTCACTTGTGAGTGGAGGGCGACCTGACTACATTTTTTTCCTCTAGAGCTCCATATTGTGGTTGTCTCAAGGTTGAGTACCAGATTTCTGCGATAGAGTCAAATAACCTGCGAGGGTAGTGTTGAATGGCAGCATGGTGTCTTTTTGGGACAATGAGTTCTCCAAGGGGTCTTTTGACCCCAGTAAAGGAATCCGGCACTCAACCTTGAGGCTGAGACCACACTCATGCCTCCCACTGCGTGCTACCCTGAGCATCTGCGACAGTGGTTAAACTTATTGCAAGCACCTGTCCATCACCTTTTGTGTGTTTCCTGTACTGCCCTAAGTGGCATGGGTATGCCCAGACTTGGGTCTCACGCTCACTGCATCACTGGAACCAAGCTGTACCCGGCTGATTATCCCATAACTAAGGCGAAACCTGTCCTGAGTTGCTGGTGTTCCGGCTCGGGAGGACCTGGCATGGCGGTTCAAGCTGGACTGTTCCAATGAGGAACAGGGTCAAGACTGATTTGCATATGGCTGGGTCCAAACTGAGGTGGCATGGTGAGCAAAAGAACGATGGGTTGGAGCCCTACCCTGACCGATTGCCAGTGGTTAGACTTAATGCAAGCAGCCTTCCATCATCTTTTGTGTGTTTCATGTTTTTTTTTTGCCCTTACACGCTTTACGCTGAAGGCAGTATGACCCTTCCGAACAAGGGGCCTTAAACTGTGTGCTTCGAAAATGTAATCATGGCCATTAGGCTCATCATATTCATGAAGAGAATCTATATGCCTTAATGCTGCAACGGTGGGAAAGAACTGGACCAGTTGCAATACTGTGCAATGTAGGCTGCACTGTTTCTGGGACAGTCTCTACATATGTTCATCAGTGTCATGCTCAGACAGAAAGAGGACAATCCCTTATGACAGAACTGTACGCAACTACAATTATGTGACATAAGCTGGAGACTACAAAAGGGTCCTTAGGCAATGGTGAATCACTGAACATCACATGAAAATGTATCTTTACCTTGCATAAGCGTCTCCATAGAACAAACATTAAGGCGTCATTTAGGAAACTCTTACATACAGAATGAAAAGGAGCAATGCATGAAAAGTTCCTAAAGGGCACTTTCCTTAACTTCCTGGGAATCTAATAACAGTCACTTATTTTCACTAAACAGTGATACAGATTTAACTCTGATAACTATCGCACTCTCTTTCCTGATACGTGCTCTGCATACTTTCTCAAAGATGCAAAACAAGTTTAGGTGATTATTAATAAAAAGCATCATATACTGATGTTTAATCCCGCATTTTTTTTGCCGGAAAATCTGACAAAATAATAACCGTTTACAACATTTTAAATTAATGATATGTGCAGTAAATCCCACTGACGCGTGCCACTTCCATAATGTCAGTATGCACTATACGTTAAAAACTATTTACTTGATGCAAAACTGCCACAACTCTAGGACATGTGTAATTTCAGCATATTGACGCCTGTATTGCGCATCTTTTACATGACTAAACTCTCTCAGTAATCCTCTTCCTTTGATTTTCAAGGAAACGCCGATTTCCAAAAGCACCGACAGCACCTGCATTATTAAAGCATCAATCCACCGTAAGAAGACATGTTTTTTTCTTAGGATAAATGACAGGCCTGAGCTGCACGTGCAATTGACATTCATTGCCAGGCAGGATAATACAAGTGCTGTGATGTAGGTCACTGCACAGGGGCGAGAACAGCTGCTGGTGTCAGAAAGCATTAAAGAGAAGGGTACGTGATGGATTGATTCGAATTTACTCCAGATATTTGGTTCAAAAACGCATTTACAACATCGCAACAAATGACAATGTCTCTCCCTAGAAAGAATAACATTTCTTTACACATCGGTGAGATCCTATTCTATGAAGGTTCCACCTTACAAGAACAGTTTTAGGAAGGTGATTTTAACAACACAAACCTAACTGTATGTACTATTCCAGAATGTGCGCAGATTTTTTCATGTGTAGTCCTAGAGAATTTTGAGACTACCTTACAAAAAAAAAAAAAAAAAAAATTGTCGAGACTTGAATTGCGACTTTTTTGACTCAACCGTACAAGATTCGTGTCAAAAAGAGCCATTGGGACTCTCACTGTTAAAAAGATATACTATATACAGTGCCATATATAATGTGGACTACAAATGAAGTTGAAGATTTTCAGCCACATGCCAGCTGAAACGACGCTGTGGGCAAAGAACACAGCCATTAAGTAGGGGTCGGGGAGAGCTGGACAGCTGGGAGGCGAGCCGGATTGGGCCGGTCGCACTGGTCGTGCTGGGGGGAGGGGCCGTGGGGGCAGCAGCGGCAGGGAGAAACGGGCTAAAAAAGGAAAAAGAAAAAAAGGCAAAAAGGACAGAGAAAAGTGCAAATAAGGCAGCAAAACGATGAGGGTTCGTCTAACACCTTGGGCTCTTGTCTAGAGGCTGTTGCTAGGTGGATGCGACTCTCCCACCTCAAACTCAATGGGGAGAAGACTGAGATCATGGTGCTAGGTAACCCCTCCCCCTACTTCCTTAGCCTCTAGCTGGCCTTTATGCCTCGGTGTCCCCACCCCTCCTAAAGACCAGATAAAGAGCCTGGGAATCTGGCTTGATAGAGCGCTGGATTTCTCAGTCAAAGCTACCAAAACTGCCTCCACCTGTATGGGGCTAATGAAAATGCTCCGTAAAGTGCTCCCCCTACTTCCTTTCCAGGCGAGAAGGGTCATGGTCCAGGCCCTGATACTCTCCCGCCTGGATTACGGAAATGTCTTATATCTAGGAGCCCCGGTAGCAGTGACTAAAAAACTTCAAGTCACCCAAAACTGTGCCGCCCGACTATTGTTCAACATTCCCCGCTGGCAATCAGCGAGGAATGCTTTAAACGAACTCCACTGGCTTCCAGTGGCTGCCAGGACACAGTTTAAGGCCATGTGCATCTTGCACAAATCTTTCCATCAAACTGGCCCGGCGGTTCTACGCCCTCTAGTGCTACCTTACTCACCATCCAGAGCCCTTCGCTCGGCCTCATTGCATCTGGCAACTATGACAAAAGTCAAGAAAGCTCGTTGGGGTGGCCGCTCCTTCACTCACACGGCGGCGAAACTATGGAACTCCCTGCCCCTAACTCTTAGACAAAACAGCAACCTAATGTCATTTAGGAGAGATTTAAAAACCTACTTGTTTTCAAAAGCGGACTAATTTCCACCCAGGAGCCCGACAAACTAATTCAGTCTAAAGCGCTGTGAGGCCTCCGGGTGGTTATGCGCTATATAAGTGGAATTTTTCATTTCATTTCATTTCATTTCAAAAGTGCAAGAAAGTGTGGAGGAAGGACACAGGAGAGTGAAAGGGGTAGATTGAGATGAGGGTAAAAAACGAGTGAAAAAACGGAGAAAAGACACAGGAGAGTGAAGGGGAAGCTTGAAATGAGGGGAAAACGACAGAAAATGGAGGTTCAGACCAGGGTTGATTGGGATCACAATTTGGCCCGGGCACTGACGAAAAAAGTGGCCCACATTTGCGGGCGTGGTCCACATTCGCGGGGCGTGGCCCATATTCGCGGGGCGTGGCCCACATTTGCGGCCGTGCCCTTTCATGAAACACACAAGGAATGTAAGTGGGAGGATATTTTATTCCTCAGCCCTGCAGCGCAGGAACACCTAAAAAATAACTAGGACCCTTTCTCTTAAAATATTATCCCTCCAGCACAGGAGCATCTGAAAAACAGCGAGGCCCCAGCTATTTGTAAATTACTCAGCCCTCCCCAGCCCTTCACTGCCTCAGGGCAATGGCCTGGCAGGAGAGGGGCCAAAGCAAAAACAAATCTTCTGGGCCATCCATGGGGGTGGGGGGGAGGCTAAGGTGAAGATGGTGTGAGTTCCCCACATCACCTGGCCCCCATAGTGAGACCCATTCTTCCTCGCCCACTATGCCCTGAATGAGAAGGGCTGTGGGCGAGGACTAATGCAAGCACTGTTTCTGGGCTGCGTGGGCCCCAGTGGGGTCGAGGTGAAAATGGGTCATAGGCCTGAACAACACCTGGCCCCCTGGGAGGCCGATTCTGCCACACAATCATCCCTGCTCAGCCCACCATCAGCATGATTGCTTGGCAGGGGGTCAAGGAGAGGCCACCGCTGATCATCGGCGGCACAGGAAGCTGCTTTACTCTCCCTGTCAGTGCTTCTGTGGGCTGGTAAATGCCCATGCCCGAGTGCCCGTAGTGCCAATCCGCCCCTGGTTAAGACCCAGAAGGAGAGTGAAGGGGGGAGACAGAATTGAGGGAAAAACGAAGCAGGAGAATGGAGACAGAGGTCCACTGGACCACCAAGGATGAGGCGCAGGTGAAACCTGGGGGTGGAGGAGGGCATCGAACACCAACACTCGAGAGTACAGGGGCTCGGGGGAAGGCCTCACTTAATTGTGGGAGCTGCGAGGGAGGGAGAGCAATTTTACTGACAATCAGTCAGTGGTCTATCTTCACAGGTTCCCATGCATACTCTTCATCCAAGTATGTCAACATCTTATCAGTATTGCAATCCTGTACCCCAGTTTCCTTTTATTTATGCCAATATCCCCCCCTCCACCCTCTTGTGGTCCAACTCTTTCCTTCCATAGGTCAGCAAAAACCCCTCCATTTCCTTCCCTTCTCTATGCACATGTTTTAGAGCGCGGGTATTATTTTTGGCTACTCTACACTTGTAATGTGGAGGCTGGCTGTTTAGCAAAGTGATCTCATCTGCTATCTTCCCACCGTTACTCTCTAATACATTGCTTAAGTCTTCAATTGTACCAACTTGACCTCCTTAATTTGCATGTTGGTTCACACTCAGTGTGATCACACATTACCAGGTGAGCTGGAACGTCCCTATTTTTTTAAATTTAAAGATCATTAAATTGGGAAACATCCTTTACAACGCAACTTTTACCACGCAGTGCCTTTACGACGCAACTTTTACAGCGCAAACCATTACAACGCATTGTGCTGGGGGGCGCTCTAGGATAGAGAATAGATTTAATTTACTATCCAACACCTTCCCTAGTGTCCACGGGGACTGGAGTTGGAATAGTAAATTAAACTATACACTATCCAGCACCCCAAAGCACTATGCGTTGTAAAGGCATGCGTTGTAAAAACCGCGTTGTAAAAGCATGCGTGGTAAAAGCATGCGTTGTAATGTCATACATCCATTAAATTACCTTATTCTGATGCCTGTATTAGAGTAGTGCTAAGCACAAGTAAAGAGCTGGTGGTTAAAAATAACCATGATGTAATAGAAAACATTACGAGCAAGAGTGAAAACCTTGGTATCAAAACTAAAATTGAAGGTGACTCAGGAAGTCATACCATTCTTGGTGAACAAGGAAGGCAAGACCATTTCTAAGCAAAAGAAATCAGTCTGATGTAGACGACGATGACGATGTGGTCAAAAGAGGGCCTGTAGAAGCCCTCTCCTAGACCTAGAGTCCTGCAGAAATTGGAATATTCACATAGGTGTGGAGTTTCATCTAATTTGTGAAGGGCACACTGTAAATGTGTTGTGATGAATATTTTTTCAGGAGCCAGGCATAACAGGCCTCTTCAAAGAAGAATCAAAATGGCAGCGAAGGACATCACCATGCATGAAAACATTTGATCTACCTAAATGAGAAAGTTCTGAAACTTGAAATCCAGCCAAGATTAGGGCTGAAGACTGTCATCCCACTGAAGATATTCGAGCTTTAAATAGAATCGGACTTTAGTGGGAGACCTGTAAGGGAAAATACAACATTGGTGGCTGCAAGAAAATTAATCCCTAGTCTTGGTAAATGCTCTGCGATGGTTGGATGTTATCATATCCCAAAATATATCATCACCAACCCCTACATTGCATGCGCAAAATCGTGGGTGACTACATCATTTTTATATACCTTCTATGCAGTTGACCACTACATCACACAGCATCAGATGGCTTTTCCCCCCTATATAGTTTTCTTTAAAGCTGAGAGGCTATTTAGTTTATTTTTAATTGGGTTAATTCCATACCCTAACCTATTAATATATTTCATTCGTTTGCAATTTATTTACATGGTTTCCAGAATGGCATCTGACTACAGACCCTTTGCACGGTTATTGACATGAACCTAGGCCGGGGCTCTGTCAATTACTTTGACCACACGGCCGGGCACACCGCGTCATCACGTGACCGCTAAGAGCACACGCTTCAGATTATGAAGCAGCGTACGCCTGTCCTTGAAGGAGGATGCCAGTTGTCTTGGTCCCTCCTGGGGTGTTGCGTAATCACGTGGCCCCAAGGCACATGCAACGGGACGCCAGAAAAAAGATCACAGTGGATGATATTGGGGATTGAATATGTTGCTCTTTTTCCACCTGAGATGCCACGTCACACATAGCCTCCAGGCTCCTCAATTGAAACGTGGTTTCTGCCATGCCCATAGACCTCTGGTGCACCTAATTTACGACGCTGCCTTCAGGGTGCTACGCGGACACAGGATCTAGTAGCTAATCAGCGGTGGCAACCTGTAATCGCACACATATGGCTACTGGTTGGCCAATTGAGTGATTACCACATCCCTATAGAAAAGCTGGCTTTCATTCCACTCGGACATTGTCGGGGAAGAGGAGTGGACATCTCTGGGAGTACGGCAAGTGACGCACCGTGAGGAAGTAAGACTATGACTGGAAGTGTGATTGGGAACTCATGAGCATCGTAGCATGTAATACTCATTTTTGGATGCTTATATACTTCTTTTAATCACCAACTTTACCTTCCA
Source organism: Lissotriton helveticus (assembly GCF_964261635.1). Lineage (NCBI taxonomy): Eukaryota > Metazoa > Chordata > Amphibia > Caudata > Salamandridae > Lissotriton > Lissotriton helveticus. Next base: position 1,089,430,198 of record NC_136059.1, on the reverse strand, counting down.
TAGAGTGTGACTACAGGGCTCCCTTTTACCCTCTTCCCATGGGGCAATTAGGACTTAACTTGGAGTAAGAATGTGAGCTGGTCTCACAAAACTAATGAAATTCATTTTTCACGTTTTGATAACATATATCACATTTGCAGTGTCACGTGTTTCAGCCTCACATGCAATTTTGACATATGTATGGTGTGTATGTTTCCTATTCCTGCTTTATGTAACTATGCATCTCACTGAAAATACTTATATTTGTTTTACAGGTTCACGAAACACCAGTTTAGTTAGAGGACTACACAGGACACCCTAACATAGTGGTAATGTCTGACCGCGGTGGTAAGACAGCAGCCCTGTTTTTCGGCCTGATGAATGCCACGGACCAATCTGGGCCAATGGCAGAAACATGTTAATGACAGAGGTGGTAATGGGGTAATAGTTCCCCCAATCCCCACACTTCAGCTTTTAATACCAAGTAGTACCCAGCAAATAAATGTATTTGGGTTACTACATTGGGTTTTTAAATCACTTATTCATGGGCCCCCACCTAGTTTATTAGAAGAGCCTCTCTGTCTCCAGTTGTAGTCCCGCTCTCTATCAAATGGTTTTTAGCGAGCGAGGACCGCCAATGATGAAGCATGACACCTGGTGGTGTGTGAGGACAATTCTTTAGATTCTTTTAGATGCCTAGCACTTTACTGACTTAGTGCTTTGTAAGGATATGGTTGCATTTTGTTAATGACTAATCATTCATGGTAGCTTCTTACGTGTGTGCATGATAGGTTTGGAGGCCAGCTCACTCTGAACACCCCATACCCTCTAGTTTCTTCCCTTGAAGAATTCCAAGGTGTTATGTGGTGATAATCAACAAGGTGATAACTGCTTCTAATTGTGTATCATTTGTTTATTACTTCGGAGCCACTACGCCACTTTAAAACAAACTGGAATGAGTTGGTATTTTTTGCTATGCTACTGTGAATTAGAACATTGGAATGTTGAGAGCTCCACTGAAGACAATGGAGAAGCTCCGGAATTATAATGGATGATATAAGCCTGAGCTCCAACCTTCCATTGTTAGTCCTTTTGTTTCTTCCTTTTGGAATGTTCCTCATTATAGGCACTCGCCTGCGCTTAGACCTATAACTTGGGTTCAAGGTCTTTAACAACTGGTATGACCCTCGGCAGTGGGCTATAAGGTAATATCAGTAAATTGGAAATATGGAGAGCTCTATTCGAGGCAATGGAGTGGCTCCAGGCTTATAATAGCTAATATAAGCCTTCTTCTCAAACATTACAGTGTTTTTCTTTCTGTTTCTCCCTTTTCAATTAAGAACCCTTACTGGGTGGAATTTTCTAATTGCCTTATAGCCGTTCTACTTTGAGGTATATAGGTTGATAAAGGCCATCACGGTCATTCTAGGTCCTCACTACTATAACTCTGGTTCAGGGACTTTAACAACTGTTATAGCCCTCAGTGGCCTGCTCTAAGGCTATAGTGAGACATGCCACAAAATGTTGATATGGTTAGAGACATACACTGAGATGAAAATCTACCGGCTTGTTCCCCTTCGGGGGAATATCGGCCTCTTGTCGATGGGTCCTTACTGCTTTGGCAAGAGCTCAGAATTTTGTGAGACAGAGTGACACACAAGAATAGGGAGAAAAGCCATCCAATTAAGAACAAACAAGTGAGATGGACAACAAACACATCCAATCATGAGCAAGGGATTGATCAAAAGCCAAATGTAAGTGTATGTTTTGCATTTGAATCAATAGTTCTACCTACAGAGCACTAATTCAATCTATATCCATGACCTAAAAATGAAAAGTACTTTGTGTAAGGATTGTAAGAATACAACTTATCTAATCAAAACTATGACAAAAACGATGTTCCAAATGTAGGACAAAGAGTAGAAGGGAAGCCATCTAACAAAAAGCAAGGAATGGAGATAAACAAAAAAGCCAGCAAATCAAAAGAAAACGGATGACCAAAAGCTCACTATATATTGCATTGCTCACACGAGGTACAGCCAATAGACAGCTAAGCTTGTTTTTAGGCAAGACTTAAAAACTGACGTTAATGCCATAGCCTGGACAAAGCGCCGAATGATTTGCTGAGCTGCAGGGAGCTAGGGTCTCGCCTTTTTCAGCCCTATCTGCAGAGACTGGATTATTTCTATGGGTGATTAGTCAGAACATTTAATCCTGAACAGACAAGAGTGGCATTTATTGGCACCAAAAGGTTATTCAATTAAAACTATATATTTTTAAAACAACAGCCTTACAGGGGCCACGAGGCAAAGTTTCAAACATGCACTTTACTTCTGATATGCACTTGTTTAATTGTATTTCTGACAAACGCAGCGATGCTAACCTCAGATTTGTTTACACACAATGCTCGACATTTTTCCCCATAGTTTTACTTTTTAATCTTGATACAAGACTGGTTCTGCAAGTAACCGGAACCTTCTGACGGAGTCTGCGCCTTGGAATTAAACACATTTTTTCCCATGCCCTTAAACTGAACTGCCGGGACACGTGTAATAACTGGAATCACGTGCTACGAGGGAGAACAGACCCGCACAGTTGATGACGTTTGAAGGCTTAGCAAAGCAAACACTTCCAACAAAAAAAAACTACAATTATGAAGCTTCGCGCATCCCTCCTCTACAAAACATAAGACTATTTAAACAATGTTTTTTTTATTGGGGACGGGCAAGCCAGTGGCCACCTTGCATAACTTGCGCAGGTGCCAGGCTGGAATCAAATTTGCTCCAGTAAGTCTATACAAAGTGGTTTCCGCATTCAGGCCCAATCTAGGCCTTCTCCAGCAAACGTGGCTCTGCAGTAATGACATGTTAGCTTTGGTTGGCACGTTTTATAAACTCTATGAATTCCGATGAAGTGAATTGCTATTTATGTCAGACTCGAGACCAGAGCTATGCATTTAACTGAAGTCGCCCTTCCATGGTAACCGCATCGCAGCTGCCATGCGGTGCGATTTTGAACTTTTTTAATAAACCCTTCTGAGATCTCTTAAGCAAAACAGCAATTAAATACAATCACAGCATCATGTACAGTTAAATACGCTGCTTAAGCTCAGCTGCTGCAGAGAGGAGAGGAGGGGGGAGGAGAAGAGGGAAAGGAGAGAAGGGGTGGGGGCAGGGTGGGAGGATCCACCTGAATTCTTGGCGCTAAACATCTCTTCTGAAGGACACACTGCTGACCAAATCAAAAAATTCTAATAATGAGATGCAAGAGTTAAAAAACATCCTGGATAATAACTTTAGTGTCTATTAAGGTCACGACCTTCCTAGAAAAAAGACGATCAGAGGCAACATCATATCACGGAATGCAAAAATTGATCAGAGATAGGTGGCAGTATGCGGTTTAGTATTTGGCAGTTGGATAAAGCTTAATTCCCCTGTGGGCTGCTGAAAGGCTTACCCACATGGACAGCAAGCTACTCTGTGTACAGTCTGTGACTGTAAGAGGTTGTTTTTGTTTTGATCCTATGTGAGAAGTGATGTCATGTTGTGCTTGAAGACCACAGAGGTGAGGTGTAATCATAGGATTATGTGATGCGGCTCATGGTTGTGTGACGGGCAATGGTATGTGTGAGACAGGTGCGCAAATTTGAATTATAATAAGGACTAAGGCAGATGGGCAGCTACACAGCACCAGCCTTATCACAGGAACCATAGGATGTTGTCTGCGTGTACATCAGAAAATGGGGATATCAGAGAAGGCCCAGTAATCCTCACGTCAATATACAGAAGGTATAGATGGGGTTCATGGGGCAACGGTCAAAAGAAGGCAGTAAACACAGACAGCTGTGCTAGCTAGCAGTTCATTCATTTTACTATGAAAATAATCTGGCCATACAGTTCAATATTCACAAGGTTCCCCTATTATCACACGTACACACAAAAACAATGGAAATATAAAAAATTAAGAGATGTACTGATTGTGGATGGGGAAAGGCAGTTCTCCAATTGGGGCAGAGTAATGCCTATAAAAGGCATTGACAATGGTCCAGCTTTAAAAAAAAAAAGTTACTTTGAGTTTGTTGGTTGGGGATTCTATAAATTCATCAATACGAGTTTTTGAGTGTATGTAAATGGACAAGCAAACTGGGTGGATGGAAATGTGCGGATGCCTAAGTGCATATGTGGGAATATACCTCTTGATAGGTGAGTGTAAGTGTGTGGCTGAGTAAGGATATGATTGAATTCATGAGTGCATACTGTTGAGTGAGTCTGCATAGATGGATCAGTGTAGGTGTAAAGGTGTGTGTGAATGGATAGGCATGTGTACGATTGGATGGATAAGCGTGTGTGAAGATAGGAGAGTGAATTCAACATGGGGATGGGAGAGTGCAGGTGTGTGTATGTGTGGATGGGCAGGTGCATGACAGGATGAATGAATGCATGTGTTGATGGGCCAGAGAGTCTGCATTATGAAGGACGAGTAAACGTGTGTCTGCATGCATGAGTTTCTTGGGATTTGTGGTTGAGTATGTGAATGGATGAGGGCACCTGGATATGTGAATGAATGAGGGCACCTGGTTATGTGGATAGATGGGGGTAAGTTGTTGGTTTTAGTTTGTAGACAAAACAACAACATTACGAAATGCATTGAAGAATTGTGGCTCTCAGGCATGAGTGAGAGCACACAGTGAGTTAGTTACAAAATAAGCAGAATCACCTTCCACCAAACTAGCAAAAACAATATGGTAGCAGCTGCATCCGGTCCATTGGGGCTCACCAACAGTGTCTATCAGGCTGAGCAAAGGTCGGCCTGACAGACACTGCTCATTTTCAGGTCAGGCAACCAGGAGCTAGACATGCGCTAAATGCGCAGGCTCCTGGCTGCCTGAGCTGAACTTTGTTGGGCTGAGGAAGTCACAGATTCTGTGAGTGTGACATCCTCTGCTCAGCAAAGGTCACTGAGGCAATCCCCTCAGTGACGAGGGGTAGTGTCACTGATTGCCTCGCACCTGGGCGCTTCAGTTGTAAGCCCATAAGCACCCAGGGTCGAGTGTCAGTCAGTGACACTTCATCACAGAGTGGGGTGGGGTCAGCAGTCTCACTGACCCCATCCCACTCTGTGATAACGTTGGGACTGCTGCCTTCCCTCATTGGCTGACCTTAGGTCATTCAATGAGGGAAGGCAGCAGTCCTAAGCCTCCTGAAACCTCCGAGGCAGAGCTGGCTGCAGGTAAGTGTGTGTATTCTTTTAAATTAATGTTTGCTGCGTGCGTGTATGTATGAATGTTTGGTAAAGAGTATTGTGAATGGATGTGTTTTTGTGTGTGTGTGTGTGTGCGTGTGTGAATGCATGGCTTTGAGTGTTATGTGTGTGTGCGCGTGTGCGTGTCCCTTCTGCCCCCCTCCCTCCAAAACTTACCAGCCGCCACTGTATAGTGGCTATAATAAACACGACCTCAGACTACAGTCTCTTCTGGAATCAGAAGTGATGGTTTTGGCACACATGTTCTGCTGTAAGAGACAACACCATAAAACACTTGCCCTCTTGGGTATCAAAGTAGTCGTCTGGCACATAACGCTCATTCAAAACAGTCGGTGGATCCATTACCTTCTCAAATTATTAAGAGGCTTTAGGTGGTCTGCAGTGTTCAATCATTTCGAATGGGCGAAGACCTTATTCAAGTTCATCAACACCATGAATTACACACCCTTACTTCAGAATATTAAATTATTAACATTCACAACAACTTGCAGAAATAAAAACTTAAGCAGAAAGTTCAAGGAAAATTTAAACTATGTTCCCATAATGTAATCTGTACGTTATGAGCTTTCTTCTGAATTTCTTGGTGTTCAGAAAGAATTCCATTAGTAGACACAAGTCAACATTATTGTATTTGGAAATATAGGGGGCACCTTTCTGCATTTATAAATTTCATGTATTTCACTAAGGAAATATTTGTACCCATGTAGAAATTCCAACCTGCAAAACAGATGTTCAACTGTGCTTGACTTGAGTATCGGGGACCACTGTAGGCTGCAGAAACGACCCGCCATCTCACTATAAAAGTATATAAAATGTTTTACCACTCTGCCTGTTTCTCGGCCTGAATCACCACAAACAGCTGCGCTGGGAGGAGTTAAATCTCAACAGGCCAGGAGCAATGTCAAACCCCTGCAACGTCGGTATCACCCATTATATTCTATGTTCCGGCAGTCTGAAGTACCACAGGAAGAACAATCATACCGCCAGAGAAGACCTAGGAACATATAGAGAAAAATATGGCACTGGGAAGCATAAACATTAAACACATCAAACTATAAAATTTCTCATTACAACACAGCTCATCACAAGACACAAAACCACAGAATCATATCACATCTTTCAAAATCACATCACAACACACATCACGTGTTCTATATTGCTTAACATCGCACAAACTCTATACTGCACCATAATATACTAATAGTTCACACTGCTCCACATTATACAACGTTTATTGACACACTGTATTCAAAATCACACCTAACATCAAATGCCACATCGTGCTACACTCAATAACGTAGAATACCATCCAACATTTCAAAACCACAGCGCACTTTACCACATCACAAAACTCATCACATCACATCAGAAAATACCAAATCATTCTTTCCACTATCTCATCACACCATGCTTCAAACCACCAACTACACCACCCCCACGTAATTAAACACTATACTCGATTACACCACACGGGCAATGTATACAAGAACACATTCTTACTCTGGTACACCATCCATATCCAAATTATATGACAACACCTCAAGTCATAAATACCACATTACACCTCTGCACTAAAAACCACTCCACTCTGGACATCGGCTGTTCAGGCTACCCAAACACAGCTGGAGACCCACTCTCCAGTGGTTTCCACCAGTTTTCCCTTTTACTGTGTGATATCATCCCCACACTGGGTGACTGTGTGAAGGAAGCCGATACTGCATGATACATGCGGGCACCGTGTGAGTTGGCAAGACTGAACATTACACTACTAAATTATAAATGAAACTGTAACGTCACAGCATTAGTAACAGTGTCAGTACCAGCAATGATTCGGATACCTCTGGCTTTGTCATTGGGATGTGCTATGCAAATGTATGTGAAACATAAGGAACAGGGCAAGGATTTTCAGTGTGCCATGCTCCATAGAATTCTGCTTCTGTGAGGGAAATCGATACACTAACATGCATTAGTAAAGCTAGTAGGTCTCACCTATACAAGAGCTATTGGCTTTGGAAATGTGTTTTTTGCCAAGCTGTACACCAGTGTGGCTGCTGTTCAGCATGGCTAAAAGTTAGTGGCATGGAGTGTCCTAGAGTGGATTGTGGCGCGTAGAGTGTCATAGACTGGATTTGTTGGAGTGGACTGTTGTAGGGTGAAGTGGGGGGAGTAGAGTTCAGTACTAGAGACAGTCGCAGAGTGAAGTATCAGAGTGCAGTGTCGTAGAGTGGAGGGGGGTGGAATAGGATGGAGTGGGTTGGAGTGGATTGAGGTAGTGGGGTGGATTAGATTGGGGTAGAGTTGGTTGGATTGAGTGGAGTGGATGGACTGGATTGGAGTGGGTGTATTGAAATGGAAGGAGGAAGATTGGATTTGGGTGAATTAGAATGGTTTGGGGTGGATGGAATAGGTGGGGGTGAATTAGAGTAGGCTGGTGTGGAGTGGAGTGAATTAGCGTGGACGGGTGTGGATTGGACACTACTGGAGAGAGGTGGATTGGAGTGGGGTGGGTTGGACTGGAATGGGTGAAATGGGCAGGAGTGGGGTGGGCTGCATGCATTTGATTGAGTGGGGTGGACTGAACTGGGGAGGGGTGGATTGGATTAGGATAGGGAGGGGTGGATTGGATTGGGATGGATGGGGTGGGGTGGATTAGATAGGAATGGCGTGGATTAAAAGGGGGGGATTGAATTGGGGTGTATTCAATTGAAATGAGTGGAATAGATTAGATTGCAGTGTGGGTGGACTGGAGTGGGGTAGACTGGAGTGGGGTGCGTTGGATTGGACTGGAGTGGGGTGGATTGGAGTAGATTGGATGCAGTGGGGTGGACTAGAGTGGGGTTGATTGGAGTAAATTGGATTGCAGTGGGGAGGGTTGGATTGGAGTGAGTAGGGTGGGGTGGTTTGGACTGGGGTGCATTGGACTGAGGTGAACTGGACTGGGGTAAACTAGGGTGGAGTGGATTGGGTTGAGGTGGAGTGGGATGGCTTGGAGTGGATTGGAGTGGGGCAGCTTGGTTTGGAGTGGGGCATCTTGTATTGCGTTGTAGTGGGGCACATCTGGGTGGACTGGATTGGAGTGGGGTGGATTGGATTGAGGTGAGGTGGATTGAAGTGGGGTGGATTTGACTGAAGTGGATTGGAGTGGGGTGAAATTGGGATGGAGTGGGTAGACTGGATTGGCGTGTGGTATTGAAGTGGGGCAGATTGTTTTGGATTGGAGTGGGGCAGATTGTTTAGAGTGGGGCAAAATGTTTTGGATTTGAGTGGGGCAAATTGGAGTGCAGAAGATTGGAGTGTGGCAGACTGTTTTGGATTGGAGTAGATTACTGTTGGACCCGGCCCTTTTGGCAGGTTCACCCCGAAACTTTTTGCTTTTTCCTAGCCTGTTTCTGGAACCTGGTGTTGGTGATTTTAGGCCTTTGCGCACTTTTTCACTGTGGTACAGTGTAAAATGCGTGTGCTCTCTGTGTATGTGTGGTGAGTGACCTGCCCTCCCATAGGAATGAATGGGGAATATGTATGCCCATGGTAGTTCCTGATGTGTGGGGAGTGCAGGGTCGAGTTTGATATGTGCGTACTCGTGAGATTGAATGCTGCGTAATGGTGTATGCGGCATGATTGTGTCTAGTCTAGAAGTGCCACTTTGAGAAGTAGGCATATTTGTGTAATTTGTGCCTGGCGTGTGATTGGCTGGTGAGCCTGGCCCAGAGTGCCTGGGCCTGCTTGTGGATTGACTGTCTGGTTTGAGGGTGACAGGGGCTGCAGAGCCCCAGGAGGTTGTCTGAGTCAGCCCATGGATGAAAGGCGGCATCTGCTGCCAGGGAAGTGGGAGGAGATAGCACCTGGGAGTGAATGAGGCTGTGCCTGCCTGCTACAATGCTGGCTCCACCTCCCCGCTGGGCGACTGTCACCTCTGTCCCTGATACTGAAAGGACTTCCCTATAACCAGTTCTAGCTGGTTCTCACACTGCCTGCACAAAGACTTCAAAGACTTTTCTCTGTATAAGAAGGGGCTGTGTCCCCTTCCAAAAGGTTCTCGTTTCCACTTGAATCAAACCAGGGGCGTGCTGCTGCTTGGGCCCAGGAGGAATTGCCTTCTTGGGCCCTGCCCAGCCCCTGGATCCCTGGACGCAGGAGGAATTGCCTTGCTGGGAGCTGCTGTGCTCCATCTGGATGTTTCAGGACTTCTTTGGACCCTTCTCGCTGTAGGGGTCATCTCCTGCCCCGGAGGAGAAGTGCGGGCTGGTGCGGGGCTCCCATGTGCGGAGGGAGCCCCGGAGGAGAAGCGGAGAAGAAGCATCACGGGCTGAGGCGGGGCTCCCGTGGTCTGGAGGGAGCCTCGAGAGATGGTGGAGCAGTGAGGTGGGGGCGCGGGGCACATTGCCGGTGCCCGCCCCCGCCGCGAGTCCAGGCCGCCAGCCGGCGGAGAAGAGAAGAATCCCACGCTGCCTAGAGGAGCCCCGCCGAGAACCGCCCGGTGAGTTGAGAGGGCTGGGGGGGCTCCGTGATGTTGCTGGCGGTGCCGAATGGAGACAGAGCCAGGGCGGCCCCGGATGACAGTGGGCCGCCCCAACGTATGTAGAGCCCGGAGAGGGCTCCTGGGCCATCTCCTTGAGGCTGAGTCCCCCGAGAGGGACACCAACGACCCCCGCATTTTTGTTTGGCGAGCCTAGATAGGCTCTGGGGGCATTTCCTTGATGTCGAGCCCCCGAGGGGGGGGCTCCAACGACCCCCCACAGTTGTTTACAGAGCCTGCCAGGCTCAGGGGGCATATTTATTCAGACCCTGTGTGGCTCAGAGTGGCGCAGTTGTATTTTCAAGAGCTACTGAAAGCCCAGGCCACAGATTTGAGTCCTCAGCTGCCCAGCATTTTGTGGGTAGCTGCTACGTTTAGGCTTGTGCTTGGACTGGCGCTGCATGGCAGCGCGCCCTGACATTTGGACACAGGGTGTCTTAGCCCAAACAAGGCCAGTTGGCCTAGGGACTTCCACAGGTGGTGGCTTATGTAAGTTTTGCGCAATGTGGTTACCTTCTATGTTTAGGATGGTAATTGCCTACTGTGTGTTTTTGCGCTATTGAGTTGTGTTGGGGCACCTCTGAATATTTTTATGCATCACGTGTCTTTCTTTCCCTGCGCTGCACCTCTGAATGTTTTAGGCGTCATGTGTCTCCTAGCGCTGCACCTCTGAATGTGTTTGTGATGCATCATGTGCTTTGTTCTTAACACAGCTGAATGTGTAGGTTTATGCATCATGTGTTTCCCTTTACTACTCCTCTGAATGTGTTTCATGCATCATGGGTAATGTGTTCTTGTTTATACCACTAAATGTATTTTATTCTTAGGTGGTTGTTCTTTCTAATACAGGTGGTCCTAGTGAGGTCCTGGTTCCCTGCGTGACATTCTCCTAAGGTGTTTAGGGTTGCGTAGGTGGTACTTACCTGTTCCCAGTAGTTACTGGATGTGATTTATAACTGTTATTTTGTGCTATACTTATTCTAAGTTCTAGAAGTGTTATTTCTAAAAGTGTGGCCTTGTCCTGTACATAATCCCTTGTGAATATTGCCCGTGCCAGTTGGCACAATGTACATGTGTGATTTCTATCTGATATGTTTTGACAAATACAAAAGTTATTTTATATAACCTTGTGTGGAGTTCCTTTTGTGGTGTGCCTAGGATGTTGTTGCTGTTGTGTGCTGGCGCAAATGCTTTACACATTGCCTCCGAGTTTAGCCTTACTGCTCGTGCCAAGCTACCAAGGGGGTGAGCAGGGGTTATCTTGGCGTGTGACTCCTTTGCCCTGACTAGAATTGTGGTCTCTGCCTGGCTTTGGCGTCGGCGTAGCCTTAGCCTACCAGAAATAGCCAGTTCTAACAATTACATTCATCTTAATTGGAGTGGGGCAAATTTGAGTGGGCCAGATGGAAGTGTGGTGGGCTGGGAGGATTGGAGTGTGCTGGATTGGAGTAAATTAGACTGGGATGAGCGATTTGCATTGGAGTGGGGTGGATTGGATTTGTCTGGGGTGATTGCATTGAGTGTGCAGATTAGTGTGGCGTGGATTTGAGCAGGATGGATTGGGGTGTACTGTACGATTATATGTATAGATCATTTCAGAAATTGCATATAAGAAAATCAATGTTGCTTTCCAATAAAATAATCCTAACCTTTTGAGAACAGCGCCTAAGAGCAAAAACAAAAGAAAACATTAGTGCAAAGTGAAAAAAAAAAAAAAGAGTTGGCAAAAAAAAGAAAGTAAACCATAGAAAATAAATCTATGCAATTTCCCTGCTGGGCACGTTGGTCCTGCTGGGCACGTTTTTGCCAGTACACGTCTTCTGTTTTCAGGGCATTGTGCATGTGCTAGTGCAAGGCTCGACCCTAAAACGACATTTCCTGAGTCCTTGTACAGTAATTTGGTACTGCCATGTGGCGGCACGCGGAGACTAATGCACCGGCACCCCATCAACAAGAGGATCACGTTCAGGCTCCTTACCCACGCACACAAAGCGCTCCACGACAAAGGACCCAAATACCTCAACGACCGCCTCTCATTCTACACCCCCACCCGCCAGCTCTGCTCACCCAGCCTCGCCCTCACCACCATCCCACGGATCCACAGAATCACCGCTGGAGGAAGGTCGTTCTCCTACCTGGCCGCAAAGACATGGAACTCACTCCCCGCACACCTTTGACTGACCCAGGACCACCTCACCTTCAGGAAGCACCTCAAGACCTGGCTATTCGAGCAATGACAGCACCCCTCCCTTTAGCGCCTTGAGACCCTCACGGGTGAGTAGCGCGCTCTATAAATATACTGATTGATTGATTAATTTATGAATGCAATGGTCCTGCCTGCACAAAATACATCCCTCCTTTCCGCATTTTGATGGCAAGTCTTCAGAGTCACTCTCCACCCCCACTTTATTGGATAATTCCATGGCGATGCCCCACAAACATAAGTTAACTAATTGAGAACCAGTCTGGTAGCACATATCTACCTAAGTAACAGGCGTAAATAGTAGATTATTACAAAGCAATTAAACCAAAGTTACTCTGCCCTGAATATAGAGTCTACGGTATCCTGGGACAATAATATTGTGGACTAAACACCAAAAAGGTAAGAATATATAGATTTTCTATAACTACCTCCACATCTAGATAGACGATCTATCGATCTCACTATCTGCATAGATGTGGAGTTAACAGTAACCCTATACTTCCCTCTGTACATTTACCTTTCAGTATTTTATACCTCGAGATATTGTCAATGATATTAGTGTGCCACGATGTTCTTGTACTTGATATTCGAAGGTTTAATCCTTTGCAGAAGAAATGGGATGTTCTGAAAGTTTGCAAAACCTAATACCCCAAAGAAGCAACCCAATTGTGCCATATAAAACACCCTACCACGACAGACTGGAGCATTTCATGTATGTGCTCCAGCTGCTTCCATTCTCAGCTATCCCACCTTTAAATATGCTTGTTTTTTTTTCTCTTTCTCGGAATGTAGCCTACATCACGTTTCACTTACATCTATCTCTCTAAATAAGTACAGCACTCGGACGCCTTTTGGGCCTTGGAACTGTCTTTATTTTAACTTCAAAATAGATAAATCCATTCAGTGCCTAAATGTGCACAAGGCTACGGGTCACTGTATAGAGAGCTTTGTGCGAGGGCAACAGATCACCACTCACAAAAGACAATGTCAGAAAGAGATTGTGTGGGCAAATAATCATTGTTTAGCACGCCCTTGACTTCCTGGTACCCCTTGATCTTATCACAAGTGTGGATTACAGCCCAAGACTAGTAAATCAGTTTCATGAGTGAAAGGTTTCTGCACATCATTTGCCGCAAAGGCGAACAGCTAGCTTCACAAGGAATTACTCATTAACATCGTTCAGCTGAAGTGTGCAACACCTACCTCACGCTCTGTGCCCAGGCCAAGGCTCATCTATAGGCGAGGGCCTCTATCCCTTTCTCTGGACGGACAGCTGCGGAGAATCGGCAAAAACGTAAACAGAGGCCACCTGGGGTGACACAGTACTTTACGAATGTGCACACAAGCACACAATAACAATTGTGCTGTGATAGATCTTTTGTTAAAATAAAATAAACAACGGGGCACGAACTTCTAAAGCCCAATTGACAAAGCCAATAGGTCTGCATTTAACGTGCTAACACATGAAGCATTAACACATTAAATTGAAGTATGTGGGAGGGAGCTGACAGGAACAAACTGAGAGGGCTATAGTTGTAAAAGTATTCCCTCCTGCAGTTCAATGTAAGCACTCAACTGGAGGTGGAAAGATACACCCAAACAGCCAATAGTATCCAATACATCAATGGCTCAACTTTAAAATGTGATTCACGACTAGAATGCCTTGGTAATGTACCTGAACCACTCTCCAAAGCTAGGAACACAGGAGGATCAGTACAGACTCACTTCTTGATCCACCTACGTTGAATCGCATTCACGTGTAATGCCCATGTCATCAGTGACAACCACTGCACACCTTTTCTTCTTTAGGTAACGTATTTAGAAGGAAAATGTACAAAAAGCCAATAACAGGTCACAGGGTGTGGATTGAATTTACAGACCAGAATACACTGCACATATCCAATCGTTGTCTATTTACTACAACCAACAGTATCAACAACAATCCCACTATCATTCTGACTTCTATTTGAAGAAGCCATTCCTCATTTTAGGAGTGTTGTGAGTCTGCTACGCACAATCAGCAGCCAATGCTAAGGGCATTGCCACACAAAATAGGAATCCTTTGCTTAACTCAGGATAGAACCAACACATGATCCAAAAATCAAAACCAAAACCTGTCAGAAACTGGGTTTTAGTTTGGGAAGGGGGTGACCCCTTACAACCTTAAAAGCACAATATGGATAGGTCAAAACAGTTCTTGGAGAATCTCTGCTCAGCCCCCAGTAACTATGGCAAAAGCAGCAGGGAATCGCCAGAGAGGCATGAACTAAGTTCAAGCAGTTTCATTTTCAGTTTCAAACACAAAAAACACACACACACACACACACACACACACACCATAATAACATTACCAAATCCAATTAAAAAAAAAACCACAAAAAAACCCACAGAAAATATTCAAAGAGTAAAATATGTCAACATCATCCAAATAGGATAGGGGGATCCAGAGATTCTTCCACCCTCCAAAGGGAGAAGAATGATTACGTCCCATTTTTTTTCTAAATGCTGGGAAAGTTACTTCTAGTTGGTCCTGCAGCCATTTGCTTTTTAGGGAAAGCTTTCAGGCCTCTCTCCAGCCAGGTCTCCCTCAAGGTCCAGTCGTCTGTGGTCAGCTACGCCCTCAAAGTGAGGAATACTTCTTATTTTAGAGTCGTTGAATACAGCAGTTTCAGTCGGGTGCGAGCAAGAGTTGTGAATCCTTGAGTCGGAGTCCTTATGTCCTTCTGCAAGTCCCCTTTTCCTAGCTGGCGTCAGGAATCTTCTTCCAGCAGGATCTTCCTCTTTAGCTTTACTCTTCTCAGTCCCAGGAATGTTCTAAGGAGGTGGTGGTGATGGTTGAGGTACTAGTTTTGTCCTGTCCACTAATCAGGGATTGGAAAAATTCTGCATTCAAATTTTAACTAGTTTCTCAAAGTCACCACGCCACCTTCTGAGGCATCAATATGGAATAACCCTTTGCCAACAAACGGATTAGTCTTTAGCTTCTTAGCTCTTCCCGTATTAAGATGAGCTCTCCTCCCAATCCAAAAGGGGACAAATTGGTTCTCTCCCTCACTGACACTGGAGCCTGGCTGTCTAGGAGGCTCATCAGAATGAATCAGAGAAGCTCTCCCTGTATCTCCAAGTCAAAAGAGGTCGAACTAATATTGTACTTTATTCTTCCAATTGTTACTGTCCATTCCCAGATGGTTAAACTATCCTACATGATCAACAATTATTAGAACATTGGAATGTTGGGAGCTCCATTGCAGACAATGGAGTGCTCCCTGCTTCTACGGGCCAGTAAAGGCCCGCAGAGCAACATTCCAATGTTCTACAAAGGCTTCTCGAAGTTCGAGGGGATTTATATCCCCTCGAGCTTCGAGAACCCTTTGTTTAATTTGTTAGAACATTCTGCCCTCTAGTGGCAGAAGGTTCTAATAGCCTTATAGCCCTTCGTAGCAGGGCTATACGGCTATTAAAGTCCCGCTGTTTCGTTAAAGACCCTCGCCTTTGGCTCGAGCCTTTAACGATTCAGCGGGCCTTTAATAGCCGGTATAGCCCGCTACGGCGGGCTAGAAGGCTATAATACATCCCTGTCCTTCCTGGCCTCCAATGCAGACCATTGTCTTCTAAGCAAAGGCTGTTAACTCTGACAGCCAAGCTGTGCATTTCAGCTCTGGTGATGTGATGAATGGCAGAACTGGTTTTAAGCCAGTTCTGGCTCTGGAAGCCTAAAGAAATTTTTTACATAAAATTACTTTTCCGCTCAAATTATCATGAATCTGATATCACAAATAAACCAGATTTTGAAAAATAAGTAAGAAATAACTCTGAAAGACTTTGTTAGCATTTTCCCAAGATAAAGATATTACATTTCATGTTTTAGTCAGACCTATGACTGTCCAGTGGAAAATGTAGCTGGCGTACCCAGCGTAATGCTTTTTAGGTCTTCTGTCACAGTAATAGTACACTTTTTAAATATACAGTGTTCCACCTTTTTGTTTTATATAGTAGGCAACCTGCTTTGTGGGCTTACTAGGTACACTTTAGGGGTAATTTATTAATGTATAAAAATAGGTTCATACCTGGCAAAGGCACTTTCCTTGGCCTGTTTTTTACTGTGTGCTTTTAAACTGTAGCCCAGCCATGGAACTGTTGTGCTCCTGGAAGCTATACATTATTGTTTTATATGTAGCGTAAATTCACACTGTAGCTAATATGACGTTCAACTCCCATGCCATTGGTGCATTTTCAGCATCACCTGCTATGCCTTATGGGAAAGTCAAATAGGGCAATTGGATGAAACCAATTTCACTAATACCAATTTTAGCACCAGAGCGTGAACACAGGGTCACTGATAAGCAGCGACTTAGTCCATGAAGCCCCAACACCATCAAAAATAGGGTTCACCCCAAAAATCCATGCATAAATTGAAAATGTGCTACTGTATGCATCCCATTTATCCAAGAAATTATACCTCGGACCAAATTTAACAGTGGGGGCGAGAGTGTTGGCAAAATTACAGCTAAAGTTTTAACTGAAAGGCAAGAAGTTCTAGGACTGTTATTTTGTATTTAAGTGTCTGTTTTTAGACCTTAAAGTAAAAGCGTATGTTATTAAAATTACATGGTGTGCTTCGAGATTCTTGCCAGATAAAACACCTCGGTCTTGAAGCTATATCTTACAGATAACTTCAACCACAGTTTCTTCATTACCTTTCATGCCAGAGACTTC
Organism: Lissotriton helveticus; assembly: GCF_964261635.1. Taxonomy (NCBI): domain Eukaryota; kingdom Metazoa; phylum Chordata; class Amphibia; order Caudata; family Salamandridae; genus Lissotriton; species Lissotriton helveticus. The sequence continues at coordinate 1,089,413,522 of NC_136059.1, read as the reverse complement.
CTTGAATGTTATCTACAACATTTCTGATCTGGAAAAGGGTTACCAAAAAATATCATGCAAAAAGGACTGAGTAACTACATATCAAACTTGCAAAACTAGTCAACCCTGGCCTTCATCAGCAGGATGTGCTTGGTGCATGACAATCCAGAAACACTATATTGCGGAATAAAGTAGGGCACTGTAGAGTGACAGAGCAAAGTTGAAACTTAACATATTTTTGTAGATTGTTTTATGTTGTTGTGATGCAAGCCAATCCTTAGAACAGTTATTTTGGTTCCTACAATATCCCACCACAATGTGAAACCCACCCTCTTTAGTCCACCTACAATTTTCTGTGACAGAAGGCCCACTGACACATGCTCTGGCACTTTAGTGATACCGTTTTTAATGAACACCAGTATGATGGCAAGGGGATGTGCTCTCATCCGCGTAAGAATGTTATGTTATGTTATGTTAACAATTGGTAAAGCGCAACAGCTGCCCCAGCAAAGAGGCGTCCCGGCGCTGAGAACCACAGAGAGCTCTAACAGAGGAGAGAGGAAACCTGCTAAGAGACCTGGGGAGAGGGGAAAAGGTGGGTTTTAACGGCTTTCCGGAAGGCAGACAGATTTTCTAGTGAGCGAATGTTCAGTGGGAGAGAGTTCCATAGTTTGGCTCCCAGCACCTTAAAGGAGCGTCCACCAGTGCGGGCAAGCTTTGTCCGGGGTACAGTCAATAAATGTTGACCTAGTGAGCGGAGGTTGCGTTGTGGCACATATGGCGTTAGGAGTGGGCAGAGTAGATCTGGGCGTCCAGTTTTAAGGATTTTAAATGTCAGGATGAGTGTTTTGAACTGGATTCGTGCTTCGATAGGTAGCCAGTGCAGTTTTCGAATTGTAGCTCTGGCCGAGCACTTGCGGGGAAGGCCGACCAAGGCTCTTGCGGCGGTGTTCTGCACGCGCTGCAGTCGTGCTATCTCCGCTTTGTTGGCACCCAGTAGTAAGACATTGGTGTAGTCTAGGCGGGAGAGAATTGTGGCTTGGACGATTAGTTGACGAAAATTGGATTCAAAGAATCCGAGTATTGGATTGAGGCTCCTTAGCAGGCCCACACAACTGGCTGCCACTTTTTTTTGTGTGGGTCTGGAAACTGAGTGAGGAGTCCATCCAGACGCCTAAGTTTTTGACCAGGGATTTTGGAGGTGGGATGGTGCCCAGCGAGGAAGGCCACCAGTGCTCGTTCCAGTAACTGGTGTTCTTTCCAAGGAGCAGCACCTCCGTCTTTCCTGCATTAAGCTGTAGGCAGTTGTCCGTCATCCACTGAGCTACAGCGGCCAGACCATCCCTAAATCTTGAGGCCATGGTAGAAGGGCCTTCAGTGAGAGTGATGGCCAACTGCGTGTCGTGCCCATTGGAACTGAAGGAATCTTGCTTTTGTGTCCACACCTGATCATACACATGGGTGCAGAGGCAAATAGACAGTCAGGAAACAAACTGACTGCACACACAGCCAGTGCACCCATCAAAGGGGTAGAGGGTATCCAAGGGGCCTACCCCCAGGCATCCTACTGCAGGCAGGTACAGTCACTCACTGCACACATCTGTACAGGGATCTCTTCCCCTCTGGATTGCAGACCAGTTTGCCATCTGCGCAGTGAAAAGCAGATTGGATGCTTCAAAACACACTGTCCGCCTGCTTCTTCCAGTGAAGACAGGAGTTTGCAATTGCACTGGGAAATACAGATTCACAGTAATAAAGTGCACTGTCATGGTCTGTGCCCAGCGCACCCAGTTAATGGTGTGCCGTGGCACAGCCCATGGCTGTGTACCCTATATGTAATATGGAAGCTGGAGACCTGGAAGCTGGCAGCATCTTACTCATGATTCACCCGGACTGGAGTTCCAGGGGCCCCGGCCTTGCACAACTGGCTGTGGCATAGCTTGAAGCATGAGTAGGAGAAAAGGATAAGTAATAAATCAATGGAGGGACTGTGAGGCCTAACGACAAAGGGACTGGTTATGAAGATGTTTGAAATGTTTAGGAATAACTTAAAAGACAAATCACACCAATATGGGCAAAAGAAAAATGTCAACAATCGAAAGAGTAGTCCAAAGCCCCAAACCATCAACATGAACAACCAAGCACTCCTAAGAACTGAAGGACTAAATAATAACATAACTCCACACAGTACCACTGCATGGTGCCCAGCAAGACTGATCATTAGGCCATCAACTAATCAAATAAAACATGCTCCAGCGAAAGGGCCCAAATCAGGCCTAAAAGGTAGACTGCAAAGTACATGAAAAACAAATTAAGGAATAATAAGAGAAGTGCTCCCAATCCTCCATCATCACTGCAGGAGACCGGATTATGGAGCACCAGAAAAAAAAATTATACCGCTTGAGGTTCTAGTCATTCATTCAAAGGAATTAGGGTTGGATGTATGAAAGTGATGGATAGTGATTTCTCGCAAATCACAATTAGGAAATAGCTATTTATAATGTATGAAACGTATTTGAATTTCATTAGCGGTTCATAGTAGGTCGCAAATAGACCTACCTTCTGAATATTATTATTATTATTTTTTTTAAATGCAGCTCATTTTCATTAAAAAAAATGGGGTGCGTTTAAAAAAAAGAAAAAAATGAAACTTGGAAGTTTAGTTTTTTGAAAAGTAGGCAGTTGTCTGTGGAATCACTGCCTGCTCTTTAATAATATTTTACCAACCCATCTGCGAATGGGTTATCACCAACTTTCAATTGCCAATAAATTGCAAATGTTTTGGGAGCACATTTCAGTCGCAGAACATTTGTACATACCATTTCAATTACAATTTGGTATTTGGAAGGGACACCCTCAACACGCCCCATCCAAACACCCAATACAAAACCCAAAGTGTGATTAGGCAACAGATTAACTAATCGCAATTAGGGCTTTGCTTATCTAAAATAAAGTATTTTGTCCTGTCACAAACGGCCAGATTCTGCGAATAGGGCCATTTGTGACAGGCAAAATGCTTAGTACATCTAGCTTATAGTCTCTACCAGATTCAAAATAAAGCTGTCAACCGGAATTTCTCCGAATGCAGTGATATTTGGAGTAAGATCGAAGTGTTTTACACGCTTTGAGAAGACAGCATGCCACATTGCAAGCCTTTTCCATCCATCAAATGATGTCAGCCATCTGAAGCATTTTCTTTTTTTATAAAAAAAGGGGAGGGCGTGATGTCGTCTAATTGAGGAACTACAAGGATCATGCTTATTTGTGCTCCCACATTGTGATCAGTAGTAGCATCCATAAATAACGATCCTAATATTACACTACACATCTTGCCACACTAAGTTTTCAACACACAATCTCCTTCATAATCAACGGGCATGATATATTCTACAAGCTACTAAGGGGCATATTTACCGTAAAGTGGTGAAGCGTGTTGTTAATCCAAGAAGGCTAACGACACACTTCGTCACTTTAGAAACGCAGGGCTGCACCTTTACTTGAATATGGTGCAGCCCTGCGTTTCCCCCACGCTGGCGCTAACCTTAGCTGCCTAACGCAAATGCAAGCACCCTTGCACCATAGTGCAAGGGTGCCTGAGTTAAGCAGCAGACATAGAAGTTGTAAAACAGCATTTTTTTAAATGTTTTTTATGTGCAGGAAGTGGGTCCTTCCTGCACAGAAATAGGCAATTTGCTGTTTCTATGTGTGTTGCACAAGGCAGCCCACATGGAAACAGCAAAAACCAGCATTTCTTCTTGCTTCGGCTGTTTATGAATAGGTTTTACCTGCCCTCAATTTTAGCGCAGTGTCCTATTTACGCTGCCCCTGTAAATAGGAGGCAGCGTCAATATCAATGGGTGCTGTGGTGGAACACCCACAGCAACACCCATTGCCCTCCCCTTTCATGCTAAATACATAGTGAAAGGGTGCCTCATTTACAAGGCAGCGTTAATACAGGTTAAGTGGCTTAACCTTACCTTGTAAATAAGGTGACCCCCCTATCGTCAGTGACGTTGTGGTGGCGATAGGGGCTTGTAAATATGCCCCAAAATCTTTTAGCTGTGCCGCTTATTGTTCTAGATTGTTGCAACAATGAAGGATTAACTTCTTTTGCTAATATGATACATTTGTGCTGGCTGGTTAGAATGGATAAGAGCAAATAAGGTGACATCTGGATTTGGTATTTTTGATCCATTATTTATAATAAATGTAAAAAAAAGTCAACACCTATGCCACAAGTTTATTCCCTATGGCAAGCACAGGATTGTTTCAATAATTTTCGGTCTCATTGAGACGTATGCTGCACACCGTCAATGCTGAAAAGGGACTTGAGAGTGCTCGTCACTTTCCTTACTGAAAATGTATCTATTTTGCTCAAGTCACATCTACATTTTGCTGCACTAAAATATACATCTGCCTCCTGCCTGTACGATTTTGTATTCCGTGAGCATCTATATTGATCTGGCAGCAATGTGAAAATATCCCCATGCGAGAGATCGCCTGTGCTTGGCAGCAGAAAGTCTCTTTTACTAAATTAAGCTGGCAGTTCTCAGTACCGTGGGTTTTACAATTTCCTGTGAATGCAGAGGTCAACCAAGGTTTCAGAAAGCGAATACTAGGAATCTCATCTCAAAGAAATGATCAAGCCCCCCATGTTCTACCTAATGGGCTTTGAATGGAAAGCTTTTCTGTCAAATTCTGATATGAACCACTCACAAACATTTCTCCAAAAGTGAAAAAAACATATGTTCTCATCATAATCCTTAGAGCTCTGAGGGTGGTCTGTTTCATCAATCACTTCTTCTCTGTACCATATCCAAAAGGTATTTGTGACTATGGTTTGACACGAGTCTAGTACCTTTTACTTCTTTCCAGACTCTGTTAAATACAACTTAAAACAGGTCCTGCCTTAAAAAAATAGTCTTGTTTAACTGATCTGTGTGTACTCCCAGATCCTTTCTGTGCATGTACGTAAAGGATCCACCCACATATATGTACTTCAGCATGCCTTACATAAAAACTCCAATATTTGCCTTGATGCACTTTATTTTAAAATATTGAGCTCTTTCGAAAGAGTGCATTCTTTGCCACATACGAGCACAATGCATTTCAAAGCATGTAGACACTAAACATCTCTTCATTATTAAGGCTAACCGCATACTTCAAGGAGAAGACCCCTATCAAAAGCGACTAAGCAAATCCCATCATTCCTTTTCCAATTTCTACGCATAAGGTCAACCCACAAAACACCACAAGCCGAGATGCCGATGTACACAAAAATTAACTGTAATTCCTCCATGGTCTGCATCGAGGACTGCTGCATCTCTCAGATAAAAAGACAGATGACCAGATGGCAACTAAAACTGACCCAAGATGCTTCTGAATCCCTTATAATCAGTTATGACCCATGGAGTAACAGAGCAAACTAGTGGCATAATAACTTGAAAGAAGCAGCTATTTGCTCCAAGCGGATTCTTAAAGCCACATCTCTGGGTTTCATACCACATAACAAATAAAACTTAAATACAAGGGTTATTCAACAGCAACTAACAATTTAAAGATGTGTCGAGAAATGTAAATTCTAAAGAGGATCCTAAACAGGTTTGGGGCAATAGTCAAGACAGAAACTCTGTATTTCTTCAGTCACCGGCCACTTGGCTATCCAAACAGCCGCTTTAAAAGAGTTCTTTATGGAGCTCCAATACTAGTCAGACATAAGAAAATTTGATGATATGAGAGCAGCACAATCAGAACTCAATATGTTTGCTCTCAAAGTGTGATCAAAGTTTCAAAGTGAGACACATTGTACCATCAGATCTTGGATTTTTCTTTATCCACTTCCTAGGTATTTAGATTAGTTAAGACCCAGAACAAGTTACACAAAGTCCAACCTTCCTTCAACTGCCAACAAATGTGCAACAGTCACTGCAACATTTGTGAGTGAAGGAATTTATACTGCTTTTACTATGTTCCCATTGCTTGCCACTTCCCAGCATAACCGAGGCAGGACCCTGTAAACAGAATTAACATTATTTTGGAAGACAACACCTGCAATGGATATCCACGAGTCTGGAAGCTCATTCCATAGTCAGATCCCAGTGTCAGATTTTCAATATGAACCGAAAATTTGTGAAGTAAAAGAGACTTATTTAGTAACAGAAATTTATTTGGGAAGGTTGGAAACTGGAAGATATATGTATTGTGTTCACTTTGGAGTGTATGATGTACATTTTAGGCGAAATTGTTTCTATACTAAATCGACATTTGCAAGTTTTAGAGCATAGCCTAACCTTTTTTCCTAGTATGAGCCCTGGTCAGTTGAAAAGACAATTATTTTTGATATTTCGCTGTGCTGCTTGCTATTTTTCATTAAACGCTGTTTGACACTGTTTGAACGTGGCTTCCCTATGTGTTGGATTTCATTTTTAACAGATGACACATTGTGGCGGCGAGAACCGCTTCCATTTAGAGACAACAGGGCAAGGGACTAGACTACATTTGAGGACGTAGGCACCAGAGAACACTTAATTCTTAGCTTTTTAGTCCAAAGCACAAACAAGCATTGGTAACCATAAAGTTTGGAAACATTTGAAAAGATTTAAAGACTTGTGTTTGACTACTTAGGCCCAAACAGGGTGACCTGTTCTGACAGGGGGAGAGTTAGGGAGACCAGTATGGAGTATTTGGAAATTTACCTGGTCACCAAAAGCAGTCTTGACTTCAATTGAACACTTTACATCAAAACTGCCATAGACTTCAATGGAGTAGTCCTGATGTGGAGGATACAGGATGTTGAGGATGTGCTGGGTGCTGTGCAGTCATTGAGGTTCCTCCTAGGTTTATTACGCAGTCCACAGGTGAGGTGGTGTGATTTTAGCCACAGGAGACAGCGACCCTCACATCCTCTTCCAGCGAGCAAAAGTGTAGTTACAACCAAGCTACTGTTCTCCAGTTGCAGCAGGTCCAGCGGTATCCTGTGCCATAGGTTAGTGGCCCTTTTAGGCAACCAGTCTGCACTCTGATGATTCTCCCAGGTCTGCCTGACTCTGGTGCAAATTTTGAGAGCTGATGAGTGGTCTTCTTGGTTGCACATTGGTGGTTAGCGGCGATCCGGTTGAGGTGGCTACCAACCAGCCAAAACGGCCTAACAAAGCTTTTATGGCCCTGGATCTGGAACAGGGAGTCTTGGAGTTCACCATTTCAGGCCAGGGCTCTGGAGTCTGAAACACTTATCTCCATGCTAGTCCAAGGAGCAACAGATGCAGACCAGCAGTTGGTGCAGCCGCTCTTGCCAGGTCCAGGGATCAGCAGGGTGGTCCTTTTCGTCCCTTTCTCCAGCTCCGATGCAATCTGAGGTTCAGGTTGCTAGAGGTGCCCTACTTATGCCCAGAAAGTGCCCTGTAGATCTCATACAGTGAAAAGGAGTGTTGGTAATTGTGCCCTTTTGAAGGGTCTCCCTTAATTTGTTGTGCCTTTTGCTGAACCCTATATTTGGTTCGCTAGAACGTTGTACACTTTATCGCTGATAACCAGCGGTGAAGTTTTTGGGCTAATCCTTTCAACATGATAACATTGGTATACTCCTAATTAGCATATTTAATTACCTATAGAGCCCAGGTATTTGTTACCAAGATGTACCCTGGGCTTGTACATTAAATGTCACGAATGGACTGCTGCGCCCATTGTGCTATCCACTACAGTGACCATGTAAACATGACTGCAGGCCTGACAACAGTAGCCTGGCTGTGCCGGTTTTAACAGCCAATTCAACCAGTCAAAATAACCACTTCGGCAGACCTAAACCTTCCTTTGAGATAGTAATAAGGAACCCCCAAGTAGGCCTTATTGCCTTAAGGCAGGGTGCATGGTATTTCAAAATAGGACATGTAAACGTTTCATGCTAAACATGTCCTTAAAGTGAAAAAGTCCCAAAATGTATTTTCATTGTAGCAGTTTGCTGTTCCATAGGAAAGCACTGTGATCCAATAATAATTTTAATAATTGCTATCCTCACCTAGGAAACCGCTCCAAGTTTAATTTCAGAACTTTTTGAAATATTTATTACAAGCCCGACTCACTGGCGATGTTGGATTAATAGTAACTATTTTGGTAAAATGCATTTTAGAAAGTTACCTTTTTCCTGCCTTAAGTCCCTAAAAGCGAAATCTGTATTTTGGTCTCCCTCTTCTGCTAGCAATAATTAGCATTCCATTAGGCGTGAATGATGTGTGAACTTGTCCCAGGACAGATACAAAAAAAAGCCTTGGGTGTGGGAAGGTGTTCTTGTGCCCTTGACAGGATGGCCTGTGAGCTGGGTCAAAGGACATGATTAACTTCGAAGAGGCTTACCCGGTTACAGGCAGATGTACCTAGCACCCAGACCTGCACCCTTTTTTTGTCCCCTTAGCGAGACGGACCTCCATCACAGTGGGCCTCTTAGTGAAATCACAGTGTCACATCCAGCTGGAGTGCCAAGACCTGCTTGACCGGTCTGCTGAAGTTTTTCATATGACATTTGGGGCCCACTTCCAAGGAGAGAAGGTGAATGCCTAACAAATGTACGTTAAACTACTGTCTGGTTCCTAAGAACTCAGCTTTGTTCTACCAGAAAGTGCTGAAATGTTTCAACCACTCACCCCCAGTATCAGATCTGGGTATAACCCATCATTATTTTGCTCAATATGCGACCTCAATATGCACCCAGCCATATGCAAATCAGTCTTGATCCTGTTCCTCTTGGGAACAGTCCAGCCCGACCTGCCAGGCCAGGTTCTCCCTGAACCGGAAACAAGCATCCTGGGACTGGTTTTGGGGTGTTACCCCGCATCAGCCAGGCTATCTTGAATCCAGTGGCACAGAGAGCAAGGGACCCACGTATGGGCATATCCTTGGCCAATTAGAGCGAACATAGCTAACACAACAAGATGATGGCTGGGTCCAAACTGGAATGGCGTGGTGAGCAAAATAACGATGGATTAAACCCAGATCCATGACTGGGGTGAATGTTTGACAATGTTCAACATTCCGTCCATCATCTTTTTGTGTTGCATTTTCACTGTTAACTGGAAGGGTATGCCCAGACGTGGGCCCCATGCTCGCTACGCCACCAGTTTTAAGCAAGACTGGCTGATAAAAGGCTATACCCCGAAACTCGTCCCAGGATGCTTGTTTTCTGGTCCAAGGAGGACCTAGCCTGGCTGTTTGGCTGGACTGTTCCCATGGGGAACAGGGTCAAGGCTGATTTGCATATGGCTGGGTCCAAACTGGAATGACGTGGTGAGCAAAATAATGATGGATCAAACCCAGATCTGTGACTGGGGGTGAATGTTTGACAATGTTCAACATTCCATCCATCTTTTTGTGTTGCACCTTTTAAGTGTAAACAGTTTACCACAAGCATAAGTAATAAACTCTGCTGCTGTAGCTTCCAGGAGATGCTCTACATTGCAGGCAGAGGAACTGCGCCGTTGAGCCAGAGCCCAAATTCAGCATTCAAAATCTTTCCATGAAAAGGGTTGAGAGGCCAAGCCTGCCCAGATCAGAACCTGCAACTAATGGCCCAGCCGAGTGGTCCCCAAAGCTGGTCCGCTTCATACAACTGTCACTCTATGAGAACATCGAGGGAATGTGTTGGTGTGAGTTCTGGTACAGCAGTTCCATGCATCTGCTACACTTTTTTAGGTGACCAATTATGTTATGGTGGCTGGTGTGAATACACCCTGCATTTATATCACTTCTGCTATACCAGAAGATAGCTTGAGTATATGAGGTGTACCTTACATGGCAATCTTTCTACAGAGCCATATGGCTGGGTGCATCTGTTTGGTACACTGAGCATTTTTTATTTCTTGTCCTAGGACTAATGATTGTGTGAGTGTGTGTGCTACACCACGCATTGCCACATCTCTTCTGTGACTTGGACGGTCTGAAATCTTAAATTGTATACTACATCTGCCACTAAAGAATTCTTCTTCCGCTCCCCTGGAGAGGTGGTTCCAGGGAGCAGTCCTCAAGGACACACCACTGCCACTGCTCATTCCACCCTCATGACCCACACTATGGCTGTCCCACAGCATCCACGACCAGGACTCGAGAGCTGTGCGACTGCCCGCAAGCAGTGTAGTCTCATGTGCAGTGCCCATTAATCCGCCACACGAGGCACTGCATGACACAATAAGAAAATGAGCTGTTGACTAAAGAACAGTTCAGAAGAAGAGGATGGCAGGCTTGGCTAGAAAGGGAGTAGAAGTTGCAATTTTACGTATCCCTTGATCTGTAGGCAAAAGAGTGAGCCACAGGCTACTAACAGATTAACTGTAGGTGGTATATACCGAAGAGAAATGTGAATGTAATTAAACGTATTACCATTACTGCAAATATCCCATTAAAAGCAATAAAAAAGTCAAATATTGTTTACAAACCGGAAGTCTACTTTAACAGTACATATATAAGACACAAAAGTACTGCCTAGACGTTCTTCCCCATGCCACCATCCAAGAATAAGCTTTGATAGTCTTCACTAACCCTTGTAAGTCGTACCTAAAGAAGAGGTATTCAGCAATGCAGTGAGGTTGCAGTAGTATTTAGTTCATGTGTTTCCAAGGACAAGGCCAATACTTGATGGGATTCATGTGAACATAAAAAACAAAACAAAAAAAAAACCACAATAAGTATTTTCTAAATACTTGTTCCTTCAAAGCAAAGCTCAGCTACCAGCTACGGTATATAAACCAGCTCACTTCCAAGAAGTTAGATGAAACTATTAGACACCACTGCCTGCTGCAGGGAACTGAGTCACATCTCAGGGGGTAATGTCCTGAATAAAAAATATAGAACTTTATCTAATGGAACTGTACTCAAGATTAGGCAAACAGCAAATACACAGAATAACTTGTACCAGAGTTCAAATGCAAGCATAAATATTGTCTCACTTTTGAAAAGATATGTTTGTTAGGGCAGACAGAACACTGGGTTCCATGACTTCTGTTTTACCACAGCTGATAACCTTTTATTAACTAAAGCAAGCTGTGGAAAAACGCTGACACATCCGAATACCTTACTGATTGGAAAGAACCCTTTCAGGTGAGGAGATCCGAATTGAACCCTCTACTTGAAGAAAGGGCATATGAAGACAGGCCGGCAGCATGAATATAAAAAAAACTAAGTACAGATAAAAAAAATTAAAAATCCGCAAAAACAAATCTCCCCGTTTCCCAAAAAAAGTGCACAACACACTAGATTGTAGGGGGGTCTTATTACAGCACATTTGGAGATGGAGTACCGAGACAGACTTTGACAATAATAGTCATCACAGGACGGAAAAACTATCCCGTTTAGAAAAGCCATTAACAAAATGAAGGAACATCTATTTATAGTACATTTAGCCCATCAAAATAGGGAGATTTCAAAATAAGTGTTCTTTTGAAAACAGCTACTAATATTCATCTGTACAGGCGCTGGATAAATAATGAAGGACAGTTTTTGCTGAGTTAGTGGCACAGCTGCGGTCGCTCCCTTTCTCTTGAGAGAGTCGATGTAAGACTTGGCGTTGAGCTGCGTGTGCACGCGCCAAGGAAGAGGAAACGGGACCATGCTCCCCCTCTGATGAATTAACACTTATGCACTTTACTTGGCGGATTTATACCGGAAATCAGAAATTATGTTAACCAAGAAACAAGAGTAAACCTCTTACAACGGTGCGGAGGGGGGGGGGGGGTAAATTGCGTTGGCTTGCAACAGTAGTGGTACTTTAAAGGGGCGGGTACCTGCACTTCGTGAAGTTGAAAGGGGAAATACCGGCACTTTTAAAAACAGAGGTGCAATACTTTTAATTGGAGAGAATCTGCACTTCCAAAACGGGTACTCTGAAACAGTGAGCACCTGCACTTTTATGTTTCCATTTCAAGCTCTGAGCAAAAATCCTCACTGTTGAGGGGGCAGCAGGATATGATACGTAGTGTGCCGCCCTTCTCAAAGATGAGGCACAACTTTTTGCGTTTTGTTGTCAAGAGCTGCCAAGGCTGCCAATGAGGGGTCGTGAGGCAATGCCTCTGTTGAGGGCCAAAGAGTGAGTTATTAAGGGTACGCTCCATTTCTCTCTGGAGAGTTTATCCTTTATTCGAACTCTGCTCAGACACCCTTCACGTTTACAACACCATTCCACAGGGCGGGGGCACGTATACATTGCGTGAATTGTATCGATGGAATGCAATCTCCGGCCACACGTGACTACCAGCCATAGGGGCGGATATTTACCGAGAGGGCCAGGGTTGCCAGGGGCTAGTTTCTGAGAGCCTGCGTCCCTCTACTTTTACGGGGATGGTCTCCTATTCTCTTTGGTAAGCACTGGGGCGGGATGAGCAACTGGTTACCGACAGCAGACCCCGGAGTTGTACTGATGCAGAGTTAAGATTTTTTTTTTCACCCGGAGGGTGATAGCAAAAAAAATTGAGAGCCCGATAGGGACCCGTCTCCACAACTACTTTTTAGAATTGCCAACCCGGCCCACAAAGCCCTGCCGATAGTGTTCTCACTTTCACACACAAATTGGGGTCTCCTTGGCAGAAGCGCCATCCTACTCCCTTGCCAGCTGTCAACAGCTGTGCACCGCTCACTGGCAGCAGCGCCCCTCGCTGCCGCTCACTGACAGGAGCTGCAGCCCCCGCTGGCCTTGTCGTACATCAGTACCAAGTCTGCTCGTCATAGACAGACTGCACCGCTGCAGGGCTGGTCTATGACCCACTTCTGTACCAGTTCACAGCAACAACCCCCCCCCCCCCTAACCATTTGAGCCGGCATGCAACACACATGCCATCTGGCAAATACCACTGGCCCCTGGAGTAGATTACATTTGTAGAGTTATATAGTGCGGCATATCACCCGTAGGGTATCCAGATGCTGTCCGCAGAGGCATAGTTTAGTCCCCTAACTGGACTGGTATAATGGAGGATTGTGATGAAATCCGTCCCAGCAGAGCTCCTGTTCGGACCATCTCTCCCTCCAACGTAAGCCTGCTCAGGACCATAAACATACATTTTAAAAAAAAATCCAGAATGGCCAAGCCGTGCCTAACCTAATGGACTAGGTCCCCGAATTAACAAGTAGAGCAGTAGCTCGCTATAGTTTGAGACTAGTATGCCTGTATCCCACTGGCGACAGCCTGCTCCCGACATTACTGCCAGCAACATTCACAGATGACTCACCGAGTACAGCAGCCTCCACTCCTGCATATCAGTATTTAAGAGTGCGAGAACGCCGCAAATACCTGCACAATTAAAACGAATGTATGGAATTGTTCTGCGCTGCATTTCGCTCAATGTAACTGCAATGAAAGTATTGCGAAGCGCTAGATAGTTGTGTTCTGAGATTGTATTACAATGGGACCCTACAGAAACCTTGGCTTGCAGTTGCACATATCCCAGGATCTTGAGAAAGCGCAACACCTGCAGGAGTGCAACTGAGCAGAGTTAGTTTATTGCGAGGAACCTCGGGGCACAGCGCCCCCTTGAGGCACCGTTCGGTATCTGCGTGGAAGAGCCGGTACTCACCATTTCTCGCTTGAGCAGGTGGATCTTCGCCTCCAGCCTCTCCAAGGCGCTGTCACCCCCCTCGGCCAGACTCGGGCGCTTGTCTCCGGGGGCCTTTAGCCGGAAGCCCGCTTGGTCGTCCCGAAGGCACCGGGCTAAACTCTCAGGCACCTTCCGGCCCAGCTTCAGCTCCACATCCCTCAGGTCAGGGACGGGCGGCTCCTCCATAGCAGGCTCCGGCGAGTATGGAGCAGGCAGCAGCGCGGGGGTCCGTGTCGGCAGGAATGCAGGGCTGTAGCGCCTGTGCGAGCCCCGAAACAGGGAGCGCTGCAGAGCTTGCCTGCTGGAGCGGCTCCTCCGATCTGCAGAAGCCGGTTGTGGCAGCGCAGCTGTCCGCGCTCCTGAGCAGACCGCAGGGGACCGCCCGAGGTTTTTACTGAACCCTTCTCTGCAGGCACTCAGCGTTCCCTTCTGTGCTCCTACATTAGCACGCCCTCCTGCGTGTCCCCACCTCTGCCTTCCGTTGTTGTTTCACCGCGTCCCGGTGTGGCAGCTCCTCCACCTCTTTTCGGACAGACATTCAGTCGCTCTCCTGCAGACGCTGAAACTTTAAACTCCGCCGCTGGCAGGTGCAGCGGGCGGCCTCCGCCTCCTCTATGGTAATACACCGAGCAGAGGGCGGGCCCGGGCGAGGAGACAGCGCAGAGCCCTCACAGTGGCACACGGCGTTCCCGGAGTCCGAGGGAGGCTCCTTGGCAGCAGTCACAGAAGTGCATTAAAAAGTGTGGGAACTGTGATGCTGCCTTTAACGGGGCGGGGTGAGTGAGCCTTGATGGTCAAAGGTGTGGCTTCAAAAATAAATATTTTGTAGCTTTTTTGGGTCTTTTACTTCAGGTAACTACATATAACATAATGCAGAGTAAATACACCATCATACATTATGAAACTCTACCAGTTAATGCACTGCATCAGAGAGCCATAGAATCCTTGCTGGTGCAGTTGAGAATACCGACTTGTAATGTTTAGTGTTACAAGGTCCCAGTCTGCGACAGGAAGCACTGTGTACTTGTAAGTCATTATTTTAAACCTACATTACACAGCACAGAGTAGGTTAGGTTGCTACAAAATGCGCCAAAATATTTAAGATAAAAAAATGCTTCCAGAAAATAGTGCTTTTTTAATAAATGTCTTTTAAAAGCACACACTTCACAGCTTTGTTGGTATCTCAGTTACAATACCACACAAAAGAATACATGTGTGTCATCAAGATGCTTCAAGGTGTTCCCTCAATTAAAGCCAATACCGGCTTCCAAGCACCCTTTACATATGCAGATTGACCAGTTGCGCACATTTATATTTCTTTCAGGCAAGCAGGCGCCCTGGCAAGAAGGCTTGTTAAGCTGTCTGCCCCTCCTCAGTTTCACAGCACAGGAGACTTTACACTTCAGCTAAAGCATTTCAGCTGTCGAAATTAACTCTCTAAGGACGGTTATCTTTTCACAAAAAGTAGGGAAACTTTTTTTCTAAAATTAAAAAGTAGATGCCACGCACTTCGACAACTGCTCCAGGGACAAGGTTTACCGCAGGGTTCACACCAGGGACAAGACAGGACAGCAGCAGGGTGTTCCAGCGCACCTTTAAATGCACAAAGGGGAAATACACACATGATAGGAGGAGTGCAAGAATGCACTGAAAGTTCCCATTTGCCACCACTTCATGCTTATGACCAGGACCACACTGGGAACTCCAAGCAGGCCTGACAAATTTTGTCAGACCAGCCCCCATATGGTGCCAAGCGAGTACAACCACATACAGAGACAATGAATCATGTGTGTGTAAATCAGTGTATAGAAAATGCTACAGAATACAAAGGGGACTGCAAGTTGCAGGATTCACATTTCATCCATAAAGGTAGGCATTTTTTAGGAGTGCTGATCTGGAGAAGCACAGGCAGGATTCAGAACGTAACACAGTGGTTAGGGCTGACTTTACTAATACGAATTTATTTCTAACCAAAGAGACCCTTTTAGCAACATTAGGATTATGAAAGACTGGGAAAAACATAACTTTCTATTCTGCACCATGCAGTCTGCATGCAGCTCTTTGATGGCAGTTCATATCTCACTGTGCTAGTTACCAATTGTAAGAAAGAAACTGAAGGCTTTTGGTCAGCAAAGAACACTGGGTGCGCAACCAACAGTGAACACACTCGATAATTGTTATTATATATTGTGGTGCAACCGGGTGAGTGGAAGGCCCTAGAACCACTCAATGTTTGGTAGTAAATTACCAAAAACTAAGAATTACAAGAACACCCAATGCACTCGAGTATAACATATGCAAGGTAACAATCAGGAACATATACAAAAAACAAAATGACAGATAGATGTAGGAATCTCCAATGGGAGAGTGGTCCGAAGGAGTCCTTTATTTGGTACAACAGCCAGCCGACACGTGTTTCATCGCTATTGCGAATCCTCAGGGCTAAAAATGGCTGTGCTACACCAAAAGGTCGCTTAGCTGGTGATACTTCTGACCCAGCTGGGCCCGTGACCGTAGATGCAATAAAATCTGAGAAGAAGCAGCCGACCCCCGTGTGAGGCAAATGTCGGATGTCCTGGTCTATAGATTCGGATCACCACGGCAACTTCATTTATGTTGAGTTCCAACGTTAATCAAAAAAAAGTTCCAAGTCTCTCGTGGCTTGACGCTAATGTAAAGCGGTAAAGAGTCGGGTACGACTCGTTTCTTAGTGAAGGGAAATTCCCGAATCAGGTCTGTAGTCCAGGATGGAAACACACCACGGGGATTCACACGGCAATGCTGCACTACAGACCTGATTCGGGAATTTCCCTTCACTAAGAAACGAGTTGTACCCGACTCTTTACCGCTTTACATTAGCGTCAAGCCACGAGAGACTTGGAACTTTTTTTTGATTAACGTTGGAACTCAACGTAAATGAAGTTGCCGTGGTGATCCGAATCTATAGACCAGGACATCCGACATTTGCCTCACACGGGGGTCGGCTGCTTCTTCTCAGATTTTATTGCATCTACGGTCACGAGCCCAGCTGGGTCGGAAGTATCACCAGCTAAGCGACCTTTTGGTGTAGCACAGCCATTTTTAGACCTGAAGATTCGCAATAGCGATGAAACACGTGTCGGCTGGCTGTTGTACCAAATAAAGGACTCCTTCGGACCACTCTCCCATTGGAGATTACTACATCTATCTGTCATTTTGTTTTTTGTATATGTTCCTGATTGTTACCTTGCATATGTTATACTCTTGAGTGCATTGGGTGTTCTTGTAATTCTTAGTTACCAATTGTAACTTATTAACTGCACAGTGGCAAAAGGATCTCTTTGACAAAAGCAGTAAGCCACTGACAGGTGCACGTAAAATACTGTTCTGTGATCTGCATGGTACATGTTCTTTGCAGCAAGCGTATTTACCCCCTGAGCTAACTTACATGAGTGAAAACTGCCACCAGACAAAACTCTGATTTCTCTCCACCAGGTTCATTAATCACAGAGTTATCTTGGCACTTTTATCATTGCCTGAAAACTGCTGGATATACAAGGAACTCTGCACTAGGTGCTTGTAAAACTGCTGCACTGCTACAAACTGCCCCAGTAACAAAACCAGCCCCCTCTCGTCCAGCCTCTGGGGGAAATGCCCAGTCCGGCCAGTCCGATGATACTGCGGAAAGGGACCAATGTACCAGTTCAATTTGTGACTTACGAGAATGGCTCCAACTCCGTAACAAATTCTTTTCCTAAGCGACAGATCTTTGCCACTGTTTTTTGAATGGAAGATAAATCAAATCATATCAATCAACATTTAGCCCCTTTGGTGTGCAGATGGTCGGGAGCCGTCTGACGCACCAGTGCTCATGTGCGTCGGATGGCTCCCGTCCGTCTGCCTGCACACATCCCACTGGAAATCCCTCTGGTGCAGGCATCAGAGGGATTTCCTTTTCACCCTAAAATCTAGGGAGCTGGGGAAGGGCTTCCGCAGCTCCTGAGGCTGTCTCTTTGGTTTCTCTGCAATGTCGATCAGTGCGCACGTCGTGCTGATGTCATTGCAAAGAAACCAAGCGGCTCATTTCAGTTTCATTTTTTATGTGCTCAGGGGGCTATCTCAGCCCCCCAAGCATTTAGAAAGACAGGAGAGGTATCATTGGAAAGGGTAGCATCTCCCTAGTGGATCCCTGCTTTCCACAGCTTTCTGCCAGATGGGGGCAACAGCCCCCAATCCAATCTGCCCCCCCCCCGGGGGACAGACAGCACACTAGGCACCAGGTATAGGGGGTGTTTTTGTACATAGAGGTGGGGGCTGTCCAAAATGGGCATGCCATGCCTCCACCCACAAACAAAATTGCCACAGCCAGTTGGTGGCAATAGTCCCTAATCTGCCCGGGAAAGGGGGGGGCAGAAAGTCCAGTAGGCACCAAGGATTTTTTTAATACATAGGGGTGGGGCTGCCGAGAATGGGCATGCTAATGCCCTCACCACCAAAAAAGGCTTTCTGCCTCTTCAGAAGGCAGACCGGGTCAATGGCCCCCTATGACTTTTTAGCTAAATTTTAAGTCTGCAGTGCATTCTTGAAAGGAAAATGTTGGGGGATCAACGCAAGACAAATCTCCCTAGACTCCCACGGGTGTCTAGTTTTCAGAAATGTATGGGTTTTTTAGGTTCCCCATGATGTCTGCAAACCCGGGACCAAAAACTCAGGTGCCCACCTATCTATCACAAAATGACCTGATTTTTCAAGGGGGTCACTTGCGTTTTTGGTCCGGGGCTCAGCGGCTATCTAGAGAAACCTACCAAACCCAGACATTTCTGAAAGCTAGACAACCAGGGGAGTCCTGGGAGGTATGGCTTGCATGGATCTCCCACCATTTTCCTACCAGAATCCCCTGCAACCTTAGCTTTAGATAAAAACAAATCCAATTGTCCTCATTTTTCTGTGTGAGAAAGATGTGGTATCCCCGGGCCACCACAAATTACTTACCACCCAGCGTTCCCCCAGGTCTCCTGATAACAATGGTACCTCACTTGTGTATGTAGGCATAGTGGTCGCAACAGGAAATGGCCCTAATCGTACTGGGGAGACTTCAAAATGACCTATCATAAAACAACCTGGATTTGCAAGGGGGGTCACCTGGGTATTTGGCCCCAGACTCACCAGCCATCTGGGGAAACCTACTAAAACCACACATTTCTGAAAACTAAACACCCTGAGGAGTCCAGGGAGGTATGGCTTGTGTGGATCCCACAAAGTTTTCCTACACAGAATCGCCTGCATACCTCACATTTAGCTGAAAAATCACATTTTGTTCAAGTTGCTGTGTGGGAAAGTTGTGGGATCACTGGGCTGAAACAAATTTCCTACCACCCAATATTCCCCCAGGTCTCCCGATAAAAATGACACCTCACTCGTGTGGGTGGGCCAAGCACCTGCGACAGGCAAGGGCCCAAAACATATTGTGGAGACATCAAAATTACCTATCTCAAAACAACCTGGTTTTGCAGGGGGGGCACCTGGTTTATGGCTCCAGGCTCTTGCGGCCATTTAGGGAAACCAACCAAACCCACACATTTCTGAAAACTAGACATCCTGTGGCGTTCGGGGACGTATGGCTTGCGTGGATCCTCCAAAGTTTTCCTACGCAGAATTCCCTGCAAACCTCAAATTTAACTGAAAAAATCACATTTGTCCACACATTTTTGTGTGGCATCATCGTGCCGGCACAAATGTCCTACCACACAGCGTTCCCCTTAGTCTTCCGAGTAAAATGATAACTCACTTGTGCGGGTGGGCCAAGGGCAAGTGATTGAGAAGGGCCAAAAACATAGGCATTAAGGCAATATAGCACAGCAAATTCTAAGTGCTACATTTTTTAAAATAAATTATGTGTTTTGCCGATCCAGCATTGGACAGCCACAGACATGAGATATAATTTTACTCGGGAGACCAAGAGGAATGCTGGGTGGTAGAAAATGTGTGCATGTCCGTTGATCTCACAACTTTCCCACAAAGATATTTGAGAAAAATGTTTTTTTTCCAGCTAAATTTGAGGTTTGCAGGGGATTATGGTTAGGAAAATGTTGGGGGCTCCACGCAAGCAACACCTCTATGGACTCCCTCAGGTGTCTAGCTTTCAGAAACATGTGGGTTTGGAACACTTCCCTAGATGGCCGCCGAGCCCAGGGCCAAAAACCCAGGTGCCCGCCCGTTGCAAAACCAGGTTGTTTTGTGATAGGTAATATTGATGTCTCCACAATACGTTTTGGGCCCTTGCCTGTCGTGGGTATTTGGCCCACCCACATGAGTGAGGTACCTTTTCTATCAGGAGACTTGGGGAATGCTGGGTGGTAGGAAATTTGTGTCAGCCCAGTGTTTCGACAACTTTTCCACACAGAAATCTGAGAAAAATGTGATCTTTCTGCTAATTTTTAGGTTTGCAGGGGATTCTGGATAGGAAAACATTGGGGGATCCACGAAAACTCATTCCTGCCTGGACTCCCCAAGGTGTCTAGTTTTCAGAAACGTGTAGGTTTGGTAGGTTTCCCTAGATGGCCGTCGCGCCCGTGAAGGCAGTGGCCCTTAGGGACCACCTGGGTTACTTACAACCACCTGCTATGCCTTCCCAAAAATGAACAGTCGGTCAGACTGTGGAGAATGCAAACATACATTTTATTAGCAATTCTCTGCAGAGGAGTCCATTCTAACCTGCACCTCAATATGTCTGCTGAGGGACTGACCCCCCCAACAGCCTACAACACCTAATGAATCTTCCCAAAAGCCTCCAACCACGCCCACAATGGAAAGTTACCGGCCTGCGTCGAACATGAACAAAGAGGGCACGGAAGGATGAGCTACCACCTGCCAGATGGGTATATGTTATCGACAACTCAAGGTTACTATGCTGAGCCTCAGCGTCTCCTAACGTGGGAGAAGAACTACACACTCGGATAGGTATGCAAGGGCAGAATGGCCTATTCATTAGTAAGTCGAGAAACAGCCTTGAACAGAAGAGAAAATAATAACGAAATACAGTGTTCTACTGAGGCAAGCAAGAAGAGTAATGAGGCCTAGTTCAGGCACAGTCTAAGCAGCCTAATAGGGATTACAAAATACAAAAATTGAGTCACACTCGCTAACTGAAGCCTGCACATTACAGGGAGAACTCAGTGGGTTGCATAACATGAATACAAATGGTGTCTATTTAGCCACACACTGCTAATCTAATATAGCATGAAACGAATGCATTGCGGGAATGCGATTTTCAAATCTAACAGACCCTCCTTTTAGCATGGCTGGTTAAATGCTTTATAGAAGCTATCCGGTAGTGTCTTTACTATTCTAGATGGGGAGAAAGAAAATGCATAGTCACTGAAGTTACAAGGAAGAATAAAGCAATACACTTATTATCAAAATCCACTTATATTCAAAAATGCCCTGGCCGATAAGCATTATATCCCGGATATCCTGCATCAACATAGTAGAAACCTTGTTATCACACCCTGAGAACTTAGGGGGAGGGGTGAGCTTGCTCACACATTAGGTGCAACATGCTGGAAGGCAATTAATACATAAGCAACATGTAAAGATGACACCTGCAATAGCTATTAGGACAAGTAGCATCTTCCAACCCCATGATGTCAGTAGACCCCAGAGCCACCCTGTGAGGGCCCATAAACCATTATCCTGATGGATATCTGAAGCAAGTTTGTGTTATTTCTGCATTGCGGAGTATACAGTAGGGACGCTATCAGGAATGTACACACAGCAGCAGCTGCCAATGATGCGGCAGGCTCCACCCCTATCAGCCAGAATAACATCTAAAACCATCCGATTTGTAGAGCAATGAGCCTCGTAGCATGAAGCTTAACTGTAATAATAGTCAGTATACCTGCAGTAGTATTAATATCTTCCTCAACTCCTCTGGCTAGGCGACAAATATTACGACTATTGAACATGGGACCCCAGAACAGTAGAATGCCCTTCATTATGTCAGTAAATTGCTGTTTGATCAATATTGTCTAGATTGACAACTCTCTTAACTCGATGCAAATGGAGATACCTACACTGTAGCCTATGAGCTTTGTGATAATTAGACTGTACAATGTAAATGGGAGGTAAGAGGAAAGAGAAATAACACCAGCCAGACCATCCCCTGGGAAGCCATGTATAAACCTGTTCCCCACGGCTGAAGTATACATTCAGAGTTCTAAGCAAAGGTGGGCTACTAGTAGTGTTCAATCGGTATGTGTAGTTATAACTGCTCTGTCCTTCAGGAACGCTTCCTAAGCCTTCAACACAGAAACTAGCTGTTGCATTGATCAAAGGGATGGGCATGGCTTTGTCTTCAGTGACATTGCGTTCCCGGAAACATTTGAAGTACTCAGTAACAATAAATCCTTGGAAATCCAGCATTTCATTCTGTAACCAAGTGACATTCTCATTAGCTTTGAAAAGGTTCATTCAAGCTTCTGGATTCAGGGTACCCTCCTTGCCATCTGCCCCAGGAGTATATCCCTGGTGTACCACTATATACTCCAACACTGCTTCATAATCAGACTGTTCCATTTTCATAGCGTCAGCATGCTAGTGCATGTATACCATAGAAAGCAAATGGAACCATGCCTCACAGCTACCCAAGTATGACAGGGGTTATGACACCAGCAAATCTTTTTTGTGCATAACGGCAGGGAGTATCCCACTCACCCAACAATTTGTGGCATTAGTGGTACTGTGTACCTGATGAACCATCCGTAGAAAAGCGTTCTCGGTATACGTATGTCCATGTCTCTCTTTATGCGGGGCAAATGTAACAAATAGGTACTCAGGGGGTATTGGGGTAGTCCCTACCAGAGTGTGCACAGGATGCTGTCCTTCTAAATACCAAACCACCCTAAATCGTGTTAGTGTTACAATGAGGAAGACTACTACCACTTCTACCTTGCTCCCAGTAGACCAACTAGACCACACAGGACCATTCTGCTGTAATGGAGGGGCCACCAGGGGCTGTTGCTTCTTCATGCCTGCACGGCCAAATGGGTAAATAGAAAGAAATCTTAGGAATTGGAGCCACAAATATAAAACCGGCCAGAGGGGCACAAATCACCCAGCGTCCGCCTAGAGCCTCACTGGCAGGGTCCTATTGTTCATCAACAATGGTGCTATGAGGGACCTCTCACGGGGGAGCCGCGCGATTGCAGCCCTTGCTGAAAAATAAATCCTCTTCTTTCAGGGTAGGGTACCCACCCGTCTGGACAAGTACCCTCAACAATCCTGTCCAGTGTCCAGGGCAGTGCACCAGTGTAGCTCACTATAATCTAATGCAGGCACCTTAGCCCGAAACCGGTCCTTGGATGCTTGTTTCCAATCCAGGGAGGACCTGGCTTGGCAGTTCGGGCTGGACTGTTCCCATGGGGCACAGGGTCAAGACTGATTTGCATATGGCTGGGTTCAAACTGGAATGGCATGGTGAGCAAAAAAACGATGGATTTAGGCCCAGATCTCTGTACTGGGGTGAATGTCTGACATTGTTCTGCATTCTGTCCATCACCTGTTGTTTTTTGCATTTGTCACCCCGAGTGAGACGGGTATGCTCAGACGTGAGTCCCGTGCTCTCCATGCCACTGGAATCAAGCTATACAGGCTGATGAGGGCTGAAAGCCCGAAACCGGTCCTTGGATTCTTGTTTCCAGTCCAGGGAGGACCTGGCTTGGCAGTTCGGGCTGGACTGTTCCCATGGGGCATAGGGTCAAGACTGATTTGCATATGGCTGGGTTCAAACTGGAATGGCATGGTGAGCAAAAAAACGATGGATTTAGGCCGAGATCTCTGTACTGGGGTGAATGTATGACATTGTTCTGCATTCCGTCCATCACCTGTTGTTTTTTGCATTTGTCACCCCGAGTGAGATGGGTATGCTCAGACGTGAGTCCCGTGCTCTCCATGCCACTGGAATCAAGCTATCCAGGCTGATGAGGGCTGAAAGCCCGAAACCGGTTCTTGGATGCTTGTTTCCAGGCCAGGGAGGACCCTGGCTTGGCAGTTCGGGCTGGACTGTTCCCATGGGGCACAGGGTCAAGACTGATTTGAATATGGCTGGGTTCAAACTGGAATGGCATGGTGAGCAAAAAAACGATGGATTTAGGCCCAGATCTCTGTACTGGGGTGAATGTATGAACTTGTTCTGCATTCTGTCCATCACCTGTTGTTTTTTGCATTTGTCACCCCGAGGGAGACAGGTATGCTCAAACGTGAGTCCCGTGCTCTCCATGCCACTGGAATCAAGCTATCCAGGCTGATGAGGGCTGAAAGCCCGAAACCAGTCCTTGGATGCTTGTTTCCAGTCCAGGGAGGACCTGGCTTGGCAGTTTGGGCTAGACTGTTCCCATGGGGCACAGGGTCAAGACTGATTTGCATATGGCTGGGTTCAAACTGGAATTGCATGGTGAGCAAAAAAACGATGGATTTAGGCCCAGATCTCTGTACTGCGGTGAATGTATGACGTTCTGCATTCTGTCCATCACCTGTTGTTTTTTGCATTTGTCACCCCTAGTGAGACGGGTATGCTCAGACGTGCGTCCCGTGCTCTCCATGCCACTGGAATCAAGCTATCCAGGCTGATGAGGGCTGAAAGCCTGAAACCGGTCCTTGGATGCTTGTTTCCAGTCCAGGGAGGACCTAGCTTGGCAGTTCGGGCTGGACTGTTCCCATTGGGCACAGGGTCAAGACTGATTTGCATATGGCTGGCTTCAAACTGGAATGGCATGGTGAGCAAAAAAACGATGGATTTAGGCCCAGATCTCTGTACTGGGGTGAATGTATGACATTGTTCTGCATTCTGTCCATCACCTGTTGTTTTTTGCACTTGTCACCCCGAGTGAGACGGGTATGCTCAGACGTGAGTCCCGTGCTCTCCATGCCACTGGAATCAAGCTATCCAGGCTGATGAGGGCTGAAAGCCCGAAACCGGTCCTTGGATGCTTGTTTCCAGTCCAGGGAGGACCTGGCTTGGCAGTTCGGGCTGGACTGTTCCCATGGGTCACAGGGTCATGACTGATTTGCATATGGCTGGGTTCAAACTGGAATGGCATGGTGAGCAAAAAAACGATGGCTTTAGGCCCAGATCTCTGTACTGGGGTGAATGTATGACATTGTTCTGCATTCCGTCCATCACCTGTTGTTTTTTGCATTTGTCACCCCGAGTGAGATGGGTATGCTCAGACGTGAGTCCCGTGCTCTCCATGCCACTGGAATCAAGCTATCCAGGCTGATGAGGGCTGAAAGCCCGAAACCGGTCCTTGGGTGCTTGTTTCCAGTTCAGGGAGGACCTGGCTTGGAAGTTCGGGCTGGACTGTTCCCATGGGGCACAGGGTCAAGACTGATTTGCATATGGCTGGGTTCAAACTGGAGTGGCATGGTGAGCAAAAAAACGATGGATTTAGGCCCAGATCTCTGTACTGGGGTGAATGTATGACATTATTCTGCATTCTGTCCATCACCTGTTGTTTTTTGCATTTGTCACCCCGAGTGAGACGGGTATGCTCAGACGTGAGTCCCGTGCTCTCCATGCCACTGGAATCAAGCTATCCAGGCTGATGAGGGCTGAAAGCCCGAAACCAGTCCTTGGATGCTTGTTTCCAGTCCAGGGAGGACCTGGCTTGGCAGTTCGGGCTAGACTGTTCCCATGGGGCACAGGGTCAAGACTAATTTGCATATGGCTGGGTTCAAACTGGAATGGCATGGTGAGCAAAAAAACGATGGATTTACGCCCAGATCTCTGTACTGGGGTGAATGTATGACATTGTTCTGCATTCTGTCTATCACCTGTTGTTTTTTGCATTTGTCACCCCAAGTGAGACGGGTATGCTCAGACGTGAGTCCCGTGCTCTCCATGCCACTGGAATCAAGCTAACAGGCTGATGAGGGCTGAAAGCCCGAAACCGGTCCTTGGATGCTTGTTTCCAGTCCAGGGAGGACCTGGCTTGGCAGTTCGGGCTGGACTCTTCCCATGGGCCATAGGGTCAAGACTGATTTGCATATGGCTGGGTTCAATCTGGAATGGCATGGTGAGCAAAAAAACGATGGATTTAGGCCCAGATCTCTGTACTGGGGTGAATGTAGGACATTTTTCTGCATTCCGTCCATCACCTGTTGTTTTTTGCATTTGTCACCCCGAGTGAGATGGGTATGCTCAGACGTGAGTCCCGTGCTCTCCATCCCACTGGAATCAAGCTATCCAGGCTGATGAGGGCTGAAAGCCTGAAACTGGTCCTTGGATGCTTGTTTCCAGTCCAGGGAAGACCTGGCTTGGCAGTTCGGGCTGGACTGTTCCCATGGGGCACAGGGTCAAGACTGATTTGCATATGGCTGGGTTCAAACTGGAATGGCATGGTGAGCAAAAAAACGATGGATTTAGGCCCAGATCTCTGTACTGGGGTGAACGTATGACATTGTTCTGCATTCTCTCCATCACCTGTTGTTTTTTGCATTTGTCAACCCGAATGAGACGGGTATGCTCAGACGTGAGTCCCATGCTCTCCATGCCACTGGAATCAAGCTATCCAGGCTGATGAGGGCTGAAAGCCCGAAACCGGTCCTTGGATGCTTGTTTCCAGTCCAGGGAGGACCTGGCTTGGCAGTTCGGGCTAGACTGTTCCCATGGGCCATAGGGTCAAGACTAATTTGCATATGGCTGGGTTCAAACTGGAATGGCATGGTGAGCACAAAAACGATGGATTTAGGCCCAGATCTCTGTACTGGGGTGAATGTATGACATTGTTCTGCATTCCGTCCATCACCTGTTGTTTTTTGCATTTGTCACCCCGAGTGAGATGGGTATGCTCAGACGTGAGTCCCGTGCTCTCCATGCCACTGGAATCAAGCTATCCAGGCTGATGAGGGCTGAAAGTCCGAAACCGGTCCTTGGGTGCTTGTTTCCAGTCCAGGGAGGACCTGGCTTGGAAGTTCGGGCTGGACTGTTCCCATGGGGCACAGGGTCAAGACTGATTTGCATATGGCTGGGTTCAAACTGGAGTGGCATGGTGAGCAAAAAAACGATGGATTTAGGCCCAGATCTCTGTACTGGGGTGAATGTATGACATTGTTCTGCATTCTGTCCAACACCTGTTGTTTTTTGCATTCGTCACCCGAGTGAGACGGGTATGCTCAGACGTGAGTCCCGTGCTCTCCATGCCACTGGAATCAAGCTATCCAGGCTGATGAGGGCTGAAAGCCCGAAACTGCTCCTTGGATGCTTGTTTCCATTCCAGGGAGGACCTGGCTTGGCAGGTCGGGCTGGACTGTTCCCATGGGGCACAGGGTCAAGACTGATTTGCATATGGCTGGGTTCAAACTGAAATGGCATGGTGAGCAAAAAAACTATGGATTTAGGCCAAGATCTCTGTACTGGGGTGAATGTCTGACATTGGTCTGCATTCTGTCTATCACCTGTTGTTTTTTGCATTTGTCACCCCGAGTGAGACGGGTATGCTCAGACGTGAGTCCCGTGCTCTCCATGCCACTGGAATCAAGCTAACAGGCTGATGAGGGCTGAAAGCCCGAAACCGGTCCTTGGATGCTTGTTTCCAGTCCAGGGCGGACCTGGCTTGGCCGTTCGGGCTGGACTGTTCCCATGGGCCATAGGGTCAAGACTGATTTGCATATGGCTGGGTTCAATCTGGAATGGCATGGTGAGCAAAAAAACGATGGATTTAGGCCCAGATCTCTGTACTGGGGTGAATGTATGACATTTTTCTGCATTACGTCCATCACCTGTTGTTTTTTGCATTTGTCACCCCGAGTGAGATGGGTATGCTCAGACGTGAGTCCCGTGCTCTCCATGCCACTGGAATCAAGCTATCCAGGCTGATGAGGGCTGAAAGCCTGAAACTGGTCCTTGGATGCTTGTTTCCAGTCCAGGGAAGACCTGGCTTGGCAATTCGGGCTGGACTGTTCCCATGGGGCACAGGGTCAAGACTGATTTGCATATGGCTGGGTTCAAACTGGAATGGCATGGTGAGCAAAAAAACGATGGATTTAGGCCCAGATCTCTGTACTGGGGTGAACGTATGACATTGTTCTGCATTCTGTCCATCACCTGTTGTTTTTTGCATTTGTAAACCCGAATGAGACGGGTATGCTCAGACGTGAGTCCCATGCTCTCCATGCCACTGGAATCAAGCTATCCAGGCTGATGAGGGCTGAAAGCCCGAAACCGGTCCTTGGATGCTTGTTTCCAGTCCAGGGAGGACCTGGCTTGGCAGTTCGGGCTAGACTGTTCCCATGGGGCACAGGGTCAAGACTAATTTGCATATGGCTGGGTTCACACTGGAATGGCATGGTGAGCAAAAAAACGATGGATTTAGACCCAGATCTCTGTACTGGGGTGAATGTATGACATTGTTCTGCATTCTGTCCATCACCTGTTGTTTTTTGCATTTGTCACCCCTAGTGAGACGGGTATGCTCATACGTGAGTCCCGTGCTCTCCATGCCACTGGAATCAAGCTATCCAGGCTGATGAGGGCTGAAAGCCCGAAACCGTTCCTTGGATGCTTGTTTCCAGTCCAGGGAGGACCTGGCTTGGCAGTTCGGGCTGGACTGTTCCCATGGGGCACATGGTCAAGACTGATTTGCATATGGCTGGGTTCAAACTGGAATGGCATGGTGAGCAAAAAATCGATGGATTTAGGCCCAGATCTCTGTACTGGGGTGAATGTATGACATTGTTCTGCATTCTGTCCATCACCTGTTGTTTTTTGCATTTGTCACCCCGAGTGAGACGGGTATGCTCAGACGTGAGTCCCGTGCTCTCCATGCCACTGGAATCAAGCTAACAGGCTGATGAGGGCTGAAAGCCCGAAACCGGTCCTTGGATGCTTGTTTCCAGTCCAGGGAGGACCTGGCTTGGCAGTTCGGGCTGGACTGTTCCCATGGGGCACAGGGTCAAGACTGATTTGCATATGGCTGGGTTCAAACTGGAATGGCATGGTGAGCAAAAAAACGTTGGATTTAGGCCCAGATCTCTGTACTGGGGTGAACGTATGACATTGTTCTGCATTCTGTCCATCACCTGTTGTTTTTTGCATTTGTCAACCCGAATGAGACGGGTATGCTCAGACGTGAGTCCCATGCTCTCCATGCCACTGGAATCAAGCTATCCAGGCTGATGAGGGCTGAAAGCCCGAAACCGGTCCTTGGATGCTTGTTTCCAGTCCAGGGAGGACCTGGCTTGGCAGTTCGGGCTAGACTGTTCCCATGGGGCACAGGGTCCAGACTAATTTGCATATGGCTGGGTTCACACTGGAATGGCATGGTGAGCAAAAAAACGATGGATTTAGACCCAGATCTCTGTACTGGGGTGAATGTATGACATTGTTCTGCATTCTGTCCATCACCTGTTGTTTTTTGCATTTGTCACCCCTAGTGAGACGGGTATGCTCAGACGTGAGTCCCGTGCTCTCCATGCCACTGGAATCAAGCTATCCAGGCTGATGAGGGCTGAAAGCCCGAAACCGGTCCTTGGATGCTTGTTTCCAGTCCAGGGAGGACCTGGCTTGGCAGTTCGGGCTGGACTGTTCCCATGGGGCACATGGTCAAGACTGATTTGCATTTGGCTGGGTTCAAACTGGAATGGCATGGTGAGCAAAAAATCGATGGATTTAGGCCCAGATCTCTGTACTGGGGTGAATGTATGACATTGTTCTGCATTCTGTCCATCACCTGTTGTTTTTTGCATTTGTCACCCCGAGTGAGACGGGTATGCTCAGACGTGAGTCCCGTGCTCTCCATGCTACTGGAATCAAGCTAACAGGCTGATGAGGGCTGAAAGCCCGAAACCGGTCCTTGGATGCTTGTTTCCAGTCCAGGGAGGACCTGGCTTGGCAGTTCGGGCTGGACTGTTCCCATGGGCCATAGGGTCAAGACTGATTTGCATATGGCTGGGTTCAATCTGGAATGGCATGGTGAGCAAAAAAACGATGAATTTAGGCCCAGATCTCTGTACTGGGGTGAATGTAGGAAATTTTTCTGCATTCCGTCCGTCACCTGTTGTTTTTTGCATTTGTCACCCCGAGTGAGATGGGTATGCTCAGACGTGAGTCCCGTGCTCTCCATGCCACTGGAATCAAGCTATCCAGGCTGATGAGGGCTGAAAGCCTGAAACTGGTCCTTGGATGCTTGTTTCCAGTCCAGGGAAGACCTGGCTTGGCAGTTCGGGCTGGACTGTTCCCATGGGGCACAGGGTCAAGACTGATTTGCATATGGCTGGGTTCAAACTGGAATGGCATGGTGAGCAAAAAAACGATGGATTTAGGCCCAGATCTCTGTACTGGGGTGAACGTATGACATTGTTCTGCATTCTGTCCATCACCTGTTGTTTTTTGCATTTGTCAACCCGAATGAGACGGGTATGCTCAGACGTGAGTCCCATGCTCTCCATGCCACTGGAATCAAGCTATCCAGGCTGATGAGGGCTGAAAGCCCGAAACCGGTCCTTGGATGCTTGTTTCCAGTCCAGGGAGGACCTGGCTTGGCAGTTCGGGCTAGACTGTTCCCATGGGCCATAGGGTCAAGACTAATTTGCATATGGCTGGGTTCAAACTGGAATGGCATGGTGAGCACAAAAACGATGGATTTAGGCCCAGACCTCTGTACTGGGGTGAATGTATGACATTGTTCTGCATTCCGTCCATCACCTGTTGTTTTTTGCATTTGTCACCCCGAGTGAGATGGGTATGCTCAGACGTGAGTCCCGTGCTCTCCATGCCACTGGAATCAAGCTATCCAGGCTGATGAGGGCTGAAAGCCCGAAACCGGTCCTTGGGTGCTTGTTTCCAGTCCAGGGAGGACCTGGCTTGGAAGTTCGGGCTGGACTGTTCCCATGGGGCACAGGGTCAAGACTGATTTGCATATGGCTGGGTTCAAACTGGAGTGGCATGGTGAGCAAAAAAACGATGGATTTAGGCCCAGATCTCTGTACTGGGGTGAATGTATGACATTGTTCTGCATTCTGTCCATCACCTGTTGTTTTTTGCATTTGTCACCCCGAGTGAGACGGGTATGCTCAGACGTGAGTCCCGTGCTCTCCATGCCACTGGAATCAAGCTATCCAGGCTGATGAGGGCTGAAAGCCCGAAACCAGTCCTTGGATGCTTGTTTCCAGTCCAGGGAGGACCTGGCTTGGCAGTTCGGGCTAGACTGTTCCCATGGGGCACAGGGTCAAGACTAATTTGCATATGGCTGGGTTCAAACTGGAATGGCATGGTGAGCAAAAAAACGATGGATTTAGGCCCAGATCTCTGTACTGGGGTGAATGTATGACATTGTTCTGCATTCTGTCCATCACCTGTTGTTTTTTGCATTTGTCACCCCGAGTGAGACGGGTATGCTCAGACGTGAGTCCCGTGCTCTCCATGCCACTGGAATCAAGCTATCCAGGCTGATGAGGGCTGAAAGCCCGAAACTGCTCCTTGGATGCTTGTTTCCATTCCAGGGAGGACCTGGCTTGGCAGGTCGGGCTGGACTGTTCCCATGGGGCACAGGGTCAAGACTGATTTGCATATGGCTGGGTTCAAACTGAAATGGCATGGTAAGCAAAAAAACGATGGATTTAGGCCCAGATCTCTGTACTGGGGTGAATGTCTGACATTGGTCTGCATTCTGTCTATCACCTGTTGTTTTTTGCATTTGTCACCCCGAGTGAGACGGGTATGCTCAGACGTGAGTCCCGTGCTCTCCATGCCACTGGAATCAAGCTAACAGGCTGATGAGGGCTGAAAGCCCGAAACCGGTCCTTGGATGCTTGTTTCCAGTCCAGGGAGGACCTGGCTTGGCCGTTCGGGCTGGACTGTTCCCATGGGGCACAGGGTCAAGACTGATTTGCATATGGCTGGGTTCAAACTGGAATGGCATGGTGAGCAAAAAAACGATGGATTTAGGCCCAGATCTCTGTACTGGGGTGAACGTATGACATTGTTCTGCATTCTGTCCATCACCTGTTGTTTTTTGCATTTGTCAACCCGAATGAGACGGGAATGCTCAGACGTGAGTCCCATGCTCTCCATGCCACTGGAATCAAGCTATCCAGGCTGATGAGGGCTGAAAGCCCGAAACCGGTCCTTGGATGCTTGTTTCCAGTCCAGGGAGGACCTGGCTTGGCAGTTCGGGCTAGACTGTTCCCATGGGGCACAGGGTCAAGACTAATTTGCATATGGCTGGGTTCACACTGGAATGGCATGGTGAGCAAAAAAACGATGGATTTAGACCCAGATCTCTGTACTGGGGTGAATGTATGACATTGTTCTGCATTCTGTCCATCACCTGTTGTTTTTTGCATTTGTCACCCCTAGTGAGACGGGTATGCTCAGACGTGAGTCCCGTGCTCTCCATGCAACTGGAATCAAGCTATCCAGTCTGATGAGGGCTGAAAGCCCAAAACCGGTCCTTGGATGCTTGTTTCCAGTCCAGGGAGGACCTGGCTTGGCAGTTCGGGCTGGACTGTTCCCATGGGGCACATGGTCAAGACTGATTTGCATATGGCTGGGTTCAAACTGGAATGGCATGGTGAGCAAAAAAACGATGGATTTAGGCCCAGATCTCTGTACTGGGGTGAATGTATGACATTGTTCTGCATTCTGTCCATCACCTGTTGTTTTTTGCATTTGTCACCCCAAGTGAGACGGGTATGCTCAGACGTGAATCCCGTGCTCTCCATGCCACTGGAATCAAGCTATCCAGGCTGATGAGGGCTGAAAGCCCGAAACCGGTCCTTGGATGCTTGTTTCCAGTCCAGGAAGGCCCTGGCTTGGCAGTTCGGGCTGGACTGTTCCCATGGGGCACAGGGTCAAGCCTGATTTGCATATGGCTGGGTTCAAACTGGAATGGCATGGTGAGCAAAAAAACGATGGCTTTAGGCCCAGATCTCTGTACTGGGGTGAGTTTGAGTTTAAAAATATTTCTAGAGCGCGCGTACACCAGGCGGTTTCTTGGCGCTATGTAACACTACTACTCAAAGGACAGAAAGACTGAGGGACAAAGGAAAGTTAAGAAGGGAAGGCTTGGGAAAAAAGAAAAGTTTTGAGGTCTTTGCGGAAAAGGGGGAACTGGGAACAGGATCTCAGATGAAATGGGAGAGAGTTCCAAAAGGCAGGGGCCGTGGTGGAGAATTTGGAGCCTCCCCATTTCTTCCGTTTGAAGTGAGGGATAATGAGAATTTGATGAGTAGCAGAGCGCAATTCTCTAGACGGGGTGTAATCGTGAATAGCCGTGCTGATGAAAGACGGGGCAAGGCCGGACCGGGCTTTGAAGATGATGCAACCAAGCTTGAATAGGGCACGTTGCCGAACAGGGAGCCAGTGTAAAGATTTGAGAAGGGCCGTGACATGTTGTGATCTGGGAAGATTGAATACCAGACGAGCCGCCTGGTTTTGGACCAATTGGAGGCGCCTCACGAGGTACGCTGGCATGCCATGGTAGAGGGCGTTGCCGTAGTCCAGGCGAGACGTCACCATGGCCAAAAGAATTAATTTAAGGGCGGAGGGAGAAAAGAACCGGGAGACTTTGCGGATAGTCCGGAGGGAGAGGAAGGCTGAGGAGACAACGGCACTGACTTGAGAGTGGAGGGAAAGTTGATTGTTAAGTTTAAACCCAAGGGTCTTGACAGAGGAGACGGGGGTGGGAGGGGAACCTAGAGAAAGGGGCCAGAAGGAAGAGGACCAAGGACTGGAACAACCACCCGTCAACACCAATTCTGTTTTGTTGGGGTTGAGTTTCAGGTGGTTGAAGTTCATCCAGTCCTGGATAAAAGTCATGATAGACTGAAAATTAGAAATTGACCCGGGGGAAGAAGAGAGAGAAAAAATAAGCTGGAGATCGTCTGCATAGTTGTAAACAGAGACCTCCAGCTGCTGTAAAGCAAAAATAAGGGGGGCAATGTAAAGGTTGAATAATAGAGGGGACAAAGAGGATCATTGGGGGACCCCGCACTGGACTGGACGAAAGTCAGCTGAGTACTCACCCAAGCGAACTGCTTGCGTGCGGCCACTCAGGAAGGAGGATAGCCACAACAGGGCCGTCCCTCCGATTCCCGCCGCCTCGACACGTGATAGTAAGATGGCGTGGTCCACCGTGTCGAATGCGGCGGAGAGATCAAGGAGGACCAGGGCCTGGGGCTGACTTGTCTCCATGCCCTCCCGGAGGTTGTCTAGGACAGATATTATCACTGACTCAGTAGAAGTAGCAGGGCGGAATCCAGCCTGCCTAGGAGCCAGTACGCTGTTCCTTTCCATAAATGAACTCAGAGTTCTAACAACATGGCGTTCTAGTGGTGAATGTATGACATTGTTCTGCATTCTGTCCATCACCTGTTGTTTTTTGCATTTGTCACCCCGAGTGAGACGGGTATGCTCAGACGTGAGTCCCGTGCTCTCCATGCCACCGGAATCAAGCTATACAGGCTTATGAGGGCTGAAAGCCCGAAACCGGTCCTTGGACGCTTGTTTCCAGTCCAGGGAGGACCTGGCTTGGCAGTTTGGGCTGGACTGTTCCCATGGGCCATAGGGTCAAGACTGATTTGCATATGGCTGGGTTCAAACTGGAATGGCATGGTGAGCAAAAAAACAATGGATTTAGGCCCAGATCTCTGTACTGGGGTGAATGTATGACATTGTTCTGCATTCCGTCCATCACCTGTTGTTTTTTGCATTTGTCACCCCGAGTGAGATGGGTATGCTCAGACGTGAGTCCCGTGCTCTCCATGCCACTGGAATCAAGCTATCCAGGCTGATGAGGGCTGAAAGCCCGAAACCGGTCCTTGGATGCTTGTTTCCAGTCCAGGGAGGACCTGGCTTGGCAGTTCGGGCTGGACTGTTCCCATGGGGCACAGGGTCAAGACTGATTTGCATATGGCTGGGTTCAAACTGGAGTGGCATGGTGAGCAAAAAAACGATGGATTTAGGCCCAGATCTCTGTACTGGGGTGAATGTATGACATTGTTCTGCATTCTGTCCATCACCTGTTGTTTTTTGCATTTGTCACCCCGAGTGAGACGGGTATGCTCAGACGTGAGTCCCGTGCTCTCCATGCCACTGGAATCAAGCTATACAGGCTGATGAGGGCTGAAAGCCCGAAACCGGTCCTTGGATGCTTGTTTCCAGTCCAGGGAGGACCTGGCTTGGCAGTTTGGGCTGGACTGTTCCCATGGGCCATAGGGTCAAGACTGATTTGCATATGGCTGGGTTCAAACTGGAATGGCATGGTGAGCAAAAAAACGATGGATTTAGGCCCAGATCTCTGTACTGGGGTGAATGTATGACATTTTTCTGCATTCCGTCCATCACCTGTTGTTTTTTGCATTTGTCACCCCGAGTGAGATGGGTATGCTCAGACGTGAGTCCCGTGCTCTCCATGCCACTGGAATCAAGCTATCCAGGCTGATGAGGGCTGAAAGCCTGAAACCGGTCCTTGGATGCTTGTTTCCAGTCCAGGGAAGACCTGGCTTGGCAGTTCGGGCTGGACTGTTCCCATGGGGCACAGGGTCAAGGCTGATTTGCATATGGCTGGGTTCAAACTGGAATGGCATGGTGAGCAAAAAAACAATGGATTTAGGCCCAGATCTCTGTACTGGGGTGAACGTATGACATTGTTCTGCATTCTGTCCATCACCTGTTGTTTTTTGCATTTGTCAACCCGAATGAGACGGGTATGCTCAGACGTGAGTCCCATGCTCTCCATGCCACTGGAATCAAGCTATCCAGGCTGATGAGGGCTGAAAGCCTGAAACCCATCCTTGGATGCTTGTTTCCAGTCCAGGGAGGACCTGGCTTGGCAGTTCGGGCTAGACTGTTCCCATGGGGCACAGGGTCAAGACTAATTTGCATATGGCTGGGTTCAAACTGGAATGGCATGGTGAGCAAAAAAACGATGGATTTAGACCCAGATCTCTGTACTGGGGTGAATGTATGACATTGTTCTGCATTCTGTCCATCACCTGTTGTTTTTTGCATTTGTCACCCCTAGTGAGACGGGTATGCTCAGACGTGAGTCCCGTGCTCTCCATGCCACTGGAATCAAGCTATCCAGGCTGATGAGGGCTGAAAGCCCGAAACCGGTCCTTGGATGCTTGTTTCCAGTCCTGGAAGGACCTGGCTTGGCAGTTCGGGCTGGACTGTTCCCATGGGGCACATGGTTAAGACTGATTTGCATATGGCTGGGTTCAAACTGGAATGGCATGGTGAGCAAAAAAACGATGGATTTAGGCCCAGATCTCTGTACTGGGGTGAATGTATGACATTGTTCTGCATTCTGTCCATCACCTGTTGTTTTTTGCATTTGTCACCCCGAGTGAGACGGGTATGCTCAGACGTGAGTCCCGTGCTCTCCATGCCACTGGAATCAAGCTATCCAGGCTGATGAGGGCTAAAAGCCCGAAACCGGTCCTTGGATGCTTGTTTCCAGTCCAGGAAGGACCTGGCTTGGCAGTTCGGGCTGGACTGTTCCCATTGGGCACAGGGTCAAGACTGATTTGCATATGTGTGGTAAATAAATAATTAATTACCGGTACTATTTTTGACTACAATAAATAAACGGTTTAGCTCAATAAATAAGAGTCAAGATACGAGGTAGCCAGAGTATACAGGCTTTAATCAAGCATAACGGGACAGGAACAGGACAGCCTGCATGGGAATGGGATGGCAGCTGCCGGGGGCAGGATCTGGGCAAGAGTGGCAACTTTTAACAACAGTGTACATATATATATAGTTAAACAAAACACATGGTATTCAATACAGTAGGCGTAGCAGTAGGCGGAGCTTTTAGCAGTCGCGAAAGATAAGGACTGAATGAGGTAACAAGAAGGCGTGAACAGGGCGTATACATAGACATGTGATGCAGACGTAACAGAATATGTCATAAACGGGGTGGAAACATAGAGGGGGCTACCTGAGCAGCTGGGACCTCTGACCTAGTGGTGCGCGCAAACTGACAATGACGTGTTACTAGGGAGAACTGGGGGGCTATGACTTCTGCGCTAGAAGAGGAGACGAAAGTCTGGAGTGTCAGAGCGACATGTACCTAAAGCCTATCTAGTATCTGGTGTTTAGAGAACATGTTGATAGAATCCAAAAGTTATCAGAGCAAAGGCTAACAGACACTAAGACTGGTGCATGCATTATTCTACATGTAGTGCGTGTTGAGGAATATTCTATGAATATTAATACAGTATTTCTCTTACATGGAGACATAAAGGCTAGACCATGACGGAAACTATTGATGTGATTCAGTAGCTTAGGAATGCAGAGAAGGAGGGCTGGACTGATAACTAGAATCATAACATACTCTTGGCAGACTGGCAGGCAGAGCCAGGCCGAGCCGGGCACTGCGAGGCAGGAAGTAAGTGAAGGGTCAGGGATGCAGGTGGGGGCTGTATCGCTCCTCGGAGAGGGTTCAGGAGACAGGAGCTGAATCTGAGTCCGGGCCCTTTTTGAGGCCTAGAAACGGGGACAATTCAATGAATTAACGTGCACACTGTAAAACGTGGCAACGTAGGTTCACATAGGCCTAATACTCGTAGCTTTCACGAGAACTGGAAACTGGCATACTAGAGATGGACACAACTGTAATTGCGTCTTTAATCGGTCATAGAGAATACATATGCATATTAATCATGCACATATAGCATAAGATGGGGAACACGTAGGGACACAGAACATGGCAAAATTTACTTTTCCACATTCCCTCCTTGACCCTACGTTTCCATCAGGAAACATCAATATTCATGATACCAACTATCATTTCATACAGTATCATTTGCTCGTCTCGAATTGTCTTGGAACGGGATTTAGAACGGGACTTAGGACTAGGAATACATGATGTAGCACAAATGCCGCAAATCGCAGGGCCACATTGTATACAGAGGCAGCAACTGAATATGATCATTACTGCAATACCTAGGAATGACAATACTTTCCATCCCCAGGCAGATATGATACTCCAGAGCCAACCGGACCATGTCCAGGTGCCTGGATTCTGGTGTAACTGATGGGCAATTTTATGAAGTCTGGTTATAGCTGAATAAACAGACGGCGCGTTATTAGGAATGAAAATGCAGCAACTAGATCCGATGACTCTACATGCTCCTCCTCTATCGGCCAGTATGACGTCAAGAACGAGACGATTTTGGAGCACGACAAATCTCATAGCAGATTGCTCTTCGGTTAAGTTACCTAGAGCAGAAGTAGTCTCATTCACTACTGCTTCAAGGGTTCTGGTTAACCTACGGATTAGCTTACTATTCTGGATAGGGCCTATAAAGAAGAAGAAACCTTTATTGAAATCTGTATACTGTTCTAGAGCAGTTTCAGTTTGATCGACAATTGGGGACTCAATCTCTCGTCTATGTCTAACGTGTACTAGATGTGTGTCTCTGTGATAATCTGATGGGGCTAGAAAAACTGGTGGCAGTAGGAAGGCAATGTAACATGTTCCATCCCAATCGAGGGGCAGACGAACATATGCGGTCTGACCACAAACAAAATAAGAATGACATGATGCTTTGAGAATAGATTTCCCACTGTCACTATACTCGACAGTAGTAGTACAATCACTATGTCCTACATGTATGGAACCATTATTTCTGACACATAATTCGCCTTTGACTGGTAGTACTGAAATAGCAGGTAAGTCTGGAGTAGTATCAGACTGAACATTCAGGACCATAAGATTCGAAGAATAATTACCTAAATTATAAACTTCATTTTCTAGATCTAACCCTGTTCTATGGGGGAGACCTTGCTTGTCTGGAAAACATGTTCTATTCAGAAGGGACATATCATTTGAGGATGACGTTAACGTGGACCATGCTCCACACGAACCATTATGTGAAAACGGATAAGGAAAGAGTGGCAGAACTCCCTTCGGTGTCTGGAAAGGGGGGAGTCGACCACACACCCAACAATTAGTAGCATTGCTGGTCTGGTGTGAATAATGTAACATTCTGATGAATGTGTTATTACGCATAGCAAGACGATAGGATAACTCGTGAGGAGGCAGATCACTAAACGTGTGCTCTACTGTAGCATTAGAAAACTTATTTACATGTGAACTTGGAAAACATAAATGCAATGCATAACTTGTGCAGGTAATCATCAAACTTAGAAACAATAGAAAACTTAGAAAAACGATACATCGGATAGAGTTTTGACTAACTCTCTCACTATGGGGGGTCTATCTCATACATGTCAGATACCTGTCTAACCGTTTCACCCGAGGGGGACTTAGACAATTAAACTGGCTGACTTATTTTACTAGACCGGAGTTTCAATCGATATTCCTGCTGCGGAGTTTTCTCCAACAGAGGAACTTTCAGTTCTGGAATTGAATGAATGTTTGATTTAGAGTCTGGTTTCAGGCAGTCTTTAGAATTGGAAATGTCTGTAGAAATGTCATTAAAAGTCTTGTTTCTAAGTCCGTGAAATTTCTTGACGTGAGACAGGTGGACCCAGCCCTTACGGCCCTCCAACTTCACGGCCGTACGGGTGGTCAGAAGGACGAGTTTCGGTTCCTTCCAGCGAGGCTCCAGCGGACTTGAACGATCAAAATTCCTGATTAAGACCAAATCTCCGGGAAGGACCTCGTGTGGTTTGACTTCAGTATTGTCTGGAAATGCAGCGGCAACCTGTGAACGACAAGAGTGTAGGGCAGACATCAAGGAAGCTAGGTAATCTGTCAGCATATTACTTGAAACATCTGTAATACTGCGGGGTCTAGGTGTACCCCACATATTTGGGGGGCGGCCGAATACGACCTCATAAGGGGACAGACCTGATCTGGAGTGTGCAACCATCCGCATGAAGAATAGAGCAACTGGCAGGGCAACTAGCCAGTCTACACCTTTCTCTTTACATGTCTTAGCAATACGGATTTTCAATGTTTGATTATGTCTCTCTACGAGACCGGCTGCTTCTGGATGGCGTACACAATGGAACTTCCACTGGTACCCTAACAAGAGGGAAACATGCTTCATTAACTCAGATGAGAATGGCTGACCGTTATCAGAATACACGACCCTAGGGAGTCCATAACGGGGGAAGAATTCACGAACCAACTGCCTGGCAGTGGTCGCTGCTGTGTAATCTGGAACTGGATATGCTTCTGTCCACCTGGACAAAGCGCATACAACTACAAGGACATACTTGAAACCTCGACATCGCTCCATCTGAATATAATCCATCTGGAGGACTTCAAAAGGGTGGTCAGGGGGCTGGAATCCACCTTGTTCCACCGGAACACTTTTACCTGGATTGAACTGACAACATATCATACAGGTACGGACTTTCTGCTTGGCTGCAGCTCGTAAATGCTTGTTGAACCAAAGGTTCTGAATACTGTCTAACATAGCTTTTTCTCCTAGGTGTGCTGGACTATGTGCGGTATTAATAATGACTTGAACCATAGAGTCGGGGAGAAACCATGTGGCTTTTCCCTTCGTCACCCATCCCTGATCTGTCTGGACCCCTCCTTGTTCGGACCATTTCTTGATTTCTTCAGGAGTAGCATGTAACTGTATGTCTATGACATCTTGTGTAGGGTCCTTAACTGTCATACAAGTAGTCTGTTCTGGAGTGGATGTCTGTGTCTTGTTAACTGGAATGTCTGGAGTCTGAGCTGTAAGCTTGGCTGTTCGATCTGCTAGATCATTACCTTGGGAAATGATGTCAGTAACTTTAGTATGTGCCTTGCACTTCATGATAGCGATAGCTGTCGGTAAATGTATTGCATCTAACAGAGCTTGAATGAGGAGACCATGCTGAATCTTGGTTCCATGAGAAGTCATGAAACCTCTCTCCTGCCAGAGCACTCCAAAGTCGTGTACGACTCCGAATGCGTAACGTGAATCTGTATATATATTTACTTTCAGGTTCATGGCACGTATGCAGGCTTGGGTCAGAGCGATAAGCTCTGCTGCTTGGGCAGACAGGGTGTCAATACGATGTGTTTCTATAACTTCAGTTTCAGTAGTCACTGCATACGCGGCTACTAGTTCTCCTGTACTTGTTCTCATACATGAACCATCCACATAAAGTGTCAGGTCGGGATTAGGTAAT
Source organism: Lissotriton helveticus (assembly GCF_964261635.1). NCBI lineage: Eukaryota > Metazoa > Chordata > Amphibia > Caudata > Salamandridae > Lissotriton > Lissotriton helveticus. The sequence goes on along the minus strand of NC_136059.1, from coordinate 1,089,372,893 downwards.
GGAATGTCTGTCAGGTCTTGTCTTGGCTTAGTCATAGTGTTAACAACTTCCACACAGTCATGTGTGGCCGGATTTGAAGTAACTGACGGTAACAGTGTAGCAGGATTTAGAACGTTGCAGCGTCTGATTTCTATGTGTGGCTGGAACAGGGTCAGTTCATAACCTGTTAAACGTGCAATTGTCAAGTGCTGAGTCTGTGTTCGGTTTAAAAGAACTTCCACGGAGTGTGGAACTTGTACTGTCAGGGAGTGTCCTAATACTATAGAATCACTTTGTCTGATTGCTAGAGCTGTGGCTGCAACTGACTTGAGGCACGCAGGCAGAGCCTGGGCTACTGGATCTAATGTGCTTGAAAAATAAGCACAGGGCTTGTATTGTCCTGCTTGATCTTGAGTGAGAACAGATAATGCTGTACCATCACGTTCTGTGACATAAAGTGTAAAAGGCTTACTATAGTTCGGTGTTGCTAGAACAGGTGCTTGGCATAAGGCTTTCTTTAACTCATTAAAAGCAAGTGTATGTTCGGATGTCCAAGGGAGGACAGTCGATACGGCTGCCTCCTGTGTCGTTAACTGTATCAGTGGCTTAGCTAGAAATGCATACTGAGGAATCCATTGTCTGCAGTAAGAAGTAAGGCCGATAAAAGCACGTACCTCCTTCTGTGTCTTGGGTTGTGGAAGACTCGCTATTAACTGGATACGATCAGGTGTCAACTGCCTACCCCACTTGGACAGTAAGTGGCCTAAGTAGATCACTTGCTGGACACAGAACTGAAGCTTCGAAGGGGACACCTTGTGCCCCATCTCGGCTAGGAAATACAGGACTGTAAGTGACGCTCGCTCGCAATCACGTTCAGAACGGGCTGTGATCAGTAGATCATCGACATACTGGAGCAGGGCAGTGTCAGTTGGCATGTGAATATTGTCTAGTTGTCTTTTGAGTGCTTGACTGTAAATGCTAGGACTTTCTGTGAAACCTTGAGGAGCTCGTGTGAATTTATAGCTCCTTCCATTTAAACAAAAACCGAAAAGGTACTGGCTATCTGGATGAATCGGGACACTGAAAAATGCGTTCTTGAGGTCTATTACTGTAAAAAATACAGCTTCAGAATCAATAGCTGTCAATAGGGATGAAATATCTGGGACTACTGGATACTGGGGTATGATACATTTATTAAGTTCTCGAAGGTCAATCACTAATCGATATACTGGAGGTGCATTTGGATCAGTACGTTTCATGACTGGAATGATAGGAGAATTACATACATTGGAGTCAGTTTCTACAACCACTCCTTGAGCAATGAGTTTGTCAATAATTTTGGATAAGGCTGCTACAGCCTCAGGTGGCAATCTGTACTGTCTGATCCGTGGCAGGACTACACCTTGCTTGAGGGTCACACGATGGGGTGTGATTTGCATGAAACCTACATCAGTTGGACCTTGCGCCCATAAATGCTGCGGTACATTGGACAATCTTGGATCAAAATCTCGTAATACATAGTGACCTTTAAAGTCACGCAAAAACATACGTATTCCTTCTGGGGAACAACATATTACTGCACCTAATTCCTTCAATGTTTTAATGCCTAACAAATTTTCTGGACATGACTTCGTAAGTAACAAATCAGTAGTTCGGGACAATGGACCAACTTCTAGAGTAACTGGCTTTGATATCTCGTTTACAATAGGCTTTCCTGAAAATCCAAGGGAAACATTTCTAGAGCCTGAGAGCGGAGCCCCTGGAACCTCGTCATGACTGATAGTAGTCCTACTTGCCCCTGTATCAATCAAGAACTTTCTGTCTTTCCCTAATACTTGACTATGAACATAGGGACCCTCTTGATCTACAGGTATCTCGATGAGAGGCAAGCCTACCTCCCTCTCTAGGCTGTTTCATGAATATGGCTGATACTCTGGATACTCGGACTGGGCATACTGGTACATTTGCTGTGTAACATGCTGTGTGGCAGCGATAGGCTGCGGTGCTGGAATTGTCTGTTGTGCATTCTGTGGTGACTGAGAAGTCTGTGAGACTTGCTCTGGTCTAGGCGGACGTGGTCTTTCTTTAGTTTTACCAGTGGCTATGTTGTGTTTCAGAACTGCACACTCGTTTATAAAATGACCTGGCTGTTTACAATAATTGCATGTCCCTTTAACGGGAGCTGCAGGATGACTGGCTTGATTCGGACCCCTCTTCTGACTGTCTTGTGGAACAGATTGTGCAACTAGTACTTTCATTTTCGTATCTTTCATACGTCTTCTCTTGTGTTCTTGTTCTTTTCTGATTCTATTCTGGTGATACTGGAGCATCTGGAGCATCTGTGACGGGGTACTAGCTTGCCAAGTACTTTCGACTTTCAGAACTCGATTCTTAACTTGTGGGCTTGAATTCTCGACTAGTTTAGTAACAAAAAGATGAGGGTATGATTCGCTACCTGTCTTCAAACCACTGTTGATTATAAAACATTTCTCGAATCTAGAGTAAAAATCACTAGTATCTTCATCCTGTTTCTGTTTGCATGCTGAGATTGCATCCTAGTCTTCCTTTTTCGTGGCTAATAACCTAGGCAAAACCTGAATCAATAACTCTGGTAATTCTTTACATTTATCTCCAAGACCGGTACCTGGTACTCGTATCTTATCTTCAGCTTCTAGAACTGCCCAATCGATCTTTTTCTCTCCCACCTCCCATTCTTTTTCCTTGAGTTTCTCATATACCCCTGCGGGCAACAGGACCTTTAACATTTTAATAATATCTGGATACGTGTATTCTCCCATACGGAGCATGTCTTTTAATTCTCGGTGGAACCCTGCTGGATCTTTGTCGTGACAGGGAATTAATTTCTTCATCTCTAAGAGTTCCATCTTTGTGATAGGGGTGTAAACAAATACTCGTTGCATTTCACCATCCGGTGTCCTAACTGGGTGTACTTCTCGTAACGGATGCTGTCTATCTATGTAAAATGGTTTACTTTCTGGAGGTGAGACGTGAACAAAATGCGGGTTCAGAAACGTTCTATACTTGTGGCGCTGTTCTAGAATGACACTAATTAAATCGGTACCTAAACCTTTCCATTTATACTGGAGTAACTCGTTCAGGATATTATGTAACGGGCCTGGATCAGAATGTTGACCCTCATACAATGTAATGAGGTGCTGAATCATATACATACCCACCAGTCGCTGCTCGGCTGGGGGCAGTTTCAGAAACATTTGTGCCACTATTTCGTCTGGAAAAGTGGTAGAATCAGTAATCCATCGGACTGCTGATCGGGCTAGTTCTTGTTCATGCATGGTACTTAATTCACTATAACCGATTCGTGATTTCAGAATGTGATCGGTAGCTTGAAATACTTGTTCTAGAGAACCTTGTTCTGGTGCTGGATGATGGAAAACTTTCTTGTGTTCCGGACATAAATGTCGGTCTGGATATCTAGATTTTCCTACATACGCTATTCTGGCGGTATTCTCGTCTACTACTTCTTCAGTATCAGAATTACTTTCTTTCTCGTTTACCTGTGCTTCTTTACGTTGTTCGTGTAACCTTATTATTTCTTTGCGTATTTTCTTGTACATACTTTCTATACTACTGATTGTCCTGTGTTTACCCTCGGCTATATTATCACTCCACCTTGTCAGAACTTTCATTTCGTTCGGATCTTTAGTCGGGGAATCTTGTTCCCTTATTAAACAATTGATTAGAAACTTTAATAACATAAGCTGGGTCTCAGCTTTCCTGAGAGACATGACTTCACCAATACTTTCTGGATCTTCTCCTGTACGGATGAAACGATACATTCTGTCTAGATCTTCTTTCATATTCGGTAGGGTGTCCAAATACCCGGTCACCCGTCTTACACGCAAGGAATATATAACCATATTATCCTCACCTGGGACTGGATCATAACAGCATTCAGTAAGAGCTCGTCTGATATCTGCAACGGACTGGTATTTGGGCGTACGCTGTAACGCACGTTCATGTAACTCGACTAACGCTACACGTTTGATTGGCGGCGGGGTACCTGGAGGACCTCCTCCCGCGGCTCCTAAACTGGAATCGTCGACTGATACTCTTCGTGCTGGCAGAGTGACCGAAGTAGCGGGAACTTGTACTATGGGCTGGACCGGGGGTACCGTAACAGGTGCTGTAACAGGTGCCCCGGTGGCTGGAAGAACAGGAATTACATTATTTACAGGAGCTGGCGGAGCAGGATTCGCATACTCTGGGACTGTGTCGTCCAAATAGGACGAGAGAAAAATATCAGCTGCGGTCGGTTTGTGACATAGCTTAATCGGAACTAATGGCGGCGGGAAATTACATGGTGCTTCCGGGGTTGCTTTTGGCAAGCCCTCGGCAAGAAGAGGATACATACCCTTAATGAGGGCATTTCTCTGTCGGTCTGACTGTTCGGCTTTAACTCGTTCACCTACTTCGATTAATTCCCTTTCCTGGGCTCTTTCTAAGGATTCTCTACTTAATTCTGACTTTCTGATTTCTTTTTCTGTTCTCCTGTGAGATTCTTTGCGCCATAACTCGATGGCGTCTTTCTGGGACTGTCTGGCTTTCTTTTTCCATAATGCTTCTTCTACTCGCATGATGCACTCGGCATCCCACGTACCTGATACGGGCCATCTATACTTTTCCTCTAACTGTTTGGTGTACTCCACCCATAAATCTAAATACAATATGGCACTTATGCCATGCTTTTGATACATAAAATGACCTGGACTGTCCCTAGGCGGGACAGGAACTGCTTCTTCTAACAGACCTTTTCTAGTTTTTAACTGACGTAACTTGGAGAACAGAGGCATGGCTGAACTGGAGTCTAGACACAATACAATACACAATGAACACGATGATTACTGAAAAACAACACATTCATACCACGACATTGAAAACACATTGAAGAACATTTAAAATAACAGTTCGGACAAAATACTACCTGGAGTACTGAAAACAGAATACATGAATTTCTCGAGAACAGAACTTGACTTAGAACAGAAACTAGAAGGACTAGATGCACTGCTAAAACAGTACGAAACTTACCGGTCCCATAAAGAGACACGTCAGGACCCGCATCCACCTAAGTGGACACTTCGTGTTGGATCTGCGTACCCAAACCCACGGACCAGAGACAAATTAATTGACCCTGTCTAGATACTACCCCAGCAACGGTACTCACCGGGCAGCAAGAACGGAAGGCCTCGGACTGGACTGGACTGCTACGACGACGGACGGACGAACTTCGGACTTCTGTTACGGGTGGGCCTCCGGATACCTCGGACCTTGGACTCTCGGCTTGGGCTCTGGTCGGGACTCGCCGCGTTCCTCCACCGCCTCGTCTGGACGCTGGACCGCAACCTCCGTCTCCTCCGTGGGCCTGAGGGATACTTGAAGCAGAAATATCTGCACGTGCACGGTATGGTTCCGTCACGGCTGCAGAGGATCAGGGGGCCTGCGTGGCTTCTCCGGCGCGTGGGGAAAGGGCAAGTCCCTATTCGGGCGCCATTATGTGGTAAATAAATAATTAATTACCGGTACTATTTTTGACTACAATAAATAAACGGTTTAGCTCAATAAATAAGAGTCAAGATACGAGGTAGCCAGAGTATACAGGCTTTAATCAAGCATAACGGGACAGGAACAGGACAGCCTGCATGGGAATGGGATGGCAGCTGCCGGGGGCAGGATCTGGGCAAGAGTGGCAACTTTTAACAACAGTGTACATATATATATAGTTAAACAAAACACATGGTATTCAATACAGTAGGCGTAGCAGTAGGCGGAGCTTTTAGCAGTCGCGAAAGATAAGGACTGAATGAGGTAACAAGAAGGCGTGAACAGGGCGTATACATAGACATGTGATGCAGATGTAACAGAATATGTCATAAACGGGGCGGAAACATAGAGGGGGCTACCTGAGCAGCTGGGACCTCTGACCTAGTGGTGCGCGCAAACTGACAATGACGTGTTACTAGGGAGAACAGGGGGGCTATGACTTCTGCGCTAGAAGAGGAGACGAAAGTCTGGAGTGTCAGAGCGACATGTACCTAAAGCCTATCTAGTATCTGGTGTTTAGAGAACATGTTGATAGAATCCAAAAGTTATCAGAGCAAAGGCTAACAGACACTAAGACTGGTGCATGCATTATTCTACATGTAGTGCGTGTTGAGGAATATTCTATGAATATTAATACAGTATTTCTCTTACATGGAGACATAAAGGCTAGACCATGACGGAAACTATTGATGTGATTCAGTAGCTTAGGAATGCAGAGAAGGAGGGCTGGACTGATAACTAGAATCATAACATACTCTTGGCAGACTGGCAGGCAGAGCCAGGCCGAGCCGGGCACTGCGAGGCAGGAAGTAAGTGAAGGGTCAGGGATGCAGGTGGGGGCTGTATCGCTCCTCGGAGAGGGTTCAGGAGACAGGAGCTGAATCTGAGTCCGGGCCCTTTTTGAGGCCTAGAAACGGGGACAATTCAATGAATTAACGTGCACACTGTAAAACGTGGCAACGTAGGTTCACATAGGCCTAATACTCGTAGCTTTCACGAGAACTGGAAACTGGCATACTAGAGATGGACACAACTGTAATTGCGTCTTTAATCGGTCATAGAGAATACATATGCATATTAATCATGCACATATAGCATAAGATGGGGAACACGTAGGGACACAGAACATGGCAAAATTTACTTTTCCACATATGGCTGGCTTCAAACTGGAATGGCATGGTGAGCAAAAAAACGATGGATTTAGGCCTAGATCTCTGTACTAGGGTGAATGTATGCCATTGTTCTGCATTCTGTCCATCACCTGTTGTTTTTTGCATATGTCACCCCGAGTGAGACGGGTATGCTCAGACATGAGTCCCGTGCTCTCAATGCCACTGGAATCAAGCTATCCAGGCTGATGAGGGCTGAAAGCCCAAAACTGCTCCTTGGATGCTTGTTTCCAGTCCAGGGAGGACCTGGCTTGGCAGTTCCGGCTGGACTGTTCCCATGGGGCACAGGGTCAAGACTGATTTGCATATGGCTGAGTTCAAACTGGAGTGGTATGGTGAGCCAAAAAACGATGGATTTAGTCCCAGATCTCTGTACTGGGGTAAATGTATGACATTGTTCTGCATTCTGTCCATCACCTGTTGTTTTTTGCATTTGTCACTCCGAGAGAGACAGGTATGCTCAAACATGAGTCCCGTGCTCTCCATGCCACTGGGATCAAGCTATCCAGGCTGATGAGGGCTGAAAGCCTGAAACCGGTCCTTGGATGCTTGTTTCCAGTCCAAGGAAGACCTGGCTTGGCAGTTTGGGCTGGACTGTTCCCATGGGCCATAGGGTCAAGACTGATTTGCATATGGCTGGGTTCAAACTGGAATGGCATGGTGAGCAAAAAAACGATGGATTTAGGCCCAGATCTCGGTACTGGGGTGAATGTATGACATTTTTCTGCATTCCGTCCATCACCTGTTGTTTTTTGCATTTGTCACCCCGAGTGAGATGGGTATGCTCAGACGTGAGTCCCATGCTCTCCATGCCTCTGGAATCAAGCTATCCAGGCTGATGAGGGCTGAAAGCCCGAAACCGGTCCTTGGATGCTTGTTTCCACTCCAGGGAGGACCTGGCTTGGCAGTTCGGGCTGGACTGTTTCCATGGGGCACAGGGTCAAGACTGATTTGCATATGGCTGGGTTCAAACTGGAGTGGTATGGTGAGCAAAAAAACGATGGATTTAGGCCCAGATCTCTGTACTGGGGTGAATGTATGACATTGTTCTGCATTCTGTCCATCACCTGTTGTTTTTTGCATTTGTCACCCCGAGTGAGACAGGTATGCTCAAACGTGAGTCCCGTGCTCTCCATGCCACTGGAATCAAGCTATCCAGGCTGATGAGGGCTGAAAGCCTGAAACCGGTCCTTGGATGCTTGTTTCCAGTCCAGGGAAGACCTGGCTTGGCAGTTCGGGCTGGACTGTTCCCATGGGGCACAGGGTCAAGACTGATTTGCATATGGCTGGGTTCAAACTGGAATGGCATGGTGAGCAAAAAAACAATGGATTTAGACCCAGATCTCTGTGCTGGGGTGAATGTATGACATTGTTCTGCATTCTGTCCATCACCTGTTGTTTTTTGCATTTGTCACCCCGAGTGAGACGGGTATGCTCAGATGTGAGTCCCGTGCTCTCCTTGCCACTGGAATCAAGCTATCCAGGCTGATGAGGGCTGAAAGCCCGAAACCGGTCCTTGGATGCTTGTTTCCAGTCCAGGGAGGACCTAGCTTGGCAGTTCGGGCTGGACTGTTCCCATTGGGCACAGGGTCAAGACTGATTTGCATATGGCTGGCTTCAAACTGGAATGGCATGGTGAGCAAAAAAACGATGGATTTAGGCCCAGATCTCTGTACTGGGGTGAATGTATGACATTGTTCTGCATTCTGTCCATCACCTGTTGTTTTTTGCATTTGTCACCCCGAGTGAGACGGGTATGCTCAGACGTGAGTCCCGTGCTCTCCATGCCACTGGAATCAAGCTATCCAGGCTGATGAGGGCTGAAAGCCCAAAACCGGTCCTTGGATGCTTGTTTCCAGTCCAGGGAAGACCTGGCTTGGCAGTTCGGGCTGGACTGTTCCCATGGGGAAAAGGGTCAAGACTGATTTGCAGATGGCTGGTTTCAAACTAGAATGGCATGGTGAGCAAAAAAAACGATGGATTTAGGCCCAGATCTCTGTACTGGGGTGAATGTATGACATTGTTCTGCATTCTGTCCATCACCTGTTGTTTTTTGCATTTGTCACCCCGAGTGAGACGGATATGCTCAGACGTGAGTCCCATGCTCTCCATGCCACTGGAATCAAGCTATCCAGGCTGATGAGGGCTGAAAGCCCGAAACCGGTCCTTGGATGCTTGTTTCTAGTCCAGGGAGGACCTGGCTTGGCAGTTCGGGCTAGACTGTTCCCATGGGGCACAGGGTCAAGACTGATTTGCATATGGCTGGGTTCAAACTGGAATGGCATGGTGAGCAGAAAAACAATGGATTTAGACCCAGATCTCTGTGCTGGGGTGAATGTATGACATTGTTCTGCATTCTGTCCATCACCTGTTGTTTTTTGCATTTGTCACCCCACGTGAGACGGGTATGCTCAGACGTGAGTCCCGTGCTCTCCATGCCACTGGAATCAAGCTATCCAGGCTGATGAGGGCTGAAAGCCCGAAACCGGTCCTTGGATGCTTGTTTCCAGTCCAGGGAGTACCTGGCTTGGCAGTTCGGGCTGGACTGTTCCCATGGGGCACATGGTCAAGACTGATTTGCATATGGCTGGGTTCAAACTGGAATGGCATGGTGAGCAAAAAATCGATGGATTTAGGCCCAGATCTCTGTACTGGGGTGAATGTATGACATTGTTCTGCATTCTGTCCATCACCTGTTGTTTTTTGCATTTGTCACCCCGGGTGAGACGGGTATGCTCAGACGTGAGTCCCGTGCTCTCCATGCCACTGGAATCAAGCTATCCAGGCTGATGAGGGCTGAAAGCCCGAAACCGGTCCTTGGATGCTTGTTTCCAGTCCAGGGAGGACCTAGCTTTGCAGTTCGGGCTGGACTGTTCCCATTGGGCACAGGGTCAAGACTGATTTGCATATGGCTGGCTTCAAACTGGAATGGCATGGTGAGCAAAAAAACGATGGATTTAGGCCCAGATCTCTGTACTGGGGTGAATGTATGACATTGTTCTGCATTCTGTCCATCACCTGTTGTTTTCTGCATTTGTCACCCCGAGTGAGACGGGTATGCTCAGACGTGAGTCCCGTGCTCTCCATGCCACTGGATTCAAGCTATCCAGGCTGATGAGGGCTGAAAGCCCGAAACCGGTCCTTGGATGCTTGTTTCCAGTCCAGGGAGGACCTGGCTTGGCAGTTCGGGCTGGACTGTTCCCATGGGGCACAGGCTCATGACTGATTTGCATATGGCTGGGTTCAAACTGGAATGGCATGGTGAGCAAAAAAACGATGGATTTAGGCCCAGATCTCTGTACTGGGGTGAATGTATGACATTGTTCTGCATTCTGTCCATCGCCTGTTGTTTTTTGCATTTGTCAAACCAAGTGAGACGGGTATGCTCAGACGTTAGTCCCGTGTTCTCCATGCCACTGGAATCAAGCTATCCAGGCTGATGAGGGCTGAAAGCCCGAAACCGGTCCTTGGATGCTTGTTTCCAGTCCAGGGAAGACCTGGCTTGGCAGTTCGGGCTGGACTGTTCCCATGGGGCAAAGGGTCAAGACTGATTTGCAGATGGCTGGTTTCAAACTGCAATGGCATGGTGAGCAAAAAAACGATGGATTTAGGCCCAGATCTCTGTACTGGGGTGAATGTATGACATTGTTCTGCATTCTGTCCATCACCTGTTGTTTTTTGCATTTGTCACCCCGAGTGAGACGGATATGCTCAGACGTGAGTCCCATGCTCTCCATGCCACTGGAATCAAGCTATCCAGGCTGATGAGGGCTGAAAGCCCGAAACCGGTCCTTGGATGCTTGTTTCCAGTCCAGGGAGGACCTGGCTTGGCAGTTCGGGCTAGACTGTTCCCATGGGGCACAGGGTCAAGACTGATTTGCATATGGCTGGGTTCAAACTGGAATGGCATGGTGAGCAAAAAAACAATGGATTTAGACCCAGATCTCTGTGCTGGGGTGAATGTATGACATTGTTCTGCATTCTGTCCATCACCTGTTGTTTTTTGCATTTGTCACCCCACGTGAGACGGGTATGCTCAGACGTGAGTCCCGTGCTCTCCATGCCACTGGAATCAAGCTATCCAGGCTGATGAGGGCTGAAAGCCCGAAACCGGTCCTTGGATGCTTGTTTCCAGTCCAGGGAGGACCTGGCTTGGCAGTTCGGGCTGGACTGTTCCCATGGGGCACATGGTCAAGACTGATTTGCATATGGCTGGGTTCAAACTGGAATGGCATAGTGAGCAAAAAATCGATGGATTTAGGCCCAGATCCCTGTACTGGAGTGAATGTATGACATTGTTCTGCATTCTGTCCATCACCTGTTGTTTTTTGCATTTGTCACCCCGAGTGAGACGGGTATGCTCAGACGTGAGTCCCGTGCTCTCCATGCCACTGGAATCAAGCTATCCAGGCTGATGAGGGCTGAAAGCCCGAAACCGGTCCTTGGATGCTTGTTTCCAGTCCAGGGAGGACCTGGCTTGGCAGTTCGGGCTGGACTGTTCCCATGGGGCACAGGGTCAAGACTGATTTGCAGATGGCTCGGTTCAAACTGGAATGGCATGGTGAGCAAAAAAACGATGGATTTAGGCCCAGATCTCTGTACTGGGGTGAATGTATGACATTGTTCTGCATTCTGTCCATCACCTGTTGTTTTTTGCATTTGTCACCCCGAGTGAGACGGATATGCTCAGACGTGAGTCCCATGCTCTCCATGCCACAGGAATCAAGCTATCCAGGCTGATGAGGGCTGAAAGCCCGAAACCGGTCCTTGGATGCTTGTTTCCAGTCCAGGGAGGACCTGGCTTGGCAGTTCGGGCTAGACTGTTCCCATGGGGCACAGGGTGAAGACTGATTTGCATATGGCTGGGTTCAAACTGGAATGGCATGGTGAGCAAAAAAACAATGGATTTAGACCCAGATCTCTGTGCTGGGGCGAATGTATGACATTGTTCTGCATTCTGTCCATCACCTGTTGTTTTTTGCATTTGTCACCCCGAGTGAGACGGATATGCTCAGACGTGAGTCCCATGCTCTCCATGCCACTGGAATCAAGCTATCCAGGCTGATGAGTGCTGAAAGGCCGAAACCGGTTCTTGGATGCTTGTTTCCAGTCCAGGGAGGACCTGGCTTGGCAGTTCGGGCTAGACTGTTCCCATGGGGCACAGGGTCAAGACTGATTTGCATATGACTGGGTTCAAACTGGAATGGCATGGTGAGCAAAAAAACAATGGATTTAGACCCAGATCTCTGTGCTGGGGTGAATGTATGACATTGTTCTGCATTCTGTCCATCACCTGTTGTTTTTTGCATTTGTCACCCCACGTGAGACGGGTATGCTCAGACGTGAGTCCCGTGCTCTCCATGCCACTGGAATCAAGCTATCCAGGCTGATGAGGGCTGAAAGCCCGAAACCGGTCCTTGGATGCTTGTTTCCAGTCCAGGGAGGACCTGGCTTGGCAGTTCGGGCTGGACTGTTCCCATGGGGCACATGGTCAAGACTGATTTGCATATGGCTGGGTTCAAACTGGAATGGCATAGTGAGCAAAAAATCGATGGATTTAGGCCCAGATCTCTGTACTGGGGTGAATGTATGACATTGTTCTGCATTCTGTCCATCACCTGTTGTTTTTTGCATTTGTCACCCCGAGTGAGACGGGTATGCTCAGACGTGAGTCCCCGTGCTCTCCATGCCACTGGAATCAAGCTATCCAGGTTGATGAGGGCTGAAAGCCCGAAACCGGTCCTTGGATGCTTGTTTCCAGTCCAGGGAGGACCTGGCTTAGCAGTTCGGGCTGGACTGTTCCCATGGGGCACAGGGTCAAGACTGATTTGCATATGGCTAGCTTCAAACTGGAATGGCATGGTGAACAAAAAAACGATGGATTTAGGCCCAGATCTCTGTACTGGGGTGAATGTATGACATTGTTCTGCATTCTGTCCATCATCTGTTGTTTTTTGCATTTGTCACCCCGAGTGAGACGGGTATGCTCAGACGTGAGTCCCGTGCTCTCCATGCCACTGGAATCAAGCTATCCAGGCTGATGAGGGCTGAAAGACCAAAACCGGTCCTTGGATGCTTGTTTCCAGTCCAGGGAGGACCTGGCTTGGCAGTTCGGGCTGGACTGTTCCCATGGGGCACAGACTCATGACTGATTTGCATATGGCTGGGTTCAAACTGGAATGGCATGGTGAGCAAAAAATCGATGGATTTAGGCCCAGATCTCTGTACTGGGGTGAATGTATGACATTGTTCTGCATTCTGTCCATCGCCTGTTGTTTTTTGCATTTGTCAACCCGAGTGAGACGGGTATGCTCAGACGTTAGTCCCGTGTTCTCCATGCCACTGGAATCAAGCTATGCAGGCTGATGAGGGCTGAAAGCCCGAAACCGGTCCTTGGATGGTTGTTTCCAGTCCAGGGAAAACCTGGTTTGGCAGTTCGGGCTGGACTGTTCCCATGGGGCACAGGGTCAAGACTGGTTTGTAGATGGCTGAGTTCAAACTGGAATGGCATGGTGAGCAAAAAAACGATGGATTTAGGCCCAGATCTCTGTACTGGGGTGAATGTATGACATTGTTCTGCATTCAGTCCATCACCTGTTGTTTTTTGCATTTGTCACCCCGAGTGAGACGGATATGCTCAGACGTGAGTCCCATGCTCTCCATGCCACTGGAATCAAGCCTTCCAGGCTGATGAGGGCTGAAAGCCCGAAACCGGTCCTTGGATGCTTGTTTCCAGTCCAGGGAGGACCTGGCTTGGCAGTTCGGGCTAGACTGTTCCCATGGGGCACAGGGTCAAGACTGATTTGCATATGGCTGGGTTCAAACTGGAATGGCATGGTGAGCAAAAAAACAATGGATTTAGACCCAGATCTCTGTGCTGGGGTGAATGTATGACAATGTTCTGCATTCTGTCCATCACCTGTTGTTTTTTGCATTTGTCACCCCATGTGAGACGGGTATGCTCAGATGTGAGTCCCGTGCTCTCCATGCCACTGGAATCAAGGTATCCAGGCTGAAAGCCTGAAACCGGTTCTTGGATGCTTGTTTCCAGTCCAGGGAGGACCTGGCTTGGCAGTTCGGGCTGGACTGTTCCCATGGGGCACATGGTCAAGACTGATTTGCATATGGCTGGGTTCAAACTGGAATGGCATGGTGAGCAAAAAATCGATGGATTTAGGCCCAGATCTCTGTACTGGGGTGAATGTATGACATTGTTCTGCATTCTGTCCATCACCTGTTGTTTTTTGCATTTGTCACCCCGAGTGGGACGGGTATGCACAGACGTGAGTCCTGTGCTCTCCATGCCACTGGAATCAAGCTATCCAGGCTGATGAGGGCTGAAAGCCCGAAACCGGTCCTTGGATGCTTGTTTCCAGTCCAGGTAGGACCTGGCTTGGCAGTTCGGGCTGGACTGTTCCCATTGGGCACAGGGTCAAGAATGATTTGCATATGGCTGGCTTCAAACTGGAATGGCATGGTGAGTGTAGGAGAGTAGGGTCTGCTATCCTATGGTCACCCCAAGTTTTTGCTTTTTGCTTCACTGGTTTATGACTTAATGTGGCTGTGGCCCTGCTAATCAGACCCACAGCCTGCTGTTCTCTCTCTAAATCGTAACCCATGTACTTTAGGTGCATAACGAAATTGGAACTGGTTCACCTTATTGGCCCCTGTAACAGTGTACCCAGGTACCCAGGGCATAGGTGCTTCCAAGGCCTACCAGGGGCTGCAGCATGTATTGTGCCACCCCTGGCCTGGCCTCCATATTTGACACAACTGGCTGATCACTCAGCTGGGGTAAGTCTGTGTAACCACCCCTTACTTAGGTGTAGTATGCCTATACCTAACCTAAAATGGACACATATGTTCCTATCAGTCACTCCTATGGAAGGCCTCATCAATTATAGAGGCAGAGTGCTTGGAAATATGTGAGATGGTGCTCTGGCATGAGCTGAGCCTGTCTGCAGCTTTCGGAACCATGTCCTTTAGCTGTTTCATGATATTGCCGTACCATATACTCTTAAGTGCATTATGAACCTCGCGGTTAAATGCTATCTTAGGTTTGGCTTTATCAAAACATGTCGAGTAAGGTGTCATACGAATTGGAATACTACCCCCTCGCCAGTTCTGGCGACGGGGGTAGCATTCCACCCTTCTAGAGGGACACTACATGTACCTAGCCTGAACCCCGGTTAAAGTTAAACAGAGCCTTAGCATCTCAAAATGGATGCTGCCACCACAGACACAAGTCTGACCTCCTGCTGCTGGGAGTCCTTCCAGCGAGGGCAGCTTGGACAAAGGGTTTCCTGCCTGGGGAGGTGCTAGCACCACTCCAGACAGGATTTTGTGTATTGGGTAGGACAGGGCTGAAAAGAAACAGACATGCCTGGGGCACACAAGGTGTCCCTGTAAATAGGCCAGTTCAAACCGGTGCTGGGGCTTTCCAGCCCCAGTCCTGGCACGAAACTGGACAAAGGAAAGGGGGTGTAACCACCCCCCTTCCTGGTTCCACCCAGAGGAGGGACCTAGTAGGTGATCCGGCCCCCCAGATTCGAATAAGAGTGGGAGCTGTGTCCTGAGACTTCAGATCATTCTGAATCAACTTGAAATACAGAAGAAGACTGGACTTCGACATTCTGCTGCACAGAAGATGGAAGAGAATCTCCCTTGTGGCCAAGGAGTGACCACCCTGTGAACACAGGCACCAACCAGCAACTCGACGTCTGCTTTGCCGCCGCCTCCCGCCGGAGCCCGAGCCCAGAGCCTGACAAGACCCAGACTCCCAGACTTCTCACCGCCCGATCCACAGTCCCTGCAAAGAAGGGACCCGTGGAGGCACCGAGAGACGTGGGACCGGACATCATGGAAGACCCCCGAGATGCTGACTGCGCAGCATCAGAGGCACCCTCGATGCTGTGCTTTGGGGTTTGAGAAGCCCCAACCTCGAGCAGCCCTTGCACCGAAGATCAGCCCCCCAGCATCTCCACGATCTGCGTGGGGCCCTTTTGCATCGTGCCACTCGACACGCCATCCCGGCCACTTGCCACGTGGCTAGCGGCCATCTTGGCAAAGAAACCTACAACTTTCACTGCGGGTCTGGTTGTTCCAGACTTGCCCTAGCTCCTGTAAAAAGGAGTACCTGCTCTGACCTTGCTGGTCCGAGTAACAAGCCTTTCTTGATTCCTGCGTGGCTTGCATTAGCCAAGGCCTGTTTGCTTTTATCAAGTCGCCGACACCGCCAACAGCGAGAAGCCTGCGTGGGACAGCTCGTGACCGACTCCTGGACGTCTTCAACCCCTCGTTGCTGCAGAGAGAAGCTACACCTCGACGCCTGTTTGCACCCGACATCGCCTGGTTCCACTCTGGTTCCACGGTAGTCACTGGCTAGTGACTTTGAACATTGTCCCCTCTGCTTTCAGGTCTTCACCTCTTCAGATCCACCCTTGGATCCACCGGAACTCTTCACATCGAGCCGCCTGCAGCATCTTCAGCTCCAAGCACCATCGACCTGTGTGACGAAACCCGACACTACTTCGACCCTATGCACCCGCTTCCTGTGGGTGAGGTAACTCAGCTCCGCCGGTGTTTCCACACTGGTACACACCTCTAGTGTCTGTGTCTCAAGTTTCAGCTTTCTAGGTCACTCGGAAGGTTCCTTTCTAACTAACTTTGTACTTTTTACGCACCATTGACATTGCATTGGTAAAGCGTGCACTTTCCGCACTGCTCCAGAGTCCCGCGGGCCTTTCCCGACTTCTTCACTGCTAGTCCCGAACAGCTCCAGCTATTCCCCAGGCCCTAGGCCTCTTCACTTTCCCCATAGTGGTTCTTATACCACTATTTTAGTATATGGTTTAGGTGGCCCCTAGGGCTCATCCATATTGTGCAACTTTTGTGTATTTAAACTGTGTTTTGTTTTAACGCATTTGCTTCTGTGCTCATAAAGAGTATCAGGGATATTTGTAGTAATAAATCTATATATATTTTCAATATATATCTGTGTGGTGTCCTTTCATTTGGTATTCAAGGGATTGTATATGGTAAAACAGCTTGCTTCACATGCCTTTACAGAGTTTAGCCTAAGACTGCTTAGTCCATGCTACCCCTAGGATAGCTTGTCTATAAGGTTGACTTTACAACCTGCACCATAAGGGTTGCTTGGCATGATACAAGGTGATCACTAGAACTAGTGAGCATCATATATCAGGCCAACTTCTCACATTGGTGAGCAGCGGATTGGGATTTGAGCTGGCTGTTGTTTTACCATTACGATCTTTGAAAATATCATTTGAAAGATCATACAGGTACCTGATAGGTACACTAAAACAAGACTAGATATACTTAAGTTCTACTGAACTTAGTTGTTGTAGAGGATAGGGAGTAGCACACCCTGACTACAACTACTAGATAGGTTTTGTAGGAAAACACCAGTGTAGGTAGATTGCAACACATCCACCACACTAGAGCAATGTCTGGAGCAGAGGGATCCACTGGACTCATCTCTGCTGAGAGTGACCCTCCAAGGGCACCATCCAAATTTGCTACCTTTCCATTTAAGGAACTGAGGCAACTGTGTTCCATGAGAGGAATCAAAACAGGTCCTTCTCCTACAGCAGGACACCTCAGAGAGCTTTTAGACCAGTCTGAAGCTCTAAGGGACTCCAAACCAGGCCCCTCAGGGACTGGAGATGGAGGATCCCCCACTGAAGATGATAACTCTGATGCCCCTGCCCCTGTAGTTCAGGTAGATGAGGAAAACCAGACCCCTGGGAATACTCAGCCTGAGGAAGAAGAAGAGGAGGAGGAGGAGGAAGAGAGTGAATCTGATGATGGGACTAGCCAGGTGTTAGTTGGCAGACTTAACCAGGCTAATTTAAGCTTAATTGGGACTGAAGGTGGGTCCAACCCATTCAGACCCCCAAATGGACTTAACCAGGAGCATAGGAGGAGGAGGAATCACTCAGGTGAATCCAATACTTCCCATGTTTCTAGAGGTTCTCATGGCAACTCCAGAAGAGAGTTGACTAGCCCTCAGAGAAGGGAACATGAGGCCAAAATGAGAGAGGCTGAACTTAGGATCCAGAGACAAGAATTAGAAGTTGCCCTGGCCAAAGAGAAACTTGCTAGAGCAAGGCAGCCTAGAGAGAGTGGGTTAGAACCCACTGGTGGCAGCACTATCCCTAAGGATAAAGACAGGTCCTATTACAATAGAAACCTGAGTAAGATTGTGCCCCCCTACAAAGCTGGGGATGATATCCACAAGTGGATGACTGTACTTGAGAGAGCTTGCAAAGTACAGCAGGTTCCTCAGGAGCAGTGGGCAGCAATCTTGTGGCTCTCCTTTGAAGGTAGAGGCCGAGACAGACTCCTCACAGTTAGTGATGGGGAGTCTAGAAACTACCTGGTCCTGAAGAGTGCTCCGATTGATGGGTTAGGCTTAACCACTGAACAGTACAGGTTAATGTTCAGAGATACCCAGAAGACACAGACTCAGGACTGGTCTGAATTTGTTGAATGTGCCACTAAGGCTCTGGAGGGCTGGTTGCTGGGAAGTAAGGTTACAGACTATGAAGAATTGTACAATTTGCTTATGAGAGAACAGATTTTAAATAACTGTCAGCACCAGCAGTTGCATCAACATTTGGTTGACTCAGATCTAACCTCTCCCCAAGAATTGGGAAAGAGGGCAGACAAATGGGTTAGAACCAGAGTTAAAGAGTTAAGCATAAGAACCAGAACCAGAACCAGGGTGGTGACCAAAAGAAAACAGACCAGAAGGGTGGGGAGCAGAAAGCTAAGGACAAGAAGTCTTCAACAGGGCCCCAAACTAATACTGAGGGTGGGTCCCAAACTTCCAAGAAGAAGAAGAAAGAAGGTCAAAGAAAACCCTGGTGTAGCTTTTGCAAAAACACCACTCACTGGACAAGTGATTGTATAAAGGGTGGAGCCACCAACACTGCAGCCCCTAAGGCACCTGCACCCACTAGTACAGCTAGCAGTGTTGGACCACAGACTAAGGGGATAGTGGGTATCACCTTGGGAACTGATGGAGATTCTGACCTAGACAGAGTCCCCACACAGGCTGTTCTGATCTGTGATGGGGAGATTGATTTCTCCCCTAATGTCAGTCTCAATAACTTGGGCAAGTACAGACAGACACCTTTGATTAATGAAAAAGTGGCTCAAGCATACAGGGACACATGTGCCAGTGTCACTATGGTGACGCCTAGCTTTGTGGACCCTGGACAGTACATATCAGGTGATAATTACCTGGTGACCAATGCCAGCAATGTCACTACTACACATAGTGTGGCAATTGTTAACTTTTCCTGGGGAGGGGTAACTGGCCTAAAAAGAGTTGTGGTTAGTGCTGATCTCCCAGTAGAATGTTTGTTGGGCAATGACCTAGAGAGCTCTCTATGGTCAGAAGTTGAGTACAGGACTCATGCAGAGATGTTAGGGATATCATCACATGTCCTTGCTGTGACCAGGTCACAGGCCAAAAAGTGCCTCTCTGAACCTCAGGTCTTGGATCCTGGAACAATGGACCAAGTACCTTCCAAGACAAGGAACAGGAGGGCAAAGGCTGTGCCTTCCCAAATGCCTACAAGTGAGGATCAGCCTTCACAGGAAGATGATTCTGAGACCCCTGAAGGAACTGTCCCTATAGAACTTGAACCTGATCAGGTTGAGTTTCTGGGGACAGGGGGACCTTCTAGGGCAGACTTGGGGCAGGCTCAGTTATCCTGTCCTTCTCTTGAACCCCTCAGACAGCAGGCTGCTGCTGAGGCTGCTGGGAATGCTCAAGGTACCCATAAGGTTTATTGGGATGATGGGCTCCTTTATTCAGAGGGTAGAGACCCCAAGCCTGGTACAACCAGGAGGTTGGTCATACCTCAGCAATTTAGGGGCTTCCTTCTTACCTTGGCACATGATATTCCCTTAGCAGGACACCTAGGCCAGAACAAAACATGGGACAGACTTGTCTGTCACTTTCACTGGCCTCATATGTCAGAAGATACCAAGGAGTTCTGTCGCTCCTGTGTAACCTGCCAAGCAAGTGGCAAAGCAGGTGGTACCACAAAGGCCCCCCTAATACCACTACCTGTGGTGGGGGTGCCCTTTGAAAGACTGTGGATTGACATTGTTGGTCCAATGGATCCCCCTACAGCATCTGGGCACAGATTCATACTGGTGGTGGTGGACCATGCCACCAGGTACCCAGAGGCAATTCCACTTAGGACCACAACAGCTCCTGTTGTGGCCAGGGCCTTACTTGGATTTTCTCCAGAGTGGGGTTTCCTAAGGAGGTAGTATCTGATAGAGGTGCAAACTTCATGTCAGGTTACTTGACAGCTATGTGGAAGGAGTGTGGTGTTAACTATAAGTTCACCACTCCCTATCATCCACAATGCAATGGGCTTGTTGAGAGATTCAACAAGACCCTAAAGGGCATGATCAAAGGATTACCTTAGAAGCTCAGGCGAAGATGGGATATCCTTCTGCCCTGCCTTCTGTTTGCTTACAGAGAGGTCCCACAAAAAGGAGTTGGCTTCAGCCCCTTTGAATTGTTGTTTGGACATCCTGTAAGAGGACCCCTATGTCTGGTGAGGGAAGGATGGGAGTTACCTCTCAAAAAGTCCAAGCAAGACATAGTGGACTATGTACTTGGTCTCCGCTCCAGGATGGCTGAGTACATGGAGAAGGCCTCCAAAAGCCTTGAGGCTAGCCAGGCCTTACAGAAAGCCTGGCATGACCAAAAGGCTGTCCTGACTGAGTACCAGCCTGGACAGAAGGTATGGGTGTTGGAGCCAGTGGCCCCAGCAGCACTCCAAGACAGATGGTCTGGACCCCATACAATCATGGAGAAAAAGGGAGAGGTTACCTACTTGGTGGACCTTGGAACTCCCAGGAGCCCTTACAGGGTGCTCCATGTTAACAGGCTGAAAGCATATGTTGACAGGGCAGACATGGGCTTGCTCATGGCTACAGATGAGGGGCAGGAGGAAGAGAGTGACCCTCTCCCAGACCTGCTGACTCAGAACCCTGAGGATGGCTCAGTTGATGGTGTGGCCTTAGATGGCAGCCTCACTGAACATCAGCAACATGACTGTAGACAGGTTTTGCAGTCATTTCGACATATGTTCTCCCTGACACCCAGTCAGACTAACTGGTGTACCCATGTGGTGGACACTGGTGATAGTCTTCCTGTAAAGAACAAAATTTACAGGCAGCCTGACCATGTCAGAGACTGTATCAAGGCTGAGGTACAAAAGATGCTGGAGTTAGGTGTCATTGAGCCTTCAGAGAGCCCCTGGGCTAGCCCAGTGGTTCTGGTCCCCAAACCTCACACCAAAGATGGGAAGAGAGAGATGAGGTTCTGTGTGGACTACAGAGGACTCAATGCTGTCACTAGGACATATGCACACCCAATTCCAAGAGCAGATGAGCTCATAGACAAATTGGCTTCTGCCAAGTATTTGAGCACATTCGACTTGACAGCTGGCTACTGGCAAATCAGGTTAGCTGAGGAGTCTAAGGCCAAGACAGCATTTTCTACCCCCAGTGGGCATTACCAGTTTGTGGTGATGCCCTTTGGTTTGAAAAATGCACCTGCCACCTTCCAAAGGTTGGTGAATCAAGTCCTTACTGGGTTGGATGACTTTTGTGCAGCATATCTGGATGATATTGCTGTCTTTAGCTCCACCTGGGAGGATCACCTGGTCCACCTGAAGGAAGTGCTAGAGGCTCTGCAAAAGGCAGGCCTCACTATCAAGGCAACCAAGTGCCAGATAGGGCAGAGTAAGGTTGTGTACTTGGGCCACCTTGTGGGTGGAGGCCAAGTTCAACCACTGGAGAGTAAGATTCAGACCATAAAGGACTGGACTCCTCCAACTACCCAGAACCAGGTCAGAGCTTTCTTGGGCCTGACTGGGTACTACAGGAAGTTTGTTAAGAACTATGGGTCCATTGTGACTCCTCTTAATGATCTGACATCCAAGAAGATGCCCAAAAAGGTTCAGTGGACAGAATACTGTCAAAAGGCATTTGATGACCTGAAGAAGGCCATGTGCTCTGCACCTATCCTGAAGAGTCCTGACTACTCCAGAGAGTTTATTGTCCAAACAGATGCTTCTGAGTTGGGAGTGGGAGCTGTGCTTTCACAACTTAATGTAGATGGTCAAGACCAGCCCATTGCTTTCATTAGCAGAAGGCTGACCCCCAGAGAGAAACGTTGGTCAGCCATTGAGAGGGAGGCCTTTGCTGTGGTGTGGGCCCTGAAGAAGTTGAGACCATACTTGTTTGGCACTCACTTCAAGATTCAGACCGACCATAAGCCCCTCTTATGGCTTAATCAGATGAAGGGTGAAAACCCCAAACTGCTCAGGTGGTCCATTTCCCTACAGGGGATGGACTTTACAGTGGAGCACCGCCCAGGGACTGACCATGGTAATGCAGATGGTCTCTCCAGGTACTTCCACTTAGAACATGAAGACACAACTGGTCAAGGTTAGTCTAATGTCCCTGCGTTTGGGGGGGGGGGTTGTGTAGGAGAGTAGGGTCTGCTATCCTATGGTCACCCCAAATATTTGCTTTTTGCTTCACTGGTTTATGACTTAATGTGGCTATGGGCCTGCTAATCAGACCCACAGCCTGCTGTTCTCTCTCTAAATTGTAACCCATGTACTTTAGGTGCATAACGAAATTGGAACTGGTTCACCTTATTGGCCCCTGTAACAGTGTACCCAGGTACCCAGGGCATAGGTGCTTCCAAGGCCTACCAGGGGCTGCAGCATGTATTGTGCCACCCCTGGCCTGGCCTCCATATTTGACACAACTGGCTGATCACTCAGCTGGGGTAAGTCGGTGTAACCACCCCTTACTTAGGTGTAGTATGCCTATACCTAACCTAAAATGGACACATATGTTCCTATCAGTCACTCCTATGGAAGGCCTCATCAATCCTGGAGGCAGAGTGCTTGGAAATATGTGAGATGGTGCTCTGGCATGAGCTGAGCCTGTCTGCAGCTTTCGGAACCATGTCCTTTAGCTGTTTCATGATATTGCCATACCATATACTCTTAAGTGCATTATGAACCTCGCGGTTAAATGCTATCTTAGGTTTGGCTTTATCAAAACATGTCGAGTAAGGTGTCATACGAATTGGAATACTACCCCCTCGCCAGTTCTGGCGAAGGGGGTAGCATTCCACCCTTCTAGAGGGACACGACATGTACCTAGCCTGAACCCCGGTTAAAGTTAAACAGAGCCTTAGCATCTCAAAATGGATGCTGCCACCACAGACACAAGTCTGACCTCCTGCTGCTGGGAGTCCTTCCAGCGAGGGCAGCTTGGACAAAGGGTTTCCTGCCTGGGGAGGTGCTAGCACCACTCCAGACAGGATTTTGTGTATTGGGTAGGACAGGGCTGAAAAGAAACAGACATGCCTGGGGCACACAAGGTGTCCCTGTGCATAGGCCAGTTCAAACCGGTGCTGGCGCGAAACTGGACAAAGGAAAGGGGGTGTAACCACCCCCCTTCCTAGTTCCACCCAGAGGAGGGACCTAGTAGGTGATCCGGCCCCCCAGATTCGAATAAGAGTGGGAGCTGTGTCCTGAGACTTCAGATCATCCTGAATCAAATTGAAATACAGAAGAAGACTGGACTTCGACATTCTGCTGCACAGAAGACGGAAGAGAATCTCCCTTGTGGCCAAGGAGTGACCACCCTGTGAACACAGGCACCAACCAGCAACTCGACGTCTGCTTTGCCGCCGCCTCCCGCCGGAGCCCGAGCCCAGAGCCTGACAAGACCCAGACTCCCAGACTTCTCACCGCCCGATCCACAGTCCCTGCAAAGAAGGGACCCGTGGAGGCACCGAGAGACGTGGGACCGGACATCTTGGAAGACCCCCGAGACGCTGACTGCGCAGCATCAGAGGCACCCTCGACGCTGTGCTTTGGGGTTTGAGAAGCCCCAACCTCGAGCAGCCCTTGCACCGAAGATCAGCCCCCCAGCATCTCCACGATCTGCGTGGGGCCCTTTTGCATCGTGCCACTCAACGCGCCATCCCGGCCACTTGCCACGTGGCTAGCGGCCATCTTGGCAACGTAACCTACAACTTTTACTGCGGGTCTGGTTGCTCCAGACTTGCCCTAGCTCCTGTAAAAAGGAGTACCTGCTCTGACCTTGCTGGTCCGAGTAACAAGCCTTTCTTGATTCCTGCGTGGCTTGCATTAGCCAAGGCCTGTTTGCTTCTATCAAGTCGCCGACACCGCCAACAGCGAGAAGCCTGCGTGGGACAGCTCGTGACAGACTCCTGGACGTCTTCAACCCCTCGTGTCCACGTGGCTGCAGAGAGAAGCTACACCTCGACGCCTGTTTGCACCCGACATCGCCTGGTTCCACTCTGGTTCCACGGTAGTCACTGGCTAGTGACTTTGAACATTGTCCCCTCTGCTTTCAGGTCTTCACCTCTTCAGATCCACCCTTGGATCCACCGGAACTCTTCACATCGAGCCGCCTGCAGCATCTTCAGCTCCAAGCACCATCGACCTGCGTGACGAAACCCGACACTACTTCGACCCTATGCACCCGCTTCCTGTGGGTGAGGTAACTCAGCTCCGCCGGTGTTCCCACACTGGTACACACCTCTAGTGTCTGTGTCTCAAGTTTCAGCTTTCTAGGTCACTCGGAAGGTTCCTTTCTAACTAACTTTGTACTTCTTACGCACCATTGACATTGCATTGGTAAAGCGTGCACTTTCCGCACTGCTCCCGAGTCCCGCGGGCCTTTCCCGACTTCTTCACTGCTAGTCCCGAACAGCTCCAGCGATTCCCCAGGCCCTAGGCCTCTTCACTTTCCCCATAGTGGTTCTTATACCACTATTTTAGTATATGGTTTAGGTGGCCCCTAGGGCTCATCCATATTGTGCAACTTTTGTGTATTTAAACTGTGTTTTGTTTTAACGCATTTGCTTCTGTGCTCATAAAGAGTATCAGGGATATTTGTAGTAATAAATCTATATATATTTTCAATATATATCTGTGTGGTGTCCTTTCATTTGGTATTCAAGGGATTGTGTATGGTAAAACAGCTTGCTTCACATGCCTTTACAGAGTTTAGCCTAAGACTGCTTAGTCCATGCTACCCCTAGGATAGCTTGTCTATAAGGTTGACTTTACAACCTGCACCATAAGGGTTGCTTGGCATGATACAAGGTGATCACTAGAACTAGTGAGCATCATATATCAGGCCAACTTCTCACAGTCAGCAGAAAAACGATGGATTTAGGCCCAGATCTCTGTACTGGGGTGAATGTATGACATTGTTCTGCATTCTGTCCATCACCTGTTGTTTTTTGCATTTGTCACCCCATGTGAGACGGATATGTTCAGACGTGAGTCCCATGCTCTCCATGCCACTGGAATCAAGCTATCCAGGCTGATGAGGGCTGAAAGCCCGAAACCGGTCCTTGGATGCTTGTTTCCAGTCCAGGGAGGACCTGGCTTGGCAGTTCGGGCTGGACTGTTCCCATGGGGCACATGGTCAAGACTGATTTGTATATGGCTGGGTTCAAACTGGAATGGCATGGTGAGAAAAAAATCGATGGATTTAGGCCCAGATCTCTGTACTGGGGTGAATGTATGACATTGTTCTGCATTCTGTCCATCACCTGTTGTTTTTTGCATTTGTCACCCCGAGTGAGACGGGTATGCTCAGACGTGAGTCCCGTGCTCTCCATGCCACTGGAATCAAGCTATCCAGGCTGATGAGGGCTGAAAGCCCGAAACCGGTCCTTGGATGCTTGTTTCCAGTCCAGGGAGGACCTAGCTTTGCAGTTCGGGCTGGACTGTTCCATTTGGGCACAGGGTCAAGAACTGATTTGCATATGGCTGGCTTCAAACTGGAATGGCATGGTGAGCAAAAAAACGATGGATTTAGGCCCAGATCTCTGTACTGGGGTGAATGTATGACATTGTTCTGCATTCTGTCCATCACCTGTTGTTTTTTGCATTTGTCACCCCGAGTGAGACGGGTATGCTCAGACGTGAGTCCCGTGCTCTCCATGCCACTGGAATCAAGCTATCCAGGCTGATGAGGGCTGAAAGCCCGAAACTGGTCCTTGGATGCTTGTTTCCAGTCCAGGGAGGACCTGGCTTGGCAGTTGGGGCTGGACTGTTCCCATGGGGCACAGGCTCATGACTGATTTGCATATGGCTGGGTTCAAACTGGAATGGCATGGTGAGCAAAAAAACGATGGATTTAGGCCCAGATCTCTGTACTGGGGTGAATGTATGACATTGTTCAGCATTCTGTCCATCGTCTGTTGTTTTTTGCATTTGTCAAACCAAGTGAGACGGGTATGCTCAGACGTTAGTCCCGTGTTCTCCATGCCACTGGAATCAAGCTATCCAGGCTGATGAGGGCTGAAAGCCCGAAACCGGTCCTTGGATGCTTGTTTCCAGTCCAGGGAAGACCTGGCTTGGCAGTTCGGGCTGGGCTGTTCCCATGGGGCAAAGGGTCAAGACTGATTTGCAGATGGCTGGTTTCAAACTGGAATGGCATGGTGTGCAAAAAAACGATGGATTTAGGCCCAGATCTCTGTACTGGGGTGAATGTATGACATTGTTCTGCATTCTGTCCATCACCTGTTGTTTTTTGCATTTGTCACCCCGAGTGAGACGGATATGCTCAGACGTGAGTCCCATGCTCTCCATGCCACTGGAATCAAGCTATCCAGGCTGATGAGGGCTGAAAGCCCGAAACCGGTCCTTGGATGCTTGTTTCCAGTCCAGGGAGGACCTGGCTTGGCAGTTCGGGCTAGACTGTTCCCATGGGGCACAGGGTCAAGACTGATTTGCATATGGCTGGGTTCAAACTGGAATGGCATGGTGAGCGAAAAAACAATGGGTTTAGACCCAGATCTCTGTGCTGGGGTGAATGTATGACATTGTTCTGCATTCTGTCCATCACCTGTTGTTTTTTGCATTTGTCACCCCACGTGAGACGGGTATGCTCAGACGTGAGTCCCGTGCTCTCCATGCCACTGGAATCAAGCTATCCAGGCTGATGAGGGCTGAAAGCCCGAAACCGGTCCTTGGATGCTTGTTTCCAGTCCAGGGAGGACCTGGCTTGGCAGTTCGGGCTGGACTGTTCCCATGGGGCACATGGTCAAGACTGATTTGCATATGGCTGGGTTCAAACTGGAATGGCATGGTGAGCAAAAAATCGATGGATTTAGGCCCAGATCTCTGTACTGGGGTGTATGTATGACATTGTTCTGCATTCTGTCCATCACCTGTTGTTTTTTGCATTTGTCACCCCGAGTGGGACGGGTATGCACAGACGTGAGTCCCGTGCTCTCCATGACACTGGAATCAAGCTATCCAGGCTGATGAGGGCTGAAAGGCCGAAACCGGTCCTTGGATGCTTGTTTCCAGTCCAGGGAGGACCTGGCTTGGCAGTTCGGGCTGGACTGTTCCCATTGGGCACAGGGTCAAGAATGATTTGCATATGGCTGGCTTCAAACTGGAATGGCATGGTGAGCAACAAAACGATGGATTTAGGCCCAGATCTCTGTACTGGGGTGAATGTATGACATTGTTCTGCATTCTGTCCATCACCTGTTGTTTTTTGCATTTGTCACCCCGAGTGAGACGGATATGCTCAGACGTGAGTCCCATGCTCTCCATGCCACTGGAATCAAGCTATCCAGGCTGATGAGGGCTGAAAGTCCGAAACCAGTCCTTGGATGCTTGTTTCCAGTCCAGGGAGGACCTGGCTTGGCAGTTCGGGCTAGACTGTTCCCATGGGGCACAGGGTCAAGACTGATTTGCATATGGCTGGGTTCAAACTGGAATGGCAAGGTGAGCAAAAAAACAATGGATTTAGACCCAGATCTCTGTGCTGGGGTGAATGTATGACATTGTTCTGCATTCTGTCCATCACCTGTTGTTTTTTGCATTTGTCACCCCACGTGAGACGGGTATGCTCAGACGTGAGTCCCGTGCTCTCCATGCCACTGGAATCAAGCTATCCAGGCTGATGAGGGCTGAAAGCCCGAAAACCGTTCCTTGGATGCTTGTTTCCAGTCCAGGGAGGACCTGGCTTGGCAGTTCGGGCTGGACTGTTCCCATGGGGCACATGGTCAAGACTGATTTGCATATGGCTGGGTTCAAACTGGAATGGCATGGTGAGCAAAAAATCGATGGATTTAGGCCCAGATCTCTGTACTGGGGTGAATGTATGACATTGTTCTGCATTCTGTCCATCACCTGTTGTTTTTTGCATTTGTCACCCCGAGTGAGACGGGTATGCTCAGACGTGAGTCCCGTGCTCTCCATGCCACTGGAATCAAGCTATCCAGGCTGATGAGGGCTGAAAGCCCGAAACCGGTCCTTGGATGCTTGTTTCCAGTCCAGGGAGGACCTGGCTTGGCAGTTCGGGCTGGACTGTTCCCATGGGGCACAGGCTCATGACTGATTTGCATATGGCTGGGTTCAAACTGGAATGGCATGGTGAGCAAAAAAACGACGGATTTAGGCCCAGATCTCTGTACTGGGGTGAATGTATGACATTGTTCTGCATTCTGTCCATCGCCTGTTGTTGTTTGCATTTGTCAAACCAAGTGAGACGGGTATGCTCAGACGTTAGTCCCGTGTTCTCCATGCCACTGGAATCAAGCTATCCAGGCTGATGAGGGCTGAAAGCCCGAAACCGGTCCTTGGATGCTTGTTTCCAGTCCAGGGAAGACCTGGCTTGGCAGTTCGGGCTGGACTGTTCCCATGGGGCAAAGGGTCAAGACTGATTTGCAGATGGCTGGTTTCAAACTGGAATGGCATGGTGAGCAAAAAAACGATGGATTTAGGCCCAGATCTCTGTACTGGGGTGAATGTATGACATTGTTCTGCATTCTGTCCATCACCTGTTGTTTTTTGCATTTGTCACCCCGAGTGAGACGGATATGCTCAGACGTGAGTCCCATGCTCTCCATGCCACTGGAATCAAGCTATCCAGGCTGATGAGGGCTGAAAGCCCGAAACCGGTCCTTGGATGCTTGTTTCCAGTCCAGGGAGGACCTGGCTTGGCAGTTCGGGCTAGACTGTTCCAATGGGGCAAAGGGTCAAGACTGATTTGCATATGGCTGGGTTCAAACTGGAATGGCATGGTGACCAAAAAAACAATGGATTTAGACCCAGATCTCTGTGCTGGGGTGAATGTATGACATTGTTCTGCATTCTGTCCATCACCTGTTGTTTTTTGCATTTGTCACCCCACGTGAGACGGGTATGCTCAGACGTGAGTCCCGTGCTCTCCATGCCACTGGAATCAAGCTATCCAGGCTGATGAGGGCTGAAAGCCCGAAACCGGTCCTTGGATGCTTGTTTCCAGTCCAGGGAGGACCTGGCTTGGCAGTTCGGGCTGGACTGTTCCCATGGGGCACAGGGTCAAGACTGATTTGCAGATGGCTGGGTACAAACTGGAATGGCATGGTGAGCAAAAAAACGATGGATTTAGGCCCAGATCTCTGTACTGGGGTGAATGTATGACATTGTTCTGCATTCTGTCCATCACCTGTTGTTTTTTGCATTTGTCACCCCGAGTGAGACGGGTATGCTCAGACGTGAGTCCCGTGCTCTCCATGCCACTGGAATCAAGCTATCCAGGCTGATGAGGGCTGAAAGCCCGAAACCGGTCCTTGGATGCTTGTTTCCAGTCCAGGGAGGACCTGGCTTGGCAGTTCGGGCTGGACTGTTCCCATGGGGCACAGGGTCAAGACAGATTTGCAGATGGCTGGGTTCAAACTGGAATGGCATGGTGAGCAAAAAAACGATGGATTTAGGCCCAGATCTCTGTACTGGGGTGAATGTATGACATTGTTCTGCATTCTGTCCATCACCTGTTGTTTTTTGCATTTGTCACCCCGAGTGAGACGAATATGCTCAGACGTGAGTCCCATGCTCTCCATGCCACAGGAATCAAGCTATCCAGGCTGATAAGGGCTGAAAGCCCGAAACCGGTCCTTGGATGCTTGTTTCCAGTCCAGGGAGGACCTAGCTTGGCAGTTCGGGCTGGACTGTTCCCATTGGGCACAGGGTCTAGACTGATTTGCATATGGCTGGCTTCAAACTGGAATGGCATGGTGAGCAAAAAAACGATGGATTTAGGCCCAGATCTCTGTACTGGGGTGAATGTATGACATTGTTCTGCATTCTGTCCATCACCTTTTGTTTTTTGCATTTGTCACCCCGAGTGAGACGGGTATGCTCAGACGTGAGTCCCGTGCTCTCCATGCCACTGGAATCAAGCTATCCAGGCTGATGAGGGCTGAAAGCCCGAAACTTGTCCTTGGATGCTTGTTTCCAGTCCAGGGAGGGCCTGGCTTGGCAGTTCGGGCTCGACTGTTCCCATTGGGCACAGGGTCAAGAATGATTTGCATATGGCTGGCTTCAAACTGGAATGGCATGTTGAGCAAAAAAACGATGGATTTAGGCCCAGATCTCTGTACTGGGGTGAATGTATGACATTGTTCTGCATTCTGTCCATCACCTGTTGTTTTTTGCATTTGTCACCCCATGTGAGACGGATATGCTCAGACGTGAGTCCCATGCTCTCCATGCCACTGGAATCAAGCTATCTAGGCTGATGAGGGCTGAAAGCCCGAAAACGGTCCTTGGATGCTTGTTTCCAGTCCAGGGAGGACCTGGCTTGGCAGTTCGGGCTGGACTGTTCCCATGGGGCACATGGCCAAGACTGATTTGCATATGGCTGGGTTCAAACTGGAATGGCATGGTGAGCAAAAAAATCGATGGATTTAGGCCCAGATCTCTGTACTGGGGTGAATGTATGACATTGTTCTGCATTCTGTCCATCACCTGTTGTTTTTTGCATTTGTCACCCCGAGTGAGACGGGTATGCTCAGACGTGAGTCCCGTGCTCTCCATGCCACTGGAATCAATCTATCCAGGCTGATGAGGGGTGAAAGCCCGAAATCGATCCTTGGATGCTTGTTTCCAGTCCAGGGAGGACCTAGCTTGGCAGTTCGGGCTGGACTGTTCCCATTAGGCACAGGGTCAAGACTGATTTGCATATGGCTTGCTTCAAACTGGAATGGCATGGTGAGCAAAAAAACGATGGATTTAGGCCCAGATCTCTGTACTGGGGTGAATGTATGACATTGTTCTGCATTCTGTCCATCACCTGTTGTTTTTTGCATTTGTCACCCCGAGTGAGACGGGTATGCTCAGACGTGAGTCCCGTGCTCTCCATGCCACTGGAATCAAGCTATCCAGGCTGATGAGGGCTGAAAGCCCGAAACCGGTCCTTGGATGCTTGTTTCCAGTCCAGGGAGGACCTGGCTTGGCAGTTCGGGCTGGACTGTTCCCATGGGGCACAGGCTCATGACTGATTTGCATATGGCTGGGTTCAAACTGGAATGGCATGGTGAGCAAAAAAACAATGGATTTAGGCCCAGAACTTTGTACTGGGGTGAATGTGTGACATTGTTCTGCATTCTGTCCATCGCCTGTTGTTTTTTGCATTTGTCAACCCGAGTGAGACGGGTATGCTCAGACGTTAGTCCCATGTTCTCCATGCCACTGGAATCAAGCTATCCAGGCTGATGAGGGCTGAAAGCCCGAAACCGGTCCTTGGATGCTTGATTCCAGTCCAGGGAGGACCTGGCTTTGCAGTTCGGGCTGGACTGTTCCCATGGGACACAGAGTCAAGACTGATTTGCATATGGCTGGGTAAAAACTGGAATGGCATGGTGAGCAAAAAAACGATGGATTTAGGCCCAGATCTCTGTATTGGGGTGAATGTATGACATTGTTCTGCATTCTGTCCATCACCTGTTGTTTTTTGCATTTGTCACCCCGAGTGAGACGGGTATGCTCAGACGTGAGTCCCGTGCTCTCCATGCCAATGGAATCAAGCTATCCAGGCTGATGAGGGCTGAAAGCCCGAAACCGGTCCTTGGATGCTTGTTTCCAGTCCAGGGAGGACCTGGCTTGGCAGGTCGGGCTGGACTGTTCCCATGGGGCACAGGTTCAAGACTGATTTGCATATGGCTGGGTTCAAACTGGAATGGCATGATGAGCAAAAAAACGATAGATTTAGGCCCAGATCTCTCTACTGGGGTGAATGTATGACATTGTTCTGCATTCTGTCCATCACCTGTTGTTTTTTGCATTTGTCACCCCGAGTGAGACGGGTATGCTCAGACGTGAGTCCCGTGCTCTCCATGCCACTGGAATCAAGGTATCCAGGCTGATGAGGGCTGAAAGCCTGAAACCGGTCCTTGGATGCTTGTTTCCAGTCCAGGGAGGACCTGGCTTGGCAGTTCGGGCTGGACTGTTCCCATGGGGCACATGGTCAAGACTGATTTGCATATGTAAGAGGAATATGTCTGGTTTGTTCGTAGGGACGTAGCCTAGGCCTTTGTTCAAAACTTGTTTCTGCATTTCAGTTAGTGGCCAAGGAGATATGTTTATAACTAGGTCCCTCTCTTGCTGGTTGAGGCTTGACCCGCTGTCATGCTCCTGGTGTGCATTCTGGGGTCTGACTCGGGCACCGGTTGCCAGGTGACGTTGTTCCCTCTCTTGTTCCTGCCCCTGTTGGATCCTGGGCCCCATGATAAAAAAGGTTGTTGATTTTGTTGTGGCACGGTGGATTGGTCTTCCCCCCATTGTGGGTACATTGGTCCCATCTGTGGTGGGCCATACTGGTATTGAGGAAACTGGAAAGGACCCTGAAACGGGTTGAACATGGGTGGTCCTTGGAAACCCCGCCATCCTCTTTGGCGTGGATACTGGTTTCTCTGTTGGCGGTAACCGCCCCTTTGTTGTCTTTTGTTCCTGAATCCCCCGAGTTGGTACTGGAAGAACTCCCATCCGAGTTGACACTGTCAGCATCACTCACATTCCCACTAGCCACATAGTCTGCTTTGGTGTATGGGTAGGCCCATTCAGCTGTGAAACGGTCTTTGTCTTTTTTAAATTTATTAAATTTACTTTGTTTCAAAGTTGCCTCAAAATCTGACATTCGTTTATTGAGTTCTTCCAATCCTTTCTTTAAATCAGCGGGTTGGATGTATCCTTTTAGTTGGATTTCCAGTCTCTGTATCTCAATCTTTAATTCTTGGGATTTTTTACTTGCCGTCTGTACTATTAGTACCAACCAGTACAATGCCAGGAAATCAAGGACCAGGCTTTTTTAAAGGCGAGGTCATCTTGAAAGATAAAAGGTTCATTTTTTACTAGTAAACCCTGAGGGGCTAGTTTGTTCCTTAAATATTCCCTCATTAGTAGACCATGTAGGGCGGCTCTGATCTGTACTTTCCGTACATTCGTCAATTCATCCCAATCCCCTAGCGTGGGGGCTGGGTTGTCAGTACTTAAACCCTCGAATGGATTATCCTGCGCCAAAATTCTGTCAATCTCATCCTCAGTAAATGTTAGCCCATGTTCATCCTCCATGATGGTTTCGGTGGGTGATCAATACAATGTTGAGTGTGAAGTGTGTCGCCAGAAAAAGTGTTGTTCAGTAAGGGAGGGGCTCCCACAGCTGTGCGCTGTCTACAAATAATAATTAACAGAAGGGGGGAGGGAGAGGGAATAGTGGATTCTGTCTCCCCTGGCAATATTCATAAACAAAATGGAATCCACTCAGTGGGGTACGGTTGTTACCACAATGGTGGGGAGCAACCAGTGTTGTTAAAATACCCCTCACACACCAACAGGCCCCTTGGTGTCATGCTTCATCATCGGGGTCTTCGAAAACCTCTACGGGATGCGGCGTGCTACAACTCACGGCTACGTAGGAGCACTTATCTGTGAACTATGTGTTCGGTGTGTGTGAGTAAATAATGTGAGTGGTGAGGTGAAAGTGAAAAATTAAAAGATACCTGGCACGTGAGTACTGAAATTTTTTTTTATTTAGTCTCCGGCTGGTATCGTTAAAAGAGTGCTAGAGTGGTTGTTGTCTACTAATTAGGGTAAACCAACCATGTTAGTGCGTCGACATGTTTCGGAGTTAAAAAACTCCTTCTTCAGGACAAGGATGTGCACTACTTTATCCCCACCTTACTCACATGTATGTAGATATAAAAGTGTGCTCTACAAAAATAAGATTAGGTGATAATGTACCTATCTGTGTTTAATATAATAAGGTCCGTTGCGCCCAATTGGCGATTAGAGACACCTGAAAATAGAAAGGGTCAGGTAAAACAAAGTGTAATACATGTTTTAAACTAATACTGTGTAAATACACAGAAGGGTAACAAGGAACAAAAAGTGAAGGTCCAGGAACCCAAAAAGAAAAGAAAAAACGAACAACATATAGACTGAGACACACATTGATTCATAGTTTCTGATAAAGCCCTTAAAGGGGAAGTTTCTGACATTGATGTAATGCTTACTTATAGAAAGAGGTCAAATGGCCTCATGAGCCAAAACGTGATGAGGGGGTCCGTTCTACCCATTATGGCAACCTGTGAGGTATTCAAGGAAATGAATCAAAGCATCTAATCGCCAATTGGGCGCAACGGACCTTATTATATTAAACACAGATAGGTACATAATCACCTAATCTTATTTTTGTAGAGCACACTTTTATATCTACATACATGTGAGTAAGGTGGGGATAAGTAGTGCACATCCTCGTCCTGAAGAAGGAGTTTTTTAACTCCGAAACATGTCGACGCACTAACATGGTTGGTTTACCCTAATTAGTAGACAACAACCACTCTAGCACTCTTTTAACGATACCACCCGGAGACTAAATAAAAAAAAATTTCAGTACTCACGTGCCAGGTATCTTTTAATTTTTCACTTTCACCTCACCACTCACATTATTTACTCACACACACCGAACACATAGTTCACAGATAAGTGCTCCTACGTAGCCGTGAGTCGTAGCACGCCGCATCCCGTAGAGGTTTGCGAAGACCCCGATGATGAAGCATGACACCAAGGGGCCTGTTGGTGTGTGAGGGGTATTTTAACAACACTGGTTGCTCCCCACCATTGTGGTAACAACCGTACCCCACTGAGTGTATTCCATTTTGTTTATGAATATTGCCAGGGGAGACAGAATCCACTATTCCCTCTCCCTCCCCCCTTCTGTTAATTATTATTTTCAAACTGGAATGGCATGGTGAGCAAAAAAATCGATGGATTTAGGCCCAGATCTCTGTACTGGGGTGAATGTATGACATTGTTCTGCATTCTGTGCATCACCTGTTGTTTTTTGCATTTGTCACCCCGAGTGAGACGGGTATGCTCAGACGTGAGTCCCGTGCTCTCCATGCCACTGGAATCAATCTATCCAGGCTGATGAGGGGTGAAAGCCCGAAATCGGTCCTTGGATGCTTGTTTCCAGTCCAGGGAGGACCTAGCTTGGCAGTTTGGGCTGGACTGTTCCCATTGGGCACAGGGTCAAGACTGATTTGCATATGGCTTGCTTCAAACTGGAATGGCATGGTGAGCAAAAAAAACGATGTATTTAGGCCCAGATCTCTGTACTGGGGTGAATGTATGACATTGTTCTGCATTCTGTCCATCACCTGTTGTTTTTTGCATTTGTCACCCCGAGTGAGATGGGTATGCTCAGACGTGAGTTCCGTGCTCTCCATGCCACTGGAATCAATCTATCCAGGCTGATGAGGGGTGAAAGCCCGAAATCGGTCCTTGGATGCTTGTTTCCAGTCCAGGGAGGACCTAGCTTGGCAGTTCGGGCTGGACTGTTCCCATTGGGCACAGGGTCAAGACTGATTTGCATATGGCTTGCTTCAAACTGGAATGGCATGGTGAGCAAAAAAACAATGGATTTAGGCCCAGATCTCTGTACTGGGGTGAATGTATGACATTGTTCTGCATTCTGTCCATCACCTGTTGTTTTTTGCATTTGTCACCCCGAGTGAGACGGGTATGCTCAGACGTGAGTCCCGTGCTCTCCATGCCACTGGAATCAAGCTATCCAGGCTGAGGAGGGCTGAAAGCCCGAAACCGGTCCTTGGATGCTTGTTTCCAGTCCAGGGAGGACCTGGCTTGGCAGTTCGGGCTGGACTGTTCCCATGGGGCACAGGCTCATGACTGATTTGCATATGGCTGGGTTCAAACTGGAATGGCATGGTGAGCAAAAAAACAATGGATTTAGGCCCAGATCTCTGTACTGGGGTGAATGTATGACATTGTTCTGCATTCTGTCCATCGCCTGTTGTTTTTTGCATTTGTCAACCCGAGTGAGACGGGTATGCTCAGACGTTAGTTCCGTGTTCTCCATGCCACTGTAATCAAGCTATCCAGGCTGATGAGGGCTGAAAGCCCGAAACCGGTCCTTGGATGCTTGATTCCAGTCCAGGGAGGTCCTGGCTTTGCAGTTCGGGCTGGACTGTTCCCATGAGACACAGAGTCAAGACTGATTTGCATATGGCTGGGTAAAAACTGGAATGGCATGGTGAGCAAAAAAACGATGGATTTAGGCCCAGATCTCTGTATTGGGGTGAATGTATGACATTGTTCTGCATTCTGTCCATCACCTGTTGTTTTTTGCATTTGTCACCCCAAGTGATACGGGTATGCTCAGACGTGAGTCCCGTGCTCTCCATGCCAATGGAATCAAGCTATCCAGGCTGATGAGGGCTGAAAGCCCGAAACCGGTCCTTGGATGCTTGTTTCCAGTCCAGGGAGGACCTGGCTTGGCAGGTCGGGCTGGACTGTTCCCATGGGGCACAGGTTCAAGACTGATTTGCATATGGCTGGGTTCAAACTGGAATGGCATGATGAGCAAAAAACCGATAGATTTAGGCCCAGATCTCTCTACTGGGGTGAATGTATGACATTGTTCTGCATTCTGTCCATCACCTGTTGTTTTTTGCATTTGTCACCCCGAGTGAGACGGGTATGCTCAGACGTGAGTCCCGTGCTTTCCATGCCACTGGAATCAAGCTATCCAGGTCCTTGGATGCTTGTTTTCAGTCCAGGGAGGACCTTGCTTGGCATTTCGGGCTGGACTGTTCCCATGGGGCACAGGGTGAAGACTGATTTGCATATGGCTGGTTTCAAACTGGAATGACATGGTGAGCAAAAAAACGATGGATTTAGGCCCAGATCTTTGTACTGGGGTGAATGTATGACAATTTCTGCATTCTGTCCATCACCTGTTGTTTTTTGCATTTGTCACCCGAGTGAGACGGGTATGCTCAGACGTGAGTCCTGTGCTCTCCATGCCACTGGAATCAGCTATCCAGGCTGATGAGGGCTGAAAGCCCGAAACCGGTCCTTGGATGCTTGTTTCCAGTCCAGGGAGGACCTGGCTTGGCAGTTCTGGCTGGACTGTTCCCATTGGGCACAGGGTCAAGACTGATTTGCATATGGCTGGTTTCAAACTGGAATGGCATGGTGAGCAAAAAAACGATGGATTTAGGCCCAGATCTCTGTACTGGGGTGAATGTATGACATTGTTCTGCATTCTGTCCATCACCTGTTGTTTTTTGCATTTGTCACCCCGAGTGAGACGGGTATGCTCAGACGTGAGTCCCGTGCTCTCCATGCCACTGGAATCAAGCTATCCAGGCTGATGAGGGCTGAAATCCCAAAACCGGTCCTTGGATGCTTGTTTCCAGTCCAAGGAGGACTGGCTTGGCAGTTCGGGCTGGACTGTTCCCATGGGGCACAGGGTCAAGACTGATTTGCATATGGCTGGGTTCAAACTGGAATGGCATGGTGAGCAAAAAAATGATGGATTTAGGCCCAGATCTCTGTACTGGGGTGAATGTATGACATTGTTCTGCATTTTGTCCATCACCTGTTGTTTTTTGCATTTGTCACGCCTAGTGAGACGGGTATGCTCAGACGTGAGTCCCGTGCTCTCCATGCCACTGGAATCAAGCTATCCAGGCTGATGAGGGCTGAAAACCCGACACCGGTCCTTGGATGCTTGTTTCCAGTCCAGGGAGGACCTGGCTTGGCAGTTCGCGCTGGACTGTTCCTATGGGGCACAGGGTCAAGACTGATTTGCATATGGCTGGGTTCAAACTGGAATGGCATGGTGAGCAAAAAAACGATGGATTTAGGCCCAGATCTCGGTACTGGGGTGAATGTATGACATTGTTCTGCATTCTGTCCATCACCTGTTGTTTTTTGCATTTGTCACCCCGAGTGAGACGGGTATGCTCAGACGTGAGTCCCGTGCTCTCCATGCCACTGGAATCAAGCTATCCAGGCTGAGGAGGGCTGAAAGCCCGAAACCGGTCCTTGGATGCTTGTTTCCAGTCCAGGGAGGACCTGGCTTGGCAGTTCGGGCTGGACTGTTCCCATGGGGCACAGGCTCATGACTGATTTGCATATGGCTGGGTTCAAACTGGAATGGCATGGTGAGCAAAAAAACAATGGATTTAGGCCCAGATCTCTGTACTGGGGTGAATGTATGACATTGTTCTGCATTCTGTCCATCGCCTGTTGTTTTTTGCATTTGTCAACCCGAGTGAGACGGGTATGCTCAGACGTTAGTCCCGTGTTCTCCATGCCACTGTAATCAAGCTATCCAGGCTGATGAGGGCTGAAAGCCCGAAACCGGTCCTTGGATGCTTGATTCCAGTCCAGGGAGGTCCTGGCTTTGCAGTTCGGGCTGGACTGTTCCCATGAGACACAGAGTCAAGACTGATTTGCATATGGCTGGGTAAAAACTGGAATGGCATGGTGAGCAAAAAAACGATGGATTTAGGCCCAGATCTCTGTATTGGGGTGAATGTATGACATTGTTCTGCATTCTGTCCATCACCTGTTGTTTTTTGCATTTGTCACCCCAAGTGATACGGGTATGCTCAGACGTGAGTCCCGTGCTCTCCATGCCAATGGAATCAAGCTATCCAGGCTGATGAGGGCTGAAAGCCCGAAACCGGTCCTTGGATGCTTGTTTCCAGTCCAGGGAGGACCTGGCTTGGCAGGTCGGGCTGGACTGTTCCCATGGGGCACAGGTTCAAGACTGATTTGCATATGGCTGGGTTCAAACTGGAATGGCATGATGAGCAAAAAACCGATAGATTTAGGCCCAGATCTCTCTACTGGGGTGAATGTATGACATTGTTCTGCATTCTGTCCATCACCTGTTGTTTTTTGCATTTGTCACCCCGAGTGAGACGGGTATGCTCAGACGTGAGTCCCGTGCTTTCCATGCCACTGGAATCAAGCTATCCAGGCTGATGAGGGCTGAAAGCCCGAAACCGGTCCTTGGATGCTTGTTTTCAGTCCAGGGAGGACCTTGCTTGGCATTTCGGGCTGGACTGTTCCCATGGGGCACAGGGTGAAGACTGATTTGCATATGGCTGGTTTCAAACTGGAATGACATGGTGAGCAAAAAAACGATGGATTTAGGCCCAGATCTTTGTACTGGGGTGAATGTATGACAATTTCTGCATTCTGTCCATCACCTGTTGTTTTTTGCATTTGTCACCCGAGTGAGACGGGTATGCTCAGACGTGAGTCCTGTGCTCTCCATGCCACTGGAATCAGCTATCCAGGCTGATGAGGGCTGAAAGCCCGAAACCGGTCCTTGGATGCTTGTTTCCAGTCCAGGGAGGACCTGGCTTGGCAGTTCTGGCTGGACTGTTCCCATGGGGCACAGGGTCAAGACTGATTTGCATATGGCTGGTTTCAAACTGGAATGGCATGGTGAGCAAAAAAACGATGGATTTAGGCCCAGATCTCTGTACTGGGGTGAATGTATGACATTGTTCTGCATTCTGTCCATCACCTGTTGTTTTTTGCATTTGTCACCCCGAGTGAGACGGGTATGCTCAGACGTGAGTCCCGTGCTCTCCATGCCACTGGAATCAAGCTATCCAGGCTGATGAGGGCTGAAATCCCAAAACCGGTCCTTGGATGCTTGTTTCCAGTCCAAGGAGGACTGGCTTGGCAGTTCGGGCTGGACTGTTCCCATGGGGCACAGGGTCAAGACTGATTTGCATATGGCTGGGTTCAAACTGGAATGGCATGGTGAGCAAAAAAATGATGGATTTAGGCCCAGATCTCTGTACTGGGGTGAATGTATGACATTGTTCTGCATTTTGTCCATCACCTGTTGTTTTTTGCATTTGTCACCCCTAGTGAGACGGGTATGCTCAGACGTGAGTCCCGTGCTCTCCATGCCACTGGAATCAAGCTATCCAGGCTGATGAGGGCTGAAAACCCGACACCGGTCCTTGGATGCTTGTTTCCAGTCCAGGGAGGACCTGGCTTGGCAGTTCGCGCTGGACTGTTCCCATGGGGCACAGGGTCAAGACTGATTTGCATATGGCTGGGTTCAAACTGGAATGGCATGGTGAGCAAAAAAACGATGGATTTAGGCCCAGATCTCGGTACTGGGGTGAATGTATGACATTGTTCTGCATTCTGTCCATCACCTGTTGTTTTTTGCATTTGTCACCCCGAGTGAGACGGGTATGCTCAGACGTGAGTCCCGTGCTCTCCATGCCACTGGAATCAAGCTATCCAGGCTGATGAGGGCTGAATGCCCGAAACCGGTCCTTGGATGCTTGTTTCCAGTCCAGGGAGGACCTGGCTTGGCAGTTTGGGCTGGACTGTTCCCATGGGGCACAGGGTCAAGACTGATTTGCATATGGCTGGGTTCAAACTGGAATGGCATGGTGAGCAAAAAAACGATGGATTTAGGCCCAGATCTCGGTACTGGGGTGAATGTATGACATTGTTCTGCATTCTGTCCATCACCTGTTGTTTTTTGCATTTGTCACCCCGAGTGAGACGGGTATGCTCAGACGTGAGTCCCGTGCTCTCCATGCCACTGGAATCAAGCTATCCAGGCTGATGAGGGCTGAATGCCCGAAACCGGTCCTTGGATGCTTGTTTCCAGTCCAGGGAGGACCTGGCTTGGCAGTTTGGGCTGGACTGTTCCCATGGGGCACAGGGTCAAGACTGATTTGCATATGGCTGGGTTCAAACTGGAATGGCATGGTGAGAAAAAAACGATGGATTTAGGCCCAGATCTCTGTACTGGGGTGAATGTATGACATTGTTCTGCATTCTGTCCATCACCTGTTGTTTTTTGGCACCTTAGGCACAGCACCTACGCCCTAGGCTCAAGTCCTTCACAACTCCTGGGCTGTTCTGCTGGTGCACCTTCCTTCTTTCGTGGGCGCAGGTTGGACCTGGTGATTCGAGGCACTGTCTTATCAACAAAAAGGGGTAGAAACTCAGGCTCAATTGGGCATTGAGACTCATACTCTTGTGCACCAGATGTGGGAGTATCCAGGGCAGCCCTTATTTCTGGGGGGACAGTCTCAAGCAGAGCCGTGTCTCTTTCCTCGTCTGTCTGCACCCACCTCAGTCGGGTGTCAGAGAAGGGAACAAAGTGGGGCACACG
Organism: Lissotriton helveticus; assembly: GCF_964261635.1. Taxonomy (NCBI): domain Eukaryota; kingdom Metazoa; phylum Chordata; class Amphibia; order Caudata; family Salamandridae; genus Lissotriton; species Lissotriton helveticus. The sequence continues at coordinate 1,089,331,785 of NC_136059.1, read as the reverse complement.
CTCTCCTTCTTGGTCAGCAATGCCTTCGAGGGTCCATCAATCATACGGAGGAGAGAGAGGGACCCATTTGATGTGGTTGGCATGCACCCAATGCTTTTGGCCTTCAAGCTTAACAGCTGTGCGGGTGGCTAGCAGGACAAGCAGGAGCCCCTTCCACCTCGGCTCCAGGCAGTATCTCCTTTGGAAGTTCTTTACAAGAACAAAATCCCCAGGCAGTAGCTTATGCCCAGGCCCCTCTGGTACTGGTTGCAGCGTGGCGTGAACCTATTAGTTTATAGAATGGAGATCTTTAGACAGTTGATACAGATAATGTATAAGCAGGGGGTACTCTCTCTCGGAAAACCGCTTGGGTCGTGAAATGCCCCAGACATTAGGGGGGCGTCCGAAGACCACCTCACAAGGGGATAACCCTGTCCTAGATTGCGCTGTCGCCCTGGAAGATCATAAAGCCAAATGTAACGCATCTGGCCATCGCAATCCTGTGCTTTCTTGAACCTTTGCTAGATTCAGTTTGAAAGTACCATTGTACTTCTCAACAAGGCCTGCTGACTGGGGTTGATTCACTGCATGAAACTCCTGCCTAATATGCAAGCCTTTGCACATCAATTCAATGACTTTTGAATTGAAGTGACTTCCGTTGTCACTCCAAATCACACGTGGCAATCTATAGCGTGGGAAGAACTCTTTTAAGAGTGCCTTCACCGTCGCCATAGCTGTATTCTCTATGGTGGGATAAGCCCCAATCCATTTACTGAATACAGAAATAACTGCTACCACATACTTCAAATTGTTAACTCATTCCATTTAGATGAAATCCATCTGGAGAACCTCGAAAGGGAAGGAAGGTGGTGCAAAGTTACCTCCGGGTGTAGGAGTACCTTTACCAGGATTATGCTTCAAACAAATGATACAATGCTTCACTAGGTGTGTGGCTACCTTAGATATATTATTGTTCTACCATACTGGCTCCAGTAGTTTACATATTGCTTTGGCGCTAATGTGTGCTGGGCAGTGGGCCATGGTAACAACAGAGAGCACATACACATTGGGCAGCAACCATTGCTGTTTCCCAGACAAGTCCGTCCAGCACCCATCCTCATCCAAACGCCATGTACTCTCCTCCCATATTGCCAATTTCTCTAGGGTCGCCTCACCCTGAATTTTCCTGACATTTTCCAATGTGTCCTCGAACATTCCATTATCTGGGACCCACATAGTGGGACCTGCCAAAAACATCTTTTTCATTTTTCATCGAGCTGTCTCCTTAGCTGTCTGATCTGCAAACGCATTTCACCTCCCAACATCGTCTGTGATGGCTTTATGAGCGCTACATTTTATTATTGCTAACTTATCAGGAAGTGTCAATGTGAACAGCAATCTATGTATCAGTCGGCTGTTCTGTATTCGCAGCCCATGCGAAGTCAAGAACCCTCTCTCCGCCCAGAGGCGCCCAAAATTTTTGGCCACCCCAAAGGCGTACTGGCTGTCGGTGTAAACATTAACAGGCAGTCCCTCACTCAACTCACAAGTTCTAAGGAGAGCAACCAACTCTGCAGTTGAGCCGATTGGTATGGGATACAGGATGTCTCAATTACAGTGTGCAACTTTGTGATTGCATAGGCTGCAGTGGTAGTACCATCTGATAGTTTGAAACAAGACCCATCGACATATAGTTTCCCTTGGGGGTCAGATAAGGGAACATTAGTCAGGTCTACCCATCCTTTTGTTTCTTCTTCAGTCCAAAATAAATAATCATGGACATCAATGTCCTTTTCTTCCGAAGGGAGGGGTAGTACGGTGGCTGGGTTCAGAGTGGCACATCGTTTGATTGTAATGTGCGAAGCAAAAAAGGTTATTCATATCCTGTCAGACGGGCACTAGTAAGGTACTGCGTCTTTGTCTTATTCAATAGCGTATCCACAGCATGAGGTGCCCCTAATGTGAGATCAGTATCAAGGACGAGCCCTGCCGATTGTCTTATAGAACCTGCCACCACCGCGGCATCTTTCAGGCAGCTCGGGAGAGCTCTGGCGACGTTATCAAGCATAGCAGAGAAATAAGCGCAGGTTCCCTGCTTACCACCGAAACCCTGTGTTAGAACAGAAAGCATGCAACCATCCGCCTCGTGACATAGAGCACAAAAGTCTTTTGGTAATCAGGAGTACCAAGCACAGGAGCAGAGCAAAGCGCAACCTTTAATTGCTCAATATGTCCAAGGCAGGGGTCCATGCACATCTTTGGTGGTCAAATAGGGAAGGGGTTTCGTTAGTAGGGAATAGTTAAGGCTCCGGTGCCGTCAATAGGAAGTTATACCAATGAACAAACGTATCTCGCATTGGGTCTTAGGAACAGTAAGAGCAGCTATGCGTTTAGGTGTTAGTCTGCGACCCTCCTTCGACAGTAGGTGACGTAAATAGGTGACCTCCTGTCGACGGTATTGAAATTTTGAAAGTGACACCTTGTGCCCATGGTGTGCCAAATGCAACAATAATTTAACTGTGGAATCTTTGCAACCATCCTCAGTGTCCAAAGCCACAAGGAGGTCGTCAATGTACTGCAACAACACATTACCAGGGAGAAGCTCCAAAGAATCAAATTGAGATTTTAAATTTGGCTGTAAATACTAGGACCCTTGCTATAGCCTTGTGGAGCACGGCAGAATCTAAAGCTCCGACCGGCTATTGCAAATCCAAACAGATATCTGCTATCCGTATGGATTGGTATGCTAAAGAAAGCATTCTTCAAATCTATGACGGAAAATAATTTTGCTGACGGCGGAATCATTGTCGAGATCGTGGTAATGTCTGGGACCACAGGGTACTGGGGAACCACTATTTTGTTTACCTCTCTAAGGTCTATCACAAAACGGTAAACTTCAGGGTGTGCATCAGAAGAATCCAAGGGTGTCTTTTTAAGAATAGGAAAATATGGCTATTAGACACATTCACCACTGTCTCTTCAACCACACCAGACTTAATCAAATCCAGTATTATCTGTAATAAAGTTTTTTCTCCTGCCTGCGAGATCTTGTACTGGGGAATGCGTGGCAATTTGGCGTTGTCCTTTATCTGGATGGAGACCGGTGGGATTTGGAGCAACCCCACATCTGTGTCCCCTGTAGCCCTCAATGTGCGTGGCACTTTCTTGAACTCCACTGGGAGAGGAGCATCTTTTGCGAAGCATTAATTTGCACGGGTCACCTGTGGTCCAATAGTCATGTATACACCATCTGGAGAAGAAAATATTGTCGCATGTAACCGTTTTAACAAATCCAATCCCAACAAATTCTCCGCACAATTTGACGTTAATAAAAATGGTGAATCAACTGTGAAGGGTCCAATAGTCAAAGCAAGATGTTTGTAAATGGGGCTAACAACCGGCATGCCTGAAAAGCCTACCGACACATTATTTTGGCCAGACAGAGCTTCCCCAGGACCAAGGAACGGGAAACAGAGCTTTTCGTAGCCCCTGTATCATCTAAACATTTTGTGGTTGTACCCTGCTAATCTGCTGTAACATGGGTCCACGCTGATCTACAGGTACCAGAACTGGTCCCTCACACTCTCCCTGGCTGTCCTAGCTATGGGACAACCCTGTCACCTCATCCATGTCATAGTCATCGTGATAGTACTGTCGGCCTCGGAGTCGTCAAAATAGTTCCCGCTCTGTCGAATGTGTGATGTATTTTCTGACTGCATCACCCCTCGGCTGCCTCCACCTCTTCTGTGTTCTCTACAACCTCGACATCTTGGCCTCTACTTTCTGCAACAACTCCGGACACTCATTCCTCCAATGTCCCTCCTGCTTAAAATACGCACATTGGTTAAGTCCAAGGGGCGCACTCAAAGCACCACCCCTATTAGACCTGGGTAACCGGTAGACTGAACCCAAACCTCTGCCTCTTCCCCTCGCTACTTGTTGCATCAACACCCTCATCTTCAAATCCTTTGACTTTTCCTCCACCTTTTCTTTGTCCTCATTTTCTCTATGCTGGTAGTAATGTGCCATACTCAAAATCACTGATGGGAAGGAGGTCGTCCAAGTACTTTCCAAAGCCTGCAACCTAGTTGCGATCTCTTGAAGCAAATTAGTGACAAATCTGTTAACAAACAAACAAATACCACCCTCCTGTGACAGGTCCTGACCACTAAAATCTAAAAACACCCCTTCAAATCTAGTAAAGAAATCAGACACACTTTCATCCTTCTTCTAACGACACACAGTCAACTTATCCCAATCCACTCTTTTTGGCGCGATAAGGGAGTGCATGTTGGTAATAATATGCCCAGGCAAAGCTAGGAGCTCCGCTTTCGGCATGTCGCCGGGCTTACGCTCCTTGTCCCATGCCTTGATCTCATCCCATGTGTCACCCAACTCCAGTGCATGATCCTGCATATGAATCTACCTCCATTTATTGACAGGTACCAGCAGACCACAGAACAATTCAATATCAGCTAACGTCATGACTGTAGAGGAGGCTGCCTCTGTCAATTCTTTATATTATGCAGTGGGGTTTTTCCGAGGATCCGGCAGCTGGCTCTTTAGGGATAGGACCTCACTCCTCTTCCAAGGAGTATAGATCCACTGTTCCTGAAACCAAGCATCAACCAGTGGTCTAATTACCTTGTCCGTGGAGTCACGCAGTTCTGGTATTTCGGGATGGACCTCCCTCATGAGGTGCTGTGTCCCTATCGTCGGAACCTTTTGGAGCAATCTTCCTAGGTAACCCACTAATGTTGTTACATTGCTAAAAATCTCATTGGGAGCCATACCTGTAGCAAATACCTTGTCTCATATGTCATAGATGATCTGTGGTGCAACACCCTGAAAAAACTGTTCCCACAGTCCTATTATCGTGGCCGACATGTGCTTAAGAGCGTGCTGCTGTATGAAGGGATCATAATCTTTCATCACACTCCACACATCTTCCACACTATAGATCGCATTTCAGGCCCACTGAGCTGCTTGGTTCGCCACCATTTACTTTTCCTCATCACCCACAGCAGATCGCACCAGCACTCTCTCAATGTGATCTCGCGCTGCTGCCCAATTCCCTTCATGCATCCCACGCACAGGCATTTCGATATTTGACAATGTTTGAGGTGTCACACCCAAGGGGGAAAAAGCAGATGCAGAGACAGGTACCATCATGTAGGGAGACAGTGTTGTAGGGGTGAAAGGGGGCATAGCAGGCAAACCTGAATCAATAGACAGAACAGGTGAGCTAACAGCTCCCGCCCCTGTCATGGGTAGAGGAGAAGCAAGTGGGGCTGAGGCAGTAGTGCTAGAAACAGAAATGCTAGAGAGGACGTCACTAGGGGCCAAAGACTGGGACATTGGAACTGTCAGGTATATCCGTTCAGGGGCATAAGGAGGTTTGGGGGATGAGAATCCAATAGCTCTTCAACAAATTCATCACCTTGCTCTCAAGTAACGTAACATTGATCAATCTTTTATCGGAACTTTCTATCTGCACCTTCTATGCCCTTCTCTATCTTTTCCCTTTCATAGGCCACACCTTTCTGTGTTATAGTTTGCGTCTGTCTTTTCTGGGCCTCTTTCTCTGCTCTCATACGCCATTGCTTTGCTTCTTTCTGCCATACTTGTAGAGAGTCAAACATCGACTGCCTGCTCTTTTTAGCAAACAATTTGTCATGCAAAAAATAAAAATGTTGTTCATCAAACGAACCAGTAGGTGGCCATTGTAGCTCAGCATTGTTCCTCGTATATTTATGCCACAACGTGCTAAACATAATGAATGTATGAAGTTACAACTCATACATTTACAATGCATGAGCTTACAACACAGTTTTTACATCGCAACATCCACTACAACGCATTCCATCACATCGGATGGCACTACATCGCATATTAAAAAACGACCTTTACAATGCATTCCATTACATTGCACTTAAGGTAAGTATTTGATAGTATAGCGGTAAAAATTACAATTCTAACTCTAGGGGGTGCAACAGCAGGGTAAATGTTGGATAGTGTAGGGGTAAAAATTACTATTCTAACTCCAGGGGGTGCAAAAGTAGGGTAAGTGTTGGATAATGTAGGAGTTAAAACTACTATTCTACCTCCAGGAGGTGCAACAGTAGGGTAAGTGTTGGATAGTGTAGGGGTACTTTGCATTGTAATGGTATGCGTTGTAATGGTATGCGTTGTAAGGCCTGCCTTGTAGTGACATGCGATGTAGTGTCATGCTTTGTAATGGTATGCGTTGTAATACCTGCATTGTAGTGACGTGTGTTGTAAAGGATGTTGTGATTTAATGACTGCATTGTAAGTGTAGTGCGATGTAATGAAAGCATTGTAAAGGTTGTTTCCCAAACATAATAGTGCCAATATCATGCATGACGTATGCGTTGAAATTTGGAGAACCCTTCGGGGGCGTGGCTGACTCTCTTCCAATCGAGCAACAGTGGAACATCATCGACAGCCAAAACACCCTAACTTACTTAAACAAGGCATCTTAATATAAGACACATACGCTGTCCCCAATGGACAAGTATGACACCAACGAAAATAATAAAAGGAAAAATAAACAAGAGGATAATTGTTCAAGAACCAAACCAAAAACGGTCCAAAAACCACCCCCTACAGTCTGGAGATTGTACCAAGTCCAAGAAGACCGACTCTAGCCACAGACCTTTTCGAGAGAAGAACAAATATTAGTTGGCCTCTCTGTCTTTCAAAAAGGGGCCGCAAACCCACCAAGTTCAAACCAAGACAGCCCAAAAGACCGTTCCAAGACACAGCCCGTCGGCTTGTGCTGTTCAAGTCAGGCAGTCTAAAAACTGCACCAAGACAGTCGGGAGACTGTACAAAGACACAGCCCGGAAGCTGATGTCGTTCAAGAATGGCGCCATTTTTCCAAGAATCAAATCACTCACCTGGTGCACTCAGGTTGAGTCAAATTATTCTCCACTGCCGACTCTTCGGATCAAACGGTCAACTCCAAGGTTCGCCTTTCAGGACCCCAGCCAGTGACCACTAGACGAGGAGTCGCCTGATCAGACGAGCTGCGGCAGCTGCGAGAACCAAGCTCGATCGTGTGGATTAACTTGATCCGTCCGACCGACTGGTCTCAACCCGGACCCTGCAACCCGTATTCGGGTGAGTGGGGTCATCTTGCAGGGACCCTGTTCGGGCACCAACTGAAGGAAGTGGCCCTTAGTAACCACCCGGGTTACTTACAACCACATGCTGTGCCTTTCCAAGAATGAAGAGTCGGTCAGACAGTAGGGAATACAGACATACATCTTATTGGCAATACTCTGCAGAGGAGACCTTCACCCTAAGATTTCTGCCGAGGGACTGATTCCCCCCCCCAACAGTCTACAACATGTAATGAATCTTCCCAAAAGCCGCCAACCACGCCCACAGTGTAAAGTTACCGGCCTGGGCGAATATGAACAAAGAGGGCACAGGGGGATGAGCTACCACCTGCCAGATGGGTACATGTCATCGACAACTCAAGGTTACCGTACTGAGCCTCAGCGTCTTCTAATGGGGGAGCAGAACTACACACTTGGATAGGTATGCGGGGGCAGAATGGCCTATTCATTGGTAAGTCGAGAAACAGCCTCGAACAGAAGAGAAAATAATAACGAAATACAGTGTTCTGCTGAGGCAAGCAATATGAGTAATGAGGCCTAGTTCAGGCCCAGTCTAAGGAGCCTAATAGGGTTTAAGAAATGCAAAATGGAGTCATACTCGCTAACTAAAGTTTGCACATTACAGGGATAACTCAGTTGGTTGCATAACGTGGATACAAATGGCATCTATTTAGCCACACACTGCTAACCTAATATAGCATGAAACAAATGCATTACGGAAATGGGATTTTCAAATCTAACACCTGGGGCCAAAAACCTAGGTGCCCGCCACCCCACCCCCCTTGCAAAACCAGGTTGTTTTGTGATAGGTAATTTTGATGTCTCCACAATATGTTTTGGGCCTTCCCTGCTGCAGGCACTTGGCCCACCCACACAAGTGAGGTACCATTTTTATTGGGAGACTTTGTAGAATGCGGGGTGCGTGGAAGTTTGTAGATCCATGCAGATTCCACAACTTTCCATCACAGAAATGAGAGGAAAATGTATTTTTACAAAGTTTAAGATTTTCATAGAAATCTGGGTAGCAGAACCTGGTGAGAGCCACACAAGGCACCCAATCCTGGATTCCCCTGGTTGTCTAGTTTAAAAAAATCTACAGGTTTGCTAGGTTTCCCTAGGTGCCGGCTGAGCTACGGTCCAACATCCGCAGCCAGACACATTGCGAAAAAAGGGCCAGTTTTACCTGGAAAAATTTGATTATCCATGCTGCATTTTGGGCAGTTTCCTGTCCCAGTCACTGGGCCTACCCACACAAGTTAGCTAACATATTTATCCGGAGACTTGAGGAAATTGTGCGTGGGTGGAAGTTTGTGGTTTCCCACAGATTCTAGAATTTTCCGTCACAGACATCTGAGAAAAATATGTTTTGTTTTTTAAAGTTTGAAGTTTGCAAGTGATTCTGGGTAACATAACCTGGTGAGAGCCACACAAGTCACCCCATTCTGGATTCCCATGGATGTCTAGTTTGAAAAATAGTGCCGGGTGAGCTAGAGTCCAAAATCCACAGCTAGGCACGTTGCGAAAAAAGGTCAGTTTACTCTGGAAAATGTGATGGGTGCACACTGCGTTTTGGACCATTTCCTATCACTGACACTAGGCCTACCCACACAAGAGAGGTACCATTTTTTGGGGAGACTTAGGGGAACACAGAATAGTAGAAAAGGTGTTAATACCAATTGACTTTCTATGCGTTTTTGCCTCCCAAAATAAAAGACAATGTGAAAAACAAGTCATTTTGAAAAATGCCCTCTAATTCACATGCTAGTATGGGCACCCACAAATTCGGAGATGTGCAAATAACCACTGCTTCTAAACTCCATATTTTGATCCCTTTTCAGAAATACATAGGTTTCCTTGATACCTATTTTTCACTTTTTATATTTTACCAAATTAATTGCTGTATTCCCGGTACACAATGAAAGGCCATTGCAAGGCACAGCTCTGTTATTGGCTCTGGGTACGTTGTGTTCCTGGTGAGCCTACAAATTCTATACACCCCGCAACCAGAAGGATCCAGCGGACATAATGGTATATTGCTTTAAAAAATCTGTCATACTTAGAAGAAGTAACAGGTGAAAATGTAGGCACAAATGGCTGGTTTTTGTCAATTCAATTTCATTTTTTTTATTTCAACTGTTAGTTTCTATAGAAAAACCTTGAAGGATCTACACAATGACCCCTTGTTGAATATAGCTTTTTGAGATGCATTATTGGTTTCACACCCATTTCTACCACTAACTGGAAGGAGGTTGAAAGCACAAAAAATAGTAAAAATAGGCCATGTCCCAGTAAAACTCAGAACCTATGAGCCCCAATCCAGACTAGTTCATAGTGCTTTACCTGCCCTCCTAACCTTCCCGGAGTGACAGGTAAGTTAGCACGCCATAACAGAACACTCTAGTCCCCTTAGGGAACCATGGAAACAGATTGTCGACCTGTCGTTTTTTCACTCATGCATGTCCGTAATATACCAAAATGGCACGAGAACTGTTTACAATATTTGTTGAAACTTATCATGCTCTATTATAAAGCATCTTTGCTGCAACTAGAAAATATATGCATTCCAACAGTGTGAGGAGAATTACAAGAAAACTATAAATGGGCTTATTAAGAAGCTCCTTCTAAATAGGGGAGAGAGCTTCATGGCCATATCTTAATACCCACAAGATAGTAGGGTCAGAAGGTGATCCCGACCTGATGGAATTAAATATAGGCTCAAATCTATGTAGACTGAGAAGATTGAAAGTCTCTAAAATAGCAGCAGAAACTCTTAATTCCACACCCACAGAGGACAACCTCATTTTTATATTTTCCCAAAAAATGTCAGCCTATGCATTGCAGGTGTCTAAGGATAAAGACACAGGTGGGTCCATGCAAGTAGGAGGATATGATAGGAATTTAACTAGCTGAAACAGCTCCCTTGCAGACTTCTTCTCACGTTTAATTGTAGCATTGAAGCAAGTAGCACAAGCTAGATGACAAGATCGGTGAAACATTTTCAGGGCTTCCTAGTACTTTAGTATATTGTCAAAGCTAACATTTCTATGTCAAACGTGCTCTAGGTGTTTTTTCAAGTACAAGGAGATGATTGGAAAACCATGGCACCTGTAGGCGAGTCCTGCTTTTGTTAAGTATGGTCTTAGGAAGAAGAGCATTTTACGTAGATTCCACTCACCTATTAATTTACAGAACCCTTTTATCAATTGAGCCCTCCAAATTCACAGTAATATTAGAAAGGCAATAATTAAATGCAAAGGAGTCCAGCTTAGATCAGCATCGCTTTAAAGAGTCTGTGGTCTTAAAAGGAATAGCTGTGGACTTAACCAATATTACTGCAAAAACCAATAGTTTATCTGTCCAGGGCAGCGGAATAGGTGGTCTAACCTCAAGCAAGGACAGATTGGAAAAGATAGGGTCAAGACTATGACCCGCCATTAGATTTGGGGGTCTCTAGTTGGCATAGGTAGGTACCTGTGACAAAAAGGGAACCTTGCGTCTAGTCAGGGTAAGGGGGTACACTTCTAAAATAACCCCTGCTCACCCCCTTGGTAGCTTGGCACGAGCAGACAGGCTTATCTCAGAGGCAGTGTGTAAAGCATTTGTGAACACATACAGTAACCCAGTGACAACACTACAGATGGACACCACACAAGTTGCATATTAAAAACTAGTATTCAATATATAGATTTAACACAAGACCACAAACAACAAAAATCCACAATACTGTACTTAAAATGGTAGAATTAGCTTAGTTCTCTTTAGATCTCAAAATGTGACACTTTGAGTCAATGTACCTTAAGATGCGTAACGCTTTTACAACAAAAGTGTTGCAGGGATTGTGATGCGGTAATTCCTTACACGATGCGACTGCTGCAGCGGCGACATCCTTGTTCAGCTATGCGACGACAGCAGCTTTGGCGACGACACTCTTCTCTGACGATGCGAGACGCTTCCGCTCGATACGACAAATGCAGCAGCGACACCCTTGTTCAGTGATGCAACGACAGCGGCTGCGAAGGCGGCACGCCTCTAAGTGGATGCGAGGCACTTCTGCGGTGCAATGCGACAGCTACATCGGCGACACCCTTGCTCAGTGATGCGACGGCAGCGGCTGCGAAACACTTCTTCGATGTTGCGAGACGTTTCCTGGTATGCAGTGCAATGTGACAGCTACAGTGGCAACATCCTTGTTCAGTGATGCGACGGCAGCGGCTGCGATGGCAACATGCTTCTTCTTCGTGAGTCGCGCTTCCAGCTCCTTGCGACACGCAGTCCCCCAGAAGGCCCAAAACAGATGCAGGCACTTCCAAAGAACGATTGGGGAGCTGGTGGTTGAAGTCTGTTGTCCCTGAGACTTCAGCAGGAGGCAAGCGCTTCTCTCAAGCCCTTGGAGATCCTTTACAAGTTGAATAAAGCACACAAAGTTCCTTTCTCCTTCCTTTGGCAGTCAGGCAACCACAAAACAGCTGCAGGCACTTCAAAATAACTCTTGGGGAGCTGGTGGTTGAAGTCTGTTGTCCCTAAGACTTCAGCAAGAGGCAAGCTCTTCTCTCAAGCCCTTGGAGATCCTTTACAAGTTGAATAAAGCACACAAAGTTCCTTTCTCCTTTCTATGGCAGTCAGGCAATCACTGCAGGCCAATCCCTTAAGCAGCACTTCAGCTGAGGGATAGTCTCTCCTTAGTCTCTCTGGTTCTGCTCCTCAGCAAAGGTTTCTTCTTGTTTCCCAAAGTGATCTAATTCTCCGGGGTCTGGGTCCTCTTTTTTATACACAGTTTCTCTTTGTTCTCTGAAGGCAGAGAGGCCTTTTCCTAGTCCAAAGCAGTTCTGGTCAGTCCTTGAGCACTCTGTTTACATGACTCCTTCTTTCCTTTCACAGTGCAGGACTGGGACATCAGATGCACCACAGGGGGCGGAGCTGGCATTGTGGCAGGCAGGCACAGCCCTTTTCAGGTCTCAGGTGCAACTCCTTCCACCCATCTAGATGCAGATCTCTCTATTCAGCACTGTGCTGACTCACCTTGTCTCCTGGAATCCCCCAGCCCCTGTCACTCACACTCCAGACAAGGAATACACAATCTGGCATAGGCAGGCTTGGATAGTTAGACAAGAAAATACCTACTTTCTAAAAGTGGTATTTTCAAACATAGAATGTTAAAACCAACTTCACTAAAATATGTATTTTATCATTCTGAGTTCAGGCATACTAAACTCGAATTTCTACCTGGTTCCCTGAGTCAGTTAGGATTATAAGATGTAATAATCAACTGCCCATTCTGGCCTATGGGGAACAGATAGCCTTGCAATAGTGAAACACGAAAATGGCTGTAATTCACTATTAGGACATGCCACACACATCAGGGCTTGTCCTACCTTATACTTACGATGCGCCCTGCCCTTGGGCCTACCATAGGGGTGTCTGATATGAATAAAAGGGAAGGTTTAGGGACTGGCAAGTGGGTGCACTTGCCCAGTCAACATGGCAGTACCAGACTGCACACAGGCTTTGCAATGGCAGACCTGGACACACTTTTAAAGGCTGCTTCTGTGGGTGGCACAACCAGTGCTGCAAGCCCACCAGCAGCATTTGGATTACCAGCCCTGGGCACTCCTGGTGCACTGTACTAGGGTCTGACAGGTAAACTAAACCAGCAAATCATGGAGTCACTAATCCATCCATCAATTTACAATAGGGAGAGCATATGCACTTTAGCACTGATCAGCAGTGGTATAGTGCCCAGAGTCAGGAAACCAACAAAAACAGGTCAGAGAAAGTACAGGAGGAAGGCAAAAAGTTAAGGGATGACCTTGCAAAAAGGGCCAAGTCCAACACCCGCTAAATGCGTAGAGCTGTTTACTAGTTGGACCAGACCAAACACTTTAAAATCATCCAATAAATGGGAATTTGTAGTACAGGTGAGGTCTTCAAGATTAATATTGTGATCCCTAAGTATATTAAAATTCAAAAATCTAAGTACGTATGAAGGAATGGCATTTGCAAATAAGTATTTCCATTTCACAGCTGAACTCGGTGGCTGGTAGAACATGGATACCGCAAAGGTGAAATTATTCAATATTTTAATCAAACAAGTATACCTTCACAGTCAGGGATATTTAGTTTTTTTGTAACACAAGTGAAATGTTGCTTAAGAATGATTGTGGGACCTGCCCCCGCTTTACCTTGCATTTTACAGGTGGAATCCCAGTAGCTAACTGGAAGGGCTTGAACAATACCAGGCATAGAAACTCAGCGAGCCAAGTCTCCATAAAGAAGAGGGCATCCAGATTATAGTCAGTAATAAGGTTAAATACCTCAATACTATATTTAGCCAGGGGACAGAAGTTAAGGGAAGTTAGGGAGTGTTTGCCCTCAGTTTCGAATCTGTGCAAAAGGTTCACAGTGGAACAGAAATGTACACAAAGCCAAATGCATTTGAATTTCATTGGCTCCGTCCACATTTTCAAGTGTAGTGCAAGATCTCAGTGACGTTCGTGGCCTGTCATTAACTGGTATGGCTTTTAGACTTAGCCTGACTCTTTGGGTCTTAAGTTCAAACTTTAACTTGACCAAAGTTCTGCCCACCATTCCTTGTGATAGGAAGGAACAAATGCAGAATTCTAAGTGGCGGCCCTCATTTAAGAGCTAGTGATAGGTGTAGGACTGAGGGAGAAAGCCTGTTGTTATAGGGGCCAGAAGACAAAGAAGTAGACTGTGAGCTCACATAGAAACTGCCTAAATTTCTCCCAAGGAATGCCTGATATCAGAGTGCTACTGACACTGCATAGCTTTCAGAAGATCGATCAACATGCAGTGTGTTGCTTGCCAGAGATGTCTGACCCCTTTGCTATTTGCCACTGTTAAGGAATGAAGGACCAGTTGAACAAAATAAAGGGGCAACCACCTTGTGTTGCCTGAGGTGCACTCAATCCATGGATCATGATGTCACAGTGGTATACAGACAAAATATCGATTCCAAAATATAGAATTGCAGTAAAAATATTGGGGCCGATTATGATCGCGGTTTTCCCGCATCCTCCGGGCCGGCGGAAGCCACCGCCGGCCCGGAGGATGCGGGAAAACCGCTGCGGAGCCTCGAAAGACCCAGCTCCAAATTAGGATGGCTGGTGGGTCTTGAATTCCATCTGCAGCTTTTCCGCTGCGGTCGCCTTCCAACCGCAGCGGAAAAGCTGTCACATGGCTGGCGGTGTCTATCAGACACCGCCAGCCATATTAGGATGGTGTAAAAGAGATGCTTTTCCGCGGCGGCTTGTCCGCCGTGGAAAAGCATACGGACTTTCACTTCGGGGGCCCGTTGCGGGCCCCCTGGGTGAAGGGGGGTGCACATGGGGGGTACCTATGGTAACCCCCTGCATTTGCATGCACAAAGCAGCAGGCACCGAGCGGTGCCTGCCGCTTTGTGCATGCAAATGCGATGCATGCATTTTTAACCTTGCGGCGGGTGCAGCTTGAAGCTGCATCCGCCGCAATGTTAAACATAGAGGATGTGACCGCCACCATGGCGGTCACATCCTAATTGCCATGGAGGTACCGCCGCTGCCCATGCGGACGGTCCCTCTTACTCAGGGGTGGCGGACGGACGCAAGTCCGTCCGCCATCATAATAGGGCCCATAGAATGGACAAAATATTGAATGGACAGAATATAGGCAACCAAAATATCAAATTTAAGGTAAGTAATTTAATATCGATTTTCATAAATATAGAAAGTCAAAATATCGAAGTATATAATATAGTTATTAAATATATCGAATTTTTAATAATATCGATTTTTTAAAAGTGTTTTGTATGTTAGTATATGTGTGAAAGGTGTAAAAAAAAATTATAATTTATTTTAAGTAATGAATTTTATGTTATTTAATTTTTGCGTAATTTAATTCTGTAGCGGATTGTGGGTTTATAGGGGAATAAGGTGGGAAGTAATTTAAATATAATTAATTAAATATTTAAATGTATTTATTGGTATTTATTTTAAATTAATTGTTAATTAATTTTTAATTGGTAATTAATTAAATTTGAAATGGCAATTTTACTTAATTGAATAATTGATAATTATGTTAATTTTATTGATTTATTTTCCGTAGCGGGTTGTGGGTTCATTGGGGAATAGGGTGGGAAGTAATTTAATTATAATTAATTAAATATTTTAATGTATTTATTGGTATATATTTTGAATTAATTGTTAAATAATTTGTAATTAATTATTTTTTAATTGGTAATTAATTCTTATTAATTTGTTAATTGATAAATATGTTAATTTTATAAATGTATTTCCCTTAGCGGGTTGTGGGTTTATAGGGGAATAGGGTGGGAAGTAATTTAATTGTGAATATTTAAATATTTTAGTTTATTTATTGGTATTTATTTTGAATTAATTGTTAATTAATTTTTCATTGCTAATTAATTAATTGTTAATTGGTAATTAATTCGTATTAATAGGTAACGAATTTTAATAATTAATTTTTATTTGTATTTTTAATTGATTCATTATTATAATATATTAAATTGGTAATTACTTTTAATTAATTTTTTATTGGTATTAATATTTAATGTCTTTTTATTAATATATGAAGTATTTACTTTCCCTACTGTTGCACTCACTGGAGTGGGAATAGTAATTTTTACCCCTACGCTATCCAACACTTTCCCTAATGTTGCACTCTCTGGAGTGGGAATAGTCATTTTTACCCCTACGCTATCCAACGCTTTCCCTACTGTTGCACACTCTGGAGTTGGAATAGTAATTTTTACCCCTACGCTATCCAACGCTTTCCCTACTGTTGCACTTTCTGGGGTGGGAATAGTAATTTTTACCCCTACGCTATCCAACACTTTCCCTACTGTTGCACTCTCTGGAGTGAGGATAGTAATTTTTACCCCTACGCTATCCAACGCTTTCCCTACTGTTGCACCCTCTGGAGTGGGAATAGTAATTTTTACCCACACGCTATCCAACGCTTTCCCTACTGTTGCACTCTCTTGAGTGGGAATAGTAATTTTTACCCCTACGCTATCCAACGTTTTCTCTACTGTTGCACTCTCTGGAGTGGGAATAGTAATTTGTACCCTCCCGTTATCCAACGCTTTCCCTACTGTTGCACTCTCTGGAGTGGGAATAGTAATTTTTACCCCTACGCTATCCAACGCTTTCCCTACTGTTGCACTCTCTGGAGTGGGAATAGTAATTTTTACCCCTACGCTATCCAACGTTTACCCTACTGTTGTAGTTGCTGGAGTGGTAATAGTAAATTATACCCTCCCACTATCCTACAGTAAAAATATTGTATATTATTAATTAATATTATCTTAATATATATATGTGTTAAATGTTTATTTTTTTAACTTAAATTAATTATTTAATACTTTTAAAGTTGTTTAAGTATTTTTAAGTATGTTTTAGTTAATTATAGTTATTATTTCATTAATTTTAAATTACTTTTAAGACATTTAAAATAATTCGATATTTTGACTAACTATATATTTTTTTCGATATTTTTGATTCAATATTTTTGTACTTACCTGTTTGTAGATAGGAATTCAATATTTTTTGCTTTCTATATTTTTACTTCGATATGTTTAGTATTCTATATTTTTGTATTCTATATTTTTTCAGTGATCCGTCACAGTAACTATGTGGGCCCTTTTGTATCATCTGGCACCAGCACCTATAAGCTTTGTCCCCTCAAGGCTCTGCTGGCATATCCCCATGCCACTTTGATTATAGGCATGAGCATCCCTGTGTTTAGGGTAATTCTCACCAATGACCGTATCATCTCTGGACATGGCCTACTTGAACACAGTATTGTTATGTTATGTTAAAAAAATGTATATAGCGCGGTGTATACCCGAGTGTGTCTTGGCCATGATAGCTACACAGAGTAAATGCGAGACGGTTTAGGACAAGAAAGTCAACAATTGTAAAGCCAGGTTTTAAGAAGTTTCATAAAACCTGTAGCGACGATGTAGATCTAATGTGGAGAGGGCAGCAGATTCCAGTGTCTAGTGGCTCCAGGAAGGAAACTGCTATCACCCCATTCACATATCTGGCTCGCCAACATTGAGGACCTGGCACCAAACAGGGCAACATGCCCATTCGAATGATCTACTGCAGCACTGGTGGAAATGCTGACCACCAAAAGCAAGTAAGAGTTAATCAGATACGTCCGCAGAACCATGCTGAATTGCTTAAAATGACTGAACTACAGTGCATAATCTGTTCTCGTGTGAACGGATCCATTTTAAGCATTTCTGCTACTTCTGTGGAAGAGAAGGAGAGTGACTAATTTTTGTTTAAGTCATTTAACTACGAGCTATTGCATTTTTACGTGTCTATTGAAACTTTAAGTAAATAAATACACATTTAATTTATTTTGAACGAGGGTGGAAGAGGCTGGACACTTAAAGGAATCTGTTCTGTTACATTTTGATTGCGTCTGATTTTATAAACCTGCATCACCCACAATAGTAACTTGACTTGACTAATCAGTTTCATTAAAGCAATAAAGTAGGCTCTTGGCAATTCAGTAAGTGGCACACACGTACAATGCCCTTGGGTCGAGGCCCTTCAGTTCCAGGGATAAAAGGCACCGTTTGTGAAAATGATTGCTCAGTACGCCCGAATCCTCCATGTCCTGAAAATCTGGTCCAGCAGCATTATCTCAACACACAGTACTCATTGTTTCTGCTTTTGCACATAAAGTTATTTGCCACCTTGAACAAGCATTTCAAGGAGAATTATTCTTGCTGTTCCTGCTTTATTTGGAAATGAAAGATACAATTTCCATAAACAATTTTAGCCCAGTGCGTTTAGACAGAATGACTCCATCTCTTAAAGTAGCCCTCATCCATGAAGTAAATCGGTTATGAAGTGGCCCAAAAATACAGACAAATGCCAGAAATAGATTTTTGCAGTGACTCGGTGGTGGTCTAGGTCATAAGTATTCTTAGAAATGGGGTCTCTAGTTGGCAGTGATATGCACTCTGCCCAAGTAGGGACCCTCACTCCAGTCAGGGTAAGTAAGTTGCACACTAAGAATAACCCCTGCTCACCCCCTTGGTACCTTGGCACAAAGCAGTCAGGCATATTCCAAGTGGCAATGTGTAAAGCATTTACACACACACACACACACACACGCACACACACACACACACCCCCACACACCCCCCCCCCCACACACACACACACACAGACGCACACACACACACACACACACACATACACACACACATTGAAAACACCACAAAATTACTCCACACCAGTTTAGAAACATTGCCAATATTTATCTGAGTGAAACCAGACCAAAACAACAAAAATCCAATATACACAATTCAAAATATGAATTCTCAAAGATTAAATGCAGTTATCGTGCATAGAAAAACAATTGCTCCAACTGGGGCTATAACAGCATCCTTGATTAAGCAGATTCTCAAAGTTCGGCCCAACTGTGATGGAGCGCAGGACTGCTACGGAGTTGTGCAGACCTCGGTTACAGTAGCTTCGAAATAAATGACAAAACAAAGACGTTGTGAGCTGCCGGGGGGTTTGAGGCATCGCTGAGGCTGGTGCAGCCCCTGCTCCTTGTTATCAATGCAGGTCATTGGCACGTCAGTGCTTAGGTCGGTGCGTCGCACAATGGAGGTGAGGTGTCAT
The DNA here is from genome assembly GCF_964261635.1 of Lissotriton helveticus. Lineage (NCBI taxonomy): Eukaryota > Metazoa > Chordata > Amphibia > Caudata > Salamandridae > Lissotriton > Lissotriton helveticus. The sequence continues at coordinate 1,089,312,995 of NC_136059.1, read as the reverse complement.
TGAAGCAAATGAGGCATTGGTTCCTGGAGGCGGTGCAGAGTTGTTGAGCTGTTGATGCCTGTTACATTGCAGGGCACAGGGGAAGTGATGTGGTATTGGTGGTGACTCATTGGTTCTGCTGGTGGTGCGGGGTCGAAGAAGCGTACAGAGGCAAGCAACGCAGAGATGATGAAGCGTTGTCCATGTCACACTACGGGACCACATGTGTTGCGGCGGAGCCGGAGTCAGGTTTCACGGACCTCGGTGATGTGGTGCTTGAGACTCATGAAGTGGCTGATCCTAAGAGGTGCTGCGGCAGCAAGTCGCGGTTGTTGCTTTGAGCGGGGACTAAAATTCCAATGCACGCAGCACAGTGGCGGCCGTTCCATTGGGGCGTTGGAGCGCCGCCTCACTGCTTTCTCACAGTGCGAGAAGCAGAAAATAAAATGGTATTTTAAATGCCATTTTATTTTCTGATTCTCACGCTTTAGAAAGCAGACATCAGGGGTATGCCTGGTTAGGGGTGGGTGGGAGGGGCGGCTGGGTCTGTGGACGGGTTAGGGAGGAGTGGCTTGCACCACTCTAGATGTTTTGACTGCTTTGTCGGCACTGGGACAGACCAAAGCAGTCATGCGCACTCCACATTTTCTCTATGTAGGCTGCATGCAGTCTACATAGATAAAATGGCGTCCCTACTGGTGCCTGGCTGGGCGCCGTCTGGGACTCCGCACCAATCACAACGCTGCCATTACGGGAGGGGAGGGAGCTGCAGCATGCCTGTTCCTGTTGAGAAAGGCGGGCCCAGGAGCAGAGGCGGCCGGACCGGTCAAGTATGTTTTATTTTTTTAAATGTTAAACCCTCTCCCACCCCTGCGCGACCCCTCCAAAGCCCCCACTCCCCACTACCCGCTCTCCTGCGAGTATTGCGAGCCGCGACTGAAGGCAGGTACTTACACACTACTGCTTTGAAAGTTTCTAGTCATCACCACTTCAGAGTACACATAATGCAGAAAAGTCGAGCTCATTCGAGATTTCAAGAGAGTTATACTTGTAGTAAAAGTGTTTTTGAAATGAGAGATTAAAATATGGAATTTTTTTCTGTCCTGAATATGGTGATGCAAGAATCAGTAACAGAGCCGAAAGGACTGTAATCTATCCAACATCTGTCTATCACTCGCCCCTTTTGCCTTTATTGTAGTCTGTGTCATGCCCCCTGTTGTAACCTACTGACTGTTATGTCTCGTCTTTCATTGCTCGTCTTCTACTTTCGCAGGTCTTGTCTGTCAGTCGTCATCATGCCTGCTTGTCTGTGTATCCATGTTTAACTAGCAGAGCTACAACAACGAAAAATAATCTCACAAGATTCGTTATATACAGGTTTCTCTTTAATATTCATTGTGGCTATCGAAGGCTTTGTTATCATTAGCTCAACAGGTGCAGTGGCGCTGGGGCACAAGGATGTAAGGGTCCCTCGACATTCCACTTATGGCGGTATTTCACTTAGTCACCAGTCACCTGCAGGCAAGGATGCCCGTTCTCCTTCCTGGTATTGGTGGCCACGATGCCCTTGTTACACTACTTGTGTGGATATCCTGATAATGAGACTGGATGTTCAGTTTGGTAAGTCGATGAGACCAGCCTAGTAGAGACCTCAAGTCTCACACATGAGGAGTAATACTTACACTTTTGTGGGATCAAGTAGAAGTCACTAGCTCGTACCAGGCTTTAACTCACTCCTAGTGAGGGCACGTCGTCTCTGCCATCAATTATGCTTTTAGGCAATAGAGTATGATCTCCATCGGGTAACCACACTGCGCGGAGAAGAGCTCTACTTCGCCCTATAAGAATGATATATTTTATTTATCAAATCTGGACTGCTGCCTATATTGTTCTTTTCAGTCCAGTAGTATAACACGGGTACATTCATTTACATGTGATATTTGGTATACCTTGAATTCTTTTTGCATATATTTAAGCATTTCACATCATTTCTTTGATCTCACATCCTTACGGTCATTGACGTCAAAGGTTGTGTGACAACACCTCCTGTGACATCACCACGTATACTTTTAGTCCCTTCTCCTAAGAACTGTAAAAACATGAGTGTTACGACCCAGCGCAGCCCACCCTTTACCCCATTTTTTTCATCTATGTTTCTACATATGTGGATTGTAATGTTGGTACAGTAGAGTGCACAGCTGGTAGCATTTTAATGCTCGCATACATAGGCAGCTGGGGTGCGGTGTGAATGTGCACTGGTTTGGTTGTAGTGTTTGTGCACACTGTTAGTTTGCATGCTGTGACAGTGTACACGGATGAGTGGATCGCAATGCTAGAATTATAGTGCGTACAGATCAGATGGTCGCATGTTAGTGCTATCATACGTATTTGTCTGGGGTGTACTGTGAATGTGCACATATTTGGCGGTAGTGAAAGCACACCGGTGGTTTGTGCGCAGTGATGGTGAACACGGGTAAGTAGAATGCAATGCTATTGTAATGGGGTGCATGGGTGGTGACTTTTCAGTGCCGGCATACATAGCCGTCTGGGGTGTAGTGTGAGTGGGCACTGGTTTCTTTGCAGTATTTGCAAACACCGTTGGTTGCGTGCAGTGATGGTGCACTGATGCGTGCATTGATGATTTACACCCTCAATGTCAGCCACTCCCAGAAATGGCTACAGCACTACCGCTTTCCTGAAACCACCACCACCATTCAGTACTGCCAAAAGGCTAAATATTGGTAAACGATGGACTGTTTGGATAGAGACATTTGATGAATTCTTCGAAGAGACTGATAGCAGAAAGATTATCAAGAATCTCAAAAATCTTGCTGGTGATGGTGTAAAAGAAGTCATAAAGAGAATGCCACTAACCGATAAAGAAGTCACATATCGTCAGATTAAAGAAGTGTTGAACCTCATGTTTAATCCAATCCCAAATGTTGATTATCAAAGATTCATCTTCAGCCAGGAACGTTGGAAAGCAGGTGAAACCATTGAACAATTTGTGGAGAGACTTGACACACTCATCAGACATTGTAAGTTCAATGAATTTAATGATGAAGAAGCTTTGCGTTTGAGAGTTATTGATGGTTGCTTGTCGGATTCATTCAGATGAAGAATGCTGAGAGAAACTCCTATTCTGGAGTGATTGTTATTAGCTTCCAGAGCTGAAGAGCGTGTCAATAGACAAGCTGCCAACATGGAGGCCTGAGGTTCCCAGAATTAATCAGTCATGAGTGTAAAAAATAAGCTGCAGCCAAAGACTAAAGGACACAAGGTGATGTCTACCCATAAAAAACGTTGTGTTTAAGTAAAGATGGAAATTTTTGTTTCCACACGAAGGTAAATGTCCCTTTCTCAGACAGATTTTTAAAGGCTGTTGGAAGGAGAACCACTTTGTCACAGTTTACAAAGCTAAGAAAATGCAAATCTGTTATTGTGCAAAAGCAAAATGGCCACCAAAACGTTCCATAAGCAACATTCAACGAGCACCCGCAAGTCCAAGCGTCGACATCAGTTTAGACATTGATTGTTGTCATGCCATGTTGATGTTTACCTCAGAAAAGCATGTGCATGTTAGGCTGACTGCTTGTGAAGAAAAATGTCAGTAAAAAACAAAATCGACTTGTCAAAGCACCAAAATCATTCAAACATTGTCCTAAACACTGAAAGTCGTTGGTTGCTCAATATCTTTGATATTGACAGTGGTGCATTAATACAATAAGTTATCTCCATTACCACAATTTACGCCATAGTAAACCATGAGCACATGGGCTGTATCGATACCCTATAAAAGTCTAGGTTAATTTCTAGCTACAATGAAACACAAGAAAACTAAGGTACAAGCACCCATACATGTGCTTCAAGGCACAGCATTCAGTGCTTGTCTCAGCACAGTCGCTGATCTGGGACTGATTTCTGTGATTTACAACATCAGTGCTCACCATGAAATAGTAAGTCAGTTCCCTTTGTTATTTCATGGTTTGGGAAAGCTTAATACTATAAAAGGGAAGTTTCATATTAATGAGGACACCTGTCCTGTTGCACAAAGACATAGACACATTTATTTTCATTTGCAAGACGCTGTCTAGAAAGAACTTGAATTGTTACATATGCATGATATTATTAAGTGTTCCACTGGTCCAACCCCATGGGTTTCTCCCATTGTAGTAGTGTCAAAAGGGACAGTGAAGGAGCAATGTACACATGCATTGACATATGTCAAGCTAACAAGGCAATTGAACGAGAATAACATCCAGGTCCACACATTGCTGACATGATAACGCGATAAAATGTTACAAAGGTCTTCTCTCATCTTGATATAAAGGTTATCCTCAGTTAGAACTTGAAGAAGATCGCAGGTACATTACAACCTTTTCTACACATGTTGGTCTGTTTCAAAACAAAAGACTGAGGGCCTGATTGATGTCTCAGTGGGATACTCTGCCACAACGGTGACTGATGTCCCATCCACTGAAATATAAATCCCATTTTAACCAATGGGATTTATATTTTGGCAGACGTGATATCCATTATCGTTGTAACAGAGTATCTCATCTGCTGAGATCTAAATCAGGCCCTATGTTTTAGTGTGTCATCCATTCAACATATCATACAGCCTGTCATGAAGGCGTTCAGTTACAGTGATGATATATTGGTTTTCGGAGCTACACAAAAAGAACACGATAAAGCTCTTACACATGTATGAAATATACTTGCTGAAAAAATGTTTGACTTTGAATGTAGACAACTGTGAGTTCCATAAGACAAAGCTAAAATTCTTTAGCCATATCTTTTCTGATGGGGGTATGACACCAGATCATGCTAAAGTACAAGCGCTGTCAAATGCTCCTGTGAGAAGTTTCCATTGTGCGTTCATTTCTTGGCATGGCCAGTTACTGTTCCAGATACATACAAGACTTTGCCTCTTAAGTGTTCCATTGAGAGAGTTGACAAGGAAGAATGTTTAACTAAATTGGTCACATGTGAGAAAAGCTTCAAGAAAATCAAACAAGCCCTTGAGAATGCTACTTAAATAGCACATTTCAATCCGAGGCTTCATACGGAGATTGTTGTTGATGCTATCCCAGTCAGGTTAGGTGCTATCCGTGCACAGCACAGCACAGTGGACACCCAAATTCTTGAAGGCATATTGTGGCATAAGCAAATAGAAGTTTGTCCCAAACAGAAAGTGCTTACTCACAACCTGAGAAAGAAAGTATAGTTGTGGTATGGGCTTGTGAACATTTCCATGTATTCCTACAGTAGAAACCTTTTACGATAGCAACTGATCATCAAACCTTACTGACCACAGTTGGAAATAAAAAGGCCAAAATACCTCCTTGCATTGAATGACGTGGACTACGATAACAAGAGTATGATTATACCATTGTACATCGTCCAGGAAAAGATCAGAATCCTGTCAACTACTTTCCAGAGTGCCTATAAAAGATCACAGAACTCCATCCAAGATGGCGGAGGCCTATATCAACTTCATTGTCAACACACCTGGTATTATTTTGTTGGCCCAGATTATCACTGCAGTGACTGAGACATTATAGTGAAATGTTAAAGCTGAGTGAGATAATTACACATCAGTCATGGAACCAACACACTCGACTGCTCACCAATGATAGAGAAAGTCAAAATTACTAAAATGTTAAGGATGAACTGTCCATAACTCAGGAAAAAGATACATTATGATGGTAGAGAATCCTGATTCCGGAGAGTCTGAGACAAAAAAATAATTAAGGTAGCTCATGACGGACATTGTGGAATTTTTGCCACAAAACAAGGTCTCCGAGTTTGGTTTCCTTACCTTGATGACAGGGTTGAAAAGGAATTAAAGGTATGTCATTTATGCAACTAACTTTCTACAAAACCTATTCACCACCTCTTGAACATCTAAGAACTCCCAAAGCATGCATGGCAGAGGCTAACCATTAACTTTTTCAGTCCACTTGACAACGGACATCATATATTGATGATTATAAATTAGGACTCTTGATTTCCACTAATTGAAGATCTTTCATCTACAACCGAAGAACGAGTCATTGAAAGACTAGATGGCATTTTTGCAACAAGGGATGTTCCAGCTATAGTGAAGTCTGACAATGGTCCTCCTTTCATTAGTCGAGAGTTCAGAGTTTACTTGGAGCTTTTTAAAATAAAGCATTAAAAAAAGCACACCTCTATGGCTACAAGCCAACAGACTTGCTGATCATTTTATTAGTACGCTAAAGTCAGCAGTACAGCATGCCACTCTTTAAAAGCTCAATTTGAAAACTGTATTGAATTCTACCTTGAGAGCTTATCGTTCAACACCCCCACTCGACCACGAGTGAAAGTCCTGCGACTTTGATATTCGGGATCGCAATGAATACAAAGTTACCCTAATGGACCAATAAGAGAAAGAAAGATAAGATGACAACTCATGAGAAGATCTTGGTTAACAAACAACGGATAAAAGTGTATGCTGACAAAAGAGAAATGCAAAGAACATTGTCTTTAAGAGACAAGATGCAGTGCTTGTACGACAAATGACGTAAAGAAAACCTGATACTCCTTTTGATGCCAAACCTTTCCAAGTGGTTTCCACTAAGGGACACGTGGTGAATGTTTAGCGCCCTGGGAAATCTATTACTCAAGACTCTTCTCATTTCAGGCACCTGACCGATTGTTCATCAGATCTAATAGTTGAAAGAAAGATGGGTCTAAAACATTAGAAACTGCTGTTACTTTTACGTCACTGACGCAGATCCTGCAAATCGGCGATGGCACCTCACATTTTCCCAGAACAAGATCAGATTGACTAATTAAAGCATCAAGAAGATTGATTGAAGAGATTTGAATGTATATGCCTATCTATATGAATATTTTGTAAAAAATGTTTATTTTATTTTTTAACAGAGGGAGCGATGTAGTGTCTTGCGAAATAGAAATGATAGAACCCTTTCGGCTCCAGATGGACTCGGTAGAACTGTGAAGCAAGTGTAAGTGCGGAATGCACTGAAGGCTAGTTTAGAATGTTGAGTTTCCTGTAACACACAGAAGAATAAAGACATGTATTACTAAACTCGGTGTCTGATGTAATCCTTTGCAGGTACCCAAGCTAGGAAGGATGCTAAAATTACTAAGTACACTCCCATATTAATCGATATGTATAGAGAGGAGTGTATATAACCTTATTGTCATGAACAGGTGTGGTAAGCACTGTAAGCAGTTAGCACCAATGTCGATCAATTCAAAGGTGCTGTCAAGTGCTGCAAAAAGGTAGACACCACAAGCACTCAACTCAATGGTACTCAGTTTACCAACTTTGTAGGATGAAGGACTGAGATGATGTTGCTCGGCTTAGACTTTTTGATTTGCAGATCGCTCCCCTTCTCAATTATCTTGCTATATTTGCCAGTCTACCTGCATCTATTTGTTTAGGTGGATCCTTCATCTAGGGACTCTTCCCATCAGTGTTTGCTTTGCAAGTATTTGTCTTTTATTTTGATTTATCACTCACTCACTCACTCACTCAATAATATTTATTTTGGTTTAATTCAAACGATTAAAAGATACATAATAACAGTTCACACATATTGATTAATAAAACACAATTAAAAAGAATGAAGCATTCCACAGGTACCACTTTAGACAATTTCCAAATACTAAAAGGATCACAATTTAGATCCAAACATTTTAAAAGAGAAAAAACGGTAATCTGTTTGACAAGTTAAAAATGATAACAATGCTAAGCTTAGTTCAATATATCTGAAGCGCTTGAGGAGGATATAAAGTCAAGATGGAGTTGAGAAGAACCAAAGGCTGGAGAGGAATATATATATATATATATATATATCTGATAAGTGCAACTTTCCTAAGTAGGTCTAATCAATAACAAAAGTGCAAGTGCTTTAAAGTGCTGGTTGGATACTCTATACAAGACATAATATGCTTAACAATACATTCTACCTGGTCTCTCAACAATTGCTAAAGTGCAAATGTGGAATTAATAAAAATATAATTCAAGATTACACATATGTTTCAGAATACAAAAAAATCAAACCTTTTTTCCCTCTTATTATGCCCACAGCAAACAAATATCTACTGACACTAAAAACAATTTTCTGGGAAGTGTCAGTTTTCAATTTTTTTCTGCCTCAAAACAAGACTTAGTGCCCAGGTTTCGACAGATAGGTTTAATCCATTTTTTCCTGGGCGTAGCATAGGCAGGGCAAAAGAATAGTAAATGAAGGTCATTTTCTTATGTATTGAGTTGGCATAATGCACAACACTCCGTATTACTCTCAGCTGCTTTTCGGCCCCATTTTGATGTGTTCAAGTTGGTTTGCAGAACGCCATAACGAATTTTCATATATTGGGATTTTGCCAACTTGGGCTGCACTTCATCCAGAAATAGCTGGAAGGCCGTGGTCGGTTTCATAAGAAGAAACTGGGCTGTTAATCTACCAGTGATGAATTTAGCAGAAAATAGGTGTTTGCTCAGATGTGCAGTCTTCTATCTTTTGTTCTGGTCATAGCAAAACATACCATCTCTACAAAACCCAGCCTGCCAGTGAATTGTGTGTGATGGTGTCTGCTGTATATTGCCCTTGGCATGGATTTGTGTCTCTTTGGTCACTCTGGTATTTTGCTTCTAGTTGTTTAGGCAAGCTTAATTGACAGTCATATATTTATTTATCTTCCATTCCTTGTATGTGTTTTTTTCCATCATAATATTTGTTCCAACTCTGGATGATATTTGTAGAGTCATTCTTTATTTATTTATTTGTTTATCTAATTTGTGGTTTGCTATTTATTTAAAAGTGATCACACTCCGACTCCCTTGTTCCTATAATTCTTTTGAAGGAGAAATCGCACTGCAGTGGAGTTTTCAACCAACATTGCTAGACCTTAGACCGTAATATAATGTTTCCCCATAGCTTCTGGTAACACTTATAGCTGGTGAAATCAGGCCTTTTAAAATTTCCACCTGGGAAAAAAGCTGAAGAAATGGCTCATGGCTGGGATTAAAGCCAGAGAGAGCGTATTTGAGGGTTGTGACATGACTGTCAAGAAGTTGCGCTCTGGGAAATTAGTTTCAGAAGAGCTTGCAAAAAAACTGAAGCCTAGCCACTAAGGAATGGGTCAATTCAGATAAATACCTTAAATGGATTTAACATTATGTCCACCTTCTTTTCTAAATGAGAGGCAGGATTAAATAACGCGGGTATGAAGATCAAGTCCGAAGTGCTACATGATAAGGATATAGCGAAAATAGAAGCTTTGTGGGTCAAACCAAGTCTCTACTGTACCTGGAAATAGTAAGATTTGTCTGTACACTGAAACGAGTAGGGAAACCAGGGAGGAAGGCCCTCAATTGGAAGATTTTACACTCCCAGATACCAACATGGACCTGACCATGAAAGAACCCTAGACAATTAAATTACTTACTGATATTTCATCTTTACCAAACTTAGGGGGAAACATAAGGGATACACCTACTGGTCCCTCCATCAAGATTCAGCATTCAAGGGTGTCAGTCAATCCAGATGTGTCCCTGAGTCCACACTTACCAAGTAGCCAACCATGGAATAAGGCCCTTCTCTTTGAATCTTTGTATTGTTTGGAAAGAGTCCTGTCCTCTATATTGGCCTTGATGGAAAAATCGGTGTCCAACTCTGATCACATAATGGATTCTCTTTTATCGTGGACTAAATTTGTTATTTTGGATCAAAGACTTTTGAATGGAAACACCTCTCCACACTCTCCTACTGCCTCTAATACGCCTGTCCTTCCCAAAGGAGAATGCTTGACTCAACATCATTGCAGTAGCCAAAATTCAATCACATCCTCTTAAGTAAACGCTGCTTTAAATATCAGATGCAGGGACTCTAGTACCCGGGCTGGTGCACCTTTTAGAAGGGAAAAAAGAGGAAGGAAAGCGTAGATCTATTTGAAAAAGACCAGCTTTTTTCACTACAAAATGCTTTTGTCCCTGAGGTCCCTGCACCATTGCCATTGTTATTCTCTTGCTCTAATGTGACAAAAGTGAGTAAGGTAAATAATGTCTTCCCTATCTTTTGTAAAAGTGAAGATACAACTCTTCAACCATCTGTAGCAGAGGTCAAGAAGATCAATTATAAAAATCAAAGTATCCACATGTCCACATGCAGAAGATGGCAAATAAGAAAAAGCTGTGCAGAATAAACAACAAAAGCACAAAAAGATTGTGCTTCAATTTAAATTCGACTCAGTACTCCACCCAAATAGCAGCAAAGGGGGAAGAAGGACAAGCTCAAGCTGAAGCTCGTCACCAACGAACACCCAATCTTTAACACGGACTAGCAAAGAGATGAAGCACCAGCTTCCAGTCCATTATTGGTGACATCTCATAATCTGAATCATAATTTGAACCCTAATACTTCATTATTTTCTTCCTCACTAGGGCATTACTATATGTATAAACCAAATGAGAGAGGGCCAGAGGGGCTATTTTGGCCAGTCATACGATACAAGTGATCCTGACCCAATAATATTTTTTTCTTTTTGATCAAGAGTTATATCTGAATAGGTCCTTCCAATTGGGCTGTTTTTTTTAGACATCCCCAGCCTACTAATGGTACAGAGAAGTGACCTCGATACGGTTCAAGTTTTAGATCATGGTAGTCACGGAGAGGCTTCCGTGACCATCCATTCTAGGGTGATATCTAACCTAATACTATTGAACAGTGGTAAACAGCAATGTTCTCGTTCCTCGAAAGGAAAGACCTATAACATTTTCACGTAATTCTAATGGTCTTAATAACCAGGTGAACTGCCATCTTGACCTCAATCCAGCCGAAATCCCTTTTTTGGCGGGAGATACCAAAATGCATGTCTCTTTTGGAAAAGCTCGTTCGAAAGTCTGACTGTTTACAGAGAGAGAGAATAAAAAGTTACAGACTTTAGATTAGGTCAATGGGAAATGGAGCTGGGTGGCGGGGGCTCTCAATACCAATAGCTCTACTGGGCTGGGGTTAAAGAATTATTCCTAGTATAGTCTCAATCTAATCTCTAGGAATGCAGCCAGTTTATAATCTGATAAAAATAAATTGCTATTTTTGAAAGACCAGAACACTGTTATAATATGTATTCAACAATCTTAGATCGTTAAGAATTGGTCTACAGAAGAATATACTGTGTTAAGCTGCCCTGCATTTCCGGTAAATAGAGGGCACGCGAAATGAGGCATAGCCATATTGCTAAGATCTAAATCCAGTTGGGTGTATGAAGGTTTTTCCCATACCTCTAATATAATTCAAGCAGTCAAGATAGTTTGGAAAAAGGACCAAGAAAGTATAAGGTCGCTGTTAATTGTAAATGCTTACGTCCCCGTACCCTTTCCACGCTCAACTACTTATCCCCACTATTATGCTAAAATATGAGTGCTCTCATTTAGTATTGGTGGGTGATTTGAATGCCAAAGTCTCTATTCACAGCATAATGTTGTTTGCGAATGGCTCAAAAGAGGAAGCTTTAAAAATGCTCCATGCAATATTTCCCAAAAAACTGTTGGGTCGATAGAAGGGGCCTAATGTTATTAGAAGGCTTCAGGAATACAGAGTTAATAATTGCTAATGGGAGATTGGGAAATGACATTCCAGCTAAAGCTACACACAAATCATTTACTGGTGGGTCTATTATAGATTACCTAATTATTTCAGCTGATATTCTTAATAGGCTGCCGTGTGTCCAAGAAAGCTCTCTTAGCCATCATAGATCTGCTGTAAAATCGACGTGATCTTAACAAAAGTACACCTGTGGAATTTTAAAGATAAATCTGTAGGTTTAAAAAAATCAAATGGTAGAATATATTGGAATACCAAAGCTTTGTCAAAATTGAAAGAGACATTGACAATCTTAACAGGAGATCAGCAGCAAACAATAACAAGAGCTAAGCAACCTTCTCTGTCAGACCCGTTGTTTTCATGTGATAGTTGAATGAATACACTGGTCTCCACATGTAAAACCACTGGTCTGCCATCACGGCAGAGACCGCAATCTAACTCGGTAATACTTCTAAATCACGGCAGAGACCACAATCTAACTCAGTAATAGATTATTTAGGGCTCAATTTCAGAATTTCACTCTTGATGGAAGTTGATATATTAATGTACTGAAGAGGAAAATATCGAGAAAAAACATCTCCTAAGACAAGTAAAGGAAGATTACAAAGGGATCCATCTAAAAGAGGCAGCCACAAGGAATGACACTAAAAGATATTGGGAAATTATCTCAGATAGCACTGGTACAAAGGTAAAATCCCTCTCCAATTTACCGAAAAGAGGAAGACTGAAAAGTTTATCTTGTAGATCTACATTCAGCCAATCTTAATTCAGCTTGGTCATCTTCTTCTGTAATCATATTGCCCAGTTTACCCGAACCCAACTACTCTCCTTTAAAGGATGAGATCGTAGGTCTCATTATGAGAATGAGAGCGTCTGGAGCAATGGGTCCAGACGAAATCCCTACGACCATAATTAAAAAAGAGCCTATGCTGTGGGCTACATATCTTTCTCCTCGGTTTGACTTTTGCTACCAGCAGGGGAAGAATCCCTCCTCATGGTCTGGTAGCATTTTAATACCACTTTTAAAAAAAGGGTTTAGACACCTCCAGGTGAACTACCATCAAATAGCCCTACTAGATGCAGTAGGGAAAATATTTGCACATAGCATTTTAGATGACCTCACTGACTGTGTAGTAGGGGAGAAAGTTCTCCCAATGGAACAAGCAGGGTTTAAAAAAAACCCACTACACATTAGATAATATCTTTATGCTAAAACTGATTGAGGAGAACTACACTTTAACCCAAGGGTTAAATGTATATGTGGCATTTATAGATTTTGAGACAGCCTTTGATGAGGTAGATCGCCCGGCACTCTGGAAAAACAATAAAAGAATTAGTGTGTCTGCCCCCCCCTTCTATCATTAATCATTGCCCTACATGACACATTGAGCTGTGTACTGGTGATTTCTTCTTTTGTTAAAGTGGATGCAGAAGCTGGCTCCCTCAAGGTCAAAATGTGACATGTTTTGTCATCATGGGTACCAGGCAAGCCTTCCTGATGCCTCACATATTTATTATTGCGTGTGGATCAAGTTTTCAAGTTTAAAATACCACCAAAGTGACGGCAACATAAAACATTATGTGAGAATAAAAACAAGACAGTAGGGGAAAAAAGGTAACATCATAAATGATGCAATCAGTTCATAGGTGGTGCATAACATAGTGTTGTAAATGGTTGACTAACAAGATATCTAAACATTTTGCAGCAAAAGTGCAATGGATTGCCAAAAGCAGACAGACTAAGTCATACATGTGGTACACAATACACTTTCCTAATGCAGTGCCCAAAGTCCTGGCGCCGATTTCTATTTGGCTGCTATTAATTAAACATCTAGATATAAGCTAAACTGTGCTCCAGCCCTGTTAATGCATTTAATTAAAAACATTGATCAGGGCCTTTTCTTAAAGTGCTGTGGGCTATTACCGACCCGATAATTGTGGGCAGCGGGGCAGAAAATGCACTTTGTCTACATCCAGATATAAACAGTAGAATCCAAGAGAGATGGGGAATCAACATTCAGGAAGAATAAACAAATAAATGGGTAACAATTCAAAATATATATCATAGGTGAAAAGTTGCTAAAACCAGACATAATACTTTTTTATTGCTATTAGTACAATTTAGAGAGTAAAGTTGATCAATGGCCAGGAATTTGTACTTAAAATGATAAGACTCAAAAGTACCATGTGCTAAAAAGTGCTGGATATTCACAATCGCAGTACAATTAATATGCTGTTACTTACATCAGGTACCAGGCAGTGAAAACTAGATGGGGAGGAGAAGTGTGGCTCACCGGTTAGAGGAGGCAGACCCTGATGCAGAGGTCAGGCCCGGGACCAGGGTTCAATTCTCGATGCGGCAGGGTCTTGAGCTCATAATGTCCACGGACTCGATAATTCTTGCCTCGGTGCCTACTCGAGTCGTGGGTTCACACTCTGCAACTCTTGGCAATAGCTTGCTTAATCTCCACTACGGTCCCACCGCGATGGGATGCCTGGTTTTCACCTTGGGGATGCCCAGTAGGGGTAATCTCGCAGGGAAAGACCAGGACGGGTTCCCAAAGCAAGCGCCTTGAGAACTTACGGTGATAAGGCGCTATACAAGAGCGTATGATTACGATTATATAGGAGAAGTTATGTTATGTTAAATGTTATGTTAAATTGTGTTTATATAGCGCTCGGCTACTCTAACAGAGTGTCCCGGCGCTTTCCACATACAGCTCAAGTGTAGAACAACATAACAAGAAAAAGTTAACTCAGGAGAAGAAAACAGCCACTAAACAGAAAGATTAAAAAGCCAGGTATTCAAATTTTTCCTAAAATGAAGCAAATTGGGGGTACTGCGTAGAGCCAGCGGAAGCGAATTCCACAACTGGGGGGCCTTGAGACTAAAAGAGCGCCCCCCAATGCGGGCTTTCCTCACACGCGGGACCACAGCAGTAAAGAGGGATTCAGAGCGCAGTGAGCGGGCAGGGCGATAGAAAGTCAGTCTCTTCTGCAGATATCCCGCACCTGAGCCAAACAATGCTTTGTGCATCAATGTCAGGGATTTAAACATGATCCGCTTCCGGATCGGCAACCAGTGGAGCGACTGCAGCAACCCAGAGGCTCGTGCTCGCCTGTGTAGACCAAAAATCGCACGGGCTGCGGAGTTTTGTACCACCTGCAGGCGCTGGACCAAGTAATCCGGGAGGCCTAAGAAAAGTGCATTGGCATAATCTAGCCTGGATCCGATGAGCGCCTGAACCGTGATCCGCCTGTGCTCCGCAGATAATAAAGGAAGAAACTTGCGGAGCATCTTCATAATGCCAAAACAGGTGCCGGACAAACCAAGAACGTGCGCTCTCAGTGAGAGCTTGTTGTCCAGCTTAACACCAAGGTTCTTTGCAACCAAAGAGGATTGTGCCGGAGGACACATAGTGGGCGGCCACCATTGCCGCCACTCGGGGTCAATGGTACAGCCAAAGAATAAAACCTCAGACTTGCTGGAATTGGCCTTCAGACTGTTCTGCTTGAACCATCCAAAAACCATGCCCAGGCAATCCCGAATTCTCTCTCCATCAAATGGCTGATCTTTGCCACATGTGAAGAGGAGTTGCGTGTCATCGGCGTAGGACACAATCTGGGCTCCGTAAGCCTCCGCCGCAGCCGCCAGAGGGGACATAAAGATGTTAAACAATGACGGGCTCAACACAGAACCCTGTGGAACCCCGACTCCCAATGGCGGCATCTCGGCGGAGCTCTGGGAAACCCAGATCGTTTGTCGGCGGCCATCCAAAAAAGATGTAAACCATTTGAGCACCGTCCCCCTTAGGCCGATGTCATGAAGCCTAGCCAACAGCGCCTCGTGGGGGACGGTGTCAAAGGCCGCCGACAGGTCCAGCATGATTAACATGGCCTTGCCACCCACATCCAAGGTCTCCCTGATGATCTCTGAGACCTCCACCAACGCCGTTTCCGTGCTGAAGTTAGGACGGAAACCGGATTGGGATGGATGGAGCACATTGTTGGATTCAAGGAAGCTCGACAAGACGCCATGAACATGCTTCTCAGTGACCTTCGCCAAAGCCGGGAGAAGTGAAATTGGCCTGTAATTGGCCAAAACCTCGGCATCAAGACCAGGCTTTTTCAGAAGGGGGATCACCATCGCCCTTTTCCAGGTGCGTGGGACACTTCCCTTCCTCAAGGAGGCATTGAGGATCGGGTTGACCAGAGGGTTCACCACCGCCGCCATCCCAGCCAAAAATTTGGCAGGGCAAGGGTCAAGTGGCGAGCCAGATTTAAGACTGGCCAACAGCGCCCGGGACGCGTCACTGGAGACCCGTGGAAAGTCTGCCAGCACTGCCGTCGGCGTGGACGATGTTCCGTGTCCTGCCCCGGGGCCGCAACAATCCTCCTGCGAGCTCTCCAAGAAGGAGGCCTGAATCGCCTTAATCTTGTCGGTGAAAAAAGTGGCAAGGTCACACGCCCACGCATCTGATGGTATTAGCGGGGGTGAATAAGAGCTCGGGGTCGTGAACTCCTTCACTATTGTGAAGATCTCCTTACAGGAGTTCGCCGACGCCTCAATCCTCCTGGCAAGGTATTCCCTCTTAGCACCAAGAATGTCACGGTGGTAGGCCCTCACAACCGACCTGTAGGCAAGTTTAGCCTCCCCGTCATATTGAAGGCGCCAGGCCCGCTCAGCAACCTTACATTGGCTGCGAGCCATGCGCAGCGCCTCCGTAAACCACGGGGCAGATTGCCGTATGGCCGTGGACCGGGGGATTGCCCTCGGGGCAAGATCATCTAGCCTCTCAGTCAGCCACCGCTGCAGAGCCTCAGTATCTCTTTCCGGATCCCCCGAGAGATGACAAGGATGTTCCATGAGCGCCTGTTCCAACATAGCAGGCGTCACTCTATGCAACGCTCTCGAGGCTGATCTAGGCACCGTGGGGGCGCAGTTGTTAGACCGCCCATTCTCCAACACTGAGAACCTAATCAGTCTATGATCCGTCCAGAGTACCGGCAGCGTTTCAATGTCAGCAATTCGAACTGACGAGAACACTTGATCGATGGTATGCCCTTTCTCATGTGTAGGTCCTGACACAAACGGTGTCAGACCAAGCGGAGATGTAATATCCAGCAATTTAATCACATCCGGATTGTCCGGATCATCAAAATGGAAATGAAAATCGCCTGCCAGCAGACAATGCTGCGCAGACAGCGCCAACTCTGAGATGGCTGTCTGTAGGTCCTCCCAAAAAGAACCCACAGGGCCGGGTGGCCTATAAACCAGCAGCCCCTTAAACATCTGGCCCGGAGATAATCTGAGCAAAAAGGCAAGTGACTCCGAGCCCTCGATGGGATTCACAGGAAGAACAGAGCAAACAACGCTCTTCTTCACCACCACAGCCACTCCACCCCCCCTCCCCTTCACTCTATCCTGCCGAAAGATGTTATATGTAGAAGGGATGGCAGTAAAGATGTCCGGGTTGGATGCCTCTCCCAACCAAGTTTCAGTCAAAAGGAGACATAAAGGAGTTTCCCTAACAAGAAGATCATGAATGTGCTGGGCATGGCTTCCTACTGACCTCGTATTCAGCAGCAGGCAGAGATGTTTCACACACGCCTCGGCTGGCCTATGGACGCCACCCGAGGTCCCAGTAGGTGCCCAGCCGCAGGAGGGACAGCGTCGTTTGCCCTTGTGGCGCCCCGGGAATACTGAGCGACATGAGCAAAATGACGTACGCATAGCGCGTAACATCGCCGAAGTGTAGTGGATCATCCTCCCCCTCGCCTGGGCCGACCAAAGTTCTACGCCGCCCCGCCGTCTCCGGGACGCTGACGGGCGCAGACGGGCAGGACTCCGGCACGACTCAGGCTAAGCGAAGGCGTCCACCTGCGCGTGGGGAGCGACTTTAAATAGGCTCTCCAGTGAGCCCTTGGCGCGTGAGTCCGCTTCAAAATGGGGGCCGCCACCGGATCAAAGCCCCAAACAAAGATGGCGCCCGAAGTGAGCCCCCAGGACCCAGACCCACCAAAGTGGTGGTGCTTTAGAGGCACAAGGTGCCCTTTTTAAGTGAAGTGAGGGGAGCGGGGCGCGAGCTGCAAGATCAGCAAGCATCGGTGAAAGGAAACAGCTTATAACTGTAACGTATTGACAGAGTTCGCCTAGCAGCCTGCCCATACTGTTTTCTCATTTGCAAACAGATTTTAGGGTTACACTCTCTTAGCACAATAGAACATAGTTCATGCTACAAGCGTACTCCAGGCTCATAGTACTATGACCCTGAGGAGACTGGATGTGAGACCAAGTTCCTTAACAGTATGTCTGCTTTGTCCAGAAATGTTATCAAGCCTGCAATTACTTGGGGTAAGCATCGTTGTGGAGGAAGTCAATCGCTGCCTGCATTATTGATATCCCTTGTTCAATCAGCAAAAGGCAAAGAAACTGTAGGTAAGTAGGATCTGATTTTTATGGTTACCCCCATTTTTTGATTGGTGTTACACTGTTTTTGACTAGTCTGACTGGGATCCTGCTAATCAGGACCCCAGTCTATATTCTTTCTCCTTAAAATGTTATACATGTACTTAGGTCTACCCCAGATTGGATACTGGGGTACCTTTGTCAGTCCCTAGTTTATGGAACACATGTACCCAGGGCATAGGTACCCCAGAGGCCTCCCATGGGCTGAAGCTTGTATTATGCCACCCATGAGAGGCAATGCAAAATGGAACTACAGGCCTGCCGTTGCAGCTTGTGTAAGCTGGTGCTTGCACCACTTACTTTAGATATAGGTTTACTATATCTACAGGTCACTACACTTAAAACTTATAAGTCACCCAGTAGCAGGCCTTGACAATACTGAAGGCAGGGTGCTGGGTTTTACATGAGAGGGTGCCCCTGCATGAGCAGAGCCCCTCTGCAGCCTTTGGAGACCATTCTCCCGGGTTGCCTGGACACAGCCAGACATATAGGTATAGGTGCATTATATTCTCTCGGTAAATGCTATCTCGAAAATGGCTGAAATAAAACATGTCTTGTTTGGTATTAAACACCTTGGTATGAGAGGTATGATTCCACCTTTCTGAAGCAAGCTTCACGGGGTCACTGGTCTTTCCAGTGCCAGCCTTCTTGATCCGGGCAGCACAAAATGGTTACTGCTGAGCAGAGACACATTTCTGCCCTCATGCTGCTGAGCCAAGCTTGTGCAGGGGAAGGCAGGATAGTAGGCATCCTGTCACAGGGAGGTGTGACCACCTCCCAGGCAGGATTAAATGTATTGAGGGCTGGGTGGGTGTACTTCCAATGTGCCTGAAGGTCTGCATCTGGGGCACATTTGGTGTCCCTGTGCATAGTCAGTTCAAACCACTCATGGGAACCGTTGGCTCCTGCTTTACCGCAAAACAGGACAAAGTACAGGGGAGTATCCTCCCCTCTGTCCTGACCCTCCCCTGGGACGGTCCCCTGAATCTGTTCAATCCTCTCTTGTGGGTATAAAAGGGCTTACCTGGCTGTAGGACCCTAGATTCGACATGGACAAGATTCTGATCAAGAAACCGCTGAACTTCGACCATCTGGACACTCTGGACTTCGCTGGACTTTGACTGGGCCCGACTGTGTCTCCCTTTCCGTCCAAAGCATCGTCTGTGCCCATGCACCATACAGGCTCTGTGCTGGACCTGTGGAGCATCAAGGACATCTGAAGTATCTCCCTTGGGGTGAAAGAGTCACTTCCCTGCATTCGCAGGCACCGTAACGCAACTGACCTGAGCTCCGGTAGACTCCAAAGGCTCCAGCAACACAGGATGTGAGTTCCTATGTTCCCTGAGGTCGAGGTACCCTCTCACCAAGTTTGAGGCCTGTATCCATTGTGGGGACTGCATAACCTGAACCCCTGTGCACCACATACTTTTGCAAGTGCATATGCTTGTTAGCATTCCCCAACTAAGTGCATTGGGCCATTAATAGCCCCTACCTCTGCACACATTTCCTACTTTGGCCTTCTTACACTCTGTGCCCTACAAGCTGATACTTTGTGAAACTGCTAGAGGTCCCCTTGCGACTCCTGTGCCTTTGGCCTGTGGGTCCATTTGAGAGACAACACTGATTTTCTTGGTCTCCCCTGGTTCCTCCAGGCCTGCCCTAACTCCCTTTGCTGTGGTGAGTTGCCTGGTCCTTGTTGGGCCAGACCATGACCTTCTTCAACCTTCCTCGTGGGTTGCCGCTGCCAAGGCTAGTTGGTGCTCCTGCTGGACACAGACCCCTCAGCACTCAACATCCTTCAGGGGACAGCTTGTATTCAGCTCCTGGTTGTCTTTGACATTTCCTGGTTCCCGTGGCTGCAGAGTTAAGGTTTTCTTCACACCTTAAGCACCCAACATCGGTGGCCTTCGTCTACCGAGCCCCTGGTCACTCCTGAGTGACCAAGACTCTGTCTCATCTGCTTTCAGGTTCCTTCCTTCAAGAATCCACCTGTGGGTTCCACCGGACACTTTTCTTCTTTCCAGCAGTGGCTTCCCTGGGATAGGTAACTCTGGTACTTTGGTAACCACTGGTGGGGTGGCTCTTTAACCTTCTAAGTTCCAAAGGGTGTCCTTGTAATCAACTGGGAAGGGTCCTTAAACACTAAAACTGCAACCGTGACTCTCCCATTGAATTGTAAGTAGCACGCGGTCGTGTTCGGACACTGCATCCATCCTATGTGGGGTCCCAAATTACTCACCTTGGGTGGTTCCTTGGGGTCCCAGCGATTCTACAACCTCTAGACAATGTCTTGACTCGAATCGTGGTTCTTATACCACTACTTTAGTATATGGTTTGGTCTCCCATAGAGCCCACGGTGTATTAGTGCTACTTATGTTTGTTTCTGTGCTACAGTAATGTGTGCTTTGTGTTTATCTGCGTGTAGCAGATACTGTGAGGTATTTAGGGTGTGTTATAATAATAAATACATATTTTTATAACTACTTTGTGGTTCTCCTTTCATTTAACCAATACATTATGGTTGCATTCTGGTAAAACAAGCTGCTTAACATTCCTTCAAGACTAAGCCTGAAGGCTGCTCTCCATAGCTACCACTTGGATAGCTTTTCAAGATTGTCTTTGACCTCTTAAGTCACAAAAAGGGTTGTTTGGACTGGTGCAAGGTGCCCACTTTAATTAGTAGACAACATATACCAGGCCAACCTCTCCCAGAAACCTTCTGTAGTTGTCTGTTAGCACGGCACAGATGCAGAGCAGGTACAGTAGAGTTTCCTGGAACAAGCCGAAGACAAGGCAGTTATTACTGATAGGCTAATCAATGGAGGTAGAAGATCTAATGAGGAGAAGCTGCCCATAAAAATAAGGCAGAACATAGTAATATAAGGAGAATGTATCAGAAATGTATTTTTGCACTCCTCTTTTGAGGTAGAGCCTAAAAACAAGGTGCAAATATTTTCTGCCACTGAGGGTCCGACGATCCAATTGAAAAGACTCCTTATGAACTGCTACATTTAAAACTATTTTGAACTGCTGGTGGGGGACATTTCATTTGTAGAAGGCTGCTGCAACTTTGAGCTCCATAGGGAGCATTCTTCCAATGATTTTGAGGCGCCGTGTTATTCGCTGGTAACACTTACAGCAAATTAGGTTCTTCAGTGAACCTTCTTTTGTGGCACTTGCTGAGTACATATATTTGAGAAGGTAGGCTTTCTGTGCTAGAAGCTGACTGCTCAGCATGAATTCCATCCTGATCTGGGCTGGAGAAGTGTGATGAGAGAGCTTAAACAGTGATCTGAAAACAGCACTCTGGGCATTGTTCAGAAAAATTCCCAGATCCCTGGGAAAGCTTCGTGCCATACCACATATGTGGGGAGGAGTATGGCCTTCACTATCTTCAACAGAGTTTCAAAGGTAGTCTGTTTGAAGATGCTTTGAAAGGCAAATTGTAGTGAAGCGGATTTTGGTTTCGTTGAGTTTAATTAAGTCAAGTGGGCTCCTTTATCGTCCAGCCAGTATCCCAGATATTTGTATTTGTTTCCTGTAGTCAGGAGGCTGTTGGCCAGATGGCAAGCTCTGATTTTTTTTCTTTTGCTGCCAAACAACACCATATTTTTTTTTAAGTTTACCGTAATTTCATTTGAGCTAGTATACTGATGTAGAACGTCAACCAGCTTTTGAAGCCCCATTGGCGTTTGACTTAGGAGGACTACATCATCAGCTTAGAGCAAGGAGGTGATAGGGTGATTTGCCAGTTTAGGTGCGTTGTTAGTTACTAAATCCAACAACTTGTGGCAATTCACACATAAGCCAGTTGGAAAGGGCCGGGGCTAAGATAAACCCTTTTTTAATGCTTTTCTCCATTTTTATCTTGTCAGAGACAGCTGAGTTATTTTCCAGTTTTACTCTGGCCCAAGTGTCAGAGTAGGGGAGTTGAATGCCACAAAGTAATGCCTCAGAAATATCCCAGGCTCTGAGCTTTGCGCCTGGATGGGAATTGAATTTACAGGCAAGCAGATTACTTCTGAGTTGTTTATTATTGTAGGAAATTTCCCTCTTTGCAGAGTCACATTGAATTTTTTTTGGTGCCTTTTTTCTGAACCCTATGTATTTTGGCTACAGGATGAAAAATTTCCTAGCTAACGTAACGGAAAGTTTCAATTCAATTAAGGACTCGGAAGCGAGGATTATACCTTCTATTCTTCACTTTATTACTCAGCATCCATTATTTAACAACAGACTACATTTCCCATCAAACCAAGGGAAACTGTAGACAACAAAAATCAACCAATAAGCAAAGTACATAGTTCACCAATCAGGGTCCTCCAGCACCCATGTAGTCTGCTCTCACTGGCCCTTCCTCCTCTTTCTGAGCTCAAAGTCAGCCGGACAAACCTCCTCAGGCATCCTGTTTATTGGAGTCAGACCCTACAGAGGCAAAAGGAGCCATCAATTCACAAAGGAAACTGTTGTCAGCAGAAAAGAACAAGCATCACGTAGATGATTGGAAGCAATTGATTCCTCTGGTCAATGTAAAACCCATTAAAAAATGGATTGCTACAGCTATACAGATGAATGCCCTTACCCTTGAGGATAACTTACGGGCATTAAATGGGAGAACTGTATCTGATCCGGAGGGGGCAATGACTTATAATAGACAGGGATGTCCATCGCGCATTGATTATATATTGATGGATATGAAATCTTGGGATAGTATGGTTGATATGATGGTAAAACCAACCCAAGATAGCGACCATAATCCACTTTGTATGAGTTTTCTTTGGGGTAATAAGACTAAAGCAACAAATATTGCAAGGTTGGTTACCAAATATGTTATCCCCTCGAATTGTAACCGAAAAGCAAAATGGAGTAGGGTCAGTTGTGAGGAATGGAAATTAAATAGTATGAAAGACCTGGTAGATGCGGAGATCAGGAAATTAATAGCTAACAGCCTAATAACATCTACCCCAAAAGATTATAATCCAATGGACTCAGTTAAGATCCTAGTTGAAAAAATAGGAATCTTTTTCACTATTGAGTTGAAAAAGAGTTTTGGTAAATCCAGAATCCAAAATAGTACCCCGTGGTATACTGTTGAATGTAAGGAAAAGCGAAAGGCTATAACAGCTGCCATCAGAAATAATAACCCTACAGCAGTAAGGATGGCTAGAAAGGAGTATACCAGGATTATCAAGGTATCAAAGAGGAACTGGGAAGAGGATCATTGGCAGCAACTTAAAGAGGCTGCCTATGCAAAAAACTCAACCCAATTTTGGCGCTTGATCAATAAAATGGAAAGAAGAGGGATTGAGGTCATGTCAAATCATATAACAGAACAACAGTGGCACGACCATTTCCTAAAATTATATTGTGGGACAGCAGACCAAGAAGACCCTATGTGTACCAATAATGTTAATAATGTGGAAAAACAAACCCAGCTAGTAAATTGTGTTCCCGGGGAGGTTCAGGAAGCTATAACTAACATAATACCAGGCAAGGCTGCAGGACCGGACGGACTGGCGGGTGATTTATTCCTACATGATCCTAAACTATGGTCGGACCTCATTGCATGCTTAATGAACCTTGTAATGTCAGGATATCCGGTCCCTGATTCCTGGAAAGGTGCTGAGGTTGTTACCATTTATAAAAAAGGTAACAAAGAGGACCCTGCCAACTACAGACCAATTAGTTTAATTGATACAATGCAAAAGGTAGTTGGCAGGGTCATAGTTAATAGAATTGAGACATGGCTCCACGACTGTAATATTCTATCCCATTTCCAGGCGGGTTTTAGGAAAAATGTAGGCACAATGGACCAGGTTTCCCGATTTTGTGCAATATATTGGAAATCTGTGACCATCGCAAAAGGCAGTTTATATCTGGCCTTCATCGATTTCAAAATAGCATTTGATGTAATTCCCCGTGCTAAACTCTGGAAAGTCCTGTTGTCTATGGGATTTCCGTGTTACCTTTTGCAGCTTGTTGTAAGGCTCCATGAAGACACCTATGCCAGAATCCGTTGGGGTAGTCAAGGTCAACTTACAAAGAGGGTGCCAGTCAGCAGAGGGGTTCGTCAGGGCTGTGTTATGGCTCCGACATTGTTTTCCCTCTTAATTAATGGGGTGGTAGACCATTTGACGGAGGACTCTGCTTCTGCCCCAGTCCTGACAGGGGACAAAACACCGACCCTCCTCTTTGCTGACGAGACCCTCCTGATGTCCAAAACCCCATTGGGTTTACAGAAACTTCTTGATCGGTTTAGTGTGTTCTGTGATGAGCGAGGACTAACAATTAATACCCTTAAAACAAAGCTCATGGTGTTAGCTAAAAGAAAGGTTAGGGAACCAAATATTACCCTGAATGGGTCTGTATTGGAAATAGTTGAAGAATTTGAATATTTGGGAGTCAGACTATGTAATAATATGATATGGGTTCCTCACTTAGCAAAAATGCTCCTGAACCTTCAAAGGGTTTCCGGAGCAATATTGAGGAATCAGCGTTTATCAATTAGTAGACCGATAGGCCCAGTCCTCACAGTCTATGGCTCTGAACTGTGGGGAGGTGAAAATACAATGGACCTGGTAAAAGCTGAGAATAAGTTTGTAAGAGATTTAGTCTCACTCCCTAGTTCAACTCCCCTTAGACCCTTGTACGCCGATTTGGGTAAGAGATCTATTAGGGATATAGTACGCCTTCGCCCCTTGCTGTTTTGGGTGCGTCTACGAAGAACTCCCGATTTGGCCAAATACGCCTTGGTGTTAGACGAACTAATTACTCTGAATGTCTCCAATAAAATAAAATGGCTTAACAAACTGAAACAGTTGGTGATAAATTTAGGAATGAAAGAATTCTGGGCCTCACAATTACCGCCTCATAAACAAATTGTTAAAAAAATCTATTGGGAGTGGGTAGAGGCCGAGGAATTAAAAAGTACAAAGCACGGTTCATTGACCAACCAATTTCTGGAGTTTGAACCATCCAGGAAATTAGAGCCGCTTTTGGAATATATCCAAGTTCCTAGAGATAGATCACTTTTTCTCCAAATGAGATATGGAATTTTACCATTGAAAATGTTTGTAGCAGGATGGAAAGGTGCGAGAGATTATGATGTTAACTTGTTCATGTAAGATGGAGACCTTACCACATTTTTTGTTTGCTTGTATGGCTTACAAGTTACCACGAGCCAGGTGGTTAAAACCTGTGTGTAGAGAGATGGGTGTTAGAGATTTCAGAATCGCATTACGTATTATTCTAACTGACACATCCTCTGCGTTTATAGTTTGTGGAATTGCCAAGTATATTTCTAATGCTTGGTTTATAAGATCTAGGTTGCTGGACTCCAAAAAGTAGAAATTTTAATTTCTTCTTAAATGATTTCATTTGCTGAAAATGTACTTTAGACCCTTTTAACTATTTAAATGTAAAAAGTGTCCTTTTTATTAATTGTTTTTAGATAGTTGTAATACATGCGTGATACTTTTTTATTGTATAATTAATGTATGTTTTTTGTACTTTTATGATATATGAAATATCGAATAAAGTATCACAACAACAACAACAACATTTCCCATCAAACCAAGGGAAACTGTAGACAACAAAAATCAACCAATAAGCAATGTACATAGTTCACCAATCAGGGTCCTCCAGCACCCATGTAGTCTGCTCTCACTGGCTCATCCTCCTCTTTCTGAGCGCAAAGTCAGCCAGCCAAACCTCCTCAGGCATCCTGTTTATTGGAGTCAGACCCTACAGAGGCAAAAGGAGCCATCAATTCATGAAGGAAACAGTTGTCAGCAGAAAAGAACAAGCATGACATGGCAGACAATCAAAATTGCAATTGGGACATTTCAGGAACAGTAAATGAATGCGTACAACCATAGGATGGGAAATAATCTTCCACAATATTAAATTTCAGAGCCACCCTCTGAAACAGAAAAACCCCAAAAAGCATTACTTACTGGCATACAGGGCGGAAAACCGGAAATGGTCTATAGGGTGGGATAATCCTCGCCTCTGAGTCCTTAATAGAATTGAAACTTTCCGTTACATTAGCTAGGAATTTGTTCATTCTATGTCAGGACTGAAGGCGAGGATTATGCTAGTTTAAAGCTTGCTCGCTACGAGGTGAGCCATATCCAGCATAGGCTTGAAATAAAACCTTTTGAAGGTAGAGTCCGAAGATCAATCAGCTGCGTTGAGAATGTCCTCTAAGCGGGCACCCAAGCCAAATGCTTTTGAAGCCATGGCCCCTCCAACCGAGTGGGCCCTAAAGTTCCTGAGGCTATTTCCAGCCTCCTGCATGACCCACCAAACCCATCTAGCAAGGGTCAGGGAAGACACTGTCTTAAACTGTTTACGGAGAGAAATGAGGAGTTGATATTCTCCCGGGCGGCGGAATTCCCCGGTCATTTCCTCGTAAGCTTTCTAACAGCGAACCGCGCATAGTTTTGGACAATCCGGAAACTCTGGTGTAACACTTTGTCCCCTGGTTGATAGTGAAAGTCAATCCTGAAGGGGTGGATATTCTGGAGGAGACATCTAATGCCCGGACATGAGAGACCCTTCTACAAGAGACCAAGCACAGCAACATGGCCAATTTTACGGAAAGCTCTTCCTGGAAAGGAACCTAATCGGTTGCCAGGATAGGAACAAATTCAGGACATGATTGACGTCCCATAGAGAAGAGTACCGGGGTTCCGGCGGTAGAGACAGCCTAACCCCTCTGAGAAGTCTGCCGACCAAAGGATGTTCGCCCACGGGGGACCTGTCAATGAGGACATGGCGTGCCGAAATCGCAAAGCGAAAGGTATTGATGGAATGATAAGCCATTCCTTTGGAAGCTAAATGTGCCAGGAAATTCAGAATATGCACTACATCCATGTCCACGGGATCGAAACCCCTTCGCAGACACCAATGGGACCATCTGCCCCAAGCGGATCTATAGCATTTGATGGTGCTGTCAGCCCAAGCTTTGGACATGAGGTCTTCAGCCGCTGCCAAAAGCCCCGGGATTCCCCACCGTCTCCGGTAATCCTCCATGCAACCAGACGCAACGAGTGGAGCAAGACAAGAGGATGAGGATCCCCGTTGGGATTGAGAAGAAGCTGCGGAAACAGGGGGAGTAGGATTGGAGAATCCCAGGAAAGTTCCAGAAGAACCGGAAACCAAACCTGAGAACGCCACAGAGGAAAGAGGACTACCAGCTTCGCACTCTGGGCCGGACTTGGGCACTCACCCTGGTCAGCATCGCCAAGAGTGGGAATGCATGTGCATCCGTAGACACCACCAGAGGGTCCGGCCTCCAACTGACGTAACGGGGCGATTGATGGTCTAACCGCGAAGTGAAAAGGTCGATCAAGAAAGGTCCCCAGAGGTTGTCCAGCTGTAGAAACACCCCTGAACCCAACTTCCAGAGACTGGAATCCCTGAAGTTGCGGGACTGGAAGTCCGCCACAAGATTCTCTTGACCCGGAAGGTATTCCTCCGTCACTGAAACATGATTGTTCAGACAATACTTCCAGAAACTGGCGGCCAGATCAGAGAGAGCTTTCGATCTGGTACCCCCCAGATGATTGATGTACCAGACCACTGAAACATTGTCTATCTTGAGGAGGACGGATGTCTGAAGGCGGTCCTTGGTCCAACAGTGGACTGCGAAGGAACCCGCTAAAAGCTCCAAACAGTTAATATGCAAACCGTGCTCCGCTTCTGACCCAACTCTCTGGTAGAGAACTCGCTGCACCTGGCACTCCAGCCTTGATTGCTGGCATCTGACTCAATAATTAAGTCTGGAGCAGAACTGAAAATGGCGCGTCCGTTCCAAGGTTCCATGTGATGAAGTCACCACTGAATCTCTTCCTTGGCCTCCTCCGAGAGGTCCACTTTGTGGGAGTAGGGAAAACCTTTCTGAAGATAAGACTCCTTGAGACGCTGCAAAGCTCGATAATGCAGAGGTCCCAGGAAGTTCGCTTAGATGGAGGCAGAGAGCAAGCCCACCATGCAAGCCAGATCTCGGAGAGAAATCCGAGGTCTGGCTATGTGGTGGCGTAACTCGTACCTGATCTTCGTAACCTTTTGAAGAGGAGACTGAGTGTGGAGGCATGTGAGTCGATCACGAAGCCTAGAAATGTCATAGTCTGAGAAGGAACTAGTATAGACTTGGAGTCGTTGATGACAAACTCCAGGTTTTGTAGGAGAGTTACTGTCATCTGAAGATGTTGAATCAGTCTATGAGGACAGGTGCTCCAGAGGAGGATGTCGTCGAGATAGACAATCATCTGAATGCCTCGAGCTCTCAGCCATTCCATCACTGGATGAAGGGCCTTGGTAAAGCACCAAGGGGCTGAGGAGAGACCGAACGGGATGGCAGTAAACTCAATAACCTGATCCTGCCAAACAAACTGTAGGAACGAGCGGTGGGGATGATAAACCGGAATCACTAGATAGGCGTTTTTCAAATCGAGATGAACCACCCAGTCGTTCGGTCGAAGCACGTTCCTGAGTAGATGGATGCCCTCCATCTTGAAGTGGTGGTACACTAGCCACTCGTTAAAGCTGCTTATGTTGATAACCGGGCGCTTGCCGTCGTCTGTTTTGTCTACGGGAAAAATGTTGCTCAAGAAACCCAGAGGGTAAAGAACTGATGGAACTATGGCCCCTTGGGCAAGGAGAGAGGAAACCTCTGTGTCTACGAGCAAAGAGTCTTGTTGAGAGAATTGCAGGGAGTGCGGTCTGATGCATTGTGAAGGGACTCCCAGGTATTCTATGCGAAAACCCTGTATGGTTTGTAGGACCCACTGATCCCCCGTGACAGAAGTCCAGGCCTGGAAAAAATCCCCCAGCCGCCCCCCTATTTTTAGATGGGAAGAAGGGAGTAAACTCACCGTTGGAAGAGGAAGTAGCTGCTCGGAAGCCTCGACCTTTGCCTCTTCTGCCTCTCATTGGGTAAAAGTTACCGAAACGTGATTGATCTTAATACTGTCGTTTCGCGAAGCCTTGCCCACGTGGCTGGTTGTAGGTGTCTTGGCCGTATGAGCGACCCTGCCTCGACCGGCCCCTCAGAAAACCAGAGGGAAAACCTTCCTCATGGTAGTTTGAGCTTTATCACGGGAAGTAAAGGTATTAACGAATTTTCCCAGCTCTTTAACAAATGGTTCACAAAACAAACTGCCCTGGGCCACCGTGCTGGCTTCTGAGTACGCTAGGTCACCCAGTTTGGGGTCGACTTTAATCAGGAGAGAGCACCATCGCTCTGTTGAAATGGTATTGCCCAGGAACATGATAGCTCTTTGGACCCATCCTGACAAGGACTCTGGGGACATAAGGGTTCCTGAAGATTTTGCTTCCTCCGCCATGTCTTAAATTTTGGTCAAAGGGCCAAGGACATCCAAAAGCTTGTCCTGGCAAGCCTGCCAGGACCTATCAATACCCTTTTTGGGGTCTCGCATAAACATTTGCAGAAAAGTCACCATGCGGTTGTTTATCTCCACAGTCAGGGCGACTTTGCCCTCTCAAGAGGGGCGGGCACATTCTGCTTGCAGGCAATTACGTGTGTCTTTATCCAGGGGTTTCCTGATTTGTTGTGCCACATACTCTGCTACCTTGTCTGCTGGAGCCTAGTCAGATGAATGTGGATGCACAGTCTTGTCTGGATCAAACATGTCCAAAACTTCAGGCAGTGGGGTGGAAACGGATGGGAAGGAGGGCCCAGGAACTTGGTCAGCTGACCCAGACGGGGAGGAATAACAGGGGGTTGCCCCTGTAGCAGGCTGGGTTGTGTAGCAAGAAAAGCCTGCCTCGGCCTGTCAAAGGTGTCACGTGGGCGTTTGGCTAATTTATTTATTTATTTATTTATTGTAAAGTTTTGTATAGCGCGAACAAGACCCGTGGGTATCAGAGCGCTTTACATCAGAATAGTTAACCAACACCAGTGTTGACATTACAAGAAACAAACGGATATGAGATATAAAATAAAATGAATATGATTATAAGACAATATATGTGCAAACCAAAAAAACACCTGTGCAAATCGCATCAATATGTGGGTAAGGCTAGGCTTATATCATATGTCCATATTCCCCGCCAAGGTGAGGTAGGCGATGGTACGCGTTTGGCATAGCAAAGTGTTAACTTTCCTATGGACAAAGCCGTTATGAGGTAGATAATAGTAAGGCTATGATTGTGTGAAACAGTATATATGAGAAACAGATACCATGCAATTTGTATTCAGATGTGGGGTAAGGCTAAATTTATCTCCTATGCCCTATACCCTGTCAAGAGTGAGGTAGGAGAGGGGCAGGTATAGGTTGTGCGAAAAAGATATATTAATACATTGTCCTTCAGTACATTAGGTAAGAGTACTTCTGAGTCTCTATCAATCGCCAGTCTTGCGACAATAATTAGTTTCCATATTATTCGGGTGGAGTTTCTCCTTCTGAGAGCCGCATTAGATCAGGGCGGCGTATCTATGCAAGGTATTTGCTCATCATGAGACTCTTCACTTCCCGCTTAAATGATGCAATGTTGCGAATCTTCCTAATGCGTGGAGGAAGAGAATTCCAGATTCTAGGGGCAGCTCCAGAAAATGCTCTGTCGTAAGTCTTTTTCTTTTGGAATCTGGCTGGCCGCAATAGCAGTTCGGCGGCACTCCGAGCTGGTCTGTCACCGCCCGATATCTTAATTTTCTTGGCTAGATATCTAGGAGTGTTGAAGTGAAGCACTTTATGGGTGCTACATGCTAACTTCATTTGGATTCTGGCTTCATAAGGTAGCCAGTTTAATGCTTTCAAGTGAGGGGATATGTGGTCAAATTTCCTTGATCCTGTGATCAGTCTTGCCGCTGCATTGAGGCAGGCTTTTAGCGGAGCCGTTGACATTTTTGGTAAACCTGCTAAGGTTGAGCAGCCGTATTCAATCTTAGAGATAACAAGAGATTGGATAGATAACTTTAGATCAGCTTCAGAGATGTAGGGTTTCATTTTCCTTAAGTAGTTAAGGTGGAAGCGGGCACTTTTAGCCATTGCATTAATGTGAGCTTTCATGTTGAGGTTCTCGTCTAGGGTGATTCCAAGCGATTTAGCTGATTCGACTAATGTTGGGGTGCAGTTTAGTGCAGTCACTAGTTTGGTCCATTCCCTTATTTCCAACTGGCACCTTGGTGGCGAAATTAGTAAGAACTCTGTTTTGTTAGCATTTAGCTTCAAGTGATTGGTGGATAACCATTGCAGTGCCCTTCCTAAGGACTCGTTCATCCGATCAATGTCTTCAACGGAGGCGACCTTTATGTAAATTTGCGTATCATCTGCATACATGTGGTAGGATATCTGTGCTTCTCGGAGAATTTCTGTGAGTGGTTCAACATACAAGTTAAACAGGTCTGGAGAAAGAGTCGAACCTTGTGGGACTCCTATTGTGTTAGGACATGGAGTTGAGGTGGAATGATTGACCAGGAATCTTTGTGTCCTGTTCTTTAAAAAAGAGTCGAACCATTTCAGCACATTTCCAGTTAAACCCATCCTATCTCGAAGTCTGGACAGTAAGGCTTCGTGATTTACCGTGTCAAATGCAGATGACAGGTCCAGGAGAATCAGTAGGCACGCTTGATTTTGGTCTAGGGCTTGTAGCGCGTCATCCACAATATGTAGTATAGCCGTTTCCGTGCTATGTCAGGTCACAGGTACAGCCACAGGATGGGGAGTAGTAGCCGCCGGTATGTTTGCAAAGCACGCCAGTGCTTGGTCAATGTGCTGTGTAAGCAGGTCTTCCAATGGAGCCATTGCCTCCTCCACTGCCTGATATATAGAGGTTTCCACAGCCTCATAAATCTCTTCAGCCCATTGGAGGTTGGTCAGTGCATCATCCCCTCCATAGGAATCGTCGTCATATTCAAACTCCATGACCCCAGCTAGAAGAGTTAGATTTTCCTTTAAGGTCTGGGTGTTAGACACAACTGGAGAGTAAAGCTCCAGTTAGAAAGGACTGGGTATCAGCCGCGTAATAGGGTGAGAAAACTTGCAATTAAGCAGGCAAAAGGGAGGTTAAAGAGCCCTGGGTACCAATGTCTGGTGGAAAACAAAGTTCATAATCACAACTCCTCGTCTGAAGACTGGCCTGGGAATAGGTGTCCAATCAGCGTGAAACGTGAGCGTTACATACGGACCCAGAGGACGTGAGTTATAAAATATGGTACAAGACTCTACTAAATGCCTAATGTAGTGTGGCAAGTACAGCGAGGAGCCGCCGGAAATGAACGATGAAAAGACAGCCCGCTCGCGTATTCTCCTCAGGGCAGGAAAAAACACCAGACTACGGTGCGTCGCAGACCCTGCAGGGTTTAAAATGCGCGCACCGTAGAAACTCCTGCGGCGCCTCCTAAAGGGAGGAGGAGTGCGGGGCATACTAGATGAGCCGCGTAGGAAAGGACGCTCCCGCATTCGCCACCAAAGAGAACAAAGAGAGACACCAAGGTGAACGCGGGCACTGCCGCGTCACTAACAAACAAGGACAGAGCTAAAGGGAGGCAGCTAGGCCCAGTAGAAAAATAATTGCCTGATATGGATAGCAATATACAAACAGTAAGGTATAAATCAACAGGAAAACACAATTAGTACATAGCGGAAAACGCCATAAAGCTTTGAGCTTAAGCGCGCAATATGTACAATCTCAAAATTACGCCATAAAACCACAATTATCAACATGAGAGGAATGAGGAAAGCACTTAACTCGGCTGCTGAGCAGCGAAGAAAGAGGAGGAAGGGCCAGTGAGAGCAGACTACATGGGTGCTGGAGGACCCTGGTTGGTGGACTATGGACATGCTTATTAGTTGTTTTTGTTGACTACTGTTTCGCTTGGTTTGATGGGAAATGTAGTCTGTTGTTAAATCATGGCTGCTGAGTAATAAAGTGAAGAATAGAAGGCATAATCCTCGCCTCCAGTCCTGACATAGAATTCTGTGCACTTTACCCCTGCTACTCAGTATTAAAGTGCTAATGGTAAAACTAGCATACTCTTCACTGTTATGTGTAACTTACCTATATGAGTTTGTTAGGGGTGTACAGGACCTGACTAAAACTGAAACTAAAACTGAATTCTGGTGAACCCCAGGATTACCATAGCACGCTTCCTACACACACCTCCAGCCCTCAGAGCACAAGTTTAGTGAAGGCTGAAGACTTCGACTATCATGACAATGCTCAAAGTAGGAAAGGGTAGCCTAGGGAACCTTTGCCCCTTGGATCATTACAAGCCACTAGTTCATCCCATGCATGAATGTGGCAGTTGCAGGCTCCAGACACCCACTTCAGAACACTCCTGGACCTATGGAAGATCAGAAGAGAACTGATCCTGCTGTCAGAGACCCAAGAAGAGCCTGAATCACTGGACTAGCTCTCTCTCTTGTAGCCAGAACAAAGTATTACTCCAGGGGTAATAAGGCTGTTAAAGCTACAAGGGCATAACAAGCTTCAAGAGGCCTTTCTGAAACTGCCCAGCTAACCAGTGGCAACTAGACCTGGACTGGACTCTCTGGTTGTCCTCCGCCTATCTCCCCTGAGGTCTTGGTGGGCTTACAAGTGTACTCCTCTGGTGTATTGGGACTATAAGAACTAAAGTGAGAAGGTCAAATCTTTGACCTGGATGTCCCGGGTTAGTGTATCTGACCCACATTCGACTATATTTTTCTTTTAAAAAAAATAGTTTTAAATTTCGATTTTATTACTGTTTTGGTATTGGATAAATATGTTCGACTTTTGTCTCTTAGTTAATCCGGTCTTCCCTGTGGGGGGCTCCGAGCTCCGCAGGGCCCCCTCTAGCACTGCACATGGGCAGTGGGCCCCTGGTCTGAGAGCTCCTGACTTGGTCTGGAAAGGGGGGCCTCCATGTACTTTGCATGGGGACCCACTTAAGCTTTGTTACACCACTGGTTCCCAGTCCATCCCAGTCCAAGCACCAGAGTGTACCGTCAGTCAGAGGTGTCCTGCCGGGTTGTCTAGTGTAAGGTTATTGTTGGTTTTCACGCCACATACGCATGTAGATTCTTGCTTTCATCGTTTGTCATTAGCGAAAAGATTCTTATGGTATTTGTGTCAGATAAAGGAAAAACGAAAAAGACAGATTTGTTGATATTTAATATGGCATTACTTCATTCTGTTTCGTGCAGGAGCAGTAAAAAGCATAAATCGGTAAGTTTTGTGGAATGCAGTCTTAACAGCTAGAGGTTCCGATTTCATGAGGTAATTTAATAGGTTTCCATTGTGTTTTGTGAAGCCGTGCCTAATTGTACTTGTATATTACTTTAAAATGATATGTAACAACAAACCGTTCCTAACTTAATGTCAACTAAACCAGCAAGTTTAACGGAATACCTTTCCTCTTACTAAACCCCAGTGACAAATGGGAACTTGAATTATCTCAGGGTTCGTGTTTACAGTGCTCTCAAAACATGGCGACGGGGGAGGGCCACCACTTGGGTGGTTACATGCAACCGTTTGGCTGACAAAGTCACATTTAAAGTGGCACCGCCAATTGATCATTGGAATTTCTAAAGTTAAATAATGTTTGCTTTCCTTTGAGAATTTACATACCAGCAGTGTCTGCTTCTTTC
Organism: Lissotriton helveticus; assembly: GCF_964261635.1. Lineage (NCBI taxonomy): Eukaryota > Metazoa > Chordata > Amphibia > Caudata > Salamandridae > Lissotriton > Lissotriton helveticus. Next base: position 1,089,278,346 of record NC_136059.1, on the reverse strand, counting down.
GTGATTCTAGTGTATGATTCTTTTTTAAGAGTTTGTAGGGGGAATTGCTTGTTAAGTGGTCATATGTATTTCTTGTGGCATCAGTTATCATACTAGTCTACTATGCTTGCATCAACAAGGGACATGATTTACAAAGGATTATACAAGGTGCAAAACAGATTTATGCTCACAAGATGTGTAACTTACACATAGCTGATATAGTCACGGGTCACATTGGAAAAAATTCAGGCGTAAATGTTTGTGAATTATGCAGTAGAAAGCTACTTACTTATGCTTACATTATGCACCTATAGTATTTTTTCGCCAACTTTACATTTTAGAGCCATATTTATGGCCAAGCCACGCAGTGCATTCCAGCAAGTAACTTTGCTGAGCCGCACTGTGTGACAAGAAAAGGGCAAGAATGTGTGGTATTAAGTCAATAAGGTGCATTCCTGCCTTTTCACCTGCACTGGCATCCTTTTGACTGCCTAGTGCCTACGCAGGCACCAGGGCACAAGTCCTAAAAAAAGAAGTGGGGGGATGCTGATGTCACAACAGTAAGTGATGTCACGAAAGGTGGCTTGCACTCAGTTGCAGTTTATAGTTATCGAGCTACCGTTAAAATAAGTGGGGGGATGACGTCCACCCACGTGGTACCCCGACTCGAGCCCTGGCAGGCACTCTTGCACCATCGTGCAAGGGTGCCTGTGCTATAAGGCGGCCCGTTTTCTGCAGAAAGGGGAACCTTCCTGCACAAAAACAATGTTCTGAGGCTTTTTCCTCTTTCGCTTTGTGCTGCAGAAAGAGGAAAAACCTAAGTGAAATAAAGATATTTCTCCTCGCTACGCCTCACCTGGGGGAGGTGTGGTTCTTTGGTGCATTCCCAGGTCTACCACTTCTGTTAAATCTGGGAATGCATTAAAATCCATGGATGTTGTGTGGGAATACCCATGCAACACCCATGTAAATGCCTCCCTGGTGCAGAGAAATGCAACGCAGCAATTTGTGCTGCATTGCACTACTCGAGATTTATGAAGCCATTCAGGGCCACGCAAGGTGGCCTTGCGTGGCTTAATAAATCTCATTTCAATTTGCTTCACTCTTGCACCATGTTGAGTGGTGCAAGATGCAAAGGGGGTTAAATAAATGCCCCTTAGTGTGTCGTGCATGGTGTCCACACACCGAGTGCTCACATAGTGAGTATTCACAAACATTGTAAATGCACTTTTTATACCTTTCAGCACATGATGATTACTATATAAGTATTAAAGTGCGAGGTTTCCTGAACATGTAGGACGATGTACCAATAACCTAGGTATTCCAGGGGAAGTTTTGTAGAAGGATAGGCAAGTTAGGAAAATTATTTATATTAAAAGGAAAATTTTAAATGTTCACAAAACATCAAATATCCCTAAAAGAACGTGCATATTTTAAGCAATGTTTTTTGATAGGGACGTGTAGGGTTGGCATATGTTTATGCAAGTTAGAAAGTTCTTTGAAAAAGTCAATAGATTCTATAAGTACAAGAGACAGTGATCAAGGCCTGGCATAAGGTAAACATGGTCTTGTGAATTAACGCTAGAGGATGACTGTGAACATCATTCAATATGCTAACCCTAGTAGACTTCAGTTAAGATATCCACTGAAGTGGCAAAGAGAGGAGAAGGCTTGATTCAATGGGTAGCAATTGTTTCAGGACAATTTGGGAAGAAATTAAACACCAGGTGTGAGTGTGAGGGATATATATGGCCCCTAAATGTGAAGTCACAGGTTTTTGTTGGGTCATTGGCAAAATATGTGCAAGGCTACACCTAACCTATGTACTGCTCCTGTCTGTATCACTGCCCTAACTTGGTACTACGCCCTTTACTTCCCTCCTCAGATGCTAAACTCTGTGTCTCCATCCCATGCTCATCAGTACCCTGCGGTACCCACTAGAAATGCTAACATGGTTTGATGGTTTAATTACTCATTTGTAAAGCATATTCCAGAGGCTACCCCCCAACTCTTGAGAGCCAATAACATGGTGGGCGAGCAAGGGCCGGGAATGGGTTTGCAGTGTGTGACCACAGTCCTGGGGTCAGCCAGAGATGAGATTGGCTGGTTTTTGGTGCTGCCACAGAAGCACTAAAGTGATTCTAGGGTCTCATGGGTCAGTTCTGCCCTTCTCTTTTTTCCCGCTCGCCACTTTGGACCCCCTCTCTCTCCTAAGATGTCAGGAGCACGGATGGCCCCACCCCGCACTTCCATTTGTTGGCAGCGAGGCCACAGCATCGCTAGGACCCTCACAGTATGCTCTGCCCCCTAGACCAGGAGTTGCCCCATGGGTGGCTTTCCCCCAGTGTAGAACCGTGGTAGGGGACGGTGGCCAAGTAGTGTGGGGGACATGTTGTCCCTGAGATTGTACCAGCAGGCAGTGGTGGCATTGTAGAAGGTCAGGGTAGCTCACCAGCAGTAATAGACCCGGCACCAAATAACAGCATTGTTCAGAACTGCAACAGTTGCATGGCAATTGGGGTAATACCAGCAGGTGGCAGATTTGGCTGCAAACTTAGCCAGTGTGTTGCTTTGGCTCTGGAAGTTAGGGATGTTGTCTGCATTATTAACAGGTGGTGCCGACATTGAGGAAGGTGAAAATGTTGAAAGGGCTTGGGGACTTGTGGTCCAACTGGATAAGACAGTGGGACAAGGTATTCAAGGACAAGTGGGAGTGGGAGGCACACTGCTAGGAGTGACTGGTGGGTCTGAACTGGTCATTCAAGATCCACAGAGGTCAGTGGGTGCTGGTACCCCATACACGGGCAGTATGGCACAAGCAGTACCAGCAGCACTCAGGGTCTTACCTCTTTCCAAGGATTCAATGCCAGCAGGTATTTTGGCACCATTGCCGAGCATAGGTTTGGGGATGTGCTTCCTGAGCACGATCATTTAGGCAAACATATGCCCGCAGAAGTGAAGGAGAAGATTTGGAAAGGCAACTATGTAGATAAGTGCAAGTTAATTGTGGAAAGGCCCAAACAAGAGGAGAGCAAACGATGCAAGGAGTGTTCCTATTTTAGGGAGTGTGGGCATTGGCTTTATAAAAAAAGAGTTAAGGAGAAACTGCTGAATTGGGTCAAGGGCTTCACGATTTTCCAGGCAATTATGGCTGAGGAGTTCCCGACCCCGGGGGCCAATTAGCATGCTACCAGAATAGAATAGTATGTATGCATGATGAGATTGAAGGGAATATGTGGAGGGACTATGACAAAGAGTCTTAGGAGAATTAAGGCCACTAAACCCATGCTGGCTTGAGACCAGATTGATGTGAACACCTGGCTGCACTTTGTGAAGCCACAGAGGTTTGCGGCTGGGCCTAGTTAACCCTTCTGTGTGGTCTCAGTGTCAGGCGGTAGTCCAGGGGGCAGGGCAAAGAATGGTTGAGTTGGGATTTCAATAAAAGATCCTGCTTCAGAGCCCCCAGGATGTGCAAGTCCAAACACTGTTGTTCATTCTGCTGCCTACCCTCACAAGTCCAAGTTATTTAAAAAGACAAAGGATAGAGATCCAAAAAAGCAGGAATGAACATCCACTATTGGTCAAGGCCAACTCCCTGGTTAATTGGCAGGCAATGGTGGCATGGTTGAATGTTTACAGCAACACAGTGGCAGCACAGTCCTTGTATATGGGTTTTGAGGAATGGTTTGGGATCTCGGCTGAGGGCTGTGTGGCAGTAACGCACTACAATAATCAACAATCACTGATGACTAATCCTAGCATTGCCAGCAATTAGAGTTTGAAGAAGAAGAACCTGGAAAGTGTTTGCAAGTCGTTTTGATTCCATTCCACTGGAGAATTGTGTGTGTTTCCCAGAAGGGTGGTACAGAAGAAACACCCAGGGGCGTACCACTTGATACACTACATATTAGCTCCTACAGGTCTGTTAATGAGGCTATTAACGGGGCACTATGGTCAAGTACACCTCGCTGGATCAGGCGATTACAATGCTTCAAGAGTAGGGGCCTGGGGCATTGTTCATAAAGGCAGATGTATCCGCTTTCAGGCTGCTACCATTGAACCCTTATGACTTTCATTTACTGGGTTTCTAATTTGACGTCGCCTTCTATCTTGACAAGTGCATGCTCATGGGCTTTTCGGTCTCCTGTGCTTAATTTCAGAGGAGTAGCACTTTCCTGGAGTGGGTGTTCAGGCAGAGTTTGGGGCACCAGTGGGCACTGCATTACTTGGATGAATTCTTTTTTTCTGGGTTCCCCTGGCACAGCAGAGTGTGGGAGGGCATTAGGATCTATCCAGAAATGTATGCAATGTTTGGAATACCCCTATCTCAGGCTGTGGATCAGCTACAACAATTGACTTCATGGGGATATAATTGGGTTTGATGCAGGTGTGCCTATGCTTTCCCAAGAGAAAGTCAAAGCATTCACAAGGGCTTTGAAGGAATGTCTGTCTGCTAAGAAAGTGACATTACACTAGTTACAAGTGGTGGTGGGGCAGTTGAATTTCGCTCTCCACATCATACCCATGGACCGCCCATTATCCAGGTCAATCACGCAGGCCATATCTGGCCTGAAGGTGAGGCACCATCATACTTGGTTGTCAAGTGAAGTCCAGCAGGATATAAGAATCTTGGAGGCATTTTTTAGGGATTTCAGTGGAACGGTGGTATGGCCAAGTCCAGCTTAGACCAATGATGAGTTAGGTTTGTTTACAGATTCAGCAGGTAGTGTGGGTTTTGGTGCCATTTTGGAGGCATCTTGGTGTGCCCAACTATGGCCAGGGGAGTGAGTGGAATCTGGGTTGATGGCAAACATTAGTTTCTTAGAGCTTTTTCCCATCTTGATGGCCCTTATGATATGGCCGGAGCAGTTCTGCATTCAATCAGTGGTATTTTGGTCAGACAACATGACTGTAGTGGGTTGCATTGACCAGCAAGCGGGCAAGTGTAAAATGATTTTGAGGCTTCTGAAAGAAATAATTACGCTATGTTTGAGACTAAATGTCAGTTTTAAATCCAAACATGTGCCTGGTGTACTGAACAATTCAGAAGATGCTTTGTCTCATTTTAAGAGGCAGTCCTTCAGGTACCACTACCTAGAAGCAGAGGAGTTCCCTTCACCATATCCAGTCAAGTATGGCAGCTTGCTGCCACAGTCTACCAGACCGTGTGGCTGCCAGCTCAGTGCCCTGGATGAGGCATGCCTATGAGGGCGCATATTACACCTATCACAGGTTTCAGGAAAGCAAGGAGGTTGGCGAACGCTCCCCCCTAATCTCTGATAGCGTTTCATGAGGGCTCGAGAGCGGAAAGTTGAACGGTGTTCTACACTAGGCGGCATACTGCGGTAAGTTCTTTCTTTACAAAGATGCTAGGGTACAAGGATGGAGCAAAAGCTTTCCTGGTGCAAAGGGCACTGAAGGGCTGGCAGAGACTGGAAGGATCCAGGCAGGAAACCAGGCGCCCCCACTAGACATGATGAAGCTTGCACGCATCATGGCCAGCCTGGAGGGGGTGTGCAGGTCACCAGCTGAGGTGTGCCTATTCAGGGCAGCTTTCTCCCTGGCATTCTGTGGAGCACTAAGGGTAGGGGAGCTTGTAGCACAAAACCAGGAGTACACGAGAGGTAGTTTGTAGCCAGTGGATATTCAATGGCCAAATGGCTCCTTGGTTGTCACCGTTACTCGTTCTAAGACCGACCAAATTTTCAGGGGGGACCACATACTGCTCCACAGGGCCCCAGGCAATGAGTGCTGTCCACTGGGGAATCATATGGAAGAGCCTTTATGGATCACAGGGCATAAAGAGCTTGCCCCATTTGACTCATGAGAATGAGACACTACTCACAAGGTTCCAATTTGCAAGTGTGCTCAGTAGGGCCCTGTGTGCAGCAGGTCTAGTTTATGTGGAGTATTCATTTAAGATTGGTGCAGTCATCCCAGTGTCAGGCATGGGGATGGTGGTGCAAGCGATTCAAATGATAGGCAGGTGGAAATTTGATTGTTACAAGCGCTATGGGAGATTGTTATGTTCGGTCATTAATCTTTCCCATCGTTTGTAGGTATTCTTCTGTCAAAGCAGGTGGAGGACACGGTCTCCTGTCTATGCGGGAGCAAAAGGGGTTACAGATGTGTGGGTTTTGGGTAACCCTGGGCGTAGTGGTCGTATGCGGAGCGCCACAGAGTTGAAATCAAACTCCGTAAAACTCTGCGCAGCTCCGTTACGCCACCCGCCTCCACCCCCCTAATACTTTAAACATTTACAGTAGTTAATACAAAAATAATACACTTACCTTAAGTACGCTGTCCCCGGGCTGCCCTCCTCGTCTGTTTCCTCTACGTCCGATACAGATTAAGGAAACTACGCATGCACGTGCACGCCCGCGCATTTCTCGCAAAGAACACTGACCTTTGCCTCTACAAACAGCTCTTTCTTTATAAGGTATCGAAGGAGCAGGAAAATGTAACATTTCTCTAGGCATTGGCATGTCTCTGCTTGTACTTTTCAATATTCTTGTACGGCTTCAGTGCTGCTGACCGTTGCGGTGCACCACCAGCCTTCTTGTTCAGCTGCTGGTGTGGAAGACGCCATTACTAACATGGAATCGACCAGAACTTTGTGATGAAGTAGCATTGCTGCTGCAATATCATTGCCACTGTTGACTGGTTCGATTTGTTTGTCTCTGCCTAGTGCCTCGGACACTCTCTCTCTCGAGTACTAATCCTCTTGATGAGCCCAAAGGCATGATTTATTTCCCTTCTTCTAATGTGCTGCAAAACCACAGTATTAAAAAACCCATACTGCCCTTGGCAAACTTACAATGTTCGCTTGATTCGTGTGGTGCAGATTCTGTTCTTATGGGGCTTATGTGAGTGCTGTTAGCGCGAACATTTGTTTTTAAGAAAATACCTTTTTAACTAACTCTGCTTCTTGTTTTAAAAATTCATTTGTATTGCATTGTACCCGATCGCACTAGGCCATTTCCATTTCACAAACTATATTCGACAATTAAGTCATAAAATTACCCATACATATATTACACAGATGTAGATAAAAAAGACGTTAAAATCCATACAATAAATATTTTTTTTAAGTATTAAACCAGAATAGACTATGTCGAATTAGAGTTTAAAAAGGGGTATAAAAGCAATTTCATAAACATACAATGATCCAGGGGAATATTGCACAAAGATTCACAAGGGTTGTCCCATAAGTGCAAGGACAAGTACAGCTTAATCTTCACATTTTTACCGCTATGTATTTTGTGCGGATTACCCAAGCCCATTTCAGGAATTTAGACACGGCAACAGCAATTGTAGGCATCGGGTCTGAGGTTAAGATTCTCACTGCCTCAGCATGTCTGTGTAGCCCTAACAGTTTAAATAAAGGCTTGATCCACATCGATCTGGGGGCTTTGTACAGGGGACAAAAAAATAAAAAGTGGCTAATTGTCTCTTGGTCCTCCTCGCAATTAGGGTATCTGTCGATTCCACTTTTATCTGCCCATTTAACCGTAAAAGATCTTACTGGGAGTGATCCTACCCTAAGCTGGAAATAGAGCTTGCGATCCTGTTGTTTGCCAATAATATCCCAATATTGTTCCAATTTCGGTAGGGCTTTAATGTCCATGAAACAACTAGTTAAATGAGCGGAGAGACCCTCTACCCTTGCATCGGAAATCACCATCTCCCTATATTTTTCTTTTAGTAGTTTTTTGGAGGGAAAATGAGGGTTTTCCGGGTCCTCCCATAAGTCAGTCATTCCTAGCTTAAAAAGTATCGACTTGATGTTCTTGAGCCAATGAATTCTTTGGGACGTGTCCTTAACCATTATCTCTTTTAGACCATGGGCATAAAGCTGTAATTCTTCTGTCGCCCACAACCGGCGCCAGTAAAGAACTGGACGCAAAAAGGCTAGGTCCTGGACCGCCTTTTTTCCAAGGTCCCACATTAGCGGTACTAAGGGGGTACTTATGGGGACGCTAGTAGCTTTTCGAAGAAATTCATTTTCAGCTAGCGTTAATTTTCTAAGGTCTTCTAAACCCCAGAGTTCGGCTCCATATAGGGCCGAACCTAGGACCTTCATCCCATATACTTCCAATAAGGGGCCAATGGGCTTAGTTGTTGAGGAGGAAAATATTTTTAGAAGGATACCTGCCTGCTGGCGGAGTTTTAAGACCGCAATATCCAATTGACTGGACCACCCCAGATCTTTCTGAAGGGTGACCCCCAGGTAGGTAAAAGCGTCTACCCGTTCCAGCGGGGAACCATTCATATTGATCAGCACTCTAAAAGGTCTATTTGTCCCGCACGTTTTGCGACCAGTCAGAACCATATACTTAGTTTTTGGAGTATTTATTTCTAGTCCCCTGTCCAGACAAAAATCTTCAAATCGTTCAATGCTAACTGGAGTCCACACGGAGTCTTTGAAATGATGAGAGTGTCGTCCGCGAACATGAGGATCGGGACCCGCTCACCGGACATCGCAGGGGCATCGGTCGGCACCAGGGAGAGGAAATCCGCAACCCCGTTCACGAAGAGCGAGAACAAGGTGGGCGCCATGACGCAACCCTGCCTTACTCCACGCTCCTCCGGAAAAGGCTCGGTAACCTCCCCCTGGGATCCCCACCGTACCCGAGCGAAGGTATCCTCATGCAGGCGGACAATCAAACTCAGCAATTCAGGTGCCATCCCCAGGTCCGCTAAAACTTTCCATAGTATATTACGAGGAACCAGGTCAAAAGCCGCTTTTAAGTCGACAAAAACGGCATACAAAGTGCCCTTTCCCAAGACCACGGTACGCCAGTATAACATGATGAACCGAAAGACCTAGTCAATGGTACTTGTTTTTGGGCAGAACCCAGCCTGGAGGTGACTTAAAATATTGTCATTATCCATCCAGGCTGAATTCTGCCCAAAACCAGCCGACCCATGATTTTTTGCAAGCAGTCAATTAGACTTATTGGTCTATAATTGGCTGCAAGTGACTTGTCACCCTTTTTATACACCGGCACGATTTCTGCCCCTTTCCATGAGATGGGCACTTCCATCCCTTGAGCTATGGCGTTTGCCACATACAAAATATAAAATCGCCAGCGCCTTCTGTTGTTCAAAAATAAATCTGCGGGGACACAATCCATGCCGGTAGCACGCCCCTCAGTGACTAGGTCCAGCACCCTGTCCACCTCATTCAAGGAAAATGTAGGTTCCTTGTACACAATATGGGAGTAGTCTCCTGCACTTTTACCATTTGCACAGGCAGCATATTGGGGCTTAAAATAGTCGACCCAAGAGTTACGGTCAACATTATTGTGAGGGCTCTCACCATGTCCTCCCCTGTCCCACTTAAAGATTTCCCAAAAAAGTTTGGGATTCTTTGCAGAGCACGCCACTTTCAAATCCTGCCACAGGCCCTCTACCCAGTCCTTTTTAGCAACAATTTGCTTACGCCTGTAGTTCGCCCTAGCCAGTCTTACTGCTCCCATATCTTTAGACTTTAGGGCTATACCCAAGTCCCTCCTAGCTTGGCAGCAGGAGCTATTATACCAGCTCTCTGTTTTTTTTACTATAGCTCTTTTTTTCCCTGAGCTGGGTTTACAGAAGTATGATTTCAGTTTAGTAAAGAGCCTGTTGTGTGCCTCTAATAAAAGATGGGGGGGAGAACCTTTCAGTATGACGTCCTCCATAGCCTCTAAGGCCCCTTCCAGGTCTCCTTCAATGAAACTAATTATTTCCTGACTCCCAGCGACTTGGCACCATTTAAGGTGTCGCTCATCATTTGCCATAACTAGATCCGGGTGAGAATGCCCTTGATGAGCGTCATCCCCAGTTTGAATGCCCAAATTTAACTTTGCGCACAGGGGATTATGGTCGCTTTCAATACGTGACACAGCCTCCATGTCGAGGAGAGTTGACCACATATTGAGAGAGACAAGCAAGTAATCAATGTTGCTTGCCCTAGCACCATTATCAAAAGTTTCCTTCCCCATTTTATCTGAGAGTGTACGCCCGTTGGCAGCCCTTAGCTCATTCTCCAAACAGAAACCCTTTAGCTGGATAGCAGCCTCGGTCCACTTTTTTATAGGTTTAGTGCTAAGCTGGGGAACTCCCCACCTAGCGTCCTCCTCCTCTGTCAAATGGATATCGTCCAAACCAAGGGGTTCAAAGTGGTGTTAAAGTCCCCAGCAATCAATGTCGTTATGTTCTTAGGGGAAGCCTGTAGTAATGTATCCAAGTTAGCTACAACTTCCGATGTCTTACCACCTTGGAGCCCCCTAGCATAAACATTAAAAATGTCAATTTCTAAATTTGCATGGAAGCTAAATCTAACACCAAGAATGTCGTCACATTCAGTGGGGAGCAACTGGGTTTTACATTTTAGGGATTGCTTGACCCATATAACCAGCTCCCCCATAGGTCGCCCTTTAGATTTTTTTACAGCAGGGACATAAAAGTTCAAATAGCCAACTCTAAACATTGGTTCAACCGCCCAAACTTCTTGAAACAAACAGATGTCAAAATGGTCAATGAAGTCTGTCCAAGCCTCCGAGTTAAGTTTTGGCCCCAGCCCTGCCACATTCCAGGAAACCAGCGATGTCCAAATTAGTGGACCATCTGATAGTGTGGCCAGTTTCCCCCGAATGGGTTGTCCCTCTAAACCGGAATGTATATTATGGTGTCTGTTCGTGGACTGATCTACCTCTAGAGCCTTTGGGGTGATGTCACATGTGGTACCTTGCCCAACCTCAACCAGCCCTCCACCTTTACTAAACTGGGCCTGCACATTCTCTTTCTCAGTCTCAAACCCTTTTCTACCATCCCCTCCCCCACTAACCAATTTGGGTTTTTCTTGTTCATGCTGTCAATCGCAGTCCCCTAGCCCCGACAGGGTCTGGAATCTGTTGAACAACCTGATGTTCCCTAGGGTGCAGAAATTAGGTACAGAAACCTGAGAAAACATATCCCTCTCAAAGGAAACTGGGGTAGGGGGCCATAGAAATAGGCTAGGGGTAATGCTTGTATCCCAGTAGTCATATCATTGTGAGACCAGTTACAGATAAAGTTGACACATATCTGGTCTCTAAAATTAATAACGATACAATCTCCTGCAACAGTCTTACATCCCCTGCATATCCAGTTAACTCTCCTGACACCCATAATTTCAGCACGCATGTTCACTGGCAATGGGCGGTTTTTATTTAGCCAGAAAATAGATTTGTGCTTTAGGTCTTGGTATGATTCTCGTTTCCCACGAGCTAGTGGGGGGACCCCTACCAGAACTACCACAAAAGGGGCTGATTGAGGTGGGAGATTAATATAAGGTGGGAGAGACTCGCTATGCACTCTACTTGATGTAGATAAACTTGGCTGTTTGTCCTGCAACTTAGCTCCATTGCCCACAGATCTCTCTTTATTCAATGACTTTGCACCCGCCCCTGCAAGGTTAGATACCGGGGAAGAACCTACTCTTGTGGTATCGAACTGGTTTGGTATGTGTTTCCCACTCCTTTTTGGGTGACTGTTTGTAAATTAACAATTGGCCCCTTTTCAACAGCCAGAACAGGCCTTGCAGTCTGACCTGGCCCAGATGGATGTACTATTGGAACTAGATGGACCATTAGCTACAGTAAGTATTGGTCTAGGAGTGTGAGTGCTACGGCTTGGACCTGCCTGTTTCTGAGCTGATGCCAGTGAAAGTTCAAGGCACACCAGTCTGTTTTCGATGGAGTCCAGCCGGTTATGCAATGGATGACACATTTTCTTGAAGGTGGCCTCCAGTCTTTTCCAGAAGGAAGGACCCAGCTCCAAGTGTGGATCCTCCTCCCTATTGTCCAAACGGGTTCCCTGCCCACTTCTGTCAACCCCATCCAATAGTACGGGGTTGTTTTGTGACGTCACAACTGGGTCATCAGGTGGGTCATCAGGTGGAACATTACTTTTACAAGATCTTGCTTTTTTCCCACCAGCATTAATTTGAGGACCAGGGCGTTTCCTTTTCGATTGCTCCTTCCCCTTTGGTTGGACCATGATAGCTTTCACTTGGCCAGCAGATCTAGTCTTAATTTTGGGAGAAGAATCTCTGACTAAGCCGCTGCTGGGCACTCCTTCTTTTGGAGAGTTATCACTTATAACCATAATCGCTGATTGCGATGGGGAAGAAGATACCACTCCTGAGGGAGGAAGCAAACCCTGCAAAATAGAATCTGGATAGGTAGGTGATCTAGCATGTGCCAGAGGACCCAAAGAGGACCTTTTGTCGAAGGATGTATCCAAGGATAGTCTTTTTTCAGTGAGTTCTATGTCCTTGGCAAGTGCAGTAGATACCCTTATAAGGAATAATGAACCACCAGTAGATTTCCTACAGCTAGGATCACCATCTTGTAAGGTAGCCATCCCTTTGTGTTACTCAATACAATATTAAGAGAGTCTCAGTGTGCCACTGATCTTATTTGTAGAGCGGCAGGTGTTAAAGGGGTTGCCCGTCCCGTCCTTTCCAGGCCTTGAACGGGCTTAAACGGGCCCGCCCTTGGCCCGGGCTGCCCGCTCGTTAAATGCGCCTGCTGGCGCTCCTCCGACGTGTCAGTAGCGCGCCGCCGCTGAGCCTGCCGGGTAATGTAGTCCCCGGGGCGGCGGCGCGAGGCTTGGTGACTCTGTGACTCCTGGCGGTGGCGGCGTGAAGACCTGGTCTTCCACGTGACTCCTGGCGGTGGCGGCGTATCTGTCCGCACTCTCTCCTAGCAGGTAAGGCTCCCCGCTCTGCTGCCCGCTCGTTAAATGCGCCTGCTGGCGCTCCTCCGACGTGTCAGTAGCGTGCCGCCGCTGAGCCTGCCGGGTAATGTAGTCCCCGGGGCGGCGGCGCGAGGCTTGGTGACTCTGTGACTCCTGGCGGTGGCGGCGTGAAGACCTGGTCTTCCACGTGACTTCTGGCGGTGGCGGCGTATCTGTCCGCACTCTCTCCTGGCAGGTAAGGCTCTAATCGCACTAGGCAATTTGTTTCAAGCTTGTGTGCTCTGACCCCGGTCCACCACAGCTGACGCTGCTTGAGTGGAGGGTGGAGGGCGGACACACACGGCCTGGCACTCCCCCTGGTATATCTGATGCTTCGGCTAGGCGGCAGGCGGAGCAGTACTTACTCGGCACAAACCGAGCACACAGCGGACTAATGTGAGTGCTGCTAGCGCGAACGTTTGTTTTTAAGAAAATACCTTTTTAACTAACGCTGCTTCTTGTTTTAAAAATTCATTTGTATTGCACTGCACCTGATCGCACTAGGCACTTTGTTCCAGGCTCGTGTGCTCCGACCCCGGTCCACCACAGCTGACGCTGCTTGAGTGGAGGGCGGACACACACGGCCTGACACTCTGATGCTTCGGCTAGGTGGTAGGCGGAGCACTACTTAATCGGCATGAAACGAATGTGCAGCGGACGCGTGCAGCGGGTGTGCCACTGGCGCGCCGAAGGTGCACCAAAGGTAAGCCCGTCGGCACCCGTCCGCGCCAGACCGGGCCCAGGGCCAGGAACCTCTGCCCCTATCCCCATGGCCCCCTTACACTACCCCAGGGAAACACTTCTTCAACTCAGACAGGTTCCAAAGCCTCACTGTGCTAATTCAATCTCCTTTGAGGAAAAACAAAGTTACTGCTCCCATTGCTCTTACAAGTTATCTCCATTAGATACTCAACATCCTACAGGGCATCAAATCAGCATGGCCTTGCTGAACTGCAGGTCCCTGCCCAAACATGCTCTGGAGATCTCCATTCTCCTACAAGACTGCCTCCCTGAGGTTCTGTTTCTGATGGAAACCTGGCTCTTCCCAGATGCCAACCCAGATGTTGTCCAGGCTCTCCCTCCGGGATACCTGATCCAATGCCTCGACAGAACCAGTGGCAAGGGGGGAGGAATAGCAATTGTATTTAAAAATCACCTTACCTGTCGTATTCTGGACAGCCCCATTTCAGATTGTGAAAACGTTCATTTCACTATTCAATTTTCCCCCCTGAAGTCACTTTCTGGGATCCTCACATACAGCCCCCCGGGAGCACTAGGGCAATTCCGCAGTACACTACTTGAAACCTCCCTCTCCCTGGCCAGCATCTTACCCAACTTTACCATCCTAGGAGACTTGAATCTACACTTTGAAAACCCCGGGGACAAAGTGGCTAGTGAATTAGCACTTGACCTTGCAGCCTACCAGCTTCGCCTTATGAACTTTTAACCCACACACACGAAAGGCCACCTCCTAGACCCTATCTTTTCGAATCTCTCTGAACTAAAAGTGTTGGAGCATGTACCCGTGCTCTGGTCAGATCATCTTTTAGTCTCAGCTGGCACATCCCCACCACCCCCCAGACCAGCTCCTAGCCCCCTTGAATGGCCCTGGTCAAAACTTGCTTTAGAAAAGTGGAGGCATCAACTGGAACTCTCCTTGCTTCCACACGACCCTGATCCTTCAGTAGCAGATATGAAGTTCTCCTCATGGATTGAGAACTCACTGGACATAGTTCTCCCCGAAAAGTCGCTCCAAAAAAAGGCGGAAAGACCAAATCCCCTTGGTTCACCTATGAACTACGCCTCCTAAAAAACCAATGTAAAAAATCAGAAAGAGCATGGAGAAAAGTTCATGCTACCAATAAAAAAAACAGAATACTGACAATCTATCTCAGTCTACAAAACGGCCCTCAAAACAACTCAGGCTGCGTTTTTTGAAGAAAACATTTGATCTTCCACTAGCTCTTCCAGGGAAACATTCCGCATTGTAAAAAAACTCTTGAAGATTCCCGACCCTCCCCCTCCCCTTGACTCTTCCGGTCACCGCTGCAGTGAATTGGCAGAATTCTTCGCCAACAAAATTCAAAATATTCTTAAACTCCTCCCTCCCAACAATACCGATCACCCACCAGAACCCCAACCATTTGCACCCCAGCACAAGGACCTTAGCTTAGAATCTTTCTCCCCATCACAGAGGAAACACTTCTCCCCATTCTAGAATCAATAAAAAGCGGTTCCCCGCTCGACCCAGCTCCGCTTAACATCCTAAAATTAGCCTCACCCACTATCATCCCCCCTAGCATTATTTTGATGGCACTGTCCCCTTGAACTGGAAAAGGGCTGTAGTAAAAGCACTCTTAAAAAAGCCCCACCTGGATCCAACCAAGTTGGGCAACTACTGCTCCATCTCCTTACTGCCAGGAATCAGCAAGACGGCAGAAAAATTTGTCAACCGCCAGCTCTCCACCTTCCTCGAGTCCGGTGGACTCCTACACTCCTCCCAGACGGGCTTCCGCCCAGGTCAGGGCACTGAAACCGCTCTGGTAGCAGTAGTGGAAGATGCGAGAAAGATTCTCGACTCAGGAGGATCCGTAGCAGTGATCATCCTGGATCTGAGCGCAGCCTTTGACACTGTGAACCACCACACTTTGGTTCACCGGCTCAACGGAGTCACCGGGTCGGTCTTGTCCTGGCTGAAATCCTTCGTACATAACAGAATCTTCCAAGTCCTTGAGGGCAACATTAAATCAAAACCGACTCCTCTGCACTGTGGAGTTCCCCAGGGCTCATCCCTGAGCCCTACACTTTTCAACGTGTACATGTTCCCCCTGGAGAAAATAGTTACCCCTCATGGTATTAAAATGGTCACCTACGCAGATGATGCCCAGCTTATCGTATCACTGAATCAGCTGGATTGTTCCCCCGAAGATCTATGTTTGTGCCTCAAAGACATTACCTGCTGGATGAACAACTCCCACCTCAAACTGAACAGTGAAAAAACAGAGATCCTGGTATTGGGCAACCAATCTAATTTTTCACCCGATACTATGTGGCCATCTTGCATGGGACCAGCACCTATCCCAAAAGAAGACATAAAAAGCCTGGGAATATGGCTTGACCAGGACCTCACGTTTAATATCCAAGCAAGGAAAACCGCGGCCGTCTGCTTTGGTCTTCCCCGAACAACCGCAAAATCCTTCCCCTCCTACCTCCTGACTCCAGGAAACATCTTATACGGGGGCTTATTCTCTCCAAACTGGATTATGGTAATGCCTTATAACTGGGTGCTCCTAAAACAGTCATCGCTAAACTCAAGGTCGTTCAGAACTCGGCAGCCAGGCTCCTCACAGGAACAAAAAAACGGTGCTCAGCGAAGCCTGCCCTAAGATCTCTCCACTGGCACCCAATACAGGAGAGAGTCCACTTTAAAACCCTGTGCACTACTCACAAGATCCTTCATGGCAAGGGCCCCCCCATCCAAAAAGACATGCAACGTCAATAGAAAGCTACGGTCCGACCTCCTCCATTTAGCCTTCACGCCCAGAATCAAGAAGGCACTCAAAGGGGGCTGTCTCTTTTCGTACAATGCCCCCAAGCTTTGGAATTCCCTGCCCCTTGCCATCCGCGGCGAATCCAACCTTCTATCTTTCCATCAACTACTGAAAATCTGGCTTTTCCCTTAAAAACTCCATTGTTTCCTCTGGCACACTCCGGAGCGCGGGGACGCCCCCGGGTAGCCATGCGCTCTAAAAATCTTTTTCATTTAATTTAATTTAATTTCTTCTTTGGGCAGCATTAGACTCATGACGCCTCACCAGAGGAAGAAAGCAGACGCCATCTTGATTCTGCCTTTTATTCTGCCTTTTATTCATGCAGGTACAGTAAGTTGTTTCACTGTTGTTGTGTTCAAACTTGTATGTGTATTCCTTACTCTCACAGGAGGATTCCAGCACGTCTTCATGAACCGTAACAGGAGGAATCTTTATATGTAATATCAAGTAGACCAACTTGGCTTCCCTCTCTTCCTTTTGTTGACATCATGCATGCTGTATATTTTCTGGTAAAGTTCTGATTTGCACTTTTTCCATGAAAATTCTAAATACATGCAGCAGTTAGCTGTCAGGATTTCATCAAGGAACATACAAGGAGAAGGACACACACGTGGAAGACTGTTGGATTTTGTCAGAAGAATCTATGTAAAACAGGAAAGGATTCAAGGCTGTGGAGGAGCACCTCTTGGCGGCTGGCTCATACAAAGGCAGAGATGGTGAAAAACAGGCAGTGCCAGTTCACAGCACCTCCTAGTTACTATAAATTGCTTTCAAACTAGAAAGATGAAGCCTGCAAATTCCGTTAGCCCTAAACCCCTTTTTCCTTGTTCCAGGCTGATCCAGGAGGTTGCTCTAATCATACCACCTCTCGGGACATCCTTATAGGGAGATTGGT
Source organism: Lissotriton helveticus (assembly GCF_964261635.1). NCBI lineage: Eukaryota > Metazoa > Chordata > Amphibia > Caudata > Salamandridae > Lissotriton > Lissotriton helveticus. The sequence continues at coordinate 1,089,261,156 of NC_136059.1, read as the reverse complement.
GTATTATCCTCAGTCCAGAGCCTGGCTCTCCCTCGTTGCATGGGCACATCCCTGACATCATCTTTTGGTTCACTTTGGTACCATCATATTGAAACTCCTTTGGCAGACTCAGACCATGACATTTACCACTGCTTTCTCAGACACACCTTCGACCCTGTGCTTTTTACACTACCCAGACACACATCCACATCTTTCACTAACATAGCAGCTTGCTTTCAAATATCACTCTTTAAAGCTCCCACCTTTGTCTTCAAATGCATTATTTTACATCTCTCCACCTTCCAATTGAAACACCTCCCACTATGTGGCAACACAAACACTGGATATATTTAACCACTTATCAGTTGCAGCTGCTTCCCATTCTGTGTGGTGGGGCAGTGTGGGGAAAACTAAATAAAAAATAAATAAATATACATTTACCTTCTGCTCTAACACTGCGCCTCGCTGCTCCTCTGCTCCTGGCACTTCAGTTCCCATGAGCACAGGCTCCTAGCTCATCAGGCAATTCCAGCGCTTCTCTCATGCTATTATTCCCAGCATGAGAGAAGCGCTGAGAATGGGTGGAGTGGGCCGGTTTCACAGTCCAGCAGGGACTGGGAGTCTGTGCTCCTGAGCCCTGCAGATATCTCCAAGGAATAGCATGGAGATATCCAAGTGCACATGTTGATTTGAAACCGTTGATGGAGCAAGGTTTCACATATACCGAAACTTGCATGGATGCAACACTCTCGAAATAATTTATTAATCAACATGTTTTGTTTACTAATATTTGCATTTCACAACATTTTTAGTATATAGGGGAAGCTTACCTATTTGCTTCTACTAACATTAACCCGAGTGTCCAAAAAATGGCTGCCGAAAACGCTGGAACTTTACTGCGCATGCTTCCGCCACATCTACACTGTGTGACGTACCTCTGCATTTGGTGGGAACTTCTTGCTTCTGTGCACTAGTGCCAGAAATGGCTGCTTTAAACTTCACATGCTAATGCTTATGCTGCTGCTTGTACTAAGCTTGTTCGTTCTGCTTAACTATTAATGCAAAAGTTAAAATAAAGTGATGGGGTTAGAGTAGAGATAGGTGGTATACAGTGCATTCATTTATTTGTGTATTCTAATGTGTCTTTCTTTGACTTTGTTACTAGCTCGTATGGGCCTTAAATGAGACGAAAACTCCATATTAAAGCCGCGCCTGCACACCAAACCCCTGAAAGTCATGCAGTCATTGGCATTGAATGGCTGCCAACACCCTTCATACCCACGATGTTCCTGGAAACCTACTTTACTGACCTCTAAAGAGGAAGCATGAAGACTCAAACAAATACAATGTATATAATTTGTATGCCAATATTGTTGTCCGGAATAGTCATGGGAAAATAAATTGTGGGAGGAGACTTGATCAATACAAGTCAATTGAAATGATGTCATCTTAGTATGGTGTGATGACCTCTCCTCATCTTTCTGAACAATCACTGAAGGGGAACACATAGATTTGCAACATTTAGGGGTGATACATTGCCCTCGAAATGGTTTAACTAAGGTAGGTTTAGATAGAGAAATTGTCCGACTTGTCCGAATAGCTGACCTGTCACTGACCCAACGCATGCTATAGGAGATCGAGAGCAGAGGTGCTGGCGAAGCACTCTGTCAGAAGAATCGAGGTGTTGGGGGAAATAATTGATTACCCTGTCGGGGTACTAATTGGCTTGCTGAGAGAGAGGGGTGTGACGCTGGCGTTGCACTTAGAGGACGTCACCTGTCCTGATCTGTACCTGTCTTGTCCCGTGGGCACCTGATTAGTCGGGAGCCTGGTCTTTTTGCCCCAGTCCATGACCAGGATTGGTCATTGCACCATTCTAGGTAAATATAATCCATGTGGTATGTCCTTGTGCTATTTCCCTTTCTCACTCTTCCCTGGTACCGATGTTTAAAGGTGTTGCTGTGATTTCTTACAAACTTTATGTCTTATTGATTATATTCTTGCTTGTAAAATTTATGGTCACAGTATTGTGGCCTCTTTCTTTTTGACTCAGAAAATCTTGCATAGATAAAGCTTTTAAAACTTTCCCTGAGTCTGTGGTTATTACATGAAAAGTAAATGTGTTTAAATATTGCCTGTTTATTCGAACTCCCTTTTCGATCCCAAGGACTAATAGCAAAGGTGACAAGGATTGGTAAGTCATGTTTTACAGGTATAAGTCCTAAAAGGACTCAAAGTACTGATAGGTGATTAGTTAGTAAATCACAGGCAGGACTGCTAGTTCAAAAGTGTGAATGTTTTATGGGCCCAGGTGAGTATGGTATACTGAGCTAGTTGTCCCGCGCGCTCTATCATCGTCACACACACCCCTGCTGGTGATGCTACAACCTGCCCTCGACCTGCCCTCGACTCGGCAGACCCAGCAAACTCATCCACGTAAATGAAAAATAAAATTATAATAAAAGTGTTTTATAATCATTTTATTTGTCATTTTATACATTTATGCAGTGGGGCGACGCTCCTCCGCCATAGCAGAAAAGCCGCCTCTGCCAATTATCCATCATCAGACCAACCAATGCACCCATCAAAGTATATGTCCTTTGAAATAACATGTCTTCTGAGATGACCTCAACCTCACAGAATGTAGCTTGACTTTACTCATTGAATTCATCTTCAAGGCTCATCTCTGCAGTCTTGAGGGTTACCACATTTGACCCATTCCATTAACAATCCATCATCCATTGCTCATGAACCTCTTCCCACTGTGTATTATCAAGTATGTAAGTGCCAGTAATATTATATGAATGGTACTGTAATTGTATTGTTCTGGTGTTCACCAGTTACCTTCATCACTGATCTATGTAACGTATCTGTTGCCTGTAATCAATTGTACTGCCATAATATTAAGTGCAAGATTTCTTGCGGAAAAGTGTCACTCATAAAGAGATACAAAAAAGTTACACAATATGGGACCAATTCCAATGTGATTTGGAAGGTCTCCTAACGGCATTTGCTCCATCCGAATCGGATCGGGAACATGTCTTTTGACTGAATCGGAAAGGTTTCCAACCAACCAATTGTGAGTTAGGCATTAGGAATATCCTAATCTGAACCCAACGGCATTCGGAATAACCGAGCCGTACGGAGCAGACTCGTACATCTCTATGGGCTGCATTTCCAAATGACCGATTACGATGCTGGATTCGGACAGCCTTTCCAAATCATGCTGTCCCACTCAAATCGTTAGTCGGAATCAGACTTTTGAGGGTCAGTAGTGGGCCCCCTGCACCCGGAGCCTTCCCAATTGGGCTCGTGTGTGTACCCATGGGTCCCCCCTTATCAGCCATGCACAGTGTGGTAGGCACCAGGTGATGCACGCCACAGGGTGCCTGATTTTCCCCAGCCACTCCTTGGGAGCCTATGCATTTGTCGGAACATAGGCTTCCATTGAAGTCAATGAGAGTATGACCGACTCACATCTGGAAGCATCCGGATGCATCGTAATCGGTCGGTCGGACTCTCCCAATCGAGTTGGTCGGAAACCATTCCCAAACCGATTCGGTCAGAATGATTTTTGAACCACATCAGAATTAGCCCCTATGTATGTTTACGTCAAAACTTCTATCAAAGGATCAACGTCTGAAAGAAATCCTGCCAGCTAGAAGCACATTTTTTTGTTCAACTGAGCAAAAGTGGAAAGAAACAATTGAATAGGACAGCTTATTCGCCCTAATTAATTTATATATGGTACAGGGAACTAAACTAAAAGAAAGATTACAAACATGTTCAATAGAACCAGGAGTGATCTATTTCATACATGTGAAACTTATTTGAAGATTGAGACCAGCGTGTTAAACTTGCTGGTAATGGAGGCAGTAATATTGCACATACCTAATTGATTTAAGAAAATCACTCTAATGTCTTAAGCAACCTCGTGCAACGGGGCAGTTTAATCCTAAATTCTGGCAAATTTCTAAATATGTTAGATAGTAAAAATACCAATACTGGATCAGCACGTTTTGACATATTTTACACATTTTTAAGACATAGTGGTCTTCGTTTTACATGTTTATTGTTCAGTTACATCTTAGTCTATCACATTTCTAGACATAATCAGGTAGATTCATGAAAGGAAATTGCGCTCGCAAAGGGCCAGATTCTCAGAATCTGACCCTTTGCGAGCGCAATTTTTGCGTTTGGGATTCATCATCCCAAATGCAAAAAATCGGTAATAGCGAAATCGCATATTTGCGAGGAATTGCATTTAAGGAATCTCTATTTGAGATTCCTTAAATGCAATCCATTACCCAATTTTAAATTCCGAATTCGCAATATTTGGTCGCTATTTACCATGAAGTCAGACTTCGTGGTAAATAGCGGAAAAAAATAGAAAAAAGCACTTTAGTGCATTTTTTTCTGTTGCATGTTACAAACACACATGTCCTTTGGACATGTGTGTGTGCAACACCTGTGTAAATTTGCATTTCAGGGGTGCTACAGGGTGTCCTTTGGACACCCCTGGCACCCTTGAAATCGCATCCTTATTTGCGATTAGCAAATTGCTAATCGCAAATAAGGAATAACTCCCCATTCATTCCTACGGGCCTGTAGGCCCATAGGAATGAAGGGAAGTTATTCCTTATTTGCGATTAGCAATTTGCTAATCGCAAATAAGGAATGTGTAGGAATCGCAATTTATTTAGCGATTCCTACATGAATCCCGTTTTGCAAGTCCTTAATAGCGATTCCTTATGAATCGCTATTAAAGACTCGCAAAACGGGTCTTTGATGAATCTACCTGAATGTGCCTTAAACTGGGGTTGTAATACCACAGTGGGTAAATAACAATACCACCAATACCACAGGGTGAGGTGTTTCCCACAACAGGTTTGCCAAGTATTACCTGGTAGATTTTGTACACGGAATTATTGCCGGATGTGGCCTTTTAGCACCACCTTTCATCCGTATATAGGAGCAAACTCTCATTTGCTTCAAAATTGGGATTGCCATAGTGCTCAGTCGGAAGCCACCTGACTCTTATAGCTAGGCAACACTTCATATGCATTCTTCATTATCCATGGATGCCTTTGCTTGCTTTCATCTTCCTGCAATTAACATTTTCCTATAACATGTTTCTCGTCATTGTGGAAATTTGCATGGGTGGCATATAAATGGACCCCAGGCTTGAAGAACATGTTGTGAGATTCTAAGGGGCGTTAACAATCTTCCTGCTCCTGATCCAAACTGCTGCTGGCCAGGGCTGGACTGGGGAATCAAAAGCAGCCCTGGCAAAAGTGCCCTACTCAGCCCCTCTTACTCCCTCTCCTCACTCTATTTCTCTATTCCCATGCCTCCATCTTCTCCCTCTTCTTCGATCTGTCTTTCTTTTCCCTCTCTGATCGCTCACTCTCTCTCTCTCCACCCTCACTCCTCTAGTTAGGCTCCATGTGCCTTTTGCAGTTCGTCACAGGGAGCTGGGGAAAGTAACTGAGCCCCAAGCAACAACCTTTGGCTTTTAAAATCGGCCTCCAGTGGCTTCAGCCCGCTCGGGACACGCCAATGGAATAAAAGACCAGGCAGGCTTTGGCTGTGGCTCCACCTTCACAATGAAGGATTCTAGTCCACGAAGACTTGTCAGTGCCCCTTGACCTCTGACCCTACAGCTCTATATTCCATTTCAGCATGGTCAATAGCAGACAATCCCTACCTTTTTGGGTGCTGCCTAGATAGCGCATGCACTATATATGCAAGACTTTTGTTTACTTACAGTGAGCATTTCTTAGCTTCAGCATCACTCTCATTTGCTTCACTCCTGTTTGTCATAGAATGCAGGCATCATATCCTCTTCTTACATTTGGCCCTCACATGGATCATGGACCAAGTACCTGTGTACATCCACTGCTCCCATTTTTGGAGCTACTGTTTTTTTGTGTTCAAGCACTCCAGATGAGTCTTTGTGTTTTCATTCCATCTCCCATATCATTCTCCATCCAAGTGGTTTCTATTACCTCTCACCCACCCCGTTCCATGTTGATTCTCTTCCCTCCATCCCTCTGTTACTCTACCCTATACTCAACGCTACTGCTCTCTACTCTGCACAGCTCTACTTTTCACCAGTGCACTTTATGCCCTTTCACTCTGCAGCAGTCTGCTCTATGCCTCTACACTCTACATCACTGCACCCTATGCCACTCTACTCTGCACCATTCCATTCTGTGCCACTGCACTCTAAGCCACTCAACTCTGCACTACTTCACTCCAGATCACAGCACTGTATGCCTCTGCACTCTACTCTGCACTGCTCTACTCCACTGCACTTTACATAACTGTAGTTGTCACTCTATTCTCCACCACCTTACTCTATGCCACTGGACTCAACGCTATGCCAATACACTCTGCACCTCTGCACAACTCTACTCTAAAATAATGCACCCTATGCCAATGCACTCTATTCCACGTTACTCTACAGCAATCTATGCTGCTACACTCTACACTTTACCACTCTATGCCACTGCACTCTCTGCATCTCCAATCTACTCTGCATCACTCACTCTACACCACTGCACTCTACTATGCACTACCCTACAATACTGCACTCTATACCACTGCAATCTACACCACTGCACTCTATGCCACTGCACTCTACACCACTCTATGCTAACCCTGTACTCCACTACACTCTAAGCTACTCTTCTCTGCACCACTCTATGATACTGCCCTCTATGCCACTCTAGCCTACTCTGCACCAATCTACACCACTGCACTCTATGCCACTCTACTCTGCATCGCTCTGTTTTATGCCACTGTACTCTACTCTGCACCACTCTTCTCTAAGTCAGTATACTCTCGATGTACCACTCTACTCTAGCCGCTGCACTCTATGCCTCTGAACTCTACTTTGCACTACTCTACTCTATGCCACTCTCCTCTATCCCACTGCCCTCTACACCACTCTTCTCTACACCACTGTACTGTACGCCACTCTACTCTGTAGCACTCTACTCTTTGCCACTCTACCCTATGCCACTGAACTGTACCACACTGCACTGTATGCCACTCTACTCTACGCCACATCACTTTACGCCACTCTACTCTACTTTGCACCACTCTACGCCACTGCACTCTACACACAGCACTCTATATCACTCTACACCACTGCATTCTACTCTGTTTCACTCTGCGTTATGCCACTGTACTCTACACCACTGCACTCTATGGCACTAACTCTACACAACTTTATGCTACTGTCCTCCATGCTCCTGCAATCTACTCTGCACCACTCTTCTTTTTGCCACTGCACTCTACACCACTCTACTCTTATCCACTGCATGCTACATCACTGGACTCTTTTTTACTCTGCACCACTCCACTCTATGCCACAGCACTCTACTCTGCACCACTCTTCTCTCTGCCACTGCACTCTGGACCATTCTGCTCTATGCCACTGCACCGTAAGCCACTGCACGCTACACCACTGGACTCTACTATGCACCACTCTACTCTAAGCCGCTGCACTCTATGCCACTATACTCTATTCTATGCCACTCTACTCTGCACCACTCTACTCTATGCCATTCTACCCACCCCTCTCAACACTGTACTCTGCACCACTCTACTCTATGCTACTTCACTGTATGTCACTCTACTCCTGTCTTCGCCACTCTACTCCACTCCACGCCACTCTACACCATGCCACTCCACTCTACTCGGTTTCATTCTACTCTATGCCACTCCACGCCTACCCACGCTACGCCACTCTAGGTCACCTCATTGCACTCTACACTACACTACTCTACGCCAGTCCACTGCACTCTACATCACTCCACTACATTGTAGCCCGGTAAGTGTGCACAGTTACCAGCTTTACGCCGTTCCACTCTACTATATGGCAATCCATTCCACTTAACTCTCCATTCTACACCATTCCACACCACTCTACACCATGCCACTCCACTGTGCTCTACTCCACGCTGCTGTACAACATGGCTAAAAGACATATGGCAAAGTCAATAGCTCTTGTGTAGGTGAACCTATTGGCTTTGCCAGTGCTTGTTCCTCATCTCTGGGCTCTGAACAACCTACAAAGATGTCCGAGCACTATATCCAAATCCTCAGATAGATAAATGCTAAAGCTCCAACACATTAACCAGGACATTAACATGGACTGAGGTTTTGAAAGGGGTTTTGATAGTGATTTCTCGCTGTGCCCTTCGGAAACTCTGGACGGCTACCTCATTTAGAGTTTGGAGGAAACTGAAAATCCTCCAGTTTCTTGGGGGAACTCTAAATGAAGACTAAAACGACCACCTGAATTTCTGCCGCATGACTATTCCTGTAGTGAAGGCAATCCTCCGTATTTAGTGATTCCTCTAGAAACTCGACGATTTTCAGTTCCTACCTCTCTCCGAAAGGGGCCCTATATTTTTGAATTACATGTTTAGGTTGTATTCGACCATTCTAGCAGACATGAGTCCCTCTCGGAATTTGCCACAACTGGTGCCACACCTATATGTGGTTACTTCAAATTCAACAGAGCCATAGCAACATAATAATAACACACTGCTCAAAGTGAATTACCTTAGCATTGCAAAACAGCCCCTGCAGGATTGCATAATGCAGTGTGTTTCACAGCATTCTGCAAATTTGGCTGATGTTTGATTTATTCTTTTCTTTTTTTTTACATTTGCATTGAGCAAATGCTTGATTTTTACATGCTAATCCAGCCTTCCAACTAATTATGAAGCTGTGATCATCAAAACAAGTTTAATGCGAAGCAGGGACTTGTTCGCTTCCATTCATTTGAATTCCCAGGAATAGAACACACCCTCAGAAATTGGGCACATCTTTGATGGATTTGCCTGAATAACAGTGATTAATTGGGATAATTATCTTTTTAAGCTTCATCTTAATTACAGGGTGTTAAACTGCGAAAACAACCTTAAAGTAAATTTGCATTCTGTGGATTTCAAAATCTTCTCACGTATGTCATATTTTTGGCGGCCTTGGCTCGTTTTAGGTGACATCATCCAACCTAGTCATAGCCCTTTTTATGTCCTTCAGAATATCCGAGGCTTGTGATCCTGGGTATAAGGTCCATGGATGCTGCTTACAAAACACAGTGGTGCTGGATCAATTTTCAGAGCGCTGGGGCTGTCATTAATGTTACATCACTGAAGTCACACAAACAAGTCTAGCAAATGAGCCATGCCAGTCAGCAGGGTGTGGTATGTAGCTGGTGTGCATTTTGAAGCGCATGGTCACAAATATATTACTAAAGCATGGTGTGGTAGCGCTCTGTCATTTACAGAGACCACATTATCCAGTGGCAGAGCTAGCCCATGTGCCGCCTGAGGCGGACCCTGTGTTTTCTGCCCACGGCAGCAGGTAAGGGGGGGGGGAGGGGTGAGTGCTGTAGATTCCCGCAGGTAAGAGTGCGAGGGGCAGGGGGGTTCGAGGGTGCTGTTATGTCCAGCGATGGCAACAGGTAAAGGGGACCACTGACATTATCTATTGAAATGGCATCAATGGGCCTTATGTTCTACAATGCATTCAGTAAAAATGGTCACAATTAGTGCATTGACTTTTACCAAATACACTGCTTTTTTCAAACCGTCATATGTTCAAGCATGTTTGTGATGTATTCCTATAGGTTCTGAATCGATCCCCCTATTCCTGGCCCTATTCTAGTTAAACAAACCAACAAGTTAACTAGCAGTCAGCCCATGAGGCAGAAAACCCCCATGATGCAGATACCGTTATCTGACGCAGTCACACTACGGCACAGGAATGTGTTATCTGATTAGGTCATAACGCTTGCGATCTAATTAGACAAGCGATATTCCTCCAGCCCCTGATAAGGCATACGGAGTTCTCATAACAAATCAAACCTATGACAACCTGGGCAAAACCCTGCGGCCATTGTTTTGATTTCACCGAGAACTTCAGCAAAAGAATGTGCTAACGAGCAAGTCGTATGACATCCTTATTGACGTATCTATGTCCATCCTTACGTCAATCTCGGCACCTTAAAGGTAGAAATATTACCGATATTGCCCTATGCAAACACACGCGGTGGTGACGAGACGGAGCAGCCATACTTGCCGAAGCCCAGAGCAGAGCAGACCCCGCTGGCACAGCCCCGCCTTCCTGACGCGCTGAGAACGAGACGCGCTGCTTTCTCCTGCCGAGAAATCCAGCACCGGCGCTTCCGGGTAGCCCTCGCAGGCAGACTGGAATATCGAGACCAGAGAGAGAGATACCCTCCCTCATTCATCCTAACTTCCAGGTACAGAACTGAATAACCCCTCACAGAGAATTCTTTAGTTATTCACTTGGCAAAAACAAACTTAACTTAAACTGTAACTTTCTATTCCCGCCCACGTATTAGGCTTAGGTCAAGTACACGGGGTAGGCGTATTTAGAAACACCAGTTGAGTACGTTTAGTCAAATGTATATGTGTATGTAATATATTTTATTCATTTTAAAACATCTTATGGCTTAGAAACCATATCAATGTTTTTACAGTATTATTTTATACTATTGCTTTTAATGTATGCACTTTACTTAGCTATAAGTATTGCAATAATATCGATCCATTTCTCTTGTATGAGAAAAGAGACTGATCAATAAATAACACCTTTTTATTGAACACGCCCGTCTCTTCCTTTTCTCTACAATCTGATGAGACTAAGAATGCACGTACTGACTGAGTAAAATAAATTGCCTTTTGTTCACACGACTCTCGAGATATACTCTTGATTAGGGGAGAGCAAAGTTGTCATGTTCTATGGTTGTCAGAAACTAAATCCCTTCTTGTCTAATCAGGGAAGTTAAGTCCTTCCTGAACATTCGAGAAAGTTTCTAGTGAACTCTGAGCTAAGCTGGCAAACCCAAAACTTTAAGTCTATTATCGACAGTAGTAGACCTAGTTAACGTCCGGTCTAGGCCTTTACTGCTGAAGGTATTATTCCAATGCGCAGAGCCTATTGGGATGATAGGAACTACACTACATGGCGCCCAACGTGTTTGGAAAGGGCGATAAAACTAACGTAAGACATTTAGAGTAACTCAGTCGTGCTTTCTCACTCAGACCCCTTTTCCCATAATACTCCAAAGACGTCTGGAGTGGGTGAAAGGTAATATCCGCCAGACCTCGCAGGAGGGAACTCCTATGTATGGTTCTTGGTTTAGTCAACGTTAAAGGATACACTGTTCCAAAACATTGTGCATCTAATCCTTTGTTTCCATAAGAAACCTGATCTGCAAACAAACAGAATAACCATCCTGTCAGTAAAATGGACAGTGATGAAGAAAGAGAGACAGTTAGAATAGCAACTGAACTCGCAGCAGCTGATGCTACTATGCAAGACGCAGACACGGAGATAATACTCATCCCGGTCATCAAAAGGAAATCTATAACCATAAAACTTATAGAAAATGGACTGACACCTAGAGGTGGCACAGTCATATTCGTAATTGAGGCACACGAATATCGGCAGACAGAGGTATACTATTCATGGATAAATTTTCCAGCAGCAAATCCTGTAACAAAGTACTTCCACTATTACAAAATAGAGGAACCTCCTGAAACGTACACTCCTTTCGAGGAGGTGGAAGTACCACTCAAATTTCAAGAGCATTTGCTCTTATTTGATGGCGCCCTAAAACATAATAATCACATCACCAGGCTCGGTCCTTTAGGTAGACCAGGAGCAACGTGGCCGGTCCTAGCCGGATACACACCACATCCAGACATCGACGGGATGTCTGCAGCTAACCTGTTAATACAGCTAAAACAATTAATAAAAATACATAGACAATTAGTCCAGTATGTGATGCGGACTTCAACAATTCAGCCAGCGATTAAACTCCCACAGCTGACCCCTCACCAGGGGAACACAAATAAAATTACACCACAGAACATCCAATCCTGCCTAGGTAAAGTACCGGCTAAACGGGAACAAATACCATTCTGGTTGGCACAGAAAATCACCCAAATAGAGGCGGTGTTTCCAGACACCACCCCGCTAGAAAAGCACAGGATTCTGACTATCTGTCTCCCAATGGGAATCGCACCACACATTGAGGACTGTGACACTTGGGGTACAGTCTTTGCTTCAATCTACACAAAAACGCACGGTGTTCCATCAATTTCGGTAATACCAGATGTGCTAAAACAAATTCAAGACGAATATGGTCCAGAACCCGCTTTAACTCTTGGTATGAAATTACTAAAAGACTTCAAGCAGGTCTCGGCTATATTATTAGCCAACATAAAAGGTGAAGCAGCAAACGTGGCGATCCGCCAGAGGTTAAAAGAGACAGATATAGCAGACCAACCAGCTGAAATTGCCAGAATCATAGAAAAATCCTATGAGGAACTAGGAAGGGATAGTTTAGGTGGAATACCAGTAAAACCGCAACTAATTGAAAGTCCTGAAAAAATATTTTTTAATAATAATTCTACATCACCAAAAAAGAACTGGGATGGAAACAAACAATCCAATCCTAAAGAAAAGAAATTCCAGTCCAGAGGAAGGTCTCCTAGGCGAAGAGAAAAATCTCCAAACCAAAGACACAGGTCACCCCAAAGTGACCCCTCTGGGAAAAGATACAACCTTAGAAATAGGGATAATATTAAGAAACCTGATAGATATCAAGACATTGATACACGTCCCTCTCAATCTTTTCAGACTTCCTCGCAGAAATCGGAAAGAAGAGGACGATCAGAACAAAGAGAAGAGCACGCCAAGTCCAAAGACAAGGAACCTGCTCAGCTAAAAAAGAAATTACAATTTCCAAAGAAGAAGGTAGCCAGCATTAAAATAGTTAACAATGCCGAGAATTCTGAGGACACAACTGAAAAACGGGGAATGGGCTCAGACAATGCTAGACAGCGCAGCAGAAGTGAGCATAGCTCGCAAAGTCGTTATGAATCATCTGGAGACAGTGGACACGAATGAATATCTTCAAGTGGAAACTGCGGACACCAGAGTTAGCAAACCTCACAAAATATACGAAATAACATTACGTATAGAGGGGGATAAGACTAGAAAAATAAGGGGACTATTTTGGAATAACCTCTCCAAGGGCTATGACATCCTTCTAGCTGAAAAAGACTGGCCACCAGAGTTTGTCAGGGAGTGCCCTCATGGCGAAGAAGTAATTATGCCTGCCTTCTCAAATCACATCCCAATTCATAAAAAATACACACTTGCCAGAAAGTGGGCAGTGGCTCTAGCTCCTGCTTTATATACAAATCACGTAGGATGGGATGAGGACTCTCCTCCTCACAAAATCCAGTTAAAATCACAACCTACTGCACAAAGGCAGTACCCAATTAAGCAAGAAGCTAAAAAACAGGTAAAAGAAATCCTAGATCAGCTAGAATACCAGGGGGTGATTGAAACTTGCACCTCACAAATGAACAACCCTTTGTTTCCGGTCTCCAAACCAGACAATTCATATCGTCTAGTTTTGGATTACCGACACCTTAACACATGTTGCAAAACTTTTGCAGTGCAAAACTCACATAGTGCTGCACTAATGAATAACATAGTGCGCAAAAAATACAAAACAACATTAGACATCTCTAATGGATTCTTTTGTCAAAACATAGCACCAGAAAGCAGATATTTAACTGCATTTTCAATAAATGGCACTCAAAAACAATTCTGTCGGTTAGCCCAGGGGTACAAGAACAGCCCGGGGGTATTCTCAGCGAGAGTAACAGAATTACTACAAATATATGATGATGAAGCATTATCTTATGTCGATGACATTTACTTAACAGATGATGACTTGGATATTCACTTGAAAAGAGTGAATACCATAATACTTGGGTTCGCGGCAGAGGGTTACAAATTCAACTTTAAAAAGTCCAGAATTGCCCATCTGAAAGTCCTGTTCGTAGGATATGAATTATCAAGTATAGCCTGGCTGACAATTTTCTAGAATAATGTGCCGTACTCCAAGCACCTAGAAGAAATGGAAAATTTAGAATATGAAAGAACATTCCCTCTGCCAATCGACATTCTGCCTTTACGACATTACGCCTGTGTAATCTATACAGACGGACATGCTCAACCCCCCGTTTGGGGAGAACAGGCATACAACCCCACATGTGGGATTACAAAAGAAGTGTGGCGCGGAGGTAAACTAACGCCTCTATTAACAAAAACACACTCAGTAGAAACTAATTCAGAACAACAAACTGAAATATTAGCTTTGAAAATGGCGCTAGATAATGCGGATCGCGAATACCCGACACTTATAGTGTCAGATTCATATTACTGCGTCAAATCATATAACAAGGATTTGCAGACATGGATTCAAAACGGTTACAAAGATGACACAGATGCACCAATAAAGCAGAAACTGCTCTGGGAACAAATAGCTCTTTTACAAAAAGAACTACCAAAGACTCACGTGACACACTCACTGAGTCATCAGCGTGATGGCGTTCACGTTGCAGGGAATTCATTGGCTGAAACAGCCACAGCGGCAGCCACTAAATCGGCTCCCGTAGTTCGAAAAAAGCGTACATTAAAATACATTGACGGTGAAACAGTGCTAGCGGTGAAAACGTCATCAAAAGGCGACTGCTCAGCGTTACCGATCAACTATCCACTCAATTATACATACATAATCGATGCAATCTCCGTCCCTTTTGCTCGAATCCCTGGAGTGGGGGATAGAGTGATTCCAAACATGGACAGGATAAACTTGTTAATCGCAGACGCACATATGGGCGAGGGTCTAAGACACCAGAAACTAAAAGACTCTCTGGAAGAATTACAATCAAGGTACTGGTGGCCAGGCATGAGCCTGCGTCACACCATGTTTGTAAAAAACTGCCCAAACTGCGACAGAGATCGCAGTGGGGAGAGAAACAGTTTAATACCTCGTCGTTTTACTCCGGGAAAAATCAAGAGTAAAAAGGAAGGCTTGCGATTAACATATACAGGCTAGTTTCCACTTATAATGTAGATCACCAGCACTCGGCTGACGTCTGGACTGTTATACAAAGATTTGCGAGTCTAAATGGCATATACGCTAAGAGCATGCTACGTTTGACCATTGTCTTCACTCTAGCCCTCCAGCCTGAGGGGAAACATGACCAAATGAGCATAGCCCAGCGGGAATCTTCTCACTTCCTTCCTGAGGGATACGGGATGGTGTAAAGAAAAAACCAAGGCATAAAGCAATCTATAACGGAAAGGATATTAGGTTCGGGAGCTGGGTGGGTCAAACATCTAATAAGTGTCCAACGTAGTCTAAATAACTTGCCAAGAAATTCTTTGAAGGGATTCAGTGCGTACGAATTATTATTTGGAACTAGGATGTTGATCTCTGAGATTGATAGTCAGACTTCAGTGGTGAAAGAAAAAAGCTTTGATATCAAAGACCGTGTGGCTATTTTGCAGGACTTAAACAAAACAAGAAAAGACCTGAGCAACATTAAGTTGAAACAACAGCCAACAACCACTGAAGAACCACCACCTGTCCCAGCAAGACCTGTCTGGATTCCAAAAATCGGGGATCTAGTCAGGGAAAAGAGCGCGGTAAAGAAGGAATTTGGGCCTTCTTACAGAAAAGCAGTTCCTGTCTTGTCTGTCAACGGGACAAGATCAGTTGTACTACCGCCGCTTGCTGGTAAAAAGGAGAACCGAGTTGTATCCATCGACCTGGTAAAACCACAATCATGTGGCCGATAACAAACAGTAGGCCAAGTGGACTCCCAATAAGTAGCAGAACACCAAGGTTTGCTACCAGTACAGAGGTCCTAACTAAGAGGCTAATCACATTCGAAACGCCTACAGAAGAACAACAAGGACTATGCAACAATGCAATGGAACTTAGACCTCTGAAAACCCAAATAAAAACATTTAGCAGAGACACACCAATCTATAATGAAGTACCAAGTGAAAATGCAAGAAACAGTAATCCCGAAGCAATTGGAACAATTGACAGAACTGCATCCGGTTACTTCATAAACTTCGATGATTCCTCTGAAAGCTTCAGTGAATCAAGGACACAGCCATCATCAAAAACCTTTAAAGATAAAGCTAAAGAACTTTTGAAACAACTGAAAGAAACATATCTGATTTCTCCATGGATTGAATTTTGGGTGGGTTTTGGTGCATTTATCCTCATACTTTGGCTCATCATGGTACTTACTTTGGGACGCTTCATTGAGGTGAAATATGCTAAAATGAACACAGCAAGTCAGAAAATCAACTTGATCCTCAAACCACACACATCTTCACACGTCGAGAAAAGAGAACTTTCTTCAGTCAACTTCACAGCCAATCCTATACCGGGTGGGGTAGCCTAGGACAACACTGACTATGAAATTTATGGTCCGGTCGAGATCCTGAAATATCCACACCAAATTAAGATCTCATTGAGTGACTTTGCAAAACCAAACTCATTTGCTGATGATTGGGACTTCGAAAGCATTAATAATATGATGTCTGACTTAGTAATGTCTGCTAAATTTACCAAACATGATTATTTGCAGGGTTCTACAAATTATGATAGTATGTACTGTTATAACCACTATGGTAACCATTTTTTACATAAATCTGCACAACCTAGAAATGTTTTAAATTATAATCAATGGGAACATTGTGCAACACCTCCAAAAGGAAGCTCAAGAACCTTCTATGACAAATATTCATACTTTTCAGGTTTTAACACAAGTAATGCTGAAGCATTTTATTTCAAATTGTCAAACAAAACAGGAACTAAGACCATGATAACAAACACAAAATTGATATATTCAGACTCATTCTTTGAAAAAATGAATACTTTTGGTTTTGATTATTGGGACAAAAATGTTGAATTGAAAAGTGTTTGGGGTACAAAAGAATGGCAAGTGCAGGGTATAGAATCTATGTTTAGAGCCTGCATGATCCCAGAACAAATGATATTTTTAAATGACACTGTTCAACAAACTACCTGTCTTGGCCTAGCCAAAATCAAAGACTTAAATAAACCGTCTATTCCAAAGCCAACAATGAGCAGCAATAGCTCTACAGATGAAGAGATAGACGTAAATTATGTATTAAACCAAAACAGAACACATCCTGATTGGAAACAGTGGTTGATCTGGCCCACAGATACTAATAACTGTCAAGACAGATTCCTAAACAAAACACAGGGGTTCAAAATGACCAGGCCAGACCCTAGATATCCTCAAAGACATCACCCAGGGATAATAACCACCTACAGTGTGGGCAAATTATGCCTTCAATGGCTACAGACCTCCACACTGGCAGAAATTAAGCAACACCTAACTTTACTTACTGATGGTGCTGACTTGCGTGATTTCACTATGGGACCACGCAAACAGCGTCAGAAACGTTTCATAGCAGCCTCTGTATATGCAGCATACAATGAGGCCTGGAAGGTTACTCAAATTGAGACAGCAGAGAGAATACGGGAAATTGACCGTATTAATTTGGAAAAATCAATTTCTGTAGTGGACAATGGGTTAATGACTCTGTCCTCCAGAATTTTTTCTTTGGACAGCATTGTGTCTTCAGCAATCGATATATTATCGCAAGACTTACTGTTATTACAACACGGTCAGTCACAATTGCGTTCTATTGTACAGCTTGGCTGGACGTTACAAAATCTACGTTCAGGCTATGTGCCTTGGCGTTCAATCAACACAACGTCATTATTCCAAATCTTTAACCTTACTGATAGACAAATCAGTATGGTACAAAAGGGTGCTGATTATACAATCTTGAGCATTGAAAAACTCGAAAGATTACCAGTGACAATGTCAGAACGACCTGTCAGTGAATAGATAATACATGGGATAATAAATATTCTGATCTCAACCTTCAGGTTTCAATACTGCCAGAAATATATACAGGCTGGCATGTATGAGAAATTGGGAAAGGGGTACATTAAAACAACATGGAACCTGCCCTATTCACATGCATGTGTCAGTAATAAAGGACAGAAAGTGTTTCTTAGTGGCAATAATTGTGCGATGTCACTAAGCGGCACGCTTCTGTGTAACGGAATTAGTTTGCATGGAGCCTGTGAAGGGAATTCATACAACCTTTCATGTCACCAGCAAGGCGCACCTGCAACAGAGATAGAACCATTCTTTCAAAGACTCTATAATGGGAGTTACATTCTAATTGTAGACCGCAGATGTTGTAGTCTTACGCCCGGGACTCCTTATCTCGTAACTACGACTGCGAAGGTCAAGTGCTGTGGACGCTCATTGTTCCCCAGCTCCTTTCCAGACAGGGAGGCAAGGGCATGGCCCAATTTGAAAAATTACTTCTATTCGAATAGATACTTTAAGCAGAATGAAAACAGTGCTTCTTCAGACGCCTACAAGGCTCACGTCATCAAAAGAAACGTATGATCTACAAGTCGCAAGGACGACTGCAGAGATACATTCATTGTTATCAACTAATTCCCCCATACATTTCGCAGAAATACTAAACGAAATCTTAAATATTTCTGATACCAATGGGGTCTCAAAGGTATTTAAGACAGTATTTTCGATGGCATTAACACCATTCAAAGCCATACTGGGTATTTTTCCAGATTTCGTCCATTCGATTTTTGGCGGACTTCCCCTGATCTTGGGACTAATTGCAGGAATCCTATTCTTGGTCCTTATTTTTCGTTATGGCAACCCATGTCACAGACAAAACTCTTGCGACAAGGGAAGAAACAATCCTAGCCATTGGATACCGGTACCGGATATCAAAAATCCTGGGACTCTCCCGGCTTAGAGACCGGAACATGACTTGGTTTCTATCATTTCGACCAATGTGGCAAAGAGGTGTTTTACCTGTATTGAGGTGTCTGCTATGCGGAGAAGAATGCGTGTTAGACACCTGTCTGACGCTACAATCGGATGCGCCAATGGATGCAGTAACATTGTTGAGCCCGATCAAGGTTCATGCTTTGTGCTGCCCTCAAAGGCTGCCAATCCTGATGACGGCATTCGTGGAAACTTCACCACTACGATTGAGGGGTAGTGAAGTTCAAGATGAAAGCAGCATCGAACAGGTACGACCTTCTGTCAGCAATGCAAATCAGAATGTCAATGGAGACAATCATGCGCACGAATGCATGGTTACACCTTTTTCCGAGTTAGTGGAACTTTCCCAGGAAGCTGTTGACAGTTTTTTCGAAAGCCTAAAATGTTCTCACCAGAGCAGAAATAGAGACTTTTGAGCAAGCTCGCACACGGCGTTCCCTGAATTCGGCCTTCAACTTTAAAAATAAAGTCACATGAACAATTTTCCCTCCAGTTCACGGACAGCAATTTTTCAGCAGCCCCAAAATATTTTGCATATTTTTCGGGACACTATCTTCTGCTTAAAGTAAGAACTATTCTTAGAGAACTAAGGTTTCTAAATTTTAGATAGCTTATAGACATTAGCTGCCCGCTGGTATGTTCATAAATATTTTATTCTGTGATGAAATGGTCTCGAACTTTTTTTCTGTATTAAGAGCCATTTCATGTGTAAATTCTCATATACCAATAGCAATAATGTATACAAATGCGTGATTACTTTAGCATTATTCTACAGCTTGAGTGCATACAATACATATGACTGCAATTTTTCCGTATATTTGAAAAATTTCGAAATGCATTTATGTATTTTGGGGTGGTAAGGTATACACTATACTCTATAGTATGTTTTACTATGCATAGATTAGTAAATATGTACATAGTTAGCGTGGAGTGGGTGTGATGTATTCCTATAGGTTCTGAATCGATCCCCCTATTCCTGGCCCTATTCTAGTTAAACAAACCAACAAGTTAACTAGCAGTCAGCCCATGAGGCAGAAAACCCCCATGATGCAGATACCGTTATCTGACGCAGTCACACTACGGCACAGGAACGTGTTATCTGATTAGGTCATAACGCTTGCGATCTAATTAGACAAGCGATATTCCTCCAGCCCCTGATAAGGCATACGGAGTTCTCATAACAAATCAAACCTATGACAACCTGGGCAAAACCCTGCGGCCATTGTTTTGATTTCACCGAGAACTTCAGCAAAAGAATGTGCTAACGAGCAAGTCGTATGGCATCCTTATTGACGTATCTATGTCCATCCTTACGTCAATCTCGGCACCTTAAAGGTGTAAATATTACCGATATTGCCCTATGCAAACACACGCGGTGGTGACGAGACGGAGTAGCCATACTTGCCGAAGCCCAGAGCAGAGCAGACCCCGCTGGCACAGCCCCGCCTTCCTGACGCGCTGAGAACGAGACGCGCTGCTTTCTCCTGCCGAGAAATCCAGCACCGGCGCTTCCGGGTAGCCCTCGCAGGCAGCCTGGAATATCGAGACCAGAGAGAGAGATACCATCCCTCATTCATCCTAACTTCCAGGTACAGAACTGAATAACCCCTCACAGAGAATTCTTTAGTTATTCACTTGGCAAAAACAAACTTAACTTAAACTGTAACTTTCTATTCCCGCCCACGTATTAGGCTTAGGTCAGGTACACGGGGTAGGCGTATTTAGAAACACCAGTTGAGTACGTTTAGTCAAATGTATATGTGTATGTAATATATTTTATTCATTTTAAAACATCTTATGGCTTAGAAACCATATCAATGTTTTTACAGTATTATTTTATACTATTGCTTTTAATGTATGCACTTTACTTAGCTATAAGTATTGCAATAATATCGATCCATTTCTCTTGTATGAGAAAAGAGACTGATCAATAAATAACACCTTTTTATTGAACACGCCCGTCTCTTCCTTTTCTCTACAATCTGATGAGACTAAGAATGCACGTACTGACTGAGTAAAATAAATTGCCTTTTGTTCACACGACTCTCGAGATATACTCTTGATTAGGGGAGAGCAAAGTTGTCATGTTCTATGGTTGTCAGAAACTAAATCCCTTCTTGTCTAATCAGGGAAGTTAAGTCCTTCCTGAACATTCGAGAAAGTTTCTAGTGAACTCTGAGCTAAGCTGGCAAACCCAAATCTTTAAGTCTAATATCGAAAGTAGTAGACCTAGTTAACGTCCGGTCTAGGCCTTTACTGCTGAAGGTATTATTCCAATGCGCAGAGCCTATTGGGATGATAGGAACTACACTACATGTTAGCTCGCAATATTCCGATTAGTAGGGGGTCGCAATTTGAACTACCTCATTAATATGTATGAGGTAGGTCGGAAATTGCAACCCACTACGAATCCTTGCCATCACAGGGATGGTGGCCTGCTCTGGCCAGCAGACCACCATGTCTGTAATTGCTTTTTACTAAAACCTATGGAGCATATTACCAACAACTAGCGATATTTATTGCTAAATGAGCTTAGTGATATTTTTTTTATCGCCGCGCATCGCTGGATTTTATCACAGAGATAACGAGCTATTAGCAACGTTTATCTCAAATGCGATAAAATATCTGGCGATAGCGGCTCAATGCGTGAATCTCACTGGAAATTCAGCGATATTCAGGCATTAACGCCAATCGGGTCTTAACCTGAATATCCAACTCCCATTGGATATACAGGTTAAGAAGTGGTATGAGCAGGCGTTCGTTTTTGGCAATATTTTTTTATCGCTGTGCCTTCGTTGATAATAGAGATGTTAGCGACTGATTTCAGACACTAACAGGTTGGGTACGCCCACTTTGCATGTCATTAGCGATAAATATCGCTGACATGCAAAGCGGGCCTCAAAACCGCTCGCTATCGCCCACAAACTGTCGCTAACTGCTGTTAGCGACAGCTTGCTAATAGGGCAATGAAATTATCGCCGCTTTAGCGGGAAAAAGTCCAGCTAAAGCGGCGATAAGGCCCTTGATAATATGCCCCCAATGTTCCTTAAACGAAAACAAGACGTATTTAAAAAAATTAAAAAATAAAAGTTCAAAAACTTTTATTCTGAGTAAGCAGTGGTCTCAGAGACCACTGCCTAATCATGAAAATACTTTTTTACAACATTGACATTGTGAGTGGGTTACCACCTCCTTTGAGGTGTTGGTATCCTATGAATAATTTGCGACTGCAATTGCAGTGCTGCAACCCTCTTACTTCTAGCGCATATGAATCATGTGTGCCCGACCAAGTATGATGTGAGTGTATCAATTGCAATTATGTTTTCCCTGTTGCCTATATGTATTGCAGAATAGACTGGAGGAACCCCCTATTTTGGCAATTGACCCAAACATATATATACTTTGTAAGTGGCTGGTCTCTACTAAATGAGTGAATCTTCACTTGCCAGCACTTTCCCCGTGATGGACAGGAAAAATGTCCATCCTATTGGAATTCACTTTGTAGATTACCCAGAGTGTTTTCTACAATTTTCAGTGTTTATGGACGGCCTTTGGGTGAGAGTAGGAAAGTAAGATCTGCTTGTTATGGTTACCCCCACCTTTTGCTAAATGTGATAATGTTTTTGACTAGTTTGACTGGGGTCCTGCTAATAAGGATCCCAGTCTTTCTGCTTTATCCCTAAACTGTTATGTTATTACTTAGGTACACTCCAGATTGGATACTATGGTACCATTCTCAGTCCCTAGTATATGGTACCCATGTACCCAGGGTATAGGTACCCCAGAGGTCTACCATGGGCTGAAGCATGTATTATGCCTCCGACAAGAGGCCACGCAAAATGGAACTACAGGCCTGCCATTGCAGCCTGTGTATGATGGTGCATGCACCACTTACCTAAGATATAGGTTTATTATATCTAAGGGTCACTGCACTTAAAACCTATAAGTCACCCCTATTGCAGGCCTTACCAATCCTGAAGGCAGGGTGGCATTATGCGAGCACGTGCTGACCAACTCTAAAACGGCTGAAAGTAACCAAATCTTGTTTGGTGTCAACCATTGTGGAATCAGTGTGGGAGGTATGATTCCAGCCCTCAGGAGCGAGCTTTGTTGGGTCCCTGGTGTTCTCGGTACCTGCATTCTAGTCCCAGGCAGTACAAAATGGTTGCTGCTGACCAGAAACACATTTCTGCCCTCCTGCTGCCGAGCCAAGCTCAAGCAGAGGAAGGTGGAACAATAGGCATCCTGTCACAGGGAGGTGTGACCACCTCCCAAACAGGATTTGGTGTATTAGGGCTGGGTGGGTGCGCTTGCCACCGACCAAATGTCTGCATGAGGGACACATTTGGTGTCCCTGTGCATAGTCCAGTTCAAACTAGTCCTGGGAGACTTTGGCTCCTGTTCTGGTGTGAAACTGGACAAAGGACATGGGAGTAACCTCCCCACTGTCCAGACCTTTCTCTGGGAGGGTCCACTGAATCTGTCCAGCCCTCTCCCGTGGGTAAAAAAAGGCTTACCTGGCTGTAGGACCCTAGATTCGAGGTGGACAAGATTCTGAACCAGAAACCACTGACCTTCAACGTCTGGACACTCTGGACTTTGTTTTGGCCCGACATGATGTTCCACTCCATCCAAAGCATTGTTTGTGCCTAGGCACCATACTGGCTCTGTGCGGGACCTGTGGAGCATCAAAGATAACCAAAGACATCTCCTTGAAGTGAAGGAGTCACTTCCCTGCAACCACAGGCATCACACCACAATTGTTCGGTCTGCTGCTCCTGAGCTCCTACGGACTCCAAAGGCTCTAGCAAAACAGGATTTGGATTCATATGTCCCACGAGCTCTGAGCTGCCCTCTCACTGAGTTTGAGGTCAGAATCCCGCTAGGGGGATGCAATACCCGTACCCCTATGCACCTCGTTCATTTGCAAGTCCTTATGCATGTTGGCGTTTCCTGAGCAAGTGCATTGGGCTCTGTTAAGCCCCAATCTTTGGCACTATTTCCTACCAAAAACGCTGTCTTCCTTGCACCAAGTACTCCGTGGGCTGCTGTTTGGTGAAAGTGCTCAAGGTCTTCTCGTGACTTCTGTGCCTCTGGCCTGTGGGTCCACTTGAGGGTCAACGTTGCTTTTCTGGCGCTCCACTGGATGCTCCAGGCTTTCCCTGATGCCCCTAGCTTTGGTGAGTCTCTTAGACCTTGCTGGTCCAAACTGCAACCTTGCTTGACCTTCTGCATGGGTTTCAGTTGCCAAGGCTTGTTGGTGCTCCCGCCAGACACCGACCTCTCAGCACTTAACATCCTTCATGGGACAGCTCATATCTGGCTCCTGGTCTTACTCGACATCTCCTGGTCTCGGTGGCTGCAGACTCAAGAACCCCTTAACGCACCTGAAGCACCCGACATCGGTGGGCATTTGTCTACCGAGCCCCTGGTCACTCCTGAGCGACCCAGACTCTGTCCCCTCTGCTTTTAGGTACTCTTTAACAATAATCCACCTTTGGATTCCAACTGTCACTTTTCTTCCTTCCAGCAGTGGCTCTCCTCTATTGAGTTTGACGGCGGTTTCCGACTCCACCTCAGACCGATGCACCCGGCATTCCTGGGATAGGTATCTTTGGTACTACGGTGTCCACGGGTGTGGTGGCTCTCCAACCTCCTAAGTTCCACGGGGTTTCTTCAAGGTCCACTGGGAAGGGTCCTAAAACCGTGACTTACCCATAGAATTGGACCGAGGACTTGTTCGTGTTCCCACACTGCACCCGTCCTCTGTGGGGTCCCTACCTGCTCACCTTGGGTGGCTTCTTGGGGTCCCAGCAATTTTACATCTTCTAGACACAGTCTTGACTTGAGTCGTGATTCTTATACCACTATTTTTGTATATGGTCTGGTCGTCCCCTGGAGCCCACTGTGTATTAGTGCTATTTAATATTGGTTTTGTACTACAGTATTGTTTTCTTTGTGATTATCTTCAAGTAGAAGATACTGTATCGTACTAGAGAGTGTTATATTAATAAATACATATTTTATAACTACTGTGTGGTTCTCCTTTCATTTAACCAATACTATAAGGTTGCATTCTGGTAAAACATGCTGCTTAACATTCCTTCAAGACTAAGCCTGAAGGCTGCTCTCCACAGCTACCACTTGGATAGCTTTCTAAGGTTCTCTTTGACCTCTTAAATCACCATAAGGGTTGTTTGGACTGGTGCCAGGTGCCCACTTTAAATAGCGGACAACATGTACCAGGCCATCTTCTCACAGTGAGTCAGAAGGGTAACATGGAAAGACCAAACCTGCTGTTAGTAGTGCCAACGAAAGAGCATAAATAGTGCAACAGTAGTGTAGTATTGTATCTTTGTGTTCTAGAGCACCAATGACATAGGCCTTCATCAGAGACTCTGAGGACCTCCATGTGAATTGTGACTACACCACAAAGGCTGGGAAATGCGGTGTACAGAGAAACACTGGACGACTCTGCAATGATCTCTTTATCCAGTACAGAGCTTGGGGAGCTTAATGCGCTTTACAGTGCACAACTGTGTAACTGAGAAGGCTCTGTTCTGAATTCCAACCATTACTTGATGTTCTGTTAAATTTTCTGTTATGGTATCCAGTAAGTGTTTTTAAAGGTTAACTTGAAATCTAGATACCGTATTTTTGCCTGCCTCTTCCAAGCTTTCCAATATGGAGCCTTACAACTCAGTGAACACAAATTGTGAAACCTTTAGAAAAAAGAATGCATTATTTGTAAGATTTAACATTTAAATCCTAGTGAATATCCTGAATACCAAAGTCTTAAGCTCTTCCAGGGCTCTTGAGGTGCCCGATAGGGGTGCAATTGCAGTCTATTGCAACATATCTTTTTTTTAAAATCCTTCAAGGACATGACATAAGATAGATCTTTGGATCAAGTCAGAGGAGTACAACAATCCACACCCTGTAGCTTGGAGTAGAACTGTAGCACTTCAGAAGAACACCACAAATAACTTCAGTGACTGTGATGTAACCTTTTCTCGTCCACATTTAGAGGAGCCTCCTGTCTAACTGTAAATACCTGTTTTCAATCAATCATGGGTTTATTAAGCGCTACTACTCACCCGTGAGGGTCTCAAGACACTGAGGGGGGGAGGACTGCCGAACCGTCTGGGAGCTGGGCTTCAGTCGAAGAGCCAGGTCTTGAGATCCTTCCTGAATTGGGTCAGGATTGCCTGCGGTGTTGAGCAGGGTTTTCCAGGTCTTGGCGGTGAGGTGGGAGAAGGATTTTCCTCTGTCTCTACTGGATCCATGGGATGGAGGCTAGGGCCAGTCGGCGGAGAGGAGCTGTCTGGTGGGTGCGTGGAATGAGAGGCTGTGGTTCAGATATGCTGGTCTTGTGCCATGGAGGGCATTGTAGGCATGTGATAGGAGCTTGAAAGGGATTCTGTTGTTGACTGGGAGCCAGTGGAGTTCTCAAAGACGTTTGGTGATGTGGCTGCAGCAGGGGATGTTGAGGACCAGTCTGGCTGCACGTTCTGTAGTTTCCTTAGGAGTTTCTGGGTGACGCCGGCGAAGAGCTCGTTGCTGTAGTCAAGTCTGCTGCTGAAGAGTGCATGGGTGATCGTCATTCTGGATTCGGTGGGGATCAATCTGAATGTCATTCCAAGCAAGCGGAGCATGTGCTAACAGTTCCATTGCTGGTCAAAGGTTTCTGAAGTAAAGCCAGTCGAGGCTCCACCGCCAGAAACCTGCCAGTTCCCCCATCTACATGAGGCAGGCTACAGGACCACGGGTTGTGGGGTGCAAAAAAACACCAATTAATGGGATTTCTCCATTGTGCCAACCTTTTTATCTAAAACATCGTATGTACAGTAAATATATTATATAAAGAAGGCTATCTTCTGCAAAATGTTCTGGCAGCCTGTGAGGATTTTCAATGGACAAACTAGTGCTGTATCTTAGTTCAAAACTGGCATCTATCAACTGTTTCTATGTGTATGTTCTGAAGATAACTGCTCTTCCGAAGATAAAATTCAGGATTTATTTATTAATCCACGGTTCAGAATGTACATTTTAGAAAGAGGCAGAGTAAATTTATTTGAAGCTGGGATTGCCAAGCTGTTATGAAGCAGCACCGACCTCTGGCAGAAATTTGGGCTGGAGCATGGCGATCATAAGAAACCAAAAAGTATAGTTTTTATCTGATTTATGGGCCTTTATGCCACCAACTGGGACCTGCTCTGATGTGAGGGGAGGATCATAGCTATGTATGGACTTAGATGATGTAATTGTGATGGTGGTTATGACAGTGCACCCAAACTAAGGACCCTCTTACACTGTCAAGCTAAATCTGTTGAATTCGACTGACCAATATGGGAGCTAGTAAATTCACAGCTGTTACTGAATCCCCGAGTCTGTGAATGAATTGACCCTAAATTCCATGTGACCACGTGCCTCTACAAAAAGTGGAGTTTGGGAGTCTTTATTGAATGCATTGTATTTCTAAGGACACAAGGGACGCGCGATGGTCAGAGTGTTTTGTAAAGCTAACTTCAGAGCCACTGGGTTCACCTTAAAAATCAGTCAATACATGTTTATAAAAGCAGGATCCTCTATGTTTCCAAAAAGCCATACATTTATGACGACAATGTGTGCAGTCCAATAGTACAGCAGCATATTATCCATTCACATCCCGACCTTTTATTAAGTACATTTGTCAACTGCAATCCACGTGCACTTGCCAACCCACAGAAATGTATGTGCTGCTGCATGCAGGTTGTCAAACCAGTTGTATAAGTTTGAAACAAGAAATATGTTATGGAATAGAGTAGCTTGGAGGGTATGATCATTTGATACAGGGCCTCTTTACCTAAAATGTTTAATGATTGGTTTCACCCCGGTTGAAATCCCAGGTACGTTTGGAATCCATGATAAATAACAACTAGCCTGACCTGCAGTACACCTGATACTAAAGATGCGACACTGGAAGGGTTTCCAATACTTTCCAATTCCCTCAAGAGTGTGTTCCCTATCACTACTCAGAGTGTCGTGGTGTATCAAATTCATAAAAATGTAATCAGATCATCATAAAGCATATCCAACCCAAAGGTAACCAGAAAAATTGTGGGAAAGGAGAGGAAACACCTCACGGTCGTAACACCAAGGGGGTTGCTGGCTGGTACTCGCCGGCATACCCACTTATCATCATAGGTTACATTCTCTCCATGCAGTAAAAGAAAGTGTGTGTATTCTCTTGAAAAAATCTCAAACCCAGTGAAGTAAAGAAAGATAGTGAAACTCAAGTGTAAATAAACTGTCTATTCCCAATGTCTTTGCAAATGCCCATTGGACCCATGTGAGAAATAAAAAGTATAATTCTCACCATTAAAAACCGGTGAAGCTTACTGGCTCAACGTAACTTTATCAGGTGCTGTAAACTTCCCCAATTAAAAATGGTTTCAATCAAACCATAATCAATTTTCTAAAGGCAACATGTTTCGTTGCTGAACCGTCATGCAACTTCTTCAGGGCTGTTGGGGTTCCCAATATAAACTTCACATGAGATTCACATCAGACCAATTGGTTGCGAAGACTCCTCATACCTGCAACCGTCTAAGGATGGCAAACGCGTCCTCCGATCACGTGCCCCCGGGGTGACTGCCTAATATCTAGTCCCCCCCTGCCACGTCCCACCGGCATGTGTGTCTCTGAGTTTATATAAGATAGTAAGCAAGTGCCAACTGTTGCAGCACTCTGAATAGGAATGTCTATTTAAGAGTGTCAAACTCTTTTTCAAAGTCAGTTGTCAGCTTCAAAGCAGGGGGCACAGAGTTAAGGTGCTTGCACCAGTGCCATCTGCACCCTTCAGTTGCAGCATCTCATACTGTAGCGTAGCATAAAGCCATTCTAGTCTGTTGTATAAATGAGGTACAACATTGACAAGTCTATTGGCCACTAGTTTGGAAATTATCTTAGTTCCTGCTTTACTTCTGGAGATCGTGAGTTAGGATGCACAGTCATCATACTGACAGCCTGTTTTCAGTATACCCACAATTTTAGCTAGTTCTTGCTCATGTGACAGCACCCCCATTTCCATAGATTCATTTCACATACTTAGGAGATATGGGGATATAAGTGAGTTAAATGACTCGAGGAACTCGAGTGGGAATACATTAGGGCTTGTCATCTTACCCTTATTCATTTCTTAGACAGCCGCCACACTCACCTCCCTGTTGTGGATTGTCTAATGTGTCTCAGTCTCAATCATTAGGAGATCATAGAAATAGATCACTAATCAGTGGAGTCATCATGTTCCTTTCCTATGGTGTGTGTTCTCTATGTAGTGTACTTTAGAAGATCGCAGAATTGGAGGCGGTCTCCACAGCAGCAGACAGTCCCTCATCTTGTAGGTTTCTAATTCCAGGTAGGAGCATGGATACATTTTCCAAGTGGCAAGCCAATATGAGAGTTTTCCTGCATTGTCCTCTGATTCATAGACTTGGCACTGAGAGGCAGACCTTATCTACCTTGCTTTATCTAACGATAGTTGTTTTAAAACCGATGTGTTTCAAATTGATGTAACATTGGTAATTACTTGGGCCGCATCCCAGTCCTTTGTTATTTGGCACACCATGCCACCTCAGTTTGGACCCAGCCGTTTGCAAATCTTTCTTGACCCTGCTGTAATAGCAACAGTCCAGCCCGAACTGCCAAGCAATGTCCTCCATGAACCAGAATACAAGCAACCTAGGACTGGTTTCACTCTGGTTTGGGCTCATCAGCCAGGTAACGCTTTGTTCCAGTGATACATTATGCACGGGACCCACGTCCAAGCATCCACGTCTCACTTAGGGTGGCATTCTACAGTATATAAAAAGTAATGGATGGAATTCTTGAATTAGTCTCATCCAATGTTAATTTCTCGGGTCGCATACCAGTATCAGGCTGATGAGCCCTAACTAGCGTGCAAAACTGGTCCTGGGTTGCTTGTGTTATGGCGCAGGGAGGACCTGGCCTGGCAGTTCAGCTGGCTTATTCCCATTGGAGCAGAGTCAAGACTGGTTTATATATAGCTGGGTCTAAATTGAGGTGGCATGGTGTGCAAAATAATGATGGAATGGGATGCAGCCCGATGCAATTACCAGTGGCTGCGATTAATTCAAGCATTCCACCCATAACCTTTTTTTGTATGCTTTAGTAAAATCTAAATATAACAGCTTTGCAGATCTGTCCTGACCTGGGTGATCGTCAATGCAGAGGACTTGCGGTGTAGAATGGCCACCCCACTGAGATTTCTAATGAACTACAAGTGATAAATCCTGTTGTAGCCCAACTTCCCCAGAAAGCCACATTTTGTACCAAGGAGATGAGGTTTGTGCAGAAGCAGGACATCTGGAGAGTACTGATTAGTGAACTGGAAAACTTCCTCCTCTTTATGTTGTCAATTAAATTGTTGGCATTCCAAATCATTACTCAGCAATTAGTCCTACTTTGTATATGTAAGAAGGACAAACTGCAATGATGCTGTGAAATGAAATCAGCTACATAACCTGGTGGAGGCACTTAAGTAGCAAGTGATTTAGGAATGTGTGGTCACTCATATGAATATGGCTTATCTTGTTGTGTGAACTTCGGAAAGTAACAATAAGAAAACAAGCTGGACACATGTAAACTAACTGCTTCCTCCAACACTCTCTCTTCCTGTACGTCTACCCAAGTAGCATAGGTCACCCATATCCAAACAGTTAGTGCCTTGGTGTAACAGTGGGATATTTATATCAGCACCTTACCATATTGTGTGTTCATTGTGTCCACATGCTCATGTGCTGCCATAGTACAGCCTTGTGGGCCACAGGGAGTCTGAATCCAAGAGGGCTGCAGCCAGCTCATCCAATCTACTTACACTGCCACTCCGCAGCTCCCAGTAAGGAACCTAGCTGAGAGCCCCCGGGACTTTAAGAACCAGTCTCTAGGTCTATCCCCAATCAATACTGCTTCCCCTCTAGCTCTTCCAGTTCCCTACCACTGGCGTGACTTCTCTTCCTCCAGTTCTGGTCGGATATTGCTGCAGATCTGTGTTCTTCTTCTGTTTCTTTGCTGCTGATGTCTAGGACTAATATTTCAGGTTTTTCTTTGAATGTCCACATGGAGACACTAGATCAACAGCACGACTGAACCTTCTTGTCCACCACTCAGTCCAAGGCATCTTCTGCTGAATCAAATAATAAAGTCCCAGATTAAGACTGATTTGATGCTCACCTTAAGGGTGCTCTTCAAGCTAAAATGTACCTAATCTGCATTTAAGTAATTAAATTGCACTGATATCAGTTTCTGTGGAAAGACGACAATTTGTGGGAATGTCTAGTTTTAAAGAATAAGGCTGAGAAGCTCAGTAGCATACCCCTCCCCCCAAGCGCCTTGAGACCCTGCCGGGTGAGTAGTGCGCTATACAAATGGCATGATTGATTGATTGATTGAATGATGTTCAGAGTCACCCAGGTGTTTCTTAATGTAGTTCCTAAGATGCTTGATTTCTTTTTGCTTTGGGAGTAAAGATGTCACCAAGAAATGGAAGCCCCTGCTTGTAGGTCGATTTAAGAAAGAAACTCTCTATGAGCTACCAATGAATTGACTTAGACATTATCAAATACATTGCACCAGCTTGTTTTTCAGATCTTTAGATAAAGAAAACAACCATCATTACAGAGCAGAATCCACTGTGACGTTTTAGGACTTTTGAAACATGTGGTGGTTATGCATGACCAGCCAAAGAATTCTAAGTGTTGCGTTTTCTGTCCACTACTTGCACAGGGTTGTCTCTTAACTTTGATGTAAATGGGAGATCACATTTTTGAGAACATTTGTCACCACCAAAACTGTCTTGAGATCCAGAATCAGAAATGAAATCTCTTTCTTTAGGGTTTTAGACTCTGTTAAGGTTATGGGAGTTGTCAAGTGTAATATAGAAAGGTGTAAAGTATTATCCAACTGACACATGGTACTTAAACCTTGCAAGCCTGGCATACCAGCCTCGAACAATATCAGAAGATAAGAATTTTCATGTGTACACTGGGCTACAGGTTTGGATTTAGTTGCAGTCGTGGGGTAATGAAATATAGAGGGACAAAACTCAGCTTGACTCACGCCGGTGCTGCCTCTATTTCAAGCCTCCCCAGACCTACTACAGCAGACTCAAATCTGCCCCCGATGCGATCTTTATCTAATAATGGACGCATGACCTTCCAATAGTGCCCAAGCAGTCCTACCCGGGTTGACACTCTCTGCTTGGTTTACACTGGTGCCGCTTGTATTTCCAGCTTCCGTGGATCCACCGTAGCTGTTTCATTCCTGCTCCCAATGCGATCTCTACAATACAATGGACGCCTGACACTGGTCATGCTCCATTCCGGTCTTCATCCTGAACCGGAAGCACCCAATTCTCACGTGCAGCCCCCAAATCCATGAGGCGCCTTCTTCTCCTTCTTCCCAACTCCCTTGGTCGCAACCTGCTCCTGCATTATCACAGTGCCATCCATATGGTGTCTTCATTGTTTAGACTCCACAGTACTGTTGCCTCCAATAATTTGTAACCTCGTTCTGAAGATGGCCTAAAACTGTATAAAGGCAGAAACAGCGTAATTTATGGCGCCTCCCTAGTGATTGCCCAAGAAAAAGAACTCTGGCCGATTCACAAATGTAATCTGAGACGAAATCCTAACTTTCGGTATTCCCAAAAAGTATTTAGGAGTAGTAAAGTATTTTACTACTCCTAAATGCCCTTTGTGAATACCAAAAGTTGTAAAATTTGGATTTTGTCTCAGATTACTTTTGTGAATTGGGCTCTCTGTTCTTAATGTATCAAATGTATGGGCATCAAAAAGAGTACACTGTATATATTACTTTTTCTTTTTGCGCCTTTTTTCCGCTGTATATACCCCTTCACAAGTTACCAGCACTGTTCACCTTCTCATGAACACTTGTGCACAGATTAGTACAGGTTACATGACATTTAATGTAACACAGTGCATTTAAAATTGTTATTTTGTTTGTATAACTAAATATATGAAAAAAACCTTTCCTCAATCAAATGTCTCCTGTTCTCTTGTCTCCCTGCTCCCCTTTCCCTATTTGTTGCAATTTATTGTGCTTTCTTATAAATCGTCTACTAAAGAAAACCCTTTGAGACACTGTTGTATGCTATACTTCCTACAACAGAGACATTGTTACAGTTTCTGTCTCTTTTCTTTGTCGTCTTTAGTTAGCGGCTACTTATGTCCCATACCTGTGCCTAGTACGTCCTTCTGCCATTTTGTGTCTGAAAGATCATAGTTTCACTTGTTTGTCATGTCAACTTGTCATAAGTGTCATGGATTCCACTACCTCTTTCAAGTGATCTTCTATCTTGTTTTTGAGCTTACTAGTAATTGGGGCCCATTTACCATTTGGCCAATTCGGGTTTCCTTATAATGTATGCATGTATAATGTGGTATTAGTCTAGTGTAAACTTCCTAAAAGGTACCCGAGTGATGTACAAGTTCAAAGGCTAAGAGTCAGTATTGACTCTGAAGAAGATGGGCTGTTAAAGTGGAGATGGAAAATTACTTCATCCTGATGTAGTGTTCTTTAAAGAGGTGTGATCTGGCTTTCTCCTAAATTGAAGCAAGGTTGGTTCAGTCCTGATAGATACATGAGTGTTGTTTCAGATCCTTCAAACATGAAAGGAAAAGGCCCTTATCCTTTTTGGTACTTCTACATTCCCAGTCTAGTGATGTTCAGGCTGCAGATGTGCCAAGAGCCACCAGAAGTGGTGAGCTTATCAGTCAGATAGGCAGGGGCACCACATGTGATAATGTTGAAGATGATACACAAGGCTTTGAAGCTGGTTAGGGCTGGTAAGTGGAGCTAGTGAAAATCCAGCATTGTGAGGATTAAAGTTGTCCTATTCAGTGACAGCTGGTAAATAGAGCAGGAGGGGGGCAGTTGGCCACACACACACACTAATGAACTCAGCATCTACACTCACAGCTCTGTGCATTCACAAGCGTGCACACATACATCCACCATTTATAAGTACACTCACACCCATTCACAGCTCACACTCATGCATTCCTACATACACACATGCACACACGTACACATCAAACAATTACAAATAAATTTAACAGCTGCAGCAGTGATCTTGGCCTCCTAGGTACCTGTAGGGTTCTAACTGCTACCACCCAAGGTCAGCCAATGAAAGGAGGCAGCAGTCCCTAATAATCACAGAGTGGGATGGGGTCATTTAGGCTGCCGACCCCAGCCCACTCAGTGACAAGGTTTTACAGATTGAAACTCGGCTCTGGGCACTTTCGGTGTTAAAATTGAAGCACCCAGGTCCGAGGCTATGAGTGATGCTCCCCTTCGTCATGATGGATAGGTCCTCCAATCGCTTTGTCGGGCTGAGGAGGTTACGCCTGCAGGGCTGTGACATGTTTAGCCTGGCAAAGCTAAGTTCATGCAGCCAAGCACCTGCTCATTTAGCACATGTATTGTGATGTATTCCTATAGGTTCTGAATCGATCCCCCTATTCCTGACCCTATCCTGGTTAAACAAACCAACAAGTTAACTAGCAGTCAGCCCATGAGGCAGAAAACCCCCAAGATGCAGATACCGTTATCTGACGCAGTCACACTACGGCACAGGAACGTGTTATCTGATTAGGTCATAACGCTTGCGATCTAATTAGACAAGCGATATTCCTCCAGCCCCTGATAAGGCATACGGAGTTCTCATAACAAATCAAACCTATGACAACCTGGGCAAAACCCTGCGGCCATTGTTTTGATTTCACCGAGAACTTCAGCAAAAGAATGTGCTAACGAGCAAGTCGTATGACATCCTTATTGACGTATCTATGTCCATCCTTACGTCAATCTCGGCACCTTAAAGGTATAAATATTACCGATCTTGCCCTATGCAAACACACGCGTGGTGACGAGACGGAGCAGCCATACTTGCCGAAGCCCAGAGCAGAGCAGACCCCGCTGGCGCAGCCCCGCCTTCCTGACGCGCTGAGAACGAGACGCGCTGCTTTCTCCTGCCGAGAATCCAGCCCCGGCGCTTCTGGGTAGCCCTCGCAGGCAGCCTGGAATATCGAGACCAGAGAGAGAGATACCATCCCTCATTCATCCTAACTTCCAGGTACAGAGCTGAATAACCCCTCGCAGAGAATTCTTTAGTTATTCACTTGGCAAAAACAAACTTAACTTAAACTGTAACTTTCTATTCCCGCCCACGTATTAGACTTAGGTCAGGTACACGGGGTAGGCGTATTTAGAAACACCAGTTGAGTACGTTTAGTCAAATGTATATGTGTATGTAATATATTTTAATCATTTTAAACATCTTATGGCTTAGAAACCATATCAATGTTTTTACAGTATTGTTTTATACTATTGCTTTTAATGTATGCACTTTACTTAACTATAAGTATTGCAATAATATCGATCCATTTCTCTTGTATGAGAAAAGAGACTGATCAATAAATAACACCTTTTTATTGAACACGCCCGTCTCTTCCTTTTCTCTACAATCTGATGAGACTAAGAATGCACGTACTGACTGAGTAAAATAAATTGCCTTTTGTTCACACGACTCTCGAGATTTACTCTTGATTAGGGGAGAGCAAAGTTGTCATGTTCTATGGTTGTCAGAAACTAAATCCCTTCTTGTCTAATCAGGGAAGTTAAGTCCTCCTTGAACATTCGAGAAAGTTTCTAGTGAACTCTGAGCTAAGCTGGCAAACCCAAAACTTTAAGTCTAGTATCGACAGTAGTAGACCTAGTTAACGTCTGGTCTAGGCCTTTACTGCTGTAGGTATTATTCCAATGCGCAGAGCCTATTGGGATGATAGGAGCTACACTACATGGCGCCCAACGCGTTTGGAAAGGGCGATAAAACTAACGTAAGACATTTAGAGTAACTCAGTCGTGCTTTCTCACTCAGACCCCTTTTCCCACAATACTCCAAAGACGTCTGGAGTGGGTGAAAGGTTATATCCGCCAGACCTCGCAGGAGGGAACTCCTATGTATGGTTCTTGGTATAGTCAACGTTGAAGGATACACAGTTCCAAAATATTGTGCATCTAATCTTTGTTCCATAAGAAACCTGATCTGCAAACAAAAGAAATAACCTTTTGGACAGTAAAATGTCAAACAATGAGGATGAAAGAGAGGCAGTTAGATTAGCAACTGAACTCGCAGCAGCTGATGCTACCATGCAAGCAGCAGACCCGGATATAATACTCATCCCGGTCATCAAAAGGAAATCTATAACCTTAAAACTTATAGAAAATGGACTGACACCTAGAGGTGGCACAGTCATATTCGTAATTGAGGCACACGAATATCGGCAGACAGAGGTATACTATTCATGGATACATTTTCCAGCAGCAAATGCTGTAACAAAGTACTTCCACTATTACAAAATAGAGGAACCTCCTAATGAGTACACTCCTTTCGAGGAGGTGGAAGTACCACTCAAATTTCAAGAGCATTTGCTCTTATTTGATGGCGCCCTAAAACATAATAATCACATCACCAGGCTCGGTCCTTTAGGTAGACCAGGAGCAACGTGGCCGGTCCTAGCCGGATACACACCACATCCAGACATCGAAGGGATGTCTACAGCAGAGCTGTTAACACAGCTAAAACAATTAATAAAAATACATAGACAATTAGTCCAGTATGTGATGCGGACTTCAACAATTCAGCCAGCGATTAAACTTCCACAGCTGACCCCTCACCAGGGGAAAACAAATAAAATTACACCACAGAACATCCAGTCCTGCCTAGGTAAAGTACCAGCTAAACGGGAACAAATACCATTCTGGTTGGCACTAAAAATCACCCAAATAGAGGCGGTGTTTCCTGACACCACGCCATTAGAAAAACACAGGATTCTGACTATCTGTCTCCCAATGGGAATCGCACCACACATTGAGGACTGTGACACTTGGGGTACAGTCTTTGCTTCCATCTACACAAAAACGCACGGTGTTCCATCCATTTCGGTGATACCAGATGTGCTAAAACAAATTCAAGACGAATACGGTCCAGAACCCGCTTTAACTCTTGGTATGAAATTACTGAAAGACTTCAAGCAGGTCTCGGCTATATTATTAGCCAACATAAAGGGTGAAGCAGCAAACGTGGCGATCCGCCAGAGGTTAAAAGAGACAGATATAGCAGACCAACCAGCTGAAATTGCCAGAATCATAGAAAAATCCTATGAGGAACTAGGTAGAGATAGTTTAGGTGGAATACCAGTAAAACCACAACTGACTGAAAGTCCTGAAAAAATATTTTTTAATAATAATTCACCAAAAAAGAACTGGGATGGAAACAAACAATCCAATCCCAAAGAAAAGAAATTCCAGTCCAGAGGAAGGTCTCCTAGGCGAAGAGAAAAATCTCCGAACCAAAGACACAGGTCACCCCAGAGTGACCCCTCTGGGAAAAAATATAACCTTAGAAATAGGGATAATATAAAAAAGCCTGATAGATATCAAGACATTGATACACGTCCCTCTCAATCTTTTCAGAATTCCTCGCAGAAATCGGAAAGAAGAGGACGATCAGAACAAAGAGAAGAGCACGCCAAGTCCAAAGACAAGGAACCTGCTCAGCTAAAAAAGAAATTACAATTTCCAAAGAAGAAGGTAGCCAGCATTAAAATAGTTAACAATGCCGAGAATTCTGAGGACACAACTGAAAAACGGAGAATGGGCTCAGACAATGCAAGACAGCGCTGCAGAAGTGAGCATAGCTCGCAAAGTCCTTATGAATCATCTGGAGACAGTGGACACGAATGAATATCTTCAAGTGGAAACTGCGGACACCAGAGTTAGCAAACCTCACAAAATATACGAAATAACATTGCGTATAGAGGGAGATAAGACTAGAAAAATAAGGGGTCTATTTTGGGATAATCTCTCCAAGGGCTATGATATCCTTCTAGCTGAAAAAGACTGGCCACCAGAGTTTGTCAGGGAGTGCCCTCATGGCGAAGAAATAATTATGCCTGCCTTCTCAAATCAAATTCCAATTCATAAAAAATACACACTTGCCAGAAAATGGGCAGTGGCTCTAGCTCCTGCTTTATATAAAAATCACGTGGGATGGGATGAGGACTCTCCTCCTCACAAAATCCAGTTAAAATCACAACCTACTGCACAAAGGCAGTACCCAATTAAGCAAGAAGCTAAAAAACAGGTAAATGAAATACTAGATCAGCTAGAATACCAGGGGGTGATTGAAACTTGCACCTCACAAATGAACAACCCTTTGTTTCCGGTCTCCAAACCAGACAATTCATATCGTCTAGTTTTGGATTACCGACACCTTAACACATGTTGCAAAACTTTTGCAGTGCAAAACTCACACAGTGCTGCACTAATGAATAACATAGTGCGCAAAAAACACAAAACAACCTTAGACATCTCTAATGGATTCTTTTGTCAAAACATAGCACCAGAGAGCAGATATTTAACTGCGTTCTCAATAAATGGCACTCAAAAACAATTCTGTCGGTTAGCCCAGGGGTACAAGAACAGCCCGGGAGTATTCTCAGCAAGAGTAACAGAATTACTACAAATATATGACGATGAAGCATTATCTTATGTCGATGACATTTACTTAACAGATGATGACTTGGATACTCACTTGAAGAGAGTGAACACCATAATACTTGGGTTCGCTGCAGAGGGTTACAAATTCAACTTTAAAAAATCCAGAATTGCCCATCTGACAGTCCTGTTCTTAGGATATGAATTATCAAGTGAAGGCAAAAGCCTGGCTGACAATTTCCTAGAGAAATGTGCCGTACTCCAAGCACCTAGAACACTAAAAAACCTACAGTCAATTCTAGGCTTCCTAAATTTCGGAAGAACATACATTGCAAATTACGCAGAAAGGGTCAAACCCCTTTATGATCTAATAAAACCCGATTTTAAAAGATACAATTTGACTCAAATACACACAGAAATTTTGAGATCCTTACAAACAGACATGCTAATTAAAACAAAATTAGAAACACGTGATAACACACGCAATCTTGTGATTCGAGTCATCCCAGGGAGATGCGGATTCACATACCTGACCTCTAATGAGGGAGAAAAGGTACCAATTGCATTCAAATCACACTTGTACACAGAAGCTGAACAGAAATTCAGCAACAATGAAAAAATTGTTCATGCAGTTCAAACCGCAATAGCTAGAGAAGAAGACATAGCTGACGGTAGACATATCACAGTCAGAACAGCTGAATCAGCCTTTGAGGCATTAACAACACCGTGTAATTTACCAACAACAACATTGAATCCGGAATGGATACAATGGGTGAATTCAATCACAACGGACAAAGTATACTACTACTTTGATCCAGAACTAGAGGAATTAAAAAATCTAGAATATGAAAAAACATATCCTCTGCCAATCGACATTCTGCCTTTACGACATTACGCCTGTGTAATCTATACAGACGGACATGCTCAACCCCCCGTTTGGGGAGAACATGCATACAACCCCACATGTGGGATTACAAAAGAAGTGTGGCGCGGAGGTAAACTAAGACCTCTATTAACAAAAACACACTCAGTAGGAACTAATTCAGAACAACAAACTGAAATATTAGCATTGAAAATGGCGCTAGATAATGCGGATCGCGAATTCCCGACACTTATAGTGTCAGATTCATATTACTGCGTCAAATCATATAACAAGGATTTGCAGACATGGATTCAAAACGGTTACAAAGATGACACAGGTGCACCAATAAAGCAGAAACTGCTCTGGGAACAAATAGCTCTTTTACAAAAAGAACTACCAAAGACTCACGTGACACACTCACTGAGTCATCAGCGTGATGGCGTTCACGTTGCAGGGAATTCATTGGCTGAAACAGCCACAGCGGCAGCCACTAAATCGGCTCCCGTAGTTCGAAAAAAGCGTACATTAAAATACATTGACGGTGAAACAGTGCTGGCGGTGAAAACGTCATCAAAAGGCGACTGCTCAGCGTTACCGATCAACTATCCACTCAATTATACATACATAATCGATGCAAACTCCGTCCCTTTTGCTCGAATCCCTGGAGTGGGGGATAGAGTGATTCCAAACATGGACAGGAGAAACTTGTTAATCGCAGACGCACATATGGGCGAGGGTCTCAGACACCTTAAACTAAAAGATTCTCTGGAAGAATTACAATCACGGTACTGGTGGCCAGGCATGAGCCTGCGTCACACCATGTTTGTAAAAAACTGCCCAAACTGCAACAGAGATCGCAGTGGGGAGAGAAACAGTTTAATACCTCGTCGTTTTACTCCAGAAAAAATCAGAAGTAAAAAGGAAGGGTTGCGATTAACATATACAGGCTAGTTTCCACTTATAATGTAGATCGCCAGCACTCGGCTGACGTCTGGACTGTTATACAAAGATTTGCGAGTCTAAATGGCATATACGCTAAGAGCATGCTACGTTTGACCAGTGTTTTCACTCTAGCCCTCCAGCCTGAGGGGAAAAAATGACCAAATGAGCATAGCCCAGCGGGAATCTTCTCACTTCCTTCCTGAGGGATACGGGATGGTGTAAAGAAAAAACCAAGGCATAAAGCAATCTATAACGGAAAGGATCTTAGGTTCGGGAGATGGGTGGGTCAAACATCTAATAAGTGTCCAACGTAGTCTCAATAACTTGCCAAGAAATTCTCTGAAGGGATTCAGTGCGTACGAATTATTATTTTGAACTAGGATGATGATCTCTGACATTGATAGTCAGACTTCAGTGGTGAAAGAAAAAAGCTTTGATATCAAAGACCGTTTGGCTATTTTGCAGGACTTAAACAAAACAAGAAAAGACCTGAGCAACATAAAGTTGAAACAACAGCCAACAACCACTGAAGAACCACCACCTGTCCCAGCAAGACCTGTCTGGATTCCAAAAGTCGGGGATCTAGTCAGGGAAAAGATCGCGGTAAAGAAGGAATTTGGGCCTTCTTACAGAAAAGCAGTTCCTGTCTTGTCTGTCAACGGGACAAGATCAGTTGTACTACCGCCACTTGCTGGTAAAAAGGAGAACCGAGTTGTATCCATCGACCTGGTAAAACCACAACATATGGCCGATAACAAACAGTAGGCCAAGTGGACTCCCAATAAGTAGCAGAACACCAAGGTTTGCTACCAGTACAGAGGTCCTAACGAAGAGGCTCATCACATTCGAAACGCCTACAGAAGAACAACAAGGACTATGCAACAATGCAATAGAACTCAGACCTCTGAAAACCCAAATAAAAACATTTAGCAGAGACACACCAATCTACAATGAAGTACCAAGTGAAAATGCAAGAAACAGAAATCCTGAACCAATTGGGACAATTGACAGAACTGCATCCGGCTACTTCATAAACTTCGATGATTCCTCTGAAGGCTTCAGTGAATCAAAGACACAGCCATCATCAAAAACCTTTAAAGACAAAGCTAAAGAACTTTTGAAACAACTGAAAGAAACATATCTGATTTCTCCATGGATCGAATTTTGGGTGGGTTTTGGTGCATTTATCCTCATACTTTGGCTCATCATGGTACTTACTTTGGGACGCTTCATTGAGGGAAAATATGCTAAAATGGACACAGCAAGTCAGAAAATCAACTTGATCCTCAAACCACACACATCTTCACACGTCGAGAAAAGAGAACTTTCTTCAGTCAACTTCACAGCCAATCCTATACCTGGTGGGGTAGCATGGGACAACACTGACTATGAAATTTATGGTCCGGTCGAGATCCTGAAATATCCACACCAAATTAAGATCTCCTTGAGTGACTTTGTAAAACCAAACTCATTTGCTGATGATTGGGACTTCGAAAGCATTAATAATATGATGTCTGACTTAGTAATGTCTGCTAAATTTACCAAACATGATTATTTGCAGGGTTCTACAAATTATGATAGTATGTACTGTTATAACCACTATGGTAACCATTTTTTACATAGATCTGCACAACCTAGAAATGTTTTAAATTATAATCAATGGGAACATTGTGCAACACCTCCAAAAGGGAGCTCAAGAACCGTTTACGACAAATATTCATATTTTTCAGGTTTTAACACAAGTAATGCTGAAACATTTTATTTTAAATTGTCAAACAAAACAGGGACCAAGACCATGATAACAAACACAAAATTGATATATTCAGATTCCTTTTTGGAACAAATGAATACTTTTGGATTTGATTATTGGGACAAAAATGTTGAATTGAAAAGTGTTTGGGGTACAAAAGATTGGCAAGTACAGGGTATAGAAGCTTTGTTTAGAGCCTGCATGATCCCAGAACAAATGATATTTTTAAATGACACTGTTCAACAAACCACCTGTCTTGGCCTAGCCAAAATCAAAGATTTAAATAAACCGTCTATTCCAAAGCCAGCAATGTTTAGCAACACTTCTACAGATGAAGAGATAGACGTAAACCATATATTAAACCAAAACAGAACACATCCTGATTGGAAACAGTGGTTGATCTGGCCCACAGATACTAATAACTGTCAAGACAGATTCCTGAACAAAACACAGGGGTTCAAAATGACCAGGCCAGACCCTAGATATCCTCAAAGACATCACCCAGGGATAATAACCACCTACAGTGTGGGCAAATTATGCCTTCAATGGCTACAAACTTCCACACTGGCAGAAATTAAGCAACACCTAACTTTACTTACTGATGGTGCTGACTTGCGTGATTTCACTATGGGACCACGCAAACAGCGTCAAAAGCGTTTCATAGCAGCCTCTGTATATGCAGCATACAATGAGGCCTGGAAGGTTACTCAAATTGAAACAGCAGAGAGAATACGGGAAATTGACCGTATTAATTTGGAAAAATCACTTTCTGTAGTGGACAATGGGTTAATGACTCTGTCCTCCAGAATTTTTTCTTTGGACAGCATTGTGTCTTCAGCAATCGACATATTATCGCAGGACTTACTGTTATTACAACACGGTCAGTCTCAATTGCGTTCTATTGTACAGCTTGGCTGGACGTTACAAAATCTGCGTTCAGGCTATGTGCCTTGGCGTTTAATCAACACAACGTCACTATTCCAAATCTTTAACCTTACTGATAGACAAATCAGTATGGCACAAAAGGGTGCTGATTATACAATCTTGAGCATTGAAAAACTCGAAAGATTACCAGTGACAATGTCAGAACGACCTGTCAGTGAATGGATAATACATGGGATAATAAATATTCCAATCTCAACCTTCAGGTTTCAATACTGCCAAAAATATATACAGGCTGGCATGTACGAGAAATTGGGAAAGGGGTACTGTTATATTCCTTGCATTTCTCTTTTAAGATGCTCTATTGTATTTCCCTTTTAATATATGCCCTTTAGTTCTGTGCACATGCACCTTCTGTAAATTCCATTTAGAATTGTTATTATGTGAAAGCTGATACTGGCAGATACCTGCTGGGAACAGAAGAAATGAGTACTGTGCTGTCTTTATTAAACCAGTACCAACTATAACCTGGATTTATTGGATTATTTATTTTATTGGCGACGAGGGTGTCCAGTACCTTACTACTCAACAACAGCACAGGAGTGGTACAACTTCAATTTAAATTAATTTTACCATTTTGCATCTGGAAATTGGATTTAATTCTCCTGCCTTATAAAGAACCTCAGAAAATTGGATTCCTGATTCACAAGTGCTCCAATCCTGTGAAGTGAAGAGAAAGCGCTTTACTCAAGAAATTTAGCGTCAAGACTAGTGTTTGGTGATGATTCAACTTTCAACATACCACCACTTCCTACACTACGCTTAATTGAAGGTACGCTTAACTGGGAGTAACTATACAGAAAAAAAGGAATTCTCTACCTTTTTCCCAGATGAAATGGTGAATTTTGGTAAATTTCAGCAACTTTGGGGATTTTGCATCTTTTAAATAGATGTCCGCTTCGTGTAGCGCATTCGTTTAACCGGCGCGTGCATGCCGACCAGCTGAGGAACTTTGGACTGCACGAGGGCTGACAACAAAAACATCATCATCACGCATGCGTGCAAGAACTGTACACTGCGAGAGTGACGGCAACTACATCATCACGTATGCGCGCATGCGTCATCACGCAAAAGTCGGACATTTTTAGTTGGCATAGCAACGCTAACACGGAGAAAAGCTCCGTGTCTTCAATTCACCGCGGACAACAAATCGAGCGCTACAAGTACTGCAAACTCTTCATTACTGGGTGATTTATTTTAATTGACATAACGACACTGTCACAAAAGGAAGCTTAATGTTTTCGTTTCACCGCAGATGACATTACTGGGTGATTTATTATGAATTGACATAGCGACACTGTCACAAAAGGAAGCTAGATGTTTTCAATTCACCGCTGATAACAAATCAAATCCACTATTTCCACAAGTTATTCAGAGCTGGGTGAATGGAACTGTAATATTTAAATAGCGTATTTTAACTGTTTTTATTTCATTTTCTCTTAGATTCTTATAATAAGTAGAGAAACATTATTCAATGTGATTTTGATTACACATTACACATTATACATATTGTAAAAGTTGTGTACATCACAACATTTATACATAACTATGCAATTCGATCCACCTACAAAATTTTTGCAAAGCAAAGGGGATCCACCTATTCCTTGGAACAGGTGGAAAGAGGAATTTTTGACCTATTTAAAAGCCATAGATGGAGAAAGGATGGGGAATGAAAGGAAGAAAAATATTTTCCTACATTGTCTAGGATCAGAAGGGCAAGCTATTTTTAGGACTTTGCCTCCTGTTCCTGGAGACTTGGGAAATTTTGATGAGGCGATGTTAAGAGTGGAGACAAGGTTCAAACCTACAACAAGTATAGCTCTAAATCGCTATAAATTTTATACTAGAGCACAAAAAGAGTCAGAAACTTTTGATGATTTCTTAACAGCATTAAGATCATTAGTAGTTTCATGTAATTTTGGAGAAATTACTAATGAAATGATAAGAGACCAGATCATAGTGAATGTCAAGTGTAAAAAAACACAAGAGCAACTATGGATTTTAGGAAATCCTACGTTAAAAAGGAAAGTATTTCTACAGCAAAAGCGTTTGAACAAT
Organism: Lissotriton helveticus; assembly: GCF_964261635.1. Lineage (NCBI taxonomy): Eukaryota > Metazoa > Chordata > Amphibia > Caudata > Salamandridae > Lissotriton > Lissotriton helveticus. The sequence goes on along the minus strand of NC_136059.1, from coordinate 1,089,216,239 downwards.
CCAACAAATGGATGAAAACCATTGAGGATAACTCTAAAGGGGCAAAGAATGATAAAACGGTTGATGAAATAGGAGCTATTAGCAATGTTAAAAACAATGCCCATTCCAATAAGAGTATTGGGAAAAATCAGATTGTATGTTATAGATGTGGAAGTAATAATCATGTTGCTTCTTTCAAATTCTGTCCCGCCATTGGTAAAGAATGTAGTAAATGTGGCAGGATTGGTCATTTTTCCAAAGCATGTAGAGATTGGAAAAAAGGGAATAATGATCATAATACCAATCACTTTAAAAAGAATGAGGTTTCATATGTGAGATCTCATCCTTCTTCTGAAGTCGCTTGCGTTCAATGTATACATTCTAAAAGTAGTGATGTGACGAGTGATTGTGGAATGGTTGTCTCTCTGTTGAATATAGGGGTAGTTGATGGGGAAATACTCAACTCACCTAAATGTCTTGTGAGTTTCCTTGGTGTTGATCTTGAGTTGATGGCGGATTCTGGTTCTCCTTGGACTATAATAACGAAAGATTATTTTTGTGAGAAATTTGGGTCAAAGATATCGGAAAAAGAACTTACGCCTCCAGATATCAGTGCCTTATGTTTCAATAAATCCACCATCGATTTTATAGGTTACTTACAATCTACCATTAGTTTTAAAGGGAGGTCCGCAGTTATCAATTTGTATGTTGCTAAGAAGGGCATTGATGTACTTGGATGGAGAGATCAGTGGAAATTAGGTATAATGCTAAACCCACGATCTAAGGATCCAGTTATGTTATGTGACAACATATGCTCAGATATAAATTCTATTGTCACTATAAAGGGTGACGACAAAAGAGAGAAGTTAGCAAATGAATTCCCTACAGTGTTTTCCAAGAAGTTAGGGAAATTAAAAGGTTTCAGTCATGGGATCAAACTCAAACAAGGAGCTGTACCTCTAGTACAGAAACTCAGAAATGTACCACTCAATGTCAGAGAGGAACTGAGTAATGCTCTTAAAGAAATGTTGGACAATGGGGTAATAGAAGAAATCGAGTCATCTGAGTGGGTTTCCCCAATTGTTCTTGCTCGCAAACCTGATAAAAGTTTGAGGCTATGTATAGATTTAAGAGCATTAAATGCTAATATTGTAGTTGATTGCCATCCTCTACCTAACATCAATGAAGTGGTGAGCATGCTAGAAGGTGCCACAGTCTTTTCTACTCTCGATCTTAGATCGGCATATCACCAGATAGAATTGACGAAAGAGTCCAGACAATTAACAGCATTTATAACGCCTCAAGGTTTGTATCAATTTAAACGTATGCCGTTTGGATTAGCCTCTGCGGCATCCGTTTTCCAGAGATCCATGTTTCATCTACTTAAAGAAATGGGAGATTACGTTAAATGCTTCCAAGATGACATTCTTGTTTTTTCAAAAAATATTGAAGTTCATAACGAACATTTAAGAAATGTATGTAAGATCTTAAGTCATTCTGGTTTGACTATCAAAGACAATAAATGTAAATTATTTCAAGAGACAATAGAATACTTAGGGCACACGATCTCTAAGGATGGAGTATCTCCTAAAAGATCGTTGGTTGATGCAATTTTAAAAGCACCTGCACCAGATTGTAAAGAGAAACTATTATCATTCTCTGGTCTTTGTGAGTACTACAGTAAATTTATCAAAGATTTTGCTTCAAAGATGGAACCCATAAGAGAAATTGCTAGAAAAGACGTGGAATTTGTGTGGGGCGACAGGCAACAAGATGCCTTTGAGTCTATAAAAACTGATATGGTGAATGCTCCTACCCTCAGACCTTTTAGTTTGAACAAGCTATGCCTTTTGACGGTTGATGCTAGCCTTTACGGTTTAGGTTGTGTTTTATCACAACGCTCGGGGAAAGAGGAGTGGAATGTTGCGTTTGCTTCTCGTACACTTACTACCACAGAAAGAGGATATGCTGTCATTGAGAAGGAACTTTTAGGGTGTGTATGGGCTGTAGAACATTTTCGCAATTACATTTGGGGAGCAAGGTTTATGTTGAGGACAGACCATAAACCCTTGGTAAATATTTTATCCCCTGGAGGAGGATTGAGAGCTACTGCTCGCATAGCCAGACTCATGTCACGTCTTCAAGAATATAGTTTTGATATTGAATATGTTCCAGGCAAATTGAATGTCACTGCAGACTGTCTATCCAGATTACCATGTAACTATGCTGAAGAGCTGGATGAAGATGAAGTGGTAGTCAGCATTACTGAGTCTGTGTCTGATAATTTTAAGAGTATTTCTGAAGAAGTATGGAAGAGCAGTATGAGTAAGGATACTCTACTTTGTCAAGTAAGAGACTTTATCAACAAGGGTTGGCCTTGTAAGGGAGAAATGCATGGAGATTTATTACCTTTTCTGAATATTAAAGATGAATTAGTTACTGAGGGTGATTTGATATTTAGAACTGACAAATGTATACCTCCCTTTGGAATTCGTGAACTTATTTTGAGACTCAGTCATGAATGTCATATGGGCATGTCATCCATGAAAAGGTTAATAAGATCCAATTTCTGGTGGCCAGGTGTAGATACATTTGTGGACAGGTTTGTAAGGGAATGTCCAGAATGCATAGACAGTGACAAGTCCTGCAAATGTAGCCCAGCTCCTTTAATACCAATTAAATGGCCTGAACATCCATGGCAAAAGTTGGGTGTTGACATATCTGGTCCATTCAATTTTTTGCCTTCAGAATGTAAATTTGCCATTGTAGTAGTTGATTATCATTCTAAGTGGCCAGAGGTCAAACTTATTTCTCATCCCAATACTAGCAATGTGATTCTATTTTTAAAAGAGTTGTTTGCCCGAGAAGGTACTCCTGAAATTATGATTTCAGATAATGGAGTACAATTCAAATCTTCTGAAATTCAAGAGTTCTTTAGAGATTGTGGTATTAAACATATCACAACTGCCTTATATGAACCTCAAGGAAATGGACAAGTTGAGAGATACAACAGGGTTCTCAAACAGGATATACTTTGGGGCCGGACATTTGGAAGTTTATGGAAGGAGAAATTGAGGGAGAGACTTTGGTTGTATCGTATTACACCTCATACAACTACCGAAGTCTCACCTTTCTGTTTATTGAGGGGTAGAAATCCCATTTCCAAATTGTGTCCTTGGTGGTTTAAAAAGAATTGTGACACTCATAAAACTACACCAGATGTTTCTGAAGTTGGGCAAAAAGTTATAATTAAGCAACAGAAGATCAAAGGTGATTATGACAAACGCATGAAGGTTAAGGAACCTGAATTCAATTGTGGTGATTGGGTGAGAATTCGAAAGCCTGGTTTCATTACTAAAGGTGATGTAAAGTTTGGCAAACCCATCAAAGTTGTTAAAGTGAATCGCAACAGTGTAGTCACACAAGATGGAAAAGTTTGGAATGTCCGTCGTGTCTCTAAATGCAAATCTTTATATTAATGTTTTCTTAAGGGGGAAGATGTGTTATATTCCTTGCATTTCTCTTTTAAGATGCTCTATTGTATTTCCCTTTTAATATATGCCCTTTAGTTCTGTGCACATGCACCTTCTGTAAATTCCATTTAGAATTGTTATTATGTGAAATCTGATACTGGCAGATACCTGCTGGGAACAGAAGAAATGAGTACTGTGCTGTCTTTATTAAACCAGTACCAACTATAACCTGGATTTATTGGATTATTTATTACAGGTACCTTAAAACAACTTGGAACCTGCCCTATTCACATGCATGTGTCAGTAATAAAGGACAGAAAGTGTTTCTTAGTGGCAACAATTGTGCGATGTCACTAAGTGGCACACTTCTGTGTAACGGAATTAGTTTGCATGGAGCCTGTGAAGGGAATTCATACAACCTTTCATGTCACCAGCAAGGCGCACCTGCAACAGAAATAGAACCATTCTTTCAAAGACTCTATAATGGGAGTTACATTCTAATTGTAGACCGCAGATGTTGTAGTCTTATGCCCGGGACTCCTTATCTAGTAACTACGACTGCGAAGGTCAAGTGCTGTGGACGCTCATTGTTCCCCAGCTCCTTTCCAGACAGGGAGGCAAGGGCATGGCCCAATTTGAAAATTACTTCTATTCGAGTGGATACTTTAAGCAGAATGAAAACAGTGCTTCTTCAGACGCCTACAAGGCTCACGTCATCAAAAGAAACGTATGATCTACAAGTCGCAAGGACGACTGCAGAGATACATACATTATTATCAACTAATTCCCCCGTACATTTCGCGGAAATCCTGAACGAAATCTTAAATATTTCTGATACCAATGGGGTCTCAAAGGTATTTAAGACAGTATTTTCGATGGCATTAGCACCATTCAAAGCCATACTGGGTATTTTTCCAGATTTCGTCCATTCGATTTTTGGCGGACTTCCCCTGATCTTGGGACTAATTGCAGGAATCCTATTCTTAGTCCTTATTTTTCGTTATGGCAACCCATGTCACAGACAAAACTCTTGCGACAAGGGAAGAAACAATCCTAGCCATTGGATACCGGGACCGGATATCAAAAATCCTGGGACTCTCCCGGCTTAGAGACCTGAACATGACTTGGTTTCTATCATTTCGACCTATGTGGCAAAGATGTGTTTTACCTGTATTAAGGTGTCTGCTATGCGGAGAAGAATGCGTGTTAGACACCTGTCTGACGCTACAATCGGATGCGCCAATGGATGCAGAAACATTGTTGAGCCCGATCAAGGTTCATGCTTTGTGCTGCCCTCAAAGGCTACCAATCCTGATGACGGCATTCGTGGAAGCTTCACCACTACGATTGATGGGTAGTGAAGTTCAAGATGAAAGCAGCATCGATCAGGTACGACCTTCTGTCAGCAATGCAAATCAGAATGTCAATGGAGACAATCATGCGCACGAATGCATGGTTACACCTTTTTCCGAGTTAGTGGAACTTTCCCAGGAAGCTGTTGACAGTTTTTTCGAAAGCCTAAATGATATGATGTTCTCACCAGAACAGAAATAGAAACTTTTGAACAAGCTCGCACACGGCGTTCCCTGAATTCGGCCTTCAACTTTAAAAATAAAGTCACATGAACAATTTTCCCTCCAGTTCACGGACAGCAATTTTTCAGCAGCCCCAAAATATTTTTTCATATTTTCCGGGACACTATCTTCTGCTTAAAGTAAGAACTATTCTTAGAGAACTAAGGTTTCTAAAAATTTTAGATGGCTTATAGACATTAGCTGCCCGCTGGTATGTTCATAAATATTTTATTCTGTGATGGAATGGTCTCGACTTTTTTTCTGTATTAAGAGCCATTTCATGTGTAATTCTCCTATACCAAATAAGCAATAATGTATACTAATGCGATTACTTTGGCGTTATTCTACAGCTTGAGTGCATACAATACATATGTCTGCAATTTTTCAGTATATTTGATAATTTCAAAATGCATTTATGTATTTTGGGGTGGTAAGGTATACACATTACTCTATAGTATGTTGTACTATGTTATACTATGCATAGATTAGTAAATATGACCATAGTTAGCGTGGAGTGGGTGTGATGTATTCCTATAGGTTCTGAATCGATCCCCCTATTCCTGACCCTATTCTGGTTAAACAAACCAACAAGTTAACTAGCAGTCAGCCCATGAGGCAGAAAACCCCCATGATGCAGATACCGTTATCTGACGCAGTCACACTACGGCACAGGAACGTGTTATCTGATTAGGTCATAACGCTTGCGATCTAATTAGACAAGCGATATTCCTCCAGCCCCTGATAAGGCATATGGAGTTCTCATAACAAATCAAACCTATGACAACCTGGGCAAAACCCTGCGGCCATTGTTTTGATTTCACCGAGAACTTCAGCAAAAGAATGTGCTAACGAGCAAGTCGTATGACATCCTTATTGACGTATCTATGTCCATCCTGACGTCAATCTCGGCACCTTAAAGGTATAAATATTACCGATCTTGCCCTATGCAAACACACGCGTGGTGACGAGACGGAGCAGCCATACTTGCCGAAGCCCAGAGCAGAGCAGACCCCGCTGGCGCAGCCCCGCCTTCCTGACGCGCTGAGAACGAGACGCGCTGCTTTCTCCGGCCGAGAATCCAGCCCCGGCGCTTCTGGGTAGCCCTCGCAGGCAGCCTGGAATATCGAGACCAGAGAGAGAGATACCATCCCTCATTCATCCTAACTTCCAGGTACAGAGCTGAATAACCCCTTGCAGAGAATTCTTTAGTTATTCACTTGGCAAAAACAAACTTAACTTAAACTGTAACTTTCTATTCCCGCCCACGTATTAGACTTAGGTCAGGTACACGGGGTAGGCGTATTTAGAAACACCAGTTGAGTACGTTTAGTCAAATGTATATGTGTATGTAATATATTTTAATCATTTTAAACATCTTATGGCTTAGAAACCATATCAATGTTTTTACAGTATTATTTTATACTATTGCTTTTAATGTATGCACTTTACTTAACTATAAGTATTGCAATAATATCGATCCATTTCTCTTGTATGAGAAAAGAGACTGATCAATAAATAACACCTTTTTATTGAACACGCCCGTCTCTTCCTTTTCTCTACAATCTGATGAGACTAAGAATGCACGTACTGACTGAGTAAAATAAATTGCCTTTTGTTCACACGACTCTCGAGATTTACTCTTGATTAGGGGAGAGCAAAGTTGTCATGTTCTATGGTTGTCAGAAACTAAATCCCTTCTTGTCTAATCAGGGAAGTTAAGTCCTCCTTGAACATTCGAGAAAGTTTCTAGTGAACTCTGAGCTAAGCTGGCAAACCCAAAACTTTAAGTCTAGTATCGACAGTAGTAGACCTAGTTAACGTCTGGTCTAGGCCTTTACTGCTGTAGGTATTATTCCAATGCGCAGAGCCTATTGGGATGATAGGAGCTACACTACAGTATAGTGCCTCGCTACCTGACCTGAATATAAGGAGTGACTGTCAGGCTGACCTCTGCTTAGCCAGACAAGCTGTCTTAATTTCTACCAAAAGGTGGGAGCCGGTTCCCTCCACCTTTAAGGATGGGCCAATTCTGGTCCTTTTTCTGTAGACCGTTGATGATGCATGCAGCTTGTATGATGTAATAAGGAAGACTGGCGTGCAGTCTAGGAGGCTACAAAGCAGGGCGTTGCCACTATCTAGATGCAGGTACCAAGATTGAACAGCAGATCTGAAGTTGTTTTCCGGCAGGAATGGTTTCACTTTCTTCAGAAGAGACCACTGGTAGTGCTCCCCATTCCTTTTCGTTGCTGATCTTTTCCTTGAGGATGAGATCAGTGTCAAGGAACAATTCAAGCAACTTAGCATTGGACGAATGTTGGGGTACAAATTTGTACAGGTTCATGTCATTGAGCCAGGTTTTTACTATGTGTTACTTGGTATTCTAGGTGATTTGTAGAAATTTGGTCTCAGTGAAGTTGTGCTTTTGGATATCAGCATCTAGATGAGGTGCAGGAAGTGTTTGTGGTGTTAGATGTCGGGAGTGGAGGAGCTGTCAAGAGTGGAGGAGTTTTACAGAACAATTTGTGTGCAAAAAGAATATTGGTAAATTTGACTGGATCCATATAAAAATGCCTGTGTACGCTTACACTTTCACATCATCATTTTGGAGGGGGGGGGTCAGTGATTTGCTGACTTTTATCCCTATAGGCTTTGGACCACAAATGCCTTTGCTTTTTCGAAGCATAATTGACAAAATGACCTTTTGAACATATTCTTCCCTGAAGACGTCCATTGTTATTGATAAAACGCGTTGGCTTTTTCTGCTGTAAATTGACGATGATTTTTAGAAGAATTTCGAAATAAAAAGATCTGAATACACTTCGGGACTTTTTCTTAAATTTCTTTATAATTCATAAGTAGTGGTGCACCTATATTTTGTTAAAATTAAAATGTCCTGGTCTTAGGGCTGCATCTTGGCAGCAGGTGCTGATATTGTGTGCACACATAGGATTGAATCTCTGAGAACCGCTGGGGGACACGGGATAGGTTTGATGATTTTCGGGTCGCTGCCTCTATCTTGGTTTTATGGCAGAAGATCATGTTCACCCTGCCCTAAATTCAACAGCTCACTGTCTACAAACTATTTTTAAATTGTCGTTTTTAGTTTTTGCATATGCATAATACACATAATAAGATCTAAAGGACAATTACCCCAACATGCCATTTCAAATATATTCAATAAAGGATACATTATGGGATCAGTAATACCTCAGTTTATAAACTATCTTCTGTATGTTGCTATGCTCAATCCTGTAGGAGAGTTTTCCTATCCTTAGCCATTTTCTACTGTCACAACTAACCATAGCTGCCAAACAACTGTATCTTCTGGTGTTTGCTCGTCTTTCCTTACTTTTTTCATTCATCAGTCTTCCTCAGTGCTCCACTATCAGAGCCTTACATTGTATCCAATGTATAGCTATCCTTTGATTTGCTAGTAGTATGCTACATCTTGCAATTTTATGCTGTGTAGCATGTTTTTCAGGCTTTAGTATTATACTTAATAGGCAATGCTTAGCAAAACTTTCTAAGTGTAAATCTGTTGCAGCGCAAAATCTTGCCACAATTGCTTCTGTGTAGTTAATTAAAACTCTGCATGACCAGGTCAAGTGTATAACCAAGGCTTCAATGTCTCCGCATCTAGGACAAGATGATGGGCTCTCTGGAAACATTTTCTTAAATTTATTTGGGTTTTAAGGATGACCCTAAATCTGTGGATTCCCTGATCTTGGGGTCTATCTGGGAATCTCACTTCTCAGCTATATTTCATCCAAACAATGCCCCAATAGTTGAAGGACGTGGGGAATTGGTATTTGATTGAAGCTTGGCCTTACAATTAAGTTTATCGATTACAGTGATAGAGGTAGAGGAGGCTCTAGCTAGGGGAATTAGCATGAAAGCCCCTGGCCCTGATGGGGTTCCTCTTGATTTATATATAAAAAAAAACTAAATTACTGGCACCCATACTCACTAATATTTTTAAAATTGTAGTGATTGGCCCATTCCATCAACCTGGAGTTGTTCCAGTATATAAGAGAGGCAACAGGAATGGCCCCGCCTGCTATAGGCCAATTCCGCTAATCGATGCCACTGCTAGGAAACTGGGGAGGGTATCCTTGCATGACTTGAGACCTGGGCGAATAGTACAGGGATTTGTCTAGATTGCAATATGGTTTTAGAAGGGGGATGGGTACTGCAGAACAGTGCCTAAACCTGTCCCTCATTATGGGCATGTTCATGAAGGCCAAGAGGGGTTCCATCCATCTGGCCTTCATGGACTTGTCCAGTGCTTTTGACACGGTTAACCGGGGGAAATTGTGGGATTGATGGAGCAAATGGGTTTTGAAGAAGCTCTTATATCCCTCCTATGTAGGCTTCACACTTCCACAGCAGTTGCGGTATGATACGGCCCTAGGGGGGCGAAGACGGGCCCCATCGTCTCCACAGAATGTGTCGGGCAGGGTTGTATTTTAGCTCCATTGCTTTTTTTATTATATACAAATGGTTTAGAGACTTTTTTAATGGAGAAAGAATTTGATTTCCCTAAAATTGGAGACAAAGCTATCCCAATCGTTTTCTTCTGCGGACAACACTGTTTTAATGGCTTTAGCAGCCAATAGCCTCCAAAAGTCACTTAATGCTTTTACTGACTTTATGGCAGCATTGGATTTAAATGTACATTTTATTGAATCTTATGTCATGGTGTGTGGCCCTAAAGGTGCTTAAACAAGAAAATTTGAGGTTAGGGGCAAACCCATTGACAAGCTGAAATATTTTACATACTTAGGGAATATTTTTAATGATACTATGAATTAGGACCATCTTATCACAGCTAGGGTACAACACACCAGTCGGATTGTGGAGGGAGTATTTCATTTTGCCCGCAAGTTAAGCCATAAACCAGTGGCAGAACTGGTAACTCTACAAAGCTAAAAGTTTGTCAGTGGCATCTTATGTGGAGGGGAGTCTGGGGCTACTATAATACCCGACAACTACAGGTCCTGGAACACAAATTTATAAAGAGATTGTTATTGGCTCCTAATAGTGCTCCCACATATTTGTGTCACCAGGAGCTAGGGTTGGCCTATCTTGAAGATCGAATTGCTACGGCTCCATTGCTCTTATGTGCCAAGATTTGGTTATCTGAGGACCTAACGTTCTCAAGAGACGTTATTCATGATTGTACCAGCGTTAATAGTGCACTGTCTATTCCCTGGCTTCGCTTTGTGAAGAAAAATCTGTATGAGTTAGGTTTGGGGCATTATTACGACAATCCTGCAAGTATTGATACAAATGTGAAAGATGTTATAAAAGAGGCATTTTATGCCAGGTCCCACCTGTGCCGTGCACAATTGGTAGTATCAGATCCCCTATGTTTATTTCCTGGAGAACAGAAATGTTATCTAACTTTTACTACTAACGTTCAAGCACGATTTTACCTGACTAGGTTTCAGTTAAGCACATTGTACTATTTTGTGGCATTCCCTAAACAATCAGGTTGGGTTCATAGTTTATCGCCCTGTCCATGTGACAATTTGGCAGCCCAGAGCACGATGCACTTTATTTTGTTCAGTCCCCTTTATAAAGATCCAAAGGGGACATTTTTGACCCCACTACTGAGGGAAATACGGTCACGCACTCATTATGGCGGGTTTCATTTTTTACTGCCTTTGTCTACTTTAACCATCTGCACTGCTGTTTCAAATTTTATTAGAATTGTAATGTCTATTAGAAAACGCTATGAGCTATTATATCTGAAAAAAACCTGAGTAACCCTTTTTTATGAATCAATTACATAGAGTATATTGTATGGGTGATACTAGAGATGGATGCTTAGGGTATTCGATGTCAGGGTCCATATCTCTTTTCAGTACTGTATGCACTTTATCTATCAATTGCTTTTTAATGTTTGTTTTTAATCACGCTTCTGTAACCACAATACACAAATTTTATCTTAGCAATGTAGTTGTGTCAAACTTTTATGGTTCCTGTAACCGAATGAAGTTATTTTGATTGATAGATTGATATTTGGGTCTAAGTAAGTGCAGTGCAAGATGTTAAATTGTAACGTGCTTGAGCTTTCCCTCACTTGGAATATGCCTTGTTCAATTCTGAAATGTTCATTCATACCATTTTGCTATTGTTGTTTTCTCCTCAGGAGCATTTTTGGCCTGTCTGCCTTTAGTGGATTATGACTGTGTCCTTGTCCTAAATTTAGTGGGGCCTCCAACATCTGAGAGACAGCAGGAGCATCCTAAAACCTTGCCTCCAGATCTCCCTGGCAATCCCCCTGAACCTGGTGTAGTTAAGGAATTGAGTGGGTCTTACCCCAAGGACCACTTGGGCTTAACTAAAAAATGATAAAAGTGTTACTATGGTAGAGGTCCCCTATAAAGTTACAGCCCCTGTCCCTTCATCTTATCACTGACATATCTTGACTGATCCACCCAAAGGACTGCAAGCACCAGCTATCTAGATTCCTTGGGTAGAGGAGCTGCCAAAGTATTCCTTTTCACCTTTGCTTTCCATGCAGTACCAACTTTTCATATTAGATGGGGTGGTGAGACTGTATACTTTTTTCTCAAGTAAGATGTACTGAAAGGGTTGCATTATCATGGGATCGCGCCAAAAATCTTTTATCCTAGCTATTTTCACCCATACACCATTTTTGTTATTTGCTGAGTTGGGTCACCTTATAATAAAAGTTCTAAGTCAGGAAGTGCTAAGCCCAAAAAGCTAAGCCAATATCCTCTCAACCCACTGTAACTATAACTCTGGCCCCAGCCATGCACAGTGCTGTCATCAAAGATATAATTTTAGATGTCATGAGTGACGTTGTCAATTATGCCACAGAGCATTTCATGAGTGATGTAATATGTGAGGTTGTAAGTAGTGTATGGTAAGGGTGCGAGTTATAGTTTTCAGTTAAATGTAACTGGTGGATGTTAGACCTGGTCGCGGCATGCCAAGTCTCGTACACCATTCTCCGAAGTCTGAGATCACTGCACCGATTCCGACGCAGGCCCTGCTGTGCGACTGTAAGAATGGACGCATCATGGGACCCCGGCTGGAGAGATGAACACAGCGCCGTTGCCGCCACCACCGCATCGAGAACTGACTCATCACTGAATCCCCACACATCGCACCGGAGAGGCAAGTCTACAACAACGCCGGCGCTGCAGTAAGAAAACGACACATCATCTCCCTGCACGTTGGAGAACCGTAGCCTTAAGGCTCGGCGGCGCAAGGTACGCCTGAAATCCCCTGGATTCCCTTGTCTTGTCAGAAACAGAGACACAGACTCTTCATCTGGCGTAGAAGATAGTATTTATTAGCTGCAGCTAGTACAGTGGTCTTGGAAGTCGTTGATAAAAACGAGGTTCAAAAGAGTTTGCCACTTAACTCCGTGGCGCACATGTTTATATATGGTATAATACAATGCAAAATGCAATCACACAAGAGAATGAGACATGGGCACATGTTATAGACAATACTTTAAGTTTAATACAACTCAAGTTTCCCGGTTATGTTTGTCACTCGACCCCTTGAGTAAATTACAAGTGAATCCACACAATCCACTTTACGAGTAGAGAAAACACAGCTGCATGTTGTGGAAGGACAATCGTGAAACGGGAGAATGCAAGAGACATGTTGCGAAGGACAGCAGATAAGATAACTCAGAGGAAAGAATGGTGTGAACCAACAAATAGTCCGGACAGGGATTAATCAGCTCAGACAGGAATTAGTGTACTCGGCCAGACCCTGACACTAGTTAGTAAACACAGGCAAAGCAGCCACCCGACACGTAAATGCAGAAGCGACAAAAACATCGCGTTCGCCGCGCTGCCTGAGTGAGGGCAACGAAAATGGCGGCGACTACAAAATGGAGGCTGAGCACGAACAAATTCGTAATTTACAGAACCTCAGACCCTCCTTTTGCCATTACTCAGGCAAAAAAAAACCAAAAAAACCAAATCAACTCATGTTAATCTGAGTCGGAATCAGCATCGATGTTCATAAAATCCTCAAGCTGCTGCTGTACCATCATCCTAATATTCTCTGTCCTCTGATTTGCAGCACGTGGAACGCATAAAGTAGCCAGAAGGCCACATACTGCAGGACCACACTGAACACACAGACAACAAGAGAATATGACGGCCAAAATTGCACCAAGGAATGTTAGGATCTTCCATCCCCAAGTTGACAATAGTCCGCAAAACCATCCCATAAAGGACCAATCCCCTTCGTCTTGATGAATCGACTCGGAGATGGTATGCAATTTGGAAATGGCTTGGTATACTACCGGAGCATCGTCTGGAATATAAATGCAGCAACTAGATCCAATCAATTTACAGACGCCTCCTCGGTCTGCTAGGATCACATCTAGAGCAATTCGATTTAGTAACGTCAAAAGACGGTCAGCCTGAAGCTCTGCTGTAATGTTACCTATTGCACCTGCAATAACATTAATAGTGGTCTCAACCACTCGCACCAATTGCCTGATGTTTCTGCTGTTGGCCATTGGGCCCCAAAAGGGAAGGAATCCTTTAAGGAAGTCTCCTCCCTCTTGTTCTGCCGTGTCCTTGACATCAAATATACCTCGGCTATATCTAACTCTATGGTGGTCTGACGGAGCCGTATAGGTAGGGGGCAGAAGGAAGGCTACATAACAGGTTCCAGAAAAGTTGGAAGGGAGCCATGTGTAAGCTCTGTCTTTACTGACAAAATATGTTCCTTGAGACAGAATCAACGAAGGGAAATCAAGGGACGAGAAAATATAGGTGTGTAAACAATTCTGCTTAACGTCAGTTTTCTTACTGTTGATTTGGAGACAAATATTACCTTGATGGGGTACAGTCCATATAGGAGAAGACTCACCCTTTCTAGTTTTGTCACCAAGAATAGAAACATAGTGGGTAACATTCCATCCTTCCTAAGCTTCCTTCTCATCTAACGGAATCTTACTCTTCTCTACAATCTTAGCCATCGTCACTATTCCTTTTATCAGAGAGCTATGGCTAAAATCCAATCCATTTCCAGAAGTTTTTACAGGGCTTCGAAGTCTGTTGTGGTTTGCGGCCGAAAACATAGTCAGGTAAGCCCAAGCTGAACCTTCATATGAGAAGGGAAGAACCAAATATGGCATCCCCTTTCGTGCATTGTGTGGCATAAGACCGCACACCCAGCAATCAGTCATATTAATAGCTAACTGGTGTTGGTGTAACAATTAAATAAACGTATTATTCATAAATTCAGCTCTCCGTATCTGTTCATGAGGGGGTAGAGTATGCATTTTATGTGAAAAGACAGAAAGACGAGAGGACAAAGAAGTTGTAGAGTTAGCCACATTTCTCGGGTGAAAAACATGTACTAACCAACCTATGCAAGCTATTAGAATACACAAAACCATGAAAATTCACAAAGTTACGCCAAATCAACTACGCAATAATTTACAATATTTCAATCTGATTTCCTGCTTCCTATTTTCCCTACCTATTGTTGTAGTACCATCCATCTTTATTAATAAAAAAAATGTCGCTCACGGCAATCTTCCTCAATCACTCAGCTACGCACTTCTGTATCTCCTGAGGCACTAGCCACCTACTAAAGAGAACAAAAACCAGGTTACAGTCTGAGACTTCTACCGTGACCCTGCAACGGAGACAGATGGTACATCTAATACTAAATATCCTACACAAAAAAAAAAATGTTTCTGAGCAATAAGAAAAAAAGTGTTCAAAATGTTCAGTTCCTTTGGCCAGCTCCCGACCTCAGGTTGTAGCGAGTTTTTCTGGGCACCGTCTGGTCCTTAACAAGTGTTTTTGGATTTGTAGTGTCTATTCGAAGATGCGCAGGCACAGCGGCTTGAAGAACATCGTCATCTGCTTTCTCAGACTGAGTCCCATAAATTTGAGCATCACTGAAAGGCACAAAACAAGGAACCGCTGCAGTATCCGATTCCCTTACACCACTGCGAATCCACTGATCGAAGCGTAATGGTAATGGCACTTTCTTGCAGTGCAGACCATGCACCCACTTTCGTTTGCCAACCACCTTCACAGCTGTGCGGGTGACAAGCAGGACTTGCGTAGGTGTGGACCAACGGGGCTCCAAATTCTTGGTACGTTGAAAGTTTTTGATGCAGACCCAGTCACCGGGCAAGATGGTGTGACCCGGGTCTGTGGAGGCCTCTGGCAAAGCACTTTGTACCTGTTGACGAATAATACTTAATTTAGTAGTCAAGTCATGCAAATAATCAATTAACAAAGGATATGGTATGTCAGAGTATTTCTTGGGACGAAGGACACCCCAAATATTGGCTGGGCGTCCGAATACCACTTCATACGGGCTAAGTCCCATACGAGAGTGTATAGTAGTTCTGGTTGACAAAAGAGCTAAGGGCAAGTCGTCTGGCCAAGCAAGACCCGTGCTGGCTTGAATCTTAGCTAGTTTAAGTTTGAGTGTACCATTATAACACTCAACCAAACCCGCTGACTGTGAATGGTTTGCCGCATGGAACTTCTGTCTAATACCAAGACCGGAACAGACTTTCTGCATGATTTGACCCACAAATTCACTTCCATTGTCACTCCAGAAAATTCGCGGCAAACCAAACCTCGGGAAGAATTCCTTAAGCAACACTTTAGCAGTTGACATAGCAGTGTTATCTTTCAAGGGGTAGGGCTCTATCCAGCGGGAAAAGGCACATACCACCACCAGAACATACTTAAGGTTGTTACATCGATCCATATGAATGTAATCGGTTTGCAACACCTTAAAAGGTTATGACGGGGGAGCAAAATGACCTGCCGGGGTTGGGGTACCCTTTCCTGGGTTATGCATCAAACAAATGATACAATGCTTTACCACATTCTCTGCACATTTCGGAATTCCTTCATTCTGCCAGACAGGGGCTAACAGTTTACAAATGCCTTTCGCACTAATGTGAGCTGGGCCATGAGCCATAGTAACAACCGGCAGAACATAAGCATCCGGTAATAACCATCGCTGATGTTCCGACAATTCCGTCCAAAAACCCGACGAGTCTAACATTCCGTACTTTCCTTCCACGTTTTCAATTCCTTCTCAGTAGCCTCTCCTTGAATCGTTTTCACACTCTCAATCGTATCTTCACACATTCCAATTTCCCTAACCCAGTTTGCAGGACCTGCCACATACATTTGGCTAGCAGTATCTGTGGCTGTAGTTCTTGCTACCTTATCTGCAAATGCATTTCCACGACCCACATCGTCTGTGACTTTCTTATGTGCACTGCACTTTATGATCACTATCTGTGCAGGTAAAGTAAGTGACTCAAGAAGATCAGTCACTAACTCACCATGCTGAATCTCTGTTCCATGAGAGGTAAAAAATCCTCTCTCCCTCCATAACCTACCAAAACTGTGTGCAACGCCAAAAGCATACTGGTTATCTGTATACACATTCACTCTCTCTCCCTTTGACAACACGCACGCTCTAGTCAAAGCTATCAATTCGGCTGCTTGGGTTGAATTATGTCCAATACGTGCTGTCTCAACAATTGTGCATAAGGTGGTAACAGCATAAGTGGAAGTAATCTCCCCATTTGGAAGCTTGAAACAAGAACCGTCCACCCACAGGGTCCCATCTGGGTCCTTGAGCGGAGTGTCCTTTAAATCAATCCTACCCTTCGTTTCTTCTTCCGTTCGGAGAAAACAATCATGTTTTTCCTGAGCGTCTTTTTCTTCTGGGAGTGGCAACAATGTGGCTGGATTTAACGTATTACATCTTTTAATATGTAGATGACTCGCTAGAAGTGTCAGCTCATATCCAGACAAACAAGCACTTGTAAGGTGCTGTGTTCTTGTCCTATTCAACAGGGTATCCACTGCATGTGGAACCATAACAACGAGCGTGTTATCCAACACTAATCCGGTAGACTGTCTAATAGAGATCACCGCAGCTGCTGTGGCTCTGAGACAACTGGGCAAAGCTTTAGCTACTGGATCTAGTGTAGCGGAGAAATAGGCACATGGCCTCTGCTTATCTCCAAATTTCTGTGTCAAAACTGACAGTGCGCAACCTTCTCTTTCGTGAACATACAGTGTAAAGGACTTGCTATAATCTGGGGTACCCAACACTGGAGAAGAACATAGAGCAGTACGTAGGTCATCAAAGCTTTCCTGATATTCATCCGTCCAAGGGAGCGGATGTGGCGTATCTTTCAGCGTTAACACCAACAGTGGTTTAGCTAAAAGTGAAAAATTGGGAATCCACTGTCTACAGTAGGAAGTGATACCCAAGAAGGCACGCACTTCTCTCTGCGTGGTGGGTACAAACATCTGTGAAATAGCATGAATACGTTCTGGGGTCAATCGCATTCCCTCCTTCGACAAGAGATGACCTAAATAGGTCACTTCTTGGCGGGCATATTGCAGCTTAGAGGGAGACATCTTATGATGTAAAGCAGACAAATGATGCAACAACGCAACAGTCACATTCTTACACACATCTTCCGTATCAGCAGCCACCAGAAAATCATCCACATACTGAATGAGCGTGGCACCTGTGGGCAAAGAGAAAGCATCAAGTTGTGACTTAAGAGCCTTGCTATAGATAGAGGGACTTTCGCAATAGCCTTGGGGTGCTCTCTTAAATCTAAAACTTCGGCCACCTAAAGAGAAACCAAAGATGTCCCTACTTTCTTCGGCAATAGGAATGCTGAAGAAAACATTCTTAGGATCTATGACCAAAAACCAAGCTGCCGAAGCAGGAATCATTGTCAACAAAGCTGTAATGTCTGGTACGACAGGAAACTGTGGTACAACTATTTTGTTAACCTCTCTAAGGTCAATAACAAATCGATACACAGGAGGCTGTGAAGGGTGCGTCCTTTTGAGGATCGGAAGAACAGGGCTGTTACACACATTTCCTCTCGTTTCTTCAACCACACCCTTCTGAATAAAATCATCAACAATAGACAAAAGTGCTCTCTCCCCATCAGCAGAGATACGGTATTGGGGAATGCGCGGCATTCTCACATTCTCTTTAATAGTGACAACATATGGTGGAATTGCAAGACAACCCATGTCATTTGGGCCTGTGGCCCAAAGACTTTCAGGAAGAGAAAGCAACTCAGGTGGGAACTGGTCTCGGGATAGATACATGGAAGACGTCAATTTCTTCCCCAACGTTAGATGTACACCAGATGGGGAACAATACAATGTTGCATGTGGTCTTTTCAATAAATCCAGACCCAGCAAGTTCTCGCCGCAACCAGTTGTCAGAATAAGTGGAGCATTCAAGTTATATGGGCCAATCGAAACAGGCAAAGGACAAGAAACCGGATTACGAACTGGGGCGCCAGAAAATCCTACTGAAGTATTCATTAAGCCAGACAAAGGTACCCCAGGGAGTTTAGTATGCATAATAGAACTTCTCATCGCACCAGTATCCAAAAGAAACGGTTCTGAAACACCCATCGTATTGATAGTGACATATTGCCCATTTTGATCTACTGGAATCGACACAACTTCCTCACTTCGTGCATGGCTGTCTTTTTCGATCTGAAAATCATCAGCCCTTTCTTCACAATAATCGTCATTATAATACTGCGTGGACTGAACTCTCTGCTGATCAAAGTAATTTGTAGTAGATGTAGGAAAAGAACGCTGATCCTGAGAGGACACACCTCGTCCTCTACCTCTAGATCCAGTCTGGGCAAGACCACGACCCCGTGGAGCATACATCCCATTATTACACGGTAATAAAACCGGACAACTATTCTTATAATGTCCCTCTTCCCTACAATACGCACATTGATTAGGACCCAATGAAGGACGTGTTGTGAAGTACTCAGGTTTCTGGATCACTTTCTGAAACTGTGGGGTTGAGAAAACTGAGGCTGTGCAGAACGCGGAGGATAAGCTTGCTGTAACAGAACCTTCGTTTTCAAATCTTTATTTTTCTTCTCCTGTTTCTCTTTCTCCTCCTTATCCCTATTCTCATAATACTGTGCGGTAGCCAGTATTTTAGCAGGGGAAGAGACAGCCCATGCACTTTCAGAGCTCTTCAATTTATTTGACAATTCAGGAAGCAAATTGTACACAAACTTATCTACAAACAATCGCTGACCCCCCTCTACACTCAGATCCTGACCACTATGATCAATGAACGTCTCTTCAAAACGAGTGAAGAAATCCGAGATGCTTTCGTCTTTCTTTTGCTTGCATGCAGCCAGCTTATCCCAATCAACTCGCACCGCGGGCATCATAGTTTTCATCAATTCAATTATTCTGCCTGGTAGGGCCGTAATCAGATCCTCAGGCTTCGCGCCACCCACTTGATTAGCGTCAGCGGCTCTAATAGCAGCCCAATCACCACCTAATTCACCAACATGATTCTCCCTACGAATCCGTGCCCATAATGCTTGCGGGACAACATTTCCAAATAACATATCAATATCGGCTAAATTCATAATACAAGCTTCAACTGTTTGAGACAACTCCTTGTAATATCCAGCTGGATTTTTACGAGGATCCGGAAGAGTTTGTTTAAGCGCCAATACTTCAGACCTTTTCCAGGGTTCGTGAACCCATATACATTGAAAGTGAGCAGGGACAGCAGGCGGACCAATCATCGCATCCCTCTATATTGGGGGAACTTCATGCATCGGATAATTCTTAATGCCTTTGTTGTTAGAAACATCAATCTCGGAAACAGACAAGGACAAAAACATTGTTCGGAACGCAACGAGTTTATTCACCACCTCTTCAACTTGTGGCCCTACAATAAAACCTTTATCAAAATCAGCTTGTAATTTCAATAAATCCGAAGGAACAGTATCCAACTTCATATCGTCCCAACCACTGATAAGAGTCTGACACATAACATTAAAAACATTTCTTTGTGTGGGCTCTGCCCATTGATGAAAGGAACTCATAATGTCTCCTGTACTGTATTCTAGTCCATTTTTAATCCATTTACGAGCTAGGGAACCCAAAACTACTTTCTCATCCGTAAGAGGAAGTTGACAACGAGATTGTCGTCTAGAGAAAGCTGGAGACAAGTTCAAAGACCCAAGAAGAGGTGAAAAGAAATTCGAAACAGTGTCTGCTAGTCTTCTCTGTGAGGTAGGGGAATCCCTTGAGAGAACAGGAGTCCTTACAGACATAGAAGGCAACGGGGACTGGAACGTAGACAACTGAGTAACAAGAGCAGGGAATTGGAGAGGGGGTGGGGGCTGAATTACAGGCGGCAAAGCCGGAGCAGAGGCAGGCAGGGAAGCATTAATAGGCTGAGCCGGTTGCTGAACAATTAGTAATGGAGCAACCATTGGGTAACAGAGGTGCATTAGGATTTTTGGCATAGGGCGGAGGTAAATTCAATAAACAAGACATTAGGGAATCTTCTTCCAATTCCTTACTTTTATTTGACGATCAAGTAGGTAGCATCGGATAGCATTTATCTATTGCCATGCGATGTTGTCTCTCTTGTATCTCATTCGCACCATTTACTTAATCATTTTTGAACTGCTGAGCAGCCTCTATAATTGACATATTTTGCGCTTTCTTATCCTTTTTTGCTTGTTTAATTTCCTTCTGTTTGGCTTCCTTACGCCAAAGGTGAAAAGAGTCAAACATTGCCGGCCGGGCTTTTCTTTTAAACAGAATCGTTTCCAAATTATCTAGTATGGCGGGATCAAAACTACCATTTTGGGGCCATTTCAAAACTCCACTATTTTTCGTGTATCGGACCCATGTCTCATTAAAAGTAATGGGACCAATTCCATGTTTCGAATAGAGCTCATAAGTGGGAGTTCCAACTGGAGGAATCGGACATGATTCCTCCAACTGGGAATCCCTCAGACAACCAAAACAACAAATTCTTTTGAACTTACTCAGTCCAGGCATCGTTACTTCTCTAGACTGTTCACAAACAACAAGGGGTGTAAATCAATAAAACAGTACAAACGTACTTACCCCTTGGCTTCGGGTATTGCAATACCTGAATAAAAACCCAAAAAACAAAACAAAACAAAGTTTGTGGGAGCGACCTACCAAATACTTAACTAAGGATCGTCCTACACCAGCGAAGGTCTGTCTATCGTCTCGCTTTACCAAAATATCATCAGAAGGGTCCAAGGCAGGGCGACAGTAAGGGCAGCAGTCGTCAGCAGCCGTCGGAGAGGAGTAGCCGCGCTGTCAAAGACCTTCGGTCCACTTTCAACATACAGGGGTCGATCACGTGGTGCGCTTCCTCCGGAATTTTCTTGCGGGGCTCCTCACGACCCTCGGACTCAACTGCTACCGTTGAAGTCGCCCCACGTTGGGCGCCAGTTGGAGAACCATAGCCTTAAGGCTCGGCGGCGCAGGGTACGCCTGAAATCCCCTGGATTCACCTGCCTTGTCAGAAACAGAGACACGGACTCTTCGTTTGGCGTAGAAGATAGTATTTATTAGCTGCAGCTAGTACAGTGGTCTTAGAAGTCGATGATAAAAATGAGGTTAAAAAAAGACTGCCACTTAACTCCGTGGCGCACAGGTTTATATATGGTATAATACATTGCAAAATGCAATCACACAAGAGAATGAGACATGGGCAAATGTTATAGACAATACTTTAAGTCTAATACAACTCAAGTTTCCCGGTTATGTTTGTCACTCGACCCCTTGAGTAAATTACAAGTGAATCCACACAATCCACTTCACGAGTAGAGAAAACACAGCTGCATGTTGTGGAAGGACATTCGTGAAACGGGAGAATGCAAGGGACATGTTGCGAAGGATAGCAGATAAGATAACTTAGAGGAAAGAATGGTGTGAACCAACAAATAGTCCGGACGGGGATTAATCAGCTCCGACAGGAATTAGTGTACTCAGCCAGACCCTGACACTAGTTAGTAAACACAGGCAAAGAAGCCACCCGACACGTAAATGCAGAAATGACAAAAACATCGCGTTCGCGGCACTGCCTGAGTGAGGGCAACGAAAATGGCAGTGACTACAAAATGGAGACTGAGCACGAACGAATTCGTAATTTACAGAACCTCAACAGTAAGAAACTGATGCATCACCTCCCTGCACAGAAAGAAACGGATGCATCACGTCCCCTGCGTGGCAGAAAGGAACTGATGCATCACCTCCCCTGGAGCAAGTAACCAATGCATCGCCTTCCCTGCACTGATACATCACCTTTCCTGCAGATTTTTTTGTTTATGATTTTGACACATCCAAGGTACTTTGTGTTGACAGTGTCGCATCTATAGTTTGCTATGGACAGAGCTGTTTTTACCTTGTAAAAGTCATATCTTGATTACTGTATGTTGGATGTTTGCCATTTTGGTCTTGTTTGGTTTAGATAAAGATTACTTATTTTTCTAAACTAGTGTGGTGTCCATTTGTAGTGTTTTCAATGTAATACTGTATGTGTGCACACATTCTTTACACACTGCCTCCGAGATAAGCCTGTCTGCTCGTGCCAAGCTACCAAGGGGGTGAGCTGGGGTTATCTAAGGGCATAACTCCCTTACCCTGTCTAGAAGCAAGGGCCCCTACTTGGACAAGGGTGCAAACCATTGCCAACTATAGACCCCCATTTCTAACATTGGTGGTCAGCAGTGAGGATTAGGACTTGCATTTGTGCCTAACATATAGTGATTGGTGTACACTACTAGTATAGTGTATGGTGTGACTTGTACAACCACATACTGTTGTTTCTGTTTTCTGGTGTCCTCCTGGATGTATTTTTGATACTGAGACTCTGATTAGCTGCTGCACCTGTGAAGACTTGACAAAATGGAGATCAACTTTTGTCACCTGAACATCTACACGATGAAGGAGCTAAAAGCCTTTTGCAGGTTAAGGGGGCTGCCTGTGGAGAGAGGATCCTCAAGGAGGGATCTTGAGCCACGTCTGTATTCTTATGAGGTCACACTTTGGGAAACAGCACTACCAGATGATTCTGAGGAGATCTCTTTTACGAGCAATAACATACCAATTTTTAATGCATATGTGGGTCATGTTGTCATTTAGGAAATCTTAAGAAACAGACCTGTATAATTTTATTGTAATTAAATTTGATGACAGTTGCATTCATGATAATGGAAAATGTTACACCTTTAGGAACTCTTCTTGTGCATTGGACATGTGTCAACCTTAATGTTGATGCCATAATTTGTTGCTGTATCAAAAATAGCTATTTAACATGTTAAACTCAAACAAGAATTTACCCCCTTGATGGTGTTATTTGGCTCTCAACTACTAATCAAGCGTCAGATAGGCTACAGCAAGTATGCTGGCCATTAGGGGTTTAGGGTGCTGTGCACACGCTTCCCATCTTAGGAGGACTACCCTAGGTGAACTTCGGATGATTTTCTGGTCGAGAGTTGTAGGTCCTCCCACCTCTTTCAACAATGTCTTCTGAGCGCGCTTGTAGACCCCCAGGGATCACACCTTCTTAGCGGTGGTTGTTAACCTGTATAGAAATTAAAGAACATTTGCTTTTGTGACATTTTGTTTGTCTGTGTTAATGTAACACAAATTTCAGAAATCAATCATAAGCATTGGTCATAATTAACAACACAATTTTTGCTTTTTCATTCTCATAATATACGGAAAAGCACATTTGTAGTAGACTGTTGAGTACCTTTATCCCTTGTCATGTCCTAAAGTTGCAAATCCAGGCCAGTCACACCCTCTAGGCAGGGTATTCAACATTTCTTTCAGTGAGAGCTACTTCTGATCAGTGAAAATTATTGTGAACTACTGAACGCTAAACAACTTGCACATTGTTACTAGACACCCAGACATAGACTTTAAGCCTAATGTCCATAGAGGCAGATACTATGGATTTAACTAAATACTAAGACTAGGAGCACTATCGAAGGCCTGCTATGTGTGTCAGTGGGAGCTCCATCTTGGGGATGTATGAGCATGTGTGTGTATGAATGGGATACATTTGTACAGGTGACTGAGAGCCTGTGTCATATGTACTTGCTGCACAGGACATATCTTCTCGCCATATGTGGCACCGTTACATGTATAACACAAACATACAAAACAAATGCTTAAATGGGAGAAATGTATTGTGCAGACAAATAGTCTGCCAAAAAGTTCGTAATATGGAACATTTCTCTGCACTTTAAAGTTCTCTCATTATAAAAAAAGGCTGTGTTTCTCCATTATACTTATGGCACCATGTCTACTGTGAGTAAGGGCCCTGCTGTTTGTAAAGGCCACTGTTAGAAATGGAAGAAAATTGAAATGAAGAGTTCACTTATCATTGAGGTAACTTTCCACGTTAATTGTCTTCCTTTTAAAATTATTCAGACACATCATTTTGTTCACATCTCCAAGACAGAGTTGACAAGGATTTTTATTTAAAAGTAAAATACGTCAGTGTTTCACTTGTTCACCTCTGTGTCCAGGCCCAGGCCCATCTGACTGAGCACTGCTCATTATCATGCAGCCTGATGATAATAATGTAATTAACACAGCCCTCCCTTAACTTTAAAAGTAAAACATGACCTTGTCCTTATTTAAAGATTTACTCAAGACTGGGAGCTACACTGAAGGTGTCTGGGAGCTACTGGTAGGTCATGATCGACTGGTTGGAGACACCTGATCCAGGCTGAGTAAATTGGGGGATACTACAAATAGCAAAAACTATTTCTTTTTGGCATGTAAAATATATATATATATATATACATATATATGTTATTTTCTACAGAAAATAAAATAATGACAATATAGTACATTTCACAAAAACTTATCAACTTATCAACTATACACATATATATATATATATATACATGAAAATATACACCAAATAAAATATGGGGTATGAAACACACAGCACAACCGAAAATTGTGGTCTTGTCTAAATATAATGTGTTTAAAATTACACTCCATCATTGTTCTATGAAATTTATTTAAAACAGAAATGTCACTCCAATCACTACACATTTCACTCATGAACTAAAAGGACATTCTAGCCTGTGTTTTTTAAAAAAAAGCAAGTTAGTCAGAATAACATTTTAAACATGTATCTGTTCCTCTGGTGAGCCATACAGCTGGCTGGACAGGAACAGGACCTCCATTGCCAGCAACTCCAACTCCTCTGGCAAGAAGGCTGGGGCCCTGTCACCTGCTCTTCCTGGCATCACGGCTCCCAGAGGGCAGAAACAGCAGCAAAAGTTGAGGAGGTCTTGTTGGCTGCAGTGTTGGGAAACAAGTGAGCTTTTTATGAATCGCTGCATACATGTACACAACGCACGCAATCATCAACGGACAGAGCCATTTGGCTTTCGTGCGTTTCTGGCACACATGTTATCCTTTGGCTATGTCTATTGTGGAGTTTTACATCCACTACCCGGTCAACTTCCGCCATGGCCATCTAATTACAAATGCCCTGATGTCAAGGTCAGGCGCCCGCAATTTTGGATGGTCAAATAATGTGTTTGTGAATGTTTAGCGCATCACTGCCACTCAAAATGGTGGCTAGTTTGTTTACATATACAAAATGCTAATGTTACACATTAATTTAAAAATACACATTTATAGTTTACTCTTAAGTTGATGGTATTTTGGTTGAAAATAACAAAAATGCGTAAATAAAACATTTAAAATGTATTAATATTTGTTAAGAACAAATGTCAACATTACATGTTGTGTTAAATTATGTTAAAAACCATATATATGTTTAGCAATATATGACATTTGTGTTATTTATAAAAAAAAAGGTCTGAAAATGTTTTAAAATGTTGACAATATTTCAATGCAGACATATGAACCCAGGGAGAGTGAGGAGACGACAGCCTCATGTGTTCTGACCATTTCCAGACCTTTCCACCGTGGAAGAACAGGTTTTATCAAAACATTCACTTTGAATTGGCAAACTATGCTGGATTTATGTCATTAGCTGGAGCCAGATCTTCTGCCTCATAATAGAAATTCCACATCTATTACACCAATTGTCAAACTCATGGCGGTACTTCATTTTGTGGGCACAGGATCATTCCAATAATCTGTGGCATTATCTGGTGTAATGTCAGAACCAACTTTCAGTGGTGTGCTACAAGAAGTCCTTTCTTCAATGATGAGACAAATCAACAACTACATCCGGTTTCCACAACATGAGGATTTTGCAAATGTGAAGGGATATTTTTATGGTTTTGGGTTGCCTATCACATGTTGTTGGAGCAATTGATGGCACACATATTGCTTTAGTGCCAACACTCACCAGAGAACAAGTCTACCAGAATAGGAAGAACTTCCAATTTAATCATTGTGCAACTTGACTGCTTACCTGATTTGAACTTCACAAGTGTCTGTACAAGTTTCCCTGGATCAACCTATGATTCCTTGGTGTTACGGAACAGCAGCATACCCCAGCAAATGTCACACCTTGGACCTGAAAGGGTCTGGCTTGTTGGTAAGTCCAACCTGTCACAATGTTGTATGGGTAATTTCAAGTTGAGTAATTTAAAGTTCATTTACATATTTTGGCTCCTTTTTTATCTTCCATATAGGAGACTTAATTTATCCTAGCTGACCACGGTTGTTAGCACCGCTGAGGAATCCATCAACGTCAGCAAACGTCCGCTTCAATGAGGCCCATGAAAGAACATGGAGACCAGATTTCATTGTCTGGAAAAGACTGGTGCAGCCCTCCTCTATTCACCCAATAAGGTGTGCCAAATCACTGTGGCCTGCTGCATGTTGCATAATGTAGCTCTGTGATGGAACATCCCATACATCGCAAAGGTTCGAGAGCACAAAGAGCCACGGGGTGAGGATGGTGAAATGGCAAATGAATATGATAGTGGTGAAGAGGAAGGAATTGACTTATGTTAAGAAGTTATTGACAACGTCTTCACCTGAGTGTAAGTATAAATTTACATATTATGACATCAAGGTTAAACTAACTTTTAATCTCTGCACTGGCCATTTTTCAGAAAGGACAACTTGATGAAATCCAGGCCAAAGATGTTTGTTGATCAAAGTGTTAACCCGTTGACTACTGGGTTCATTTACATTGTCCATATTTGATTGTTCTTAGCAAATGTGTCATCAAAAGTACTCATGTGCAATATATATAATACGTAATGAAATTAAATGATTCTTTTCATTTTGATCTATTTTACGATCCTTCACCATGTCATCTTCATTTGAAAATTTCAAATTTGTGACAATTGTAGTCATATGCTGTTGTTGCGAAGTAGAAAGGGAACA
This sequence comes from Lissotriton helveticus, assembly GCF_964261635.1. Lineage (NCBI taxonomy): Eukaryota > Metazoa > Chordata > Amphibia > Caudata > Salamandridae > Lissotriton > Lissotriton helveticus. Next base: position 1,089,189,005 of record NC_136059.1, on the reverse strand, counting down.
TCGGTTGTTCCTGTAGAAGAATACACACGGACTTTGGTTGTACATATCTTGTACTGAGACAACTAGCACAGTGATTGTATGGAGGTTTTTAAGATTGAATTAGACTTGTTTTCTGTTGAATATTGGCACCAAACCAGTCTGTGCTGCTTAAATTGCCCTAACCACATGTGGTAGTCTACTCACAGCACACTAATCTCCCTTCACATTGGCAAAATGTTCATTTTGTGTTAAGTGTATTATGCTGTTGGTGTCTCATCATTGTAGAAAGAAGCTTCTTGTAGCACACCACTTAAAGTTGGTTGCGATATTCCCCCAGATACTGCAACAGTGAATTGGAATGATCCTGTGGCCACAAAATAGAGTACTGCCAGGATGTATGACCATCTGTGTTATTGTTGTGAAATTCCTATTGTGAGGGAGAAGATCTGGCTCCAGCTGATGACATACTTCAATAATATATTGCCTATTCAATCTGATTGTATTGATCATATCCCCATAGTATTTGTGTTATGTATGGTTTGTTATGTTTAATAAAAATGGATGGACAAATCTTTTTAAAATGTATTAAAATACTAGATAATGCGTTTTTGATATTTGCATTTTGTTGTCATGGTAGAAAATTGTGAGAAACATTACCTATTTGCAATTCATTTATGAATAAACATTCACTTATTTTTATACATATTAAAAGGTATGATCGGAGGAAAAGAATGAATAAATACAAAAAAGATATACAACACCAGTCTTTGACTTTGTTAGTTTTGATTTTATTAAAGAAAAGCAAAAAACTAAAACAGCATGAAAACCAAAAAGCAAATAAAAAATAAAAAAGTCAGTCATGGTGAATGAAACCATTATTGAAGAGCCAAAATTGTTTACAGTCCAAAGTCCAAAATACATCTAGCCTCAGGAAGGTAATTGTGTCCAGAAAATAATCTACAGAGTGAATGGTAGTAACACACTGGAGGAAATTGGGTTATGCGTCTCTTGCATTTGGTGGTGGAGGTCTTGCCATCCTCTCCTGATAGTCCGGATGAACTTACCCTCCTAAGTGAGGCTGTGTGGGGTGGAGAATAAGGGACTCTGGTGAGTGCAACTGTTTCCTCTTGTGGCAGGGCCTTCCATTCTGTGGCAGATGTACTTGGCCCAGATGTTCTTGGACCAGAGAAAGGAAAAAATGGTGCTAGAAAAGCACTGCAAATATGGGTGTAAATGTCATGCAGCACCCCTGTAGACTGTGGTCGCTCTGCAACTACTTCATGTCCCAGAGCTCTGTAAGTACCTGGCCTATCATGGCTTGGGACAGATGGATGGATCCCAAGACTTAGTTGATGGTGGCATGGCTAGCAGTGAACCAAGTGGCCTCACTATGATGGCCCACAGATTCCCTCTCACAACCCCTACTCCCACTACCCGGTGCTCTTGACCCAGTGTGCCTCATCCCACTGGTCCAGGCTGAACTGGAGGTGGTGCTGTTGTCTCAGCAGCAGCCAGGTCTGGGGGGCACAAGATCAGTTTAATGTTGGTTTGGACAGAGGAAGTGGAGGTATCCATAAGCTGAGGTGTTATAATAGCTGGAGTGGTAGTTGTAGGTTTGGGCCAAGTGAAACTCACTGGAGCCGTCTGCCCAAGCAGACCAGATGGACCAGGTTGCTCCTCTTCATCTGGAATCTCTGGAGGGGAGTCCTCCATGGAGGCTTGATCCTGGTCTGGAGCGGAGGTATCCTCAGTGGCAAATGTTTTGCCATGCTCTCCAGCCTTTGAATCTATTATGAAAAACAACAACGACAAAAAAGTGTGAAAGTGCGGATTACACATCCATTGAGATTTAACCAAAAAAAGAAGCAACCTAAAAGGGAAAATGAATTGAATATCATGATTATATCTTTCAGTGGTATTTTACTTAATTACAACTACTTCAAATAAACAGATAAGATATCCTGAAATGACAAAAATAAATGTGTAACTATACATGAAATCTACCAAACATTTAACATAACCCAGTAGATAGGCGAAGTGTTAAATTAACCATTCAAAGACCTAGCAGGCAGGGAAACATACTCTTTCTCACATGTCATTCCACCTCTTCCTAATTACCTCCTGTGTGCTCAGGTTGTTTGCTACAGCATTCTCTCTGTCAACTATTCCGACCCACATTTGCCCTTTCTCAAATACGGTTGTAGTTTGGTCTTGGGCTCCAAAGCGTTGTTGCTCTATTCTAATAATTTCATCCACCATGACTGCCAATTCTCTCTGTGTAATACAGGGATTTCTCATCCTTGCCATTATAGTGTAATCAAATTTGAGAATCTACAAATAAATGAAAATTAAAATGTAAAATGCAAGAGAAACAGAGGGAGTGTGTTTTATATGGTGGTATGCAGGTGCAAACAATTAGGCAAAACACATAATATTACAAATCCAGTATTTGTAAAGCACAAATAATTACCCGTAAGAGTGTCAAGGCGATGGGGGCCGTCGGGAAGATTAAGCAAGCTATTGCCCAGAGTCACATGGTGCTGGGCTAACCTGCCGCCGGCACTCGGGATCGAACTGTGAACCCCCATGTTCCTGAGTCAGACAAACTGGCCGTTGAACCACACCACTTGTGTGATGCTAACATCCATCCTGCAGCCACAGGAATAGTCCTATGTTGACCGTGTCCCGCGACGGTATCACTCCGTTGGTAACTTGCCACTAGAATACCACCAACACAACTGTGAAATTTACATAGGCACATTACAATCCTGCCACCCTGAAGTCCGTCGCTTCGACAGCGTTGAACCATATATGTGATGGCAAGCACTCTGCCGATGAAGGTGGTGGTTCAGTCAGCACACATCTAAATTGGATGGGAGGGATTCGGTCAGCTTGGTGGAGTAATTGTAGACTCCGTCACGGAGGGAAGGCGGCAGTCCTGTCAAGATCTAAATCAGATCCTTGTACTGGGGTGAATGTATGACATTGTTCTACATTCTGTCCATCAACTGTGTTTTTTGGAATTTTCACCCTGAGTGGGCTGGGTATGCTCAGACGTGAGTCCCAGGCTCTCCACACCACTGGAGTCAAGCTATCCAGGCTGAATGAAGGCTGATAGCCAGAAACCGGTCCTTGGATGCTTGATTCCGGTCTGGGAAAGACATGGCTTGGTAGTTCGGACTGGACTGTTCCCATGAGACACAGGGTCAGAGCTGATTTGCATATAGCCAGTGTCTAACCCAGGGTGGTGTGGAGTGCAAAAAAACGATGGATTTAGGCCCAGATCCTTGTACTGGGGTGAATGTATGACATTGTTCTACAGTCTGTCCATCAACTGTGTTTTTTGCAATTTTCACCCCGAGTGGGCTGGGTATGCTCAGACGTGAGTCCCAGGCTCTCCACACCACTGGAGTCAAGCTATCCAGGCTGAATGAAGGCTGATAGCCAGAAACCGGTCCTTGGATGCTTGATTCCGGTCTGGGAAAGACATGGCTTGGTAGTTCGGACTGGACTGTTCCCATGAGGCACAGGGTCAGAGCTGATTTGCATATAGCCAGTGTCTAACCCAGGGCGGTGTGGAGTGCAAAAAAACGATGGATTTAGGCCCAGATCCTTGTACTGGGGTGAATGTATGACATTGTTCTACATTCTGTCCATCAACTGTGTTTTTTGCAAGATCTAAATCAGGCCCTTTGTTTCCTGGACCACTTCCTGGGTTTTACCAGGCTCATCCATGGTTGGATCAAGTGCCCATTCTAGCCCAAATATACTTTGTTTTCATGGTCTGGCTTGACAGCGCAGATGTTGCCAGACAACTATGTGAGAACCACCAGGAGAGGGGTTTTGGCTCCGCCCACATGATGGGAGCCAGGAGTACATTTTTGATTGAGCAGAAGTTGCGCGCTTCCACAAAAAGTACTTGCTCTCCACATTGTTGTGATCATTTAGTTGATTTATCCAGCTGCCTGAACATTAACTGTAAGGGGCACACACATGCCAGTGTCATGCTATTTTTTTGTGTTTTTTTAAATTTATTTTTATTTCCAGGAACACAATGCCATGTACATCCACCAAGGATACAGAGTCAAAAAAGAAGGAAGTGCAATGCACGATTAAGACCGTGAATGACAGTATATGGGTTTCCAACAAGGGAGTGTAACCAATCCAACAGGAAATTAATGATGGGGGTGAGGGTGGTGAGCAGAACATAAAGGGAAAGGAGAAAAGAAAAGAAATCCATGAGAAGGGGGAGTCTCATATGATCACATGAAGAGCAGAGTGGTGTAGAGGAGACGAGGGGTGGAGATAGGAGGGGGAAGGTACAGAAGGGTGAGGGGATGGGGCAAAGGAAGGTGGGGGAAGGAAGGGAGAAGAGGGGTGAAAGAGGGGTGCCCATAGGGAAAGAGGTGAAAGGAGAAGAGAGGGACTGCAGGGGTGACAGTCTGAGAGGGCGGGCCATCAAGGCAGGCACTGACCGGACAGTTGCATTCCGCTTCAGTTTTCCCACAGGAAAGGGGACCAGATAAGAAGAAACATGTCGTCCTTGTCCATCAGGCTGTAGATTATCCTCTCATGGGAGGCGGTTTTGAACATAGCCAAGAGCAACTACAGGGAGTGCCAATATGCAAATCTTGGCTGCTGTAAAAAAAATGTTTTAATTTATTTTATATATTATGTTTTATATAGCGCTAATGTGACCCTAGAAGGGTATCATAGTGCTTTACAAATAGTTCAATAAGTAGAAAATAGATAACCAAGAAACATAAACGCTGACATTGTCCGTTACAAATCAAGAGTGAGACAGTGAATTATAAACCAGAACTCAGACGGCATGTGCAAGCCCTGGTTGGAGAACTGTGTCATATCAGTATTCAGAGAAAGAGTCAGTGGGTTTAGTTCACAGATTTGTTCATTAAAAGCAGTTTGACTTCTTTTTTTAATGAAGTGATTGAAGGGATCAGTCTGATTGCAGGGGACAGGGAGTTCCAGATTCATGGGGCAATTCTGAGAAGGCTCGTTTATAGGTTTTCTTTTTCCATAATTTTTCAGGTTTCAACAGTAAGGTGCTGGTGCTTCTGGATGATCTGCCACCACCGGACAGTTCCAGTTTGTCAGCTAGGTACTTCGTGTCTTGAAGTGTAGGGCTTTGTGGGTCAAGCAAGCAATTTTCATCTAAATCCTTGCCTCATAAGCGATCCACTTAAGTTCCTTTAGATCTGGAATGATGTGGTTGTACCTTTTCAATCCAGTGATGAGCCTTGCAGCAGAGTTAAGGGATGCCCTTAGTGGAGCAAACGTGCATCTCTGCAGACCACAAAGTGTAGCATTCCCATAGTCTAATCTGGGGATCACTAGTGCTTGCACTGCTGATTTAAGGTCGTCGAAGGGGAGGAGGGTTCTAATTTTCTTAGAATGCTCATTTGAAAGTTTGCTCCTTTGGTGGCTGAGCTGCTGTGTTCCTGCATGTTGAGATTCTTGTCAAGTATAATTCCCAGTGATCTTGTGGAATCTATAATGTGTGGAAGTCAGTTGAAGACTGTTAAGTGTTTCATCCAATTTTCGGCGTCAAGGGATCTTTTTAGGGGGGAAATTAAGAGGAATTCGGTTTTGAGCGAGTTGAGTTTGAGGTGGTTTCTGGTTAGCCAGTGTTGGGGTTTTTGGACAGTTGTGTTGAGTAGACCGATATGCTCAGGGGAGAAGATTTTAAGGTATATTTGGGTGTCATCTGCATACAAGTGATATTGTACATTGGAAAATTTCTGAATTTCCGTTAGAGGCTCCATGAACAGGTTAAAGAGAGTAGTTGATAAGGTGAACCCCTGAGGGACTCCTAAAGTGACCAGAGTGGAAGTGGACAAGGATTGGTTAACCTTAATTTTTTGAGTTCTGTTGTGTAGAAATGAGGCAAACCAATTTAGGACAACCCCTGCTAGTGTAATTCTTTGTTCAAGTAATTCAATGAAGCTGTCATGTTTGACCGTGTCGAAGGCTGAGGATAGGTCTAGGAGGATTAGGAGGCAAGATTTGTTCTTAACCAGCACTTTAAGTGTGTCATCAACTATGTGTGTAAGAACTATTTCTGTGCTCTGATCCTGACGGAAACTGGATTGGAGTTGGTCAACAAGGTGGAACTGATCGATGTGATTGCATAGTTGGGTATGTACGCATTACTCAAGGAGCTTTGCCAGAGAGGGAATGGTAGAGATGGGACAGAAGTTATCTGGGTTTGTAGGATCCGTTGTGGGTTTTCTTTTAGAATGGGGGTTACCTGCCCTGATTTTAGGCAGTCTGGTAAAACCCCTTAGAGTAGTGAAGCATTCACTATCAAAGTAAAGAGAGGGAGTAAAGAAGTTTTGATCTCATTGAAGATGTTAGCTGGTAGAGGGTAGCTGAAGTGGTTTTAAGGTTTAAGTGTTGTTAAGATATTAAGCATGGCATTTTCATCAAAGGTTTTTAAAGTATCCCATGATGCGTTGTTTTTGAGGGTGAGTCCTTGTAGGTCGTCTGGGTGCTGAATGATCAAATGTGGGCCTGGGCTATTTGGGGTTATCATCGGGAGATCACGTTCAATCTTTTTAGACTTTTCAAGAAAGAAGGAGGCAAATATGTTGCAGTTTGGCAGCGGAAGGCATCCCATTTGGTAGGGTTTGGGTTTTTGAGTAGACTGATGTTTGATCATTTCGAACAGTTTTCTTGGACGATTTCTGGCTTTGTCTAGTTGAACTCTGAAGAAATTTGCTTTAAAGTTTCTGATGTGAATATTGTATGTGTTCCTCAGTGACCGCAAGTGCTTGAGGTGTTCTAGGGACGGTGAGGATCTCCACACTCGTTCGGCTAATCTCAAATTGTGGCTTTCTTCATTTAGGCTCCCGTTGTTCCATGGTTTGGAGACTCTAGTGGACAGTATTTTCAGTATTTTCAGCTGCAAGGGTGCAACTGTATCAAGAATGGTTGTCATGGAGTTGTTGTAGTGGTTTGTAAGGTCATGGACATCTGACATGTCCGCTGGAGGAGGCAGGACGTTAATGCTGAGGGATGACAAGTCATTAAGGTCTATGTCGCGAGTGATCCTTTTCCATTGTCTGGGTTTCTTAAGTTGCGGTTTATGTGTCCTCAGTGATTCGGTGATGAGAAAGGTAATGCAGTGGTGGTCTGTCCAGTCACAAGGGACGATAGATTTGAGTTGAATGGGGTTTGCTTTAGCAATGATTAGGTCCAGGGTCATACCCATGTTGTGCGTAGGGCTGTCGCAGATTTGGTCCCGGTTAAGGTCCGCTAGAAAGGATTTTAGGCTGTTAACTGAGGGGTCTTTCAGGTCGTTCCAATGAAGGTTTAAGCCTCCGAGGAAGATCTGGGAGCAGTGTTGTCCTACGTTGGTAGGGATGATTTCCATGATTTGTTTGATGAACAAGAGGTTGTTGCGTGGAGGGTGGTAGATCACGTGTAGTGTACATAGTGGTTTGTTGTTACTCACAATGTTTATGCAAAAGTATTCACAAGCGGATAACTCAACGGTTTGCAACTGATTCAGCGCAAGGTTACTGTGGTGTAAGCAGGCAATGCCTCCACCCATTTCGTTCAGTCTGTCGGATCTTATAATGTCATAGCTAGGTGGGACTAATATGTCTAGGATTTGTGCAGAGGAGGTATTTAGCCATGTTTCTGTTAGGAGTAAGAGGTCAAGCTTATGGGCAAGGATGAGGTCAGCAATGTGCACTGCGTGTTTCATGGTCGATCTGCGATTTGAAAACATGCATTTCAGGTGTGGCTTGGTGTCTACTGAGGCGGTCTGTACAATGGGGACCTGCTTAAGGTTGGACTTATTTACTTCTCTGGCGTTAGGCCTAGCTTCTCTGTGTGGGTTTGAGGCAACTGTTAGTTTGGGAGCCAGGTTGTCTGGGTTTTCGTGGTGGGCAGGATTATATGTAAGGAGAAGGGAGTGTATGTCATTGTCCGATAGTGGATTCTTAAGCCTGACAGGCCTTGTGGATGCATTGTGGTAGATACAGATTGCCAATTGTGAGAGGGGTTGATGAGATGGTTGCCAACCTGTTGTAAGGAGTGCCTGTTCAGGGTAGTCGTGAATGGTATGTGTTGGTTTGAGGATAAATGTGCCTATTTTTTTCTGGAACTCTGTTTGGCCATCTGTTATAGGCCAGCTCTGAAGTGATATTTATTAGGTTCTGTAGGTCAGAGTTGAGCTGGTGTAGGTCTGTAATTTTGTCAAGTCTAGATTCTATTGTGGCATGGGAGCATGTAGTTGTGGTTTGGGGCAGAGGGCTGGAAGGTGGGGGGGTGCATTGGATTGTGCATTTGGGTTGGTGCTGGTCTGAGGGAGATAGTGAGGGGGAGGTCTGGTTGGAGATGGTTTTAGGCTTGTATTCTGAGATCGGGGTGGGGTTGGGTTGTAGTTTGGTGCAGGGGGCTTGAAGGTGGGGAATCCTCTGGATTGTGTATTTGGGTTGGTGCTGGTCTGAGCGAGATGGTGAGGCGGAGGTCTGGCTGGAGATGGTTTTAGGGTTGTATTCTGAGATTGTGGGTGGGGTCGGGGTCGAGAAGATATTTTCGTTGCTGTTTGACTCGGTAGCCCTTGTTGTAGCAGTTATTTGTGGGCGAGTATTGGTTTGGTGATTTGATGGGAATGACTCTGGTCCATCAGGAGGTATGGGAGATTTGGTATTGTGTGGACTGATTGCTGTGGTGGAGTGTGTAGGGGATAAGGGAGGACCGTTTAATGTCGCTAGCCTGGTCGAGGACAGTATTTGGGGTGCCTGCAAGTCATGTGTACTTCTAGGATGATCTAGAGAAGGGACTGAGTCCTTATTAGATACTGCATGTTTGATGATAGGTAAGAATTTGTTGAATAGACCTAGGTTGCGGTCCGATGACTGGATGAGGATTATCCCATTGTTATAAATGGAGATGGTTAATTTTGCATTGAAGGCGGGTGAGGGGGTAACGTATAGTTCTAGGCTATGCAAGGTTTTCCTGGATGTTGCGATCAAGAGCGTTGAGTACAGGGCTTTCCCCAATTGAGCTCTTTTTGTGTGTGTAGAAGATGAAATTATTTATTATGGTTCCTTTAGATGCGCAGAAGTAGGGGTCAGAGATTAGAGTTTCTGGGTGGAGAGTGAGAAGTCTGTGTTTGAAGTTCTTGGAGGCCTTTTTTGTTAGATTGGGCAGGTATTTAATTTGATGGGCATTGCGGCCTTCGAATTCCAGGATGGTGTCTAATGCATCGAGTGAAACAGGATCCATGGCTGGTAGGAAGCTGGACGCAAAATGGACTGATCAAAGAGAGACAGGATGTATTGTGGTTTGAGTGGTGCATCGCATAGTGTTACATAATTAATTAAAGACGTTGATGAGCAAACAAGGGGCATGATGAGCCAAATGGGGGAGGTCTGCCGGGTCATGAAGATGGACCAGCGGGCCCAGTAGCTGGCGGGTTCGTCAATGGACTCCCTCAGCGTGGACTCCACCTTGGTCCACAAGGCGGGATGGCGGGACATTGGAACAGCAGATGGACAGTGTCCCAAGGCGTGTGGTCGCACTGCCAGCCAGAGGAGGAGTGGGGCAACAGTGCAGCGGTCTGAAGCAACGATGATGTCCAGTGCCACCCCTGAAGGAGCTTGAAAAGGCTAAACTTCATCTGAACACTGTCATGTTAATGAAGTGTCTTAGATAACTAGATAATTGATTGTGATTTTCTCTGGCAGCAGCACAGACAGGAAGAGGATGCAGTCATTCACCTACATGGATTATTAGGTTTGGTTTGACAGTGCATTCATAAGCGTGACCTATTGCATTGTCAATGTTTGTTATAATATTTTTCAATACTCTAGATCATTTTAGGTGAGTGTATGTCTTGGTGTACAGCACGATCAACCAACACCTCCAAATGTAGGTACATACTATACCAGCACATAAATGTGTGGTTTATGTCATGGCATAAACTACACTCTGTTGAGCAGTTTATGCCATGATATTTACATTGTACTCAGTTACTAAGAACCTGCACCAAGAAATATGAATTAGATAAGAGAACACATACCTATTCTGTCCTAGCCAGCATGCCAAGGCACCTTGCCTCCTCCCATACGCACAATAGTACCATGCTCGAGATTTAGCTAAAAAGAGCAAATAATTAGATTTTTTTATATCCAGGTTCATGTTCCCAAATCCCACGCATTGTAAAGCCAGTGGAAAAAGACTGAGGCAAAATGTTAATGAGTTTATTAAAAAGAAATAATACACATGTCACTTTTATTTTTAATGTGGCTCTACAGCAATTTCAATTTAAGGGTGCGAAAGCTGCTCGGATGTGAACGGCCCTATCTGCATACGGCTAAATAACCATGTAGCAGTGTTCATGTGAAAGGGCAATCCCTGCAAGCTCTGTATGGCTGCTGAAGTAAACATGCAGATTTTCACTTCAAATAGTGTAAAGTCTATGTGGAAAACAGTTATCAGAACGGTTCGAAGGTAACTTTACTCTTGAGAAAAGGACGGTGTGGAAAGATGGTTTTAAATATACTTTGGTACTCTAGTCTGCCAATTTAAAATAGTCCAAAACGACTACATTCCTGGGGTACTGGTGATTTTGAGAAACATATGCTAAGAATTGTTCCTGTTTTTCCTGTTACTTGTCTGACATAATACATCATAATCGTGCCAGAGTTTCTCCTCATATATACCCGCACGAAAAAGGACAATATGTAATGTAATTACATGTGCCCTGGTCATATTTGTGAAACTACAAACTACTCATCTAAGACAAGAATAGATATCGCCTCAACATCTCTAAATTATTTGAGGTTCTATACTACCTGTTTGTTCATTATCACAATGAAAAGTCGCTGTTAATTTCGCTATATGATGCTTGAGCTATGCTAATATCAACTTTCCACTATGTATATTTATTTTAGGACTGACTCGAAACAGCTTTAGCTGTATTCAGCAGCTTAATTCATAACAAAAAGGAGTAAACAGAGGGACTTGGGTTGGTCCATTTTGATGACAAGACTCTTCATATCAGCTCAGGATTGGATTGGCCAGCAAATGTAGTAGTTCATTTATGGAGTGTTTCTATTGTAATACATGTAAGTGAAGTGTTTACTCCACTACAAGTGAGAAGCATTGTTAACCTATGTTTTCACTGCCCCTCCACAGAAGACACTACCCCAGGTGTTGCAGAGGAGGTCACTCCTCATAATCCCTGTGCTTTCCACCAGCAGCAAGGATGGCGCACCGCTGAATCATGCACATATGGTGCCTCTATCGCCCCTAGCTAAGCCATTCATGCATGCAAAGTCTTGGATCAATGACGCATGTTACTAGACCAATTTGTATGGCTGTATGTCAGAACCTTGCAGGCATTTATCACGCTTGACTAAATAACGCCGTCTGAGCAACGAATGAGTCTTTACAACGCATTTCTTTACCACTCAAGTCATTACAACGACTTGCCTTAGGGAGAGTGCTGGAGTTGGAATAGTATAATTTACTATTCCAACTCCAATCTGTGCAACAGTAGGAAACATGTTGGATTCAAAGTACACAAGATATGTAGGTGAGCAACCCAATATACCCTTGCGGGCTCGGGCAATACTTGTTATAAGAAAAAGGCCAGCAAGGGATTTTGTTCTATTACTATTTGTCAGCGTTGTTAGGGCCTGTTATGAAAATCAAGGTTCCTAAAACTGTTCTTAGTCAGTAGCTGTAGTGAATCATTAACTTCAGGCAAAGAGTCACAAAAGATCAATAAATATAGTGTTACCACACTAACACAGTAAATAAATGCAAAGCCCAGGGTTTTATATTGTCTGAAGATTATTATTTGTTTTCAAGACAAAGAATCTTTTTATAAAAAAGAAGAAAACATTCTTATAAAATAGGGTACATACATAGGTATTAGTTAGATATTCAAGGTGTAGGTTATTTCCTCCTTTGATATATCTAAGCAAAAAGTCCAGACTGCTAACACAAAATAACACAATGATTTCAACTAAAACTCAGAAGAAAATCAAAGATGATACAATGGATCACATGCAGAATTGGACTGGATAGTTTTAGGAACCTTGATTTTCATAACAGGCCCTAACAACGCTGACAAATAGGATTCAAAGTACAGCATCAGTCTAACAGAGCTTTCCTTAAGGAATGCCTTGTAAGGATGCATTCGTGGTTCGTACCATGCTGTTAAGGCACAGCATGGTTCGAGCCATGGTGTAAAGACTGTTTCCCATTCATACATGCATTGTGTGTGGTCATTGTTACCTGTTACTAGGCCTATGGATGCATGATATAGGTGGGTCATTAGCGCCCATTGGAAGGCCCATCCATTCATGCTTTGTGAATTCTCAGACATCGATTTCTAGGTCTATTTATGTAAGTGCTCTTGAATTAGACTGACTAATTGCAGCATCAATAACAAACACCTAAAATAAGCAAGACCTATAGGATTTGTCATTACAAATTAGGCTTCATGTTAAGTGTAAAATTAAAATCTGTTAAGTAATGTTATGTAGGGTCTTGAATGTTTGATTTTTCTCAATGTGTATGTGTCGATTGTTGCATAATTACATGAGTAGGCGATACTTGTCAAAGTAATGCTTTGAAATTGTATTTACTATTCCAGCTATAACAACAAGCAGAGTGGAGGCATTGGTAACTATTTTAAATTCCAACCACCAGCGCCTTGAGACCCTCACGGGTGAGTAGTGTGCTCTACAAAACCCTGACTGAACTACCCAAAGTTTCTAAAGCAATACAACTCCCTAGGGTTACTGGAGCCATATTCTATGCAGGTGTGATCACCTGCCTTAACGGGTCTACAATCTGCATAAAGTGAGCCTTGTCTTGGAGTAACAGTTTGCATAACAAAAATACTATTCCTTGTCTGTGTACCAGAGAACTGCAATGCATGCACATTCACTTGGCTGTTGGGTTTCACTGGTGTTACTCTCGGCTAGTGTGGAGTGGATAGAGTAAGGACTGGAAGCATCGACATGTAACCCGTAATCCATATTGGGCACAATTTAGGCAGTCATCAATCTAAGTTGTCTCGACACTGAACCTAACAGTGGCCAGGTTCTTTCGATATTGTGTGGGTAGAAGCAGTAAGTAGCAGTATGAATGCGGTGCACAGGGTTACAGGTATTGCATCCCCCATGAGGGATTCTGGCCTCAAACTTGGTAAGAGGGGAACTTAGAACTCGAGGGACATAGAAACCCACCTCCTGTGTTGCTGGAACCTTTAAAGTCCATAGAAGCTCAGGAGCAGCAGACCGGTCAGTCGTGATGTGGTGCCTGAGGATGCAGGGGAGTGACTCCTTCACTCCAACGGAGATCTCTTTGGTTGTCCTTGATGTTCCACAGGTCCTGCACAGAACCTGTATGGTGCACGGGCACAACCGATGCTTAAGACTGAGAGGGAGACGAAGTCGGGCCCAAACGAAGTCCAGCGACATCCAGCGACATCTAGAGTGTCAGAATCTTGTCCATGTCGAATCAGGGGTCCTACAGCCAGGTAAGCCCTTTTGACCCACGGAGAGGGTTGGACAGATCCAGGGGACCCTCCCAGGAGAGGATATGGACAATGGGGAGGTTACCCTCTGTCCTTTGTCCAGTTTCATGCTAGAGCAGGAGCCAGCAGCTGCCAGGACTGGTTTGAACTGGACTATGCACATGGACACCAAATGTGCCCATCATGAAGACTTACGGTTGCTGGCAAGCGCACCAACCCTGACCTAATACACTAAATCCTGTCTGGGAGGTGGTCACACCTGCCGGTTACAGGATGCCTATTGTTCTGCCTTACCCTGCTCGAGCTTGGCTCAGCAGCAGGAGGGCAGAAATGTGTCTCTGGTCAGCAGCAACCATTTTGTGCTGTCCGGGACCAGAAGGCTGGGAACTCATGAAGCTTACCTCTGAGGAGTGGAATCCTACCTCCCACACTGGTTACCGGTGTGGGTGTATGATTCCACAATATTTGACACCAAACACAATAGGGTTACATTCAGCCATTTTAGAGTTGGTCATCACGCAGTCGCATAATGCCACTCTATATGTCAGAAATGGCTGATGTACTGACAACCCGGTAGACTGGACTCCGTAGGCTGCAGGGGTGTCCTGCTCATGTAGTGGCACCCTCTCTCTTAGAACCAAGCACCCTGCCTTCAGAATTGTTAAGGTCTGCTATGGGGTGAATGATAGGTTTTAAGTGCAGTGACCCTTATATATAATAAACCTATATCCTAAGTGAGTGGTGCATGCACCAACTTACACAGGCTGCAATGGCAGGCATGTACGTTCCATTTAGCATGGCCTCTCATGGCTGGCATAATACATGCTTCATCCCATGGGAGGCCTCTGGGGTACCCATGCCTTGGGTACATAGGTACCATATACTAGGGACTGATACCCCAGTATCCAATCTGGAGTGTACCTAAGTACATAACATTACAGTTTAGGGAGAAAACAGATATACCGGGGTCCTGATTATCAGGATATCAGTCTGACTAGTCAAAAAGCAGCACAGCAGCAGGCAAAAAGTGCGGGTAACTATGCAGAAAGATCCTACCTTCCTACATACTGCCTCTGAGATAAGCCTGACTGCTCGTGCCAAGCTACCAAGGGGATGAGCAGGGGTTATTTTCAGTAGTGTATCTCCCTTATCCTGACTAGAAGGACGTGTCCCTATTTGGACCAAGGTGCAAACCATTGCCAACTAGAGACCCCCATTTCTAAAAAGAGGTGAGAAAGCAGAACTTTAGTAGAGGGTCCTCTATCACCTCTTGTCTCTCGATGGCAGTAAGATGGCATGTAGTCACTTTGCATATCCTGTTATCTGCCCTTTCAACCCTACTTATCCTTACGACTGGGTCTGCCAAAAAGTTAAGCAGGTGCCTCCACAATTTAGGTGCAGTAGTACTCTGAAGCCTCCTGAAAACCTTAACCCAGCAGACGTGCAGAACCTGCTTTTCCAGAAGCTAGGTAAAGGCTGAGATTTGGTGCCAGTGTGCATTAGGAAACCAAGGATTTAGAACTATCTTTCACTCCTTTGAACCCCTTTTAAGGAAAGTGCTTATTGAAGCCAACATCAGCAATTGCCCAATACACATTGTATTATGACTCCACTGTGCCATGCACCTCAAAATACTACAGTTTGTTTCACTCTTAAGCAAAACTGTCACCCTCCACTACCACAAATCTTCTCTGGACAAAATGTACCCTGCCTATCTTAGGCTTTTCCTTGGAAGCTGAACCATTAAGATTTACTAAAAAGTACTGAGGTTGGGACTATCTTCTTCCCTACTCACTCAGGACACCAGATGCATACTGTTATCTTGTAGCTAAAACTTCATTATATGCTCGTCTGTGAGTATCTTGGTAAGAAAGGTAAGGCTTTCTTCAGGAGATAGGCGATGATTGGCCCCTGATACATTGTGACACACCAATGTCATGTCAAAGGTTCTTATATAGCGCCTTATCACCGCAAGGTCTCAAGGCATTTGCTTTGGGAACTCGTCCTGGCTTTTTTCCTGTGAGATAACCTGTACTGGGCATCCCCAAGGTGAAAACCAGGCATCCCACCACGGGGGGGGGGGCGTAGTGGAGATTAAGCAAGCTATTGCCCAGAGTTGCAGAGTGTGAACCCATGATTCAAGTAGGCACCGAAGCGAGAATTATCGAGTCCGTGGACATTTGGGCTCAAGACCCTGCCGCGTCGGGAATTGAACCCTGGTCCCGGGTCTGACCTCTGCTTCAGGGTCTGCCTCCTCTAACCAGTGAGCCACACTTCTCCAATAACACATATAAAGATCAATGTTCTTTGAGTTTCATTCTTTATAAAAAAAACAAATAAAACTTTAATTACATGCCAAGCTAGAATGCATATCAAATAAAAAAACAAACTCAAATATCCTAACACCTTTGAGATATGAATATGATCAGACAAATTCTTGATTACTCCAGCACAATCTTGTGTAATTTCCAGCATTTCACATTACGTTTGTTAAAAGAAATTTCCAAAACTATGGCATTAAACCAGGTTGCTTAATTTCATATCCATTCAGGTAAAAATTCAGTTGTAAGACCATGGGGAGGAATGCAAACATAACATGAGCTGCTGTTGTTTTGTGGCACTTGTATTTGTGCTCTGTTTTTTTCAGTGTCAAATGATTCCTCAAGTCCAGAAATGTATGAGAATACACATTTTGCACTAAGTATAGCACTAAATTCCATATTTGCATTTCACAACATTTTGCATAATTATGTTTCGATTTGGCTTCAGACCTGGGCAGAGCACAGTCAGCTCTTTTCGTTGCTATGTACAAGTTACAGATGAGGGTAGACAATGGCCTGTCAATAATACTTGACTTGTCGGCTGCTTTCAACGCAGTCTAACACAAATTCTTCCGGTTAGATTAGACCCAATCAGAGTGGGTGGTACAGTGCTGAAGTGGATGGAGTCCTACCTCTCGGATCAGTGTCAGGTTGTTGTCTTGCCCCCTACCTCTCCAAATTTAAACACCTGTGACAAGGAGTACCGCAGGGCTCGGCACTCAGCCCAGTCCTGTTTAACATCTATATGAGGCCAGTTATCACTCTTATAAAGGTTCATGACATCAGGCTGGTCAATTACTACCTACTCTAGCTAAATCTCTCACTGTGTGCAGTGTCAGACTTAGTAGGTTATACTATTGCAATGCCCTATTATTTGCAGCTCCTGACTATTTGATTAAAAGCCTACAGAGAGCCCAAGGGGCGGCAGCTAAACTTGCTTTAAACATTGCATTGGCTACCACAGAAACAGAGGATCATTGTTAATGCTACCTGCATTGTGTTTTTAGGCACTACATGGCAAGGATCCTGTGCCTTTACAACATAGACTGTAAGAATATATATTCCCCTTTGGAGATATCTTAGCTCGAGTTCTGCAAATTTTGTTTGTATAAATACATTTCATAAGATAAGACAAGGTGGTCTGGCCTTTATAGTTAAGGCTGCCCAGCTGCGGAACAAACTGCAACCCACTCTCAGGTCGCCAACAGAATTGCTGCAATTCAGGAAAGCTTTGAAGACCTGGCTTTTCCCTAAGGAACTTTGTTCCCTGCTCATGTGCATTCTTTTTACGTCAGCAGTGCTGTGCCCATACATAAGCTTTCAGCACCAGGATACCAGTGTGGCGACAGTGTGTGCTTTACAAATGCTACAAATAAATAAAAGAAAATATGCAAAGGAAAATTACATGAATTACGCACACCCCCATGATTGACTCCAAGTCTACTCAAATGCTTTTAGATAAGCACAGACTAAATGACCCAGTCAATATTTAGTCTCATCATTGTCCTTTGGCGGGATGATCAGGAAGGCTCAATACTTTAGAAGTCAGCTGTGCTTCTGAGAGTGAGTGTATGAAAATGAATGAAAGGAGCACACTGGCATTGCAACCAATGCATGAAGGCCTTCCTGGCTTTTCCCCGGTTTCCCATCGAAAGTGTAGCCCATTATCAAGATGACACAGTGGCCAACACTATGGCCTGCTCCAGTTATCTACCCTAATGAATGAAGGTACAACAAAAATGCAATGTAGCTGCTTTAGGTTGGTAACGCCTGAAGATGCAGCCATAGAACAGTGAACATCCAGTGTCCTGGAGAATTTTAACTCCAAACATAGGGGTGCATTAGGATGGCAGACGGATCGCAACCGCCATGCAGGCGTTGGCGATCCATCCGCCATCCTTGCCCGTCCGCCACCTTTCTTCCCCCCGCCATATTACAATGGCGGGGGCACCGTGGCGGAGGGGAAGACCGTCCGCCGCTCTTCCGCCGCGGTCGCCTTGCGACCGCGGCGTAAAAGGCCTAATATGGTGGCGGTGTCTATCAGACACCGACAGCCATATTAGGATGGCCTGGGAGGAATGCCTTTCCGTGGCGGCAATGCCGCCATGAAAAGGCATATGGTTCCTGCTTAGGGGGCCCGTTGCGGGCCCCCAGGTTGAAGGGGGGGTGGGGGGTGCACATGTTTCAAAGCACAACATGGCAGGCACCGTGCGGTGCCTGTCATGTTGTGCTGTGAAACGCACAAGAAGCATTTTTCACAATGCGGCGGCCGGTGCTTTAAGCACCGTCCGCCGCAATGTTAAAAATGCGGGATGCTCCCGCCACTGTGGTGGTGCATCCTAATTGGGGGCACGGTTCCTCCGCCCTTGTGGCGGATGCTACCGTCCCCCGACAGGATGTCCGCCATCCTAATAGACCCCTTAGTTCCAGGGGACTATGTCAGTGGCACAAGCATGTTTCGCAATACCACAGGGTACTGGTCTCACACAGTTGGCACTCAATGGTTTCATCATCGGGGTCTTGCTCAGTTTCTACCAGTTGCAGACAAGCTTTCCCTGAATCTGTGGCTCCCAAAGGAGTGAGAGGAGCTGGGGGGTACCTGGAACATGGTTTACTGAATTGTAGTGCAGTAAACACCAACCTAGGTCAAGGGGAAGAGCAATCATTTATCTGCAAATAGCCCAAGGATAATGTGGCATATTGCTACAAACTGGATAGCACAAAAGAAGGTTAGCAAGAACAGGAAAGAACTAGTGTTCCCAATGGGCTGGAGTACTGCTGATACAGGTGTTCCAGGAAGTGACAAGTAGTACATTTATGGTCAGAGAAGGGGTGACAGGGCACACCTTAGGTCATGGATCCAGTGATGCAGCTAGAACAGCTGTGAGAGTGGGGGGTGCAGGCCAGTGACACCTCCTCACTAAAGACATAGGGTTTGGAAAAATCCAAAAGCTACTTAGAGAGAACGCATTGTTAAAGAGGATTCCCGTTTAGTGCAAGGCGGGAGTAGTACGAAGTCCAGTAGTGCGCTTTGGAGCTATGGCTCAAATGCGGTGCATAGGGGCTGGAAGCATAGGTGTGGGTGGTCCTGCAACACCCCAAACTAACCATGCTGGAATTCCGAGGAGAATGGACATTAAAGATAACTTTAAATCTTGTTTTTATCTTTTCACTTCTGCTGTGCGTTCAATGACAGAAGTCAAGTGACAGTCTAGTCTTCTGCCAATTTACTGCTTATTCTTCTAACATGGAGAATGGTGTTTACTCTTACTGCAAAGTGTGAGGATTTTGTAACGTGAACTACTCAACAATGTTGCTGGCGTGAAAGAAATGGATGTAGGACATCGTTTTCTTCCAACACACAACAACATTTGAATACCTATAAATGAACTTACAAATATTTTAAAATCAATAAACAGTCAGGAAAGCACAAATAAAGCACTTTCTTCTACTTTTGCAGTCTGATTGAAATAAAGATTTCCAAAGGATCAAAACAGATCAAGCGACTTTACTTGGTGATGCACAAATTACAGATATTTGCTGAAACTCAATTTCTACACATTATCGTTTGTATGCTCTATAGTTTTATTAGAAAACTGTATGTATGGTCAAATGTAGTGTCATTTCAATGGAAAATGTGGTGCCTGCAAATGATAGTGTGCTACCACACCATGCTTTAGTACAACATTTGTGAGTGTGCGCCAATATGCAACAGTGGCTACATACTACACCATTAACACTCTCCTACTGAATAGACTTGGTTGATTTGCATCACTTGTTCTTTGTGTGATGCTTGGATTTTTCAGAATCCCTAGGTGTTCAGTGACGTAACATTGATAGCAGCACCCACATTCTGGAAATTGTTTCAGCACCACTTATGTGGAGTGTCGGTGATTGGCCTGATATATGCGCTTCGGTCGGAATTCCAACTTGTGCTAAAGTATCACACTTTTCCACAGCACACATGTGGTCAGGTAAACCCTGGCAGAATTTGTAGGGGGAAATGCAGCAATGTTCTTTGTTTTGTGGATCAGATCAGAGAAAAATATGTGTTATTTACCATCTTGTCCCTCACACAGAGGTATTTGGAATGGGTATGTAATACCATGACTAAAAATTACTGCACGCACGCAGATGGTTTGTATTTGTGAGGGTGCTGTAAAACATGCACATACTGCAGTCACCTCATTTTACACTCTCCTGTACCCCAGTAGGAGTAATACTTGGGGCAAGTTGCAAAACACCCTCACTTTTCAATCTGAAAAAAGGAAAGTATACAATATGTTAATTAGCAGCTGGTTAGATTAAGCTATCTGATGGTCAACCGTCTGTCTTTAAAAAAAAACAACATTAAGGATCATGGAAAGGGGCGACCGCTCGGTCCCCCCGAACGTATGGATGGGTGCCCCGAACCTCCCGGGAAACCAGTTTTGGCGGGGTGGGCGTAGCACGGCTGGTATGCCCAAAGCGGCGTAGCCGGGGCGCGCCTTCCCCCGCCCAAGAGGGGTTGTCCTAGACACCTCGATGGAAGACCACGCCCAGTAGGCGTATCGGGGACGGGTACACGCCCTCCCGCAGAAGGATAAAGGAGCGGGAATCCAGAAGATCGTCCTCTTGTTCCTCGGATCGGAAGGCTGCACCCACTCGTTGCTCGTGAGCCCTCGACGGAACAAGCAGCAATTTTGAATGTGGTAATCTTGTTTTTTCTCTTTCAGTTTCGAGGGCCCACAGATTTCAGGACCTCGTGGATCGACCAAGGGCGGAAGACTCGAAACCATGCCTAGCAAGAAAACAGGAAAGGGTTCAGAGACAGAGAGGATGTTATGCCTGTTGTCGAATCGGATGGCTTGTATGGACCGAAAGCTCGGACAAGTCCAATCGCTCGGGAGAGGTTTAGCGGAGGTAAAGAAGCAATTGGCCGCATTGAACGACCCAGGTCAGCCAAAAAAGGTTATAGGCCCGGGTTTGCCGGGAATAGTCCCCGGGGGAAGAGGGAAGCGGGTCAAGGAAAGGGCGGTTTCGGGGGGGTCCCAGTTCCAGAGGTACCTCTCATCGCCCCCCTCGTACCGGTCGATAACCCGGTTCGGAACCCAGATGTAGGCCAGCCTATCCCGGTGGTGATCACCTCTGTCGAGGACGATGAAATACCCCCAGAATTGGCCGCACAGTTGACGGCATGGCTCAAAACAAAGGTGGGGGGCACAGCGACCCCGGGAGATCCGGCCGAAGAAGCCAGAGTGTTAATAAAGCAGTTGCGGCAATCGAGAGATGTCGCGAAGGCGAGTGTTCCTCTTGTTCCCCCACAGGTGGCGCCGGGAGTACCAGCAGCTGGTCAAGAAAAGACGGCGGCAACAACAGCCGATCCGGGTAAGCTCGCATTGCCGATGGTGGGGGAGGGCTCGATACCCTCAAGGCGGGAAAAGGTTGCACAGCACATTCCCTTGGCCACGAAAGAGTTAATATGGGGAGACAAGTATGTCAACATGTTTTCATTGTTAACGGACCATCGTGAGATGGAGTATGCTAAAACGCAGACAGATTTGTGGCACCCTAGTGTCTGGCGCGCCAAGATGGCCGAGTTCAGGGTGGAAGAGACAGTGACGAACTGGGTTAAGGCCTTCTCTATATTTACCGCAGTTATGGGGGAACGTAAACCTGAGGTTATGACTGAGTTGGTTTGCTATCAGAATCGCATTATGGATTTTTATTCAATGTATGAGGGGGAAGAATGGAAAGGCTATGACATGAAGTTCCGTAAAGCAAAAGAATATGATGCTTCTTTGTCTTGGGATTGTTTGGACTCGGTGTCATGGCACAAGCAACTCCTGCCAGGGGCGACAGGTACGTCCTCGCCAGGCGGGAGCGGGTCCGGAGTGGTCCGCCAAAAGCCCGGGGTGCCCTTTCGAGCAGGCACAGGTGGGGGCTATCAGCCTAGAGTTGGCGGGAAAGGCGGAAAAGGAGGGGTCTGTTGGGGATACAATCGAGGCAATTGTAACAGACCGCAGGGGACATGCAAGTTTAAGCATGGGTGTGCCGGCTGTGGGAATTCCTCACACCCGGAAAGTGCATGTAGATCAAAAAATGGCGGGACGGGAGGAAAAGGTGGACCTAAGCAGGAGTGAGGTAGATCTTTGTAACCGATTGCCTACACCCGTTGATCTCATGGTTATGATTCCGTGGTTAAACAAATACCCTGATCATGTATCCGCTGGGGTGTTGAGGAAGGGATTCTTACATGGCTTCCACATCCCGGCGGGGGAAGTTCGGGGGAACTCCTTTTGTAGAAACCAGTTATCGGTACGGCACAACCCAGGCGTGGCAGAAAAGAGAATAGCAAAAGAGGTCAGTTTAGGACGAGTGGCTGGCCCCTTTTCCTGCCCGCCGGTGGCCGAGTTCATCTGTTCCCCGTTAGGGGTTGTCCCGAAGAAAGATCCGGGGGAGTTTAGACTCATACATAACCTTTCTGCTCCTAGGGGTTCCTCGGTGAATGATGCCATTGACCCAGAAGTTTGTTCGGTACGATACGCATCGTTCGACGATGCCGTGGCCATATTGAACCACCTAGGCCCTGGGGCGCTGATGGCGAAATGTGATATCGAATCAGCATTCCGGTTGCTTCCGGTGCACCCGCAGGATCAGCGCCTGCTAGGTTTTGCATTTCAGGGAAGTTATTACATGGATAAATGCATGCCCATGGGTTGCTCCATTTCATGTGCATATTTTGAGATGTTTAGCTGTTTTTTGGAATGGGCATTTACCGAGGCTACAGGGCATAGACATGTTATGCATTATCTGGATGACTTTCTGTTTTTGGGGGCAGCCGGTGATACGAACTGCGCACAGGCGCTGTATGATTTCTGCATCCTCATGAATGAATTTGGTGTCCCATTGGCACCAGGTAAGACGGTCGGACCATCTACTTCACTGGAGTTTCTGGGAATTGAGCTTGATTCTGTGGAGGGGTGTTTCCGACTACCAGTAGACAAAGTGATCAAGTTCCAGGCTTCCTTGATGCAATGCCTGGGTGGGGAGAAAGTGACCCTGCACCAGTTACAACAAACAGTGGGTCAGCTTAATTTTGCCTTGAGGGTGATTCCTATGGCCCGCCCGTTTTCGCGCTCTATCGCGCAAGCTATGGGTGGTCTCAAAGAGGCTCACCACCGTACGAGACTGTCTGGAGAGGTTCGCCAGGATATGCGTATTTGGTTGGCATTTCTGGCGGACTTCAACGGTCGAGTCGTCTGGAGCTCCCCGCCAGAGTCTTCGGAGGAATTAGGTCTATGGACCGACTCGGCAGGGAGCGTGGGTTTTGGCGCCATCTTAGGTGATCGATGGTCGGCACAAACATGGCCAACATGGTGGCACTCCAACGGTCTCACAGGTAACATTGGGTTCCTGGAGTTATTCCCCATCTGGGTTGCTCTGATGACATGGGCTGATGACTTCAGGGGCCGCTCAGTGGTGTTTTGGTCCGACAATATGACTGTTGTTGATTGCATTAACCAACAGGCAGCACGCTGCAAAATGATCTTGAGATTGTTGAAAGAGATTGTGCTGCTTTGCATGAGATTGAATGTACTGTTCAGGGTGAAACATGTGCCAGGTGTACTGAATCATGCGGCTGATGCACTCTCTCGTTCACATATACAGGCATTCAGGGGTTATCTGCCCACAGCAGACCTAGAGGCAGCACCATTCCCAGAAGCAATGTGGCTAATCGGTGCCTCGGATTACAAGACCTCGTGGCAGCGAGTCTAGCCCCCAGGACAAGGAAAGCATACGAAGGAGCGTTTCGTTCCTATTGCACATATTTAGGTCCCACGGGGAGTCAGAATTGGGGTCAGGAGGAATCCTTCCTGGGGTACCTGGTTGCACTACACAGGGAGGGCCGATCAGTGGCAACGGCCGGTAGGCATAGGGCGGCCATTTCCTTCATGGCCCAGGTACACGGCATAAAAGACCCTACAGGTTCTTTTTTGGTGAAGAAAGCCCTTCGCGGCTGGCAGCGCCTTGAGGGTTGCAAGAAAGATACGAGGCACCCGATTGGCTTAGACAGACTATCTCTGCTTTTAGCAAAGCTGGATGAGACGTGTTCCTCCCATTACGAAGCAGTTCTGTTCCGGGCAGCGTTCACATTGGCATTCCATGGGGCCATGAGGGTGAGCGAACTTGTCGCAAGGAACAAGAGAGATATGGAGGGAGGCTTGTGCAGGGATCACATCCAAATAAGGGGTGATTCAATGGTAATCACGATAGCGAGGTCCAAGACTGACCAGGGGGCTATGGGAGATAGTGTTGTCGTGCAGCGCAGACGTGGGTCCCCCGTTTGCCCGTTGAGGGGTGTGGAAGACTATTTGGCGCTGAGAGCGGCCGCATGGGGGGGGAGTTTGCTCCGACACAAGGATGGCACCCCACTGACGAGATTTCAGTTTCAGAGGGTGCTAGCACTGGCAATCGCTGACGCGGGCATGGACCCGTGCGATTTTGGGACCCACTCCTTTAGGATAGGGGCTGCTACTGAGGCTACAGCCAGGGGTCAGAGTGCTGAGGAAGTGAAACAATTGGGCCGTTGGTCCTCGAATTGCTTCAAGAGGTATGTGCGCTTGCACATGTTGTAAGTGATCAATTGACATGCACTCACGTTTTCTGTCTTTTGTTTACTTTGCAGTTTCGCGAGCCTGCCATGCAGGGCTGAATTGGAGGTCGACCCTGCATCAAGAGACCAGCGGTCAGAGGTCACCGACTGGAGAGAGGATGGTATGGGTCGTGGGCCACTCATACGTGAGGCGCGCCGGTGACGTATTCAAGGAAGGTGACGCGATTCACGCACCTGGGGAATACGGGTTCAGAGTGGCCTTCCATGGGAAAGGTGGGCTCGTTTTTGACAAATTTGAGTCATTTTTCGAGGGACTTTTAGGGCGGCATAGGTCAGCGCCATCTGTAGTCATAGTACACCTGGGAGGCAACGACTTGGTGACACTGGGTAGACGAGTGTTACTTGAACGAGTCTTGTCGGCTGTTAGCTGGTTGGCTAAAAGAGTCCCGGGGTGCACAATAGCCTGGTCCCACATGATTCCTAGAAGGAGGTGGCAGGGGGGCCTTTCGGTGTCAGCTCTGAACCATTCGGTTAAACGGGTCAATAATAAGATTGGTAGATTGTTCCGTTCTGCACAGTTGCATGTCATTCCTCATGGGTGTATCCGGGGTGACCATATGTATCTGAACGATGGGGTTCACCTGTCCAGGGAGGGGAATGATTTACTCATAGGAGACTTTGTTGCATGGATAAGAGGTTTGAGGAAGCATGACCTATAGGAGGAGTAGGGGGGACCGGATAGTCGGTCAACTATCCGGTCTGTGGCGGTAAGGTCATGATCGGTGAGCAGTAATTTCAAGGTCCCTAGAGTGGGGCGCCACCCACAATGGATGGGAGCGCCCGGGGGAAGACGGCCATTGGCCCCTTCCACGGGGAGGCGGCACCCACTAAGGATGGGGCGCCTAGGGGGAGATGGCCATGGGCCCCTCCCAGGGGGGGAGGCGGTTATATGCCCCTCCTTACTAATTTCCCGGGGGCCGGATATCCGCGACGGCGGATAGAGAGTGTGGGGTTGGGGGGGAGAGTCCACGCTGTCCTTCCTACAGAGACCTCATACGGGAACTCGGACGACCCTTAAGATGGCGTCGAGTAGAAAGGGGGCCCCCACCACGACAAGGGAAGTTACAGTTGGCAATGAGGGTAGAGCCCTCTGCGCATGCGCCGCTCACACAGTGAGGGCGGGAGTTTGGTAGTAGGGATCTGACACCGGTTAAGACCTTGCCGTTGGCCCTTAATGCTAGGATGTACAATTTGAATTAGAGTATATGCATTTTCAGGATGTTAGCCAAAAGTACATGACTGCATCGAAATGTAATAAAATGACAAATTGTACATAATGCATAATGATGAAACTTTTATTTAATGTTTTAAATTTGTTTCATATTTTAATAAATACGGCCGGGAGGGTGACTCCCTCCCGTCTTCCAAAAGTTCAACTATTGTCCGACTTCCCATCCTTGGGGATATGTGTTGGGAGGGGGTGGCGGGCATCCCGGCCATATGGATTTTCATTGGTTAGCTCCAAAAACTTTCACGTTCACACAAATCTTATTTCACAAAGAATACATTGCTGCCAATTTCATAAACGCTTGCGAATCGGGCCCAGTACATTTTATGAATGAATCTTTCTCGTTTCACTACAGATAATGACATCTCGATGACAGGAGACGCAGTTAAACTATTTTCTCCCAAAACTCAAATATTTTGTCTGCCTATCGGTGTACTTCCCCTCGCGCCAATTGCTATGCTGGGTTTTCCCTGCATTTATCATTGGGCACGAATTACTTCATTGGTCCTGTAGTGACATCTAGAGGACATAATCATGTTACCATTTACCATAGGCTTCTCCGGTTTATTGAGATATTTAATTTCTGCCATAAACAGCGGACTGCTGCTACGAACGAAACTGACTTTATGGATACCTCGTTAGAGAAAGATCACGGCCCAATAAAACTGCAAATTGCATAAATGTGTACCTGTTATCTGAACAGAATAACCTGCATCTTTTTGTCCTCCTATCTATGAAACTGTCAACCAGCGCTCCCCATCCATTTGGGCTGCCAGACAGCAGCCTCTTCAGCGGGGGTTAGGACGCTCCTTTATTAGCTGGCCTGGAATGCCTGGAATCAACGGACGCTTCGACTCCGCTCCCTTAGTTCTGAATCTATTTTCATGAAGAAACTTAAAACCTGGCTATTTGCTCTGGCTTAACAGTCTGTGAAGTCATTCGGAATAAATGACAACACATGCCCGCTCGGCCCCTTTTATTGGCAAGGTCACCAGACTGGTGATGCCTGTGTTGAAGGGTGAACGCATTACCCTTAGGGCAACGGCGGCCGGGACAGGTAAGTGAGGTGGAGAGGTGGGGTGGGGCAAGAAGTGGCACGGGGGAAGCTGACAGACAACGGAATAGGTTTTATTTCTTTATTTATACCTATTCTGTCATCTGTCAACTTCCCCCTCACTTCCCCCCCGCCCCACTGTATTTACCAGTGCCAGCCTCCGCTGCCTTGACACATTCCTCCCAAAATCCAAACGAAAGCACCACGAGTTCAAGCTGTGGAAACAAAAACACACTGGATACCACATAGCCCATCAGTCTCTAGTCACTCAGCAGAACAGCAGGATGACGCTGGCTGCAACAGGACATATCTGCTTGCATTCATGGTTTAACCTGTATGGGACAGACCACAAACACTGGTTCAAGGAAGTCCAAAGCCTTCTGGCTGCATGCCGGCTGGAGTCATGTTCATTGTGTAGAGGTGGCCCACTCTGCTGATGGTCCAGATGATTCATGGTTGATGTCAACAGTTCAAAAACAGGCTGCGTCAGGAGTGTTGTTGGAGTGCATCACGAGGTTTGCATTGGTGGTGCTGCTTGACTCCTTGAAGAAAGTCTTGGTTTCCAGCACTCTGTTGAAGTTTCAGCTCTTAGGCTTAGCAACCTCCTAGAATCCATCAGTGGGGCATTGGCAAGCCCATCTCTCATGCTTTTGGAGGCCGCTTGGTTGGGTTGCCATGGGACTGCATGCGGTCTCCTCTGGGGTTGTGTGTGCTCCATGTCTAGGCTGCTGCAAGGCCGCAGGGGAGCCACTTGTCTAGTCACTCAAGCAACCACAGGTGTGCTTGCCACTGGATCAGGATGCAGGCAGGGTGAACAGGTAGTCGCTGGTTGACCGATACCTGAGAGTGTCACTAGTGCTTCTTGTCTGTGGGTAATATAAACGGTGTTGGACTCCACTCTGGTTGTTCGATGCTCCATGGGTGGTAGTAATGATGCACAAGACAGGGAGGGGCTGGCATAATGGAGTTGCCAAGGATGTGGAGAACCTGAATTTGAAAGTAAGTGCATAAACAAGAATGTTCAAAAGTATGTACAGACGTAACTGTATTGATTAAGTTAAGTTGCTTACAGATAAAAAAAATCCCCATAAAATCAATAAAACTATACAACACACATATATTTTGTGCTGCAGTCTCGGAGCATTTGGCTCTCTGCAACGAATAAGTAATGTGATTTTCAAGCATGCTATGTACATGTTTTCTACACTTATGAGAATATGTTGGCCATTTTAATGTTCATGATCTTCCCTTTGATGATTTTCAAGGGCTGGGTTTGTTTTGGGCTTCTTATAAAAGGGGGATTGTGCTTGCTTAATATTTCATACCTAACAGCACAATATCAAAACACAAGCAGCAGTAAACAGGCAATGTAGAGAGATAAGTGGTGTCTGGGTCACAGCGGGAAGGACACAGTAGGCAAATTGTGCTTGGAACACATTGCTTTGGGACACTTGCAGGAGGCAAATAGAGTGAGACACATTAATGGGGTTTCTGTTGTAGAGGAGAAGTGAATACAAGAGACAGGTAAGCAATGCATCTGGGTAATTCACCGCAAGGAGTTTCTATTCACTCATCTGCCTGATGAATTAACACACTTCTTCATAAAATTGCCCAGCAGAGTAGGTTTCAGACAAAATGTTTATTGGTCCCATGTCATGATTTGTCCCTTCAGCCACTTTGACATTTTAGTCACCCAGCCAATGTATCTTGAGAATGGTACTCTTTGTAAATACATAAAGCAGTGTTTTAAGTTGGCAAGGTTCTAAATCTACTAGGCCTCTTTTCTGTCTTTGACAGTGTTGTATCAGGAATAGCAATCTGAAATTCAAACAGAATCCTGACATTTGAGAGACAGGCATGGAGGCTGTACTTGACTAAAGTTATTGTACAAGGGACCTGGTTAAGTAGTTGAAACAGTAGGAAGAGAATGATGACGAGTAGGAAGATAAGGTCCATAAGGTAGGCCACTGGGGGGAGGGGGGGGGGGATTTGGCAAGGACGGCCAGAGCCAAAAGGGTCAGGACAAGAGACCAGGATCAGGGAGACCTAATCGATGAAGGCCATCGTTACCAAGGCCAGATGGAACTAGGACCTAACAGAGGAGGAGGAAAAGGAAAGAAAAAACAGGACTAGAGGTACCACGACCAGAGTGAGAGTAATCAGGAGGGCCAGGTAGAATGTGGAAAATGGAGATCAGGAGCCAGTGCATTAGAGCTGGAAGGAACAAAAGGGCCAGAGATAGAAGGAACAAAGGCCACAAACCAACCAGCACAATGAGGAGGACTTGGTTAGCTGTATCAGTATTTTTATCTACTCTCCCTGATGATCTGTTGGCGCAAGGTGTCAAGTGGGATGGTAAGCTTGGAAGGACAGGCACTGATTTAACACCAGTTTTAGAGCTTGCCAGTGAGGTTTTGGCTTCTGGGACTCTTAGAACTCAAGCTATATGGCAATGTTAGATCTATATTATATGCCTGCCAAGATCTCAACATGGGGTAGTAGAAAGTGAGATTCGTGTGCAAGGTGTGGTTTATATGCTGCTGACTCCATTCATATGTTTTATACTTGCCAATCCCTTTCTGGCTTTCTGGCAGACGTTGAGCGCTTTATTAACTCCACGCTTAAGATTAATTGTAGTCTGTCTCAGAGCTGGTGTTATTCGGAGTGGATGCTGGGATTAATGAAGAAAGGAATTCACGACATATATTAGCTTTTTTGTTTATAGCCATGTCCCAGATCCGGCTTTGCATAACTTCTCAATGGCTGCCCCCTGAAGCTCCCACCTTCATGAATTGGCGAGCTAGATTGCTAGCTATCCATAGGCTCAAAATGTCAGTTTTCTCTTTAAAGGGTAGAAGGAGGAGGGAGACAGCATCTAGGATTTGGGCACCGGTTGAAGATTGGATTAACTGATTGAGAAATTGTAAATATAGGATTAGCTTAGTTATTCCACTCATGTTTATGGGTAATTTGCCTGTGCTAAGACTAGCATCTCAGTGTTTCTCTCTTTGCCCACTCCTTCCTTTTTTTTCTCTCTCTGTATTTGTTTTTTTTCTTCTCCCATTGCTTGTTTTATTTTAAGATATTGGTTTTTTTAAGATCGATGGATGTAATGAATTTAAATTTGTTTTTTATTTTTCTCCTTCTTGTTTGATGTATTATTGACATGTATGCACTGTTTTGGTTGTCAACTCCTGCCAATAAAATGTATATAAAAAAAAGGAAATAAGGACCAAGGCCACTGAAACCAGATCAAGAAGTTCCAAGTGGACAGAAGAAAATGGATCAGGATTGGAAAATCATGATTGAAAAGGACCAGAGTTAGCAGTAACAGGAGACTTTAGATAGGAAGAACCAAGAGGAATATAATGGACCCGGAAGCCCAGGACCATACCGGAGTGGACCAGGGTGAGATGGACAAGAACAAAGTGGAACAGGTAAAAGGGAGACCAGGAGTTCCAGTAGGACTAGGAAAGGCAAGAGCGTGAGGGAACAAGAAGGGCAAGGGAAACCATGGAGAATGGAACTAAAACCAGAAGACCCAGACAGACCTATCAGACAGATGAGTACCAGAACTAACACCAGAAATACATGGAACAGGGTGACCAGGAGCAGAAGGATAAGGAACATGGCAAACCAGAGGGACTAGAAAAACAAGGGGTGTCAGGCCCAGGAGGACCGATTGACCAGCATTATGATGAGGAGGACTACAAGATCCAGGGTCATGTGAATCAGGAGATTCAGGATCGTGAGGTTATGGGGCAGGAGTATAAGGGAATGATGAACAGCTGGACCAGGAAGTAATGGGCCAGGTAATTCTAAGGTTAGCCTGAACCAGAGGTCAAGAGGATAAGGAAAGGCTAGGATGATCGGTGGTGGGCCAGGACAAATTGTTTCAACAAGGAGCAGGCGGACTAGAACCAGGACCAGATTGAAGAGGGCTATGAAGTTCAGTATAGGGAAAGCAATATCCAGTAGAAAAAGGATACGTAGAACAGGGTATATGAAGAATAAGGGGACCAGAACCAATGACACTCAGAGGACCAGTACATGGAGGACTGGGTGGATACAAAGAATCATGAGTAGGACCTGAAACAGGGCTTTGAATGCAATGAAGATCAGGACCTAGAGGGACCGAGAGCAAGAGGATCAGGGCAATTATATCTGGTAGCAGGACCAGGGTGAGGAAGTGTGTGGAAGACCAAGGGGACTAGACAGCCATGGCCAGGAGGACCAGGGACAAAACGAACAGGCCCAGGAGGACTCAAACAAGGAGAACCTGGATCAAGAGGGCCAGGACCAATAGTTGCAGTACCAATAGGATTAGGAACAGTCCAGGAGGATCAGGACCAAAGGCAACCAGAATAACAGAGCAAAGAGAACTCTGTTTAATAAAAGGCTCATGACCAGTAGGACTGGAAATAGGACTATGAGGGCCATGAAGACCAGGACCTCCGGAACCAAGTCTCTGATTACCAAGTGGGGCAGGGCAATCATTTTGGGTATCAGGACCAGAGTCAGGAAGATCTGATGCAACTAGTGTCTAGAAGGCCAAGGGAACTTGACAGTGGTGGACAGGAGGTCCAGGACCAAAATGACCAGGCTCAGGAAGACCTGAACAAGGGGAACCTGGATCAAGAGGGCCACGACCAGTGGCTGCCATCGCAATAAGACCAAGAGGACCAGAAACAGATCCAGGAGGACCAGGACAACCCCAACTAGGAGGAAAAAGACTAATACCACTAAGACATGAAGTGGCAGATGGACCAACAGGGCCAGGAGGACCTGTGGTACCAGGGTTAGGAGAAACAGGACAATGTAACCATGGTTAAGAGGGATCACTGACATTATATCGACCACAAAAATATCGAGATACAAAAATATCGAGGAGAAAATATCGAGGGACAAAATATCGACTGCCTATCTTCAAACAGGTAAGTACTAAAATATCGACTCCAAAATATCGAGTTACGAAAATATAGACTGTCAAAATATCGATTTTTTTAAATGTCTTTAAATTAAGTTAAAACTAATATAATAATAAATATATTTAATATAAACGTAGTAAAAATTATTAAATAAATGTAATATTAATAAATAATTAATATAAATTAAAAAAATTATATCACAAAAATAATACATATATATATATATAAAAACATATTATTAAATAAACATATATAATATTTCTACCGTAGCATAGCAAAATGGTTAAAATGTATTGTTACAACTCTAGTGAGTTCAACTGTAGCAAAAGCGTTGGATAGTGTAGGGGTAAAATATACTATTCCCAATCCAGTGGGTGCAACAGTAGGGAAAGCGCTGGATAGCGTAGGGGTTAAAATTACTATTCCCACTCCAGTGGGTGCAACAGTAGGGAAAGCGTTGGATAGCGTAGGGATAAAAATTACTATTCCAACTCCAATGAGTGCAACAGTAGGGAAAGCGTTGGATAGCGTAGGGGTAAGAATTACTTTTCCCACTCCAGTGTGAGCAACAGTAGGGAAAGCGCTGGATAGCGTAGGGGTACAAATTACTATTCCCACTCCAGTGGGTGCAACAGTAGGGAAAGCGTTGGATAGCGTAGGGGTTAAACTTACTATTCCCACTCCAGTGGGTGCAACAGTAGGGAAAGCGCTGGATAGCATAGGGGTTAAAATTACTATTCCCACTCCAGTGGGTGCAACAGTAGGGAAAGCGCTGGATAGCGTAGGGGTTTTTAGGACTATTCCCACTCCAGTGGTGCAACAGTAGGGAAAGCGTTGGATAGCATAGGGGTTAAAATTACTATTCCCACTCCAGTGGGTGCAACAGTAGGGAAAGCGCTGGATAGCGTAGGGGTTAAAATTACTATTCCCTCTCCAGTGGGTGCAACAGTAGGGAAAGCGCTGAATAGCGTAGGGGTAAAGATTACTATTCCCACTCCAGTGGGTGCAACAGTAGGGAAAGCGCTGGATAGCGTAGGGGTTAAAATTACTATTCCCACTCCAGTGGGTGCAACAGTAGGGAAAGTGCTGGATAGCGTAGGGGTAAAGATTACTATTCCCACTGCACTGGGTGCAACAGTAGGGAAAACGCTGGATAGTGTACGGTTTAAAATTACTATCCCCACTCCAGTGGGTGCAACAGTAGAGAAAGTGCTGGATAGCGTAGGGGTAAAAATGACCATTCCCACTCCAGTGGGTGTAACGGTAGGGAAAACGCTGGATAGCGTAGGGGTAAAGATTACTATTCCCACTCCAGTGGGTGCAACAGTAGGGAAAGTGCTGGATAGAGTAGGGGTTAAAATTACAAATCCCACTCCAGTGGGTGCAACAGTAGGGAAAGCGCTGTATAGCGTAGGGGTTAAAATTACGATTCCACTCCAGTGGGTGCAACAGTAGGGAAAGCGTTGGATAGCGTAGGGGTTAAAATTACTATTCCCACTCCAGTGGGTGCAACAGTAGGGAAAGCGCTGGATAGCGTAGGGGTTAAAATTACTATTCCCACTCCAGTGGGTGCAACAGTAGGGAAAGCGCTGGATAGCGTAGGGGTTAAAATTACTATTCCCACTCCAGTGGGAGCAACAGTAGGGAAAGCGCTGGATAGCGTAGGGGTAAAGATTACTATTCCCACTCCAGTGGGTGCAACAGTAGGGAAAACGCTGGATAGTGTATGGTTTAAAATTACTATCCCCACTCCAGTGGTTGCAACAGGAGAGAAAGCGCTGGATAGCGTAGGGGTAAAAATTACTCTTCCTACTCCAGTGGGTGCAACAGTAGGGAAAACGCTGGATAGCGTAGGGGTAAAGATTACTATTCCCACTCCAGTGGGTGCAACAGTAGGGAAAGTGCTGGATAGCGTAGGGGTTAAAATTACTAATCCCACTCCAGTGGGTGCAACAGTAGGGACAGCGCTGGATAGCGTAGGGGTTAAAATTACTATTCCCACTCCAGTGGGTGCAACAGTAGGGAAAGCGTTGGATAGCGTAGGGGTTAAAATTACTATTCCCGCTCCAGTGGGTGCAACAGTAGGGAAAGCGCTCGATAGCGTAGGGGTTAAAATTACTATCCCCACTCCAATGGGTGCAACAGTAGGGAAAGCGCTGGATAGCGTAGGGGTTAAAATTACTATTCCCACTCCAGTGGGTGCAACAGTAGGGAAAGCGCTGGCTAGTGTAGGGGTTAAAATTACTATTCCCACTCCAGTAAGTGCAACAGTAGCAAAAGGAAATAAATCATAAAAAAATATAATTAATAGAAATATTATTACCAATTACATTTAATTTCCAATACCAATTACTTTTATTTACCAATTAAATTTTATATAATGGACAATTATTATTTAATTAACAATTTTAATTAATTAACATAATTATTTAATTATTATTAAATTACTTACCACCCTATCCCCCTATAAACTCACAACCCACTACAGAAATTAATTTACTAAATATTAATTATTAATTAATAAAATATTTATAATTAATTACCAATTATATTTTAATTAATTACCAATTAATAATTAATTAACAATTATTATTAATTTACATAATTAATTAAAATTAAATTACTTCCCACCCTATTCCCCTATAAACCCACAACCCGCTACAGAAAATATTCTATGAATAATTATTTATTTATTTATCAATTAATCAATTATTATTAATTACCAATTATATTTTAATTAATTAACAATTAATAATTAATTAACAATTACTATTATATTACAGATTTAATTAATTATATTTAAATTACTTCCCACCCTATTCCCCTATAAACCCACAACCCGCTACAGATTTATATTACACAATTATTACAAATTATTAAAAACGTACCTTATTTTTGATATTTTTGTTGTCTATATTCTATCTAGTCGATATTATGTCTAGTCTTGGCTAATAATATCGATAGTGATCGATATTTTTGTAGTCTATATTATGTCTGGTCGATATTTTGTCTAGTCTATATTTTTGCCTCGATATTATGTCTAGTTGATATTTTTGCATCGATAGGAGAACCAGTAAGGAGCAGGGTCATTATGGGCAGGGACTGCGGGAATCAGGAAGGGCCAGGATGGCCAAAAAATAAGGTTTATGATGACCAGCTCAATAGGAAAAGAAGTTCCAAGTTAACCAGGACCAAGGAGACCAAGACTCGAATGGCTGGTGGAAGAGGCCCAGGATACATAGGCTCAGGAAAACCCAAACCACAAGGATAGGGAGCAAGAGGATAAGGGCCAATGAACACAGAATCAAGAGAAAAAGAAGGACTATGAAAAACAAGAATAGAACCGCCATGACCTGGAGGACAAGGGAGGCGATACCAGGGACCCAGGCAACCAGAACCAGAAGGACAAGCTCTAAGAGTACCAGGAAATGAAGCTCCAGGGTGACAGGACATCATGACAAAGAGGATTAGGACCATTGCCTTATAGTTCCCCACTTCCCAATGGGAAATGCACATTTGATGGGCAACATAAATGTAGGGATCATGCCAGACTGATTTCATGCAAACCCACAAGATATGTCGTCCTAGAGCCCAGCTAGTTCACATAGCCACCTCATGCACCCCTTAACCATTATAGGTAGCAAATGGTTTTGGCAACCACAGACTATATATATATATATATATATATATATATATACATATATATATAAAACGGTAATTGTTATAGCAGGATAAGTATGAGAGAATATGAAAAAGTAAAGGAACTATTTTTTATAAGACTGGATGCACGGAAGGAGGAAGGACTATTAAACTGGGATGAATTTAAATTTTTCAAAAAGGAAAAACCAATAATCCCAGTCTTCTGCATGCTCCCAAAAGTGCACAAAAGCCTTACTAGTCCACCAGGGAGACCTATTATCTCGTCCTGTGACAGCCTTTTTGAAAATGCATCAAGATATATTGATTATTTCATAACCCAATCGTAAGAACACTTCCTTCGTACATCAAGAACTCTACTGACTTTTTAAAATGTATTTTTGACATTTGCTGGCATGAAGAGAGTATGATAATGTTGACACTCGATATATCAACACTTTATACTAGCATAAGACATGTAGACAGTCTAAGAGCATCTGAATATTTTTTAATTAGGCGACCGGTACGATTTGTGAATCAGAACAAAATGATTTTAGAACTAATGGAATGGAGCCTAACTAAGAATATTTTTCTCTTTGGTGATGACTACTATTTACAGGAACACGGGACTGCGATGCGCACCTGTTTTGCCAGAAAGTTTGTCAATTTACATCTCGGCAGATGGGAGGAACAGGTACTCGGGGGCAGTCCCTTGGAACAATGGGCTGGACATGTTCTGCTATGGGTCCGATTTATTGATGACGTCTTCGTGTTGTGCAGGGCATGGAGACGGAAATTGAGCTGTTCATCAAAGATCTAAATAACAATTCCCTAAACTTAGAATTTGTGTTGCACCATAGCAGAACATCCATAGATTTCCTTGATATCCGGATCAAACCTTGCAATGGTAAATTGGAAACATCCGTATTCCGTAAAGCCACCGCTGGAAACTCAGTTCTACATGCGGAAATTGCTCATCCTGCTGCGCTAATTAGGAGTATACCATTTGAGGAGTACTATAGAGCTAAGAGAGCATGCAGTGAACAGGGGGAGTACGAGAAAATTTGAAAAGGAAATGACACAGAGATTCATCCAGAGAGGTTATTCACCTGAGGTTTTAAAAGGTGCATCAACCAAGGCTAGAAATCTAGAAAAAGACAAAATATTGTTCGAACCATCTAGAACAAAGCAACGACAACAACAGAGAAATGATCTGAATGATCAGTATTCTTCTAGATTTATAACCACTTTTAATATGAAACACAAAGAGATAAGGTCAATTTTGAATCGACACTGGCACTTGATAAAAAGTGATCCGGTGTTAGGCTCTAAGGTCAAGAAAAATCCTGAGATCACCTACAAGAGATCTAAATCCTTGAAGGATTTAATTGTCAAAAGTGAATTCCAGGAAAGGAAGGGAGGTCCCCCTACATGGTTACAGCAGAAACCTGGTTTTAAAAAGTGCTCTAAATGCAAAGCGTGCCAGCATGGTATGAATCACACTGATTTTAAAAACTTTCTTTAATAAAACTGTGACCATTAGAAGTTTCCTAACCTGTAGATCCAGTTTTGTTGTTTATTTATTACAATGCTCCTGTCCCAAGATTTATATTGGGAGTACAACTCTCCCTGTATTTAAAAGAATCCTCCAACACAGGCGAGCGATTGTAAATCAAGACAGGACTTATCCTATTGCAAGGCATTTTGAGACCCACCATCAGAGTAACCCTGTGAGCCTGCAGTACACCTGTATAGCAGAGGTCCCGAGAAAAAAGAGAGGAGGAGACAGGGAGAGGGAACTCTGAAAGTTAGAGACATATTTTATTTTGGAGTTCAACTGTAAAGAACCATAAGGGCTCAATGTGGATGAGGACTTATACACATGCCTTTCTTGAATAATGAAATGAAGAGTAATAATGTAAAAACCTGCATGAGTATAAAACCATAAAATGTATGTGTTTAATTTGAAAATTTGAGACAGTAGTGAGTAGTGGGGCAC
Organism: Lissotriton helveticus; assembly: GCF_964261635.1. Classification (NCBI taxonomy): domain Eukaryota; kingdom Metazoa; phylum Chordata; class Amphibia; order Caudata; family Salamandridae; genus Lissotriton; species Lissotriton helveticus. Next base: position 1,089,151,676 of record NC_136059.1, on the reverse strand, counting down.
ATAAATTGCTATGGTTGGTTTTAATCAGTTGTTTTGGGTAAGAATTTCTTTCGGTATGCATTTGCACTTTAGAATGTACCGTAGTGTAGTATGTATATACTGAAGGTAGTGATATGCTCATAGGGAAAGAAAATGTTTTTTTCCTCTATAGAAAAAACATCACTTTTCTAGTTTACATAAGCTCTAGCATGCAACTTGCAATAAATACAAGAAATGGTGTGCCTTTTTGTATACAAAAAATATATGATTTCTCCCCTTTGTGTAAACCATGATATGTTGTAATTATTTAGCACTGGCACTTTATAGTGAAGTAACTATAAGTTTGAATGATTATGATTGTAGAAAGAGGAAAAGAGATGCATATTTTGCACAAATGCACTTGCACTTTACTTCGCTAGAATTTGCACCCAACTCAAAAAGGCACTAGCCAGAATAACATGTTTTTGCCAAATTTTTACCATTGTCATGCATTTGCACTTTACATTTCTGACAAGCACTGATTGAAATTGAATTTTGGTGTATTTTAGATGAGATGTAGTGTTTTAAATTGCTAGGAATAAATATTCCCGCTACGTATTTGCACTTTACTCTTTATGAAATCTCCTTGAATTCAAATTAAACTTGCTGCTATGTATTGAAATAATGAAACCTTTAAGTAATAAGGTTAATTGGGATGGATAGTGAGGAGAAAAATGCCCACTTTAAAGAAATTGCCCCTATATGAAAAAGAATGTAAATGTGGAAAAGAGAACATGTTTAAATATGGCTGCCATCGGATCGAAGACTTAGACCTGGTTTACAGCATGTGGTGTCCTTTCTCAATGTCACTAAATGAGAATTTTAATGTGGAAAAATGGTGCTTTAAACATCGTGAACAAGGCAGCATGTGTCTGCTGAAACGCGTAGATGTTATCTCGTTGTAAATAAAGCCCGAGTGTGTCTGTAATTCCACCTGGAGTGCCGGATGGTTATTTTTTCAAGCTGTGGATTATCCTATATTCGATATATATATATATATATATACATTCACTGAAAAAACCATAGGTTTCACCCATGTTATAGTTAGCTGGACATTCCACTCATACAAAACCTTTGAAATTCCCCCGTTATAGTTAGTTCAGCTAACTATAACTCGCACACCCGCAATGCACTGCTGATGACATCACATATTATATCACTCATGACATGGTCAGTGACATCACACATGAGATCACTGATGGCATCATCCAGTGAATGTGTGTCTTTCTGAAAAATAAATATGTTTTATATATGTATATCTAAAGGTCGATTGAAGAATAAATGGGTAAATAAGTGTCTGAATGGATGTTTTTTGTAAAAATTATTGCATAACTGACTTATTAAGTGTATCTTAGTGAATACATGTATTAGCAAGTAATGTTTAAATATGTAAATATCTGTATCAGTGTCTCACTTTGTCTATAAGTGGATGCATGGGTTGGTGAGTAGCTACATGAGTGTGTATATGGGTTATTAGTTTGTTTTTTGAGTATCAGTATGAGTGTCTGTATGGTTCAGTGAGGGATATTACTTAGCGTATAGATGCATTTATGAGTGACTCACTATTTGTATGTGTTATCAAGACAGCATGTGTGCAGCACTGTATGGGTGGATGAGTGTGTATATGGGTGTGTTAGTGAGTGAATGACTATCTCAATAGTATCTTAATGAGTAACTACATATGTTTTAATCTAGTATATGTGAGTATTGATGTCTATAAGTGATTATATATGACAGTGACAGATTGGAAAAGTTTCTGTATAAATAAGTATGTGTTTCTATAACTGATTGTTTAAGAGAGTAAGTATGTGTACGTTTGTGTGGAAATAAGTGTAGTGGTGTGTGTAGACCTGTATATGCAAGTAAATGGATGTTTCATAGTTTATTTCCATGTGTGAGTATGTGTGTAAATAACTCTATGTATAAGTGTAGGGGTGTAACAGGGTGTATACGTGTATGAGTAGACATGATGAGTGAGTACATGTATGAGTGACTATATAGAACTACTGGTGAATGAGTGAATGTCTATGTAGATGTTGGAATTACTAAATAAGTTGTTGTAACTGATATTGGTATCTCCATTTTTTTGAAAATGTTAGTTCCTATTTTTGAATGTGTGTATCAAAGGTGATATTAGGGTGAGAGGAGGTCTGCCACTCTTTCAAAAGGATGATGTCATCAGTGATGTCATTTGAGATGTCATCAGTGATCTCATGAGTGATGTCACTGACCATGTCATGAGTGATGTAATATGTGATGTCATCAGCAGTGCATTGCGGGTGCGCGAGTTATAGTTAGCTGAACTAACTATAACGGGGTAATTTCAAAGGTTTTGTATGAGTGGAATGTCCAGCTAACTATAACATGGGTGAAACCTATGGTTTTTTCAGTGAATTTCTAAGGTTTTTCAAATGCTAATTCCTAAATATAACGTGCCTGAAACCTATGGTTTTTTCAGTGTATTTCAAAGGTTTTGAAAATGATAATTTTAAAATATATTAATTATTATATACTGTTTATAGTAATTTCCTAATTTTTTGTTACAAATACTTATATTTATATTATTTTAAAGTTACATTTCATATTTTTAATGTAAAATGATAACAAAAGTAAATTAAAAAAGAATGCACTGCTAGTGAAACTGCCTGGGTGAATTTGTAAGTGTTTGTTAGGGGCAGATTTACAACACCCTAGTGCCTCTTTTACACCACCGTTGCATCACTTTTCTGATGAAGCGGTGGTGCAAAAGATGCACCATGGTATGTGGTATTTAGAATGTGATGTATCTGGGAGGTGAATCGCATTGTAAATCCCTGTACCAGAAGGAGACATTCCTACATGGGAGGGGGGGGCGTACCGGCGCAAGAACACCTCCTAAAAGTTGCTGAGTAAAATCTACGAGATTTCACTTTGTCACTTTTCGGCTCATGCTGTGTCAAAACCCTGCACTCACTTGAAGCAGGTGTAAGGATTGGCACAGCATTCTCAGCATAGGATCCCAGAGCATTGCTGGAGGTGCGTTGCACTTGCAACATAACTCAAACAATGCACCACCTTTACAGCACAGATACATCACATATATGTGCCATTTTTGTCCCATGGTAAACCGCATTTGCAAATACGGCGCATCCATGGTGGTGGTGTCACGGAGCACAATAACTAACATATTCCTGGGGATATGCCAGTTATTGTATATGTGCCCATTAGTGTTTTATTGTAGTCAATGGATTACTACATACCGATAAATGAGTCACTACAAAACCAAAACAACAGTGACAGAGGGTTTGGAGGAAGTCTAAGGATACAGACTAGGGAATTGAAGGCATAAAACGCAAGTTTACAGGTGCATACAAGACTGCATGTATACTCCATATGGATTTTAAGCAATCCATACCCTCAGACCCACTTTGCATATTTTAAACCAATACAAACATTTAAAGAATATATAATTGAATCTCTAAGTGCTTCACTTTTAGTACAATAAATACATTAGTAGATAGTGCTCAAACCTTTATTATTTTTAAACAATAAATTTATTCTTGTAACATCTCCTAATTTAACAGACATTCCAACACAAGTTCATCAGATATGTCATTCAGTTCAATTCCCTCGTTAGCAGTTTCTGAATTATTTTGTTCTAAAATTTTAACATAATTTAATACTTCCAGAAAATCTCCATCAAAGCTTTCGTCTTCGAAATCACACCTCATGTCTGTGGCACTCATTTCCCCTTCTTTACTCTCATTGCCTGTGACAGATACAATTAGTTCTTCAATTATACTCAAGGTAATATCCAAAATCTCCTCAGTATGAGGCTGTTCTCTTTCCATAATTTTTCCTTTATGTTCTTGCTCCTTCTATAAAAGTATAAACAGTTAATTGTATCACTTTTCGTAATATATAATACAAAGCTACCGTTTTCACCTATTTTAGCCTACAAAAAATACTATATAAATACTATTATTTAATAACATTCCATTAGTAGAGTTTTAGTCCTTTGCAAAGTTATATAAATATAATTACTTATAAGGATATCCTGTTCTTACCTTTTCTTAAATTTTGAAACCAGTCACTCCTTATAACTATAGGAAAAGACTCAGGCTATTATAGTGAAATACACTACTAAAAAATTTAGAATATGTCTATTCACCTTACCCATTCCAAAATAATAAACGTGTTTTAGTAAAATGCAAAAGATACTATTCAATGTCGAGAATGACACTGTGTATCTGTCTATATTTAGACATCATTATCACACTACTTTTTGAATACTTCATGTCTTTACTCTATCTCTATTCCTCATCTATAACTTAGTCTAACCCTACTAATTACCTACCCCTTCGACTTTCGAACTAGCCTCTCCTCTAGTATTTATCTGCAACCTTGTAGCTTGCAGTTCTTTATTTTCTCACTGCTTATAACCTATAATTACGTAGCATTCATTAACCTAGGCCTCTCAGCTTATTGTCTAATTTGTATATTATTAATTTCCTTGTGTTCTTCTACTAACCTTTCTTTATGCACTTGCTTGTTATCTATTCTTGAATATCTTGTGTTTTTCACTAATGTTCCTTCTTAATTCAACAGTGTTTCTGGTATTCCTTGCTCAATGTGTTCTTTTCCCTTAAGACCTTGCTTATCACAAATTTTATCATTTCTCGTTTTAGGTTACAGAAAATACATTGAGTGAATATATTCAATATTCTCTATAATGTCAGGTAAGTTTAGTCACTCAGTAACTTGTCAATCGATTATTTTCCAAGAATATACCTTTGTTAACTATAAGGTATCACTTAGGTTTCTTGAATGGTTTCTTGTTCTCTCTGCTTTTCAGGTGCTGCACACCACTGAGTCCGTCTGCCCTGAAGGAGCCGCGATGGAAAAATCAACCGCTGTGCAATGTGCGGGCTTCTTCCAACTCGGAAGCTGAATTCTAGTTGCGGGCTCGATAACTAAGGTAAGTTTAATCGGGAACCTTCTTTAATTCTCCCACAAATATTTGTGCTCTCTCTTCAGGAATATCAATGGAGCAATTGAAAACGGGTCTGAACTCAGGAACGTCATAGGTGAAGTGCGCCCTCGTTAGGTAGCGCGCGCCTCACAAAGGATTCCCCATAGGTGTGTGGTAAATGACTAGACCACCACCGTGTCTTTCCACAAGGCGCCCATCTTACAATTACTCTGTTGCACTAAAGCACCCCAAGTATGTTTCCTTGCGGATTCTTCATCTCTCCTGCAGCAGCTAGGGTTTAGATAAGTCATTATCACATCCACTGATTGATGAGGTGTTCTGACAGGTACACCCCGTATATAATGTTTTGAAATATCCTTAAAAGATACAAACCATCTTTACAAATACCTTCTGGTCCATGTTTTGTTACTTCAGCTTGGTTGAAGCACATTCCATTGACTTTTACTTACTTTAAGCATATTAAATAATAAAAAATGATATATGATAAAATTACCATCTGTGGAAGACACAAAAAAATACAGTTACAATATATCTTTTACAACACAAAATCATTTGTAAACTATTACATTTGCCTTGTTTGCTGTTCTCAGAAAATATTGAATTTCACTAGAAACAGTGAGTTTAATAGTACTCATCACATAATGAGGGGCAAAAAAAAAGACAATCAATAAGATTATCTTAAAAAAAACATTCAACATTCTCAATAACTATTTAAACAATAGAAATAAAACATATCTTAAATGTTTTTTTTCTAAGAGCAATTTCTTACGTAAATATGACACATCTCAAACAATCATACCATAACAAAACATTATGATTAATTTTCATACACTGTAAATAATATTACTTACAAATATATGCTGACAAAATATATAACAACAAGTCCTTTATGGTTTCACGTACTATTCCACACGGCCAAATAGTATGCGTCAAATTCTTAGTTTGGTAATTGTTCAATAGTAATCCTGAGCGTCTGCCTTCCAGCCTTCTGATCCAAAACCACCGACACCATTTGCTCTGTCTCCCAGTGCTCATCCCTCAGCCCGACGCTATTCAACATCTACATAGCCACCCTCACACAAGTAGCCCACCATCACAACCTCAACATCATCTCCTACACCAACGACACCAAGCTCATCCTCTTCCTCACCAAGAATCCACATATCACCAAAAGCAATCTCCACAACACAATGAAGGACATCACCAACTACATAAAGAGCAGCCCTCTAAACATGAAATCGCACAAAATAAAAGAACTCATCCTCAGACCCACCCCCTCAGCCTCAGATGACTCCTGCTAGCTCAATACACTGTGGACAGTACCAACACCTACCAACCATATCCACAACCTAGTATTCATCCTAAACTCCTCCCTCTCCATGTGTAAGCAAGTCTACACCGTCTCCTCGTAGTGCCATAACACCCTCCACATGCTCCACAACATTTACAAGTGGATCCTTACCAAAAGAAGAAGAACAGTGAAACAGTCCTTCGTCAGCCACAGACTGTATACTGTGGCAAAACACTCTACACATGAATTCCAGCCAAACACCTACAACAACTACAACAGATCCAAAAGACCACCACCTGACTGATTATGAATGTTCCCTGCTGTAGCCACATCACTCACCACCTAATACACCTACACTGCCTCAATATCAACAAGAGGGTCACCTTCAACCTCCTCATCCTCACTTACAAAATACTCTACAACACAACACTAATGTACCTTAACAGCAGTAATCCTAAAAGGCCACATTTTGAACTTAAAATGTTGGCTTTAAAAATATTAGGTAAGAATTTGGTAACTCTTTAGGCAAACATTGCTTAAACACTAATTGACTATCATTACAATGTATCCAACCTTTCACACATTTTAAGTAAACAGTGTAATGTCCAGATGTTGTAGAAGGTCCATCTTAAAAAATAATTGCAACAGCTACAAAAGTTCTTCCTGATATTGAAACTTGACCAGCTACAAAATGTTTAATTAAAGTTTCCAATTTTCTTCCATCAGCTCTACAACATTGCAGCATTAACATTACATACTGTCCATATCTTTGTATAAACAATGTTGATGACATTTCTGATTTAAATTGGCTACACTCCATGTTTTGACTTGCTCCTCTAATTAGATTGTTAAAAGACACTGATTCACAGTCAGGTAAAGTCAAATATATGAATCTTTCAGTGGCTATGTTAGTGCTACATGTAAACAAACAATCTTGACAGTCATGTTGCCATTTATAAGAAAGGCCAAAAAGGTTTTCAATATCTATACCTTCATCTTCCAGTACGCCAAGCATAAACATTAAAAATTCCTGACGATCTTGCTGAATATTCTGCGTAAATTGACTAGAACCAGAACAGATGTCCAAAACATTTCGAATATCAGAAACACTTTGTATTTCACTTTTATCACTACTACATTTCTCATAAACAGAATACAACAATGAACAGAATCTTTTGTCCCCATTTTCAACAATTTGCTGTTGCAAACTTTCAAGAACAAAAACAACATTAACAACTACATCAGCATAGCAGTTGACACCACAACTATTTTCAAACCGATAACCAACATTCTCTTCAACACTGCCCTTTTTTTTTGTGCTTGCAGGCGCAACTTCATTTTGTTGTTTTTTCTTTCTCTACAGTTTCACTACAGATATTCTCAAATCTTCTTTTTCTACCTACCACAAGCTTTTCAAATACTGGATATTGACCTAAATTGGGTGCATATTCTCTTCTTAACGTATTATACCCTTTCACACAATTTGCATCTGCACTAACCTTTGTCTCATCAAAATCAATCAAGTGCAATCCAGATAATGTTCTGACTCGGGACAAAGCAACATATGCCATACCCTCTTTAAACACGGTACTTCCAATATTGACTAAAGCACTATCTACACTTAAACCTTGAGATTTATGAATGGTCACCGCATATGCCAAAGAAACAGGAAACTGTTTTCTGAGTACATACAAATCTTTTACAAGCAAAAACCGAGATGAACAACGACTAAATTGTTGTACTTCAGCAATTTCATCAAATTTGATTTTCAAAAATTAAATCCCATCTCTATTTACATAATTAACAAAATCAACAATTTACCCTTTGCTCCATTTACTAAACCTATTTCCACATTCAAATAACGTCGTAAAATTACCCTACGGTTTACACATGCATACAAATTATTTTCTAAGCCAGCAGTTTTACTTATCGATTTCTCTAAAGAATTCAATTTCCTTTTCAACTTTTCAGTCAAAATAATAGTGATTCCTTCATGTTCTATTTTATCAATAGCTTCCAATTTTATAATTTCTTCATTTTCCAACTTTAACTTTCTTCATCGAATATAGAACATTCACGTAGTGTTGGCATTAAGCAGATTACCAATTGCTTTTCTGCAATTCTCATGTATATTTGATCTGGGACAATATTTTAATTTGGAAACAAATTCGAAAGTAATCGTCTCTGTATAGCTTGTTTGCCATGTTCAGTCATTTTTCCAATTCTTATATCTTGAAGAATAGTTCCATAATCAGCATCATTTGCCTGTCGCATATTTGTAATAAGTTCCTTATACTCAAAATATGACCAAATATTAACATTTCCAATGCTCCCCAAAGACTTTCTGGTATCTTCATGCGACAGTGTTTTAAACAATGGCTGTCCTTTTACGGGAGTTAGTTGTAGAAGATCTTCAAAAACTATGACGTGTTTTCCTCTGAATAATACGTCATACTCTGTTTTAAGAATTTGCTGCATTCTTAAATGCACAAAAGCAAGCATTAAGTTTGATACCATGCTTACCTCATCAATAATGAGAAGTTTCATTTTCCTCAAGACTCCTGAAACTTCGCAAGAAGCTTCTCCAGATAGCTTGTGGTATTCTAATGTATTTTCATGCTCTACTGGTAGCATTAGTAAACGATGTAAAGTAATTCCTTTAATATTGTGGGCTGCTAATCCAGTTGGAGCAGTGAAAGCACAAGACAAATGCGACTCAGTTGTTTTCTGTAGAAAAGTTGTGATTACTTTATGTAAAAAACTTTTGCCTGTTCCAGCTTGTCCACTCTTGTACATTCGGATAGGTTCAAATGATGAGCAAGAGCACTCTTTCTTCTTATGAAGTAATCCTTGGTAAAACTGTTCTCTAATTTGCTCATATATTTCTTTCTGCTCCCGATTTAGTTGTTCTTCCAAGTTTCCTAAGTTTGTTACATCTTCTTGACCTTGATACATTGCTGTTTCCACCCCTTCCATAGCAGTTGCTGCTTCATTTTGAACAATTGGTTCTCCTAGTGGGTCCTGACTCAATGGAGCAGAAGTTTGACTGTCTTGATAACTGTCTCTAGCAATCTCAGCTGCAATTCTAGCTTCTTGCTCAATTTCGTCATTCAACATTTTCACATAATTAGCAAAAACAGGACATTCTATAGTATCTTTAGTTGCTTTGAAGGAATTTTCATAGCTCTCGAAATCTCCAAGTAATTCCAATTCTGAACGCCATGGCTTGAAAAGTTGCAAGAGAGCTAAATAGTAAAATTCCCTTTTGTCAGGTGTTTTGCAACTCAGTTTACGGTGATTAATCAAATGTCCTTTTCTTTGTTTCACCAGACATCCTTCAGAACAAATAACGGCATATATACCATTATTAATGTTTACGGTAATATTCCGTTTAAAAATATAGTTTTGCAGCACTTCATAGAGGCAAAAGTTCTCAAGATGATGACTTCTATTTGGATAACATGTATCCAACATATTTGTTTTCACAATATCTGTACTTTCTGGCTCTTTGTCAGCTAAATATTCAATTTCTTGTACAGATTTAAGAACTCAGTTTCGTGTTGCAGCAAGACCTAGACTCACCCAAATGATTCTTCTAGATTTGGAATATAGGCTTGCAGATGATAACCGATCCGAGCATTCATACGCTCCAATTTTCTCGATGAGATAACATCTTCAAACTGTAAGTATATAACTTCTTACTTAGACTCTTCTCATGGGTTGTAGGTATTTTTTGGAGACTTTCTTGTGATAGTATGTCGCAAAGATGACATAAAACTGTTCCACCCCACCCCCAACAGATCATGCAAAAGTCACCTGTCAACAGAGGTCAAAAGTTCAGCACTGAATAAAACACTGCTCCTCAACAATTTCAGACTATGCATAATCACTTACTTATAAGTACTAAAAAAAAGAAAAGGTTTCATTACAAGCAACCAACATATAAACACATAAACTTGATACATATCTGTAAAATATATATTTTTTATTGATTTTTTCTTGCTTACGTGCGCCTATGAAACGACTTTCAGAATTCGCACTGTACGCGTACACTAAATATACCATAAAAAAAAAAAAATAGCATCTATCACACATTTTTTTAAATCCCTGGGGGCCCCATGCCTCGGGGCTCAAATATAACGTTCAGCACTGTGAGTGGAGCCCCAAAACCTCCACGGTCCCAGCCGGCTCCCTCCGTCCTTCGGGAGACGGCATTGCTTTTTGTCAGAGAGACCAGCTTACATGCTACTCTCTCAGACGAAAAGCAATCTGCTTTCCTACCTGAAAGACAAATCTCGCCCTACCACAGCAAACAGCAGTGTCCCAGGGATAGGAACCCCGTAACACTACAGAAGCCGGCCCTGGGAGGTGGTGGTCCCCAGGGCCATCAAAGACTCAACAAAGGCCATCAAACATTTTGACCTTCGGATCATTGTGAACCTCCCTAAGGGGGACAGGAAGTCCAATACCAAATAGCAAACTTTTCCTGTCAATCTACACACTCAATCTACACACATATACAAATAAATAAAAAATCACATTTATTCCCACGTTACATCAAAACGAAATACACTTTTATATTGCTTGAATTTTCGCACCCTTTTCAACTGACAAAACTTTCAACCCTTCCCCCATTCCACAATGTGCCAGTTACCATAGAAACACTTTACGGAACACCTAACTCAGCACACAGGTGAAAAGTTCATCATACATTGTTGCAAATTAAAACAGCAAGTGTGCTTGACTTGAGAATATACCAGCTTATCTTATGTAACGTTCTTTTCTATCACTTTTTCTTAACCAATAAAAATCAGCCTTTTAAAACACAGAAACATTCAAACTAGTTTAGTGTCGAATGTTCTCGAACAACTAATCAATCCTTTTCTTTTTTCAAAACTGCATGTTGTCCACCATTTTAGAAAAAATCTTACTTTTGAAACTGCCATTTCATTTACAGAGACCTTCAGAGTGTATTCAGACCTCTCTTCAAGATGCTTACAGTGTGGAATGTGGGACACAACTATATTTTCTGGAGTCAAAGGTACGCAGAACGGAAAGGAATTCACAAAGACCTATGTTTACCAAATGTAGACATTACATGGATTGATACCATTGGTGAAATCCTTTTTGCATCTCCAACAGCCTGACCTCATAATTGTGCACTGTGGTGGCAATGACCTAGGCACTTTGACAGCGGTAGGTCTGGAAATGCTTATGAAGGACACCTTTGCACAATTGATGACACTGTTCCCCAAAACTGCCTTTTTATATTCTAATATATGCCAAAGGCAGAAATGGAAGCGGTCCAACCACTATTGCCACAGATTGAAAAAGCTAGGAAAGATGTGAATAAATCTGTTTCTGCCTTTCTCCGAGACTATAGAATGGGGTCCATCTACCACAACAATCTACGTTTCAATATCCATGACATCTATAGGAGAGACGGTGTACATTTTACAGATGAGGGTAACAGAGTCTTCCTCTTGAACTTTAGACTCTGTATTGGTACTTACTTGTAGGTACTAAAATCTACCAATAAACACAACGGCTCTTTTTAGAGCCAACCGACATCTAAACACGTACACTTCATAAATATCTGAAAAATATTCTTCTTTTTCTTCCTTCAGTACGCACCGTACGTCGTCCATACGGGGCTCAAATCTAACGTTGCGGACCGTGGGAAGAGTCCCAAAGCCTCCACGGTCCAAGCCGGCTCCCCACTTCCTGCGGGAGCCGGCATTGCTTTTCGTCACAGAGAGCAGCTTACATGCTTCCATTCTACTTTCAAAGATGATTTCAACAGTTATACATTTTATAAAATAATATAGTACTGCACGCTAAAGGAGAAAAGTCAGCACAATTATAATAGAATAGAAAATAGAAAAAAAATACTTCTACACTCAACAAACTCGTGAGCACACTTTGCAGTTTAATTTAAAAGCACCCTACCACAACTAGTTTTTGAAAACGCATTACAAAATAAAATGCGTCACAAAATAGGCTACATACATAGTGACTGTATCGTAACGTCACATAGAAAAAAAGAAAGCCATTCTCACACTACCAGGAAAACACAACAACACTATGAGGCCCAAATTTCCATTGTAGTGATTTCTTAGTTACAAGTCTAGTTGTCAGATCGACACACACACTCCTTCATGGCTGGTATACACCCACACCACACAAATTCAGCGTATTCGTCACTACACACGCGACCCTATGTATAAAAAAGACGGAGCGCACGTGTTGTACGCCATTTTAGAATTGTTCCCAAACCACCGAACAAGGGACCCACTACCACATGCGTGGCCTCTTTGGTCACTGAGTTAGTGGTGCCCGAAGCACTGAGCGGGTGAAGAACCTGCGATGATGATGATGACAGCACAAGTATGTCGTTACCCATACAAATATCAAGACTCTGCACCATATATGAGACTTCTTTGTTGGAGATCGGGACTACATCATGAAGAAGGTCTTTTTTCCACGAAAAGGTGAGCAGTGAGGCTTGAGTACGCATCGGAAGGAGGCAAAGGGTTGTAGCTGACTACATACAAAAATGCAACTTAGCATTTTAGACGAACGTACTCCTACATAATCTATTAATTTACATTTTTTTTCCCAATAGCAGTAATGCTTTTATAATCACTGAAATGTCCGGAATATATTCACAATACAAACAGTTCATAGAAATGTGACAATCAACGTCTCAGAGCCGGACTGGCTACAGGGCATTTTGACATTCTGCAGAGCTGGGGGCTGATGTCACTGCGGTGGGGGATAATTTCGTAGATGGAGACCTGCGTGTGCTTCGAAATCAACAATGTTTTGCACACGCTGGTCCCCATCAACGAAATCAGCCTTCAACTCTACGGAATGTCAAAATGCCCGGTAACCAGTCCGGTGTTCTAACTAAATGCTCACCCCGTCGTTTTGTACATCCCCTACGTCAGAGTCGTACCGATACATGCAGGTTCTGTCTGTCTATTCGTGCTCCCCCGTCTGGCTGTGCACACCCTACACGTAGAGAATCCAAAATGCGGTCCCTCGACAATCAAAATATCCTTAATAATGATGGAATATTCAGCCTTAAGTCCGTGCCCTAGAGAGACCCGCTTAAAATATAGAAGGAAAAGGTCTTTTCAATTCAGTTTTAATCTACGCGGGGCCACCATTTTGAGCTGTAGCTTGGATGGTGCCATGGCTTACCCTCGGAACCTACAAAAAAATATTGTATAATTGTATCCAACATAAAAAGGTTCCAGGGCAAAACAATTTATAATCTGTGTTGCGAATTAGCTTTCGGTCCCTTCTCCGGCTCTTTGTTAATTTAACGTATTTGAACTTAAATCACAACCGACCACAGTCTTAATGAACTCCAGTTGTATACTTTAACTCTGAGTGGGCAGCTTAAAAATGAATGCATCTAAGACATGGACCATAGTGGAAAAGCGGGGATTGTACAGACAGATGGGGTGAGGCTATCGATAGAACGGATGTATGACACTACAACGCATGCTTTTACAACGCATGCTGTTACAACGCAGGTTTTACATCGCATGCCATTACAACGCATAATGCTTTTGGGTGCTGGATAGTGAATAGTTTAATTTACTATTCCAACTCCAGTCCCCGTGGACACTAGGGAAGGTTATTGGATAGTAAATTAACCTATTCCCTATCCTAGAGCGCCCCCTACAGCAATGCGTTGTAATAGTTTGCGTTGTAAAAGTTGCGTTGTAATAGCACTTCGTTGTAAAAGTTTCGTTGTAATGGCTGTTTCCCGATAGAACACCGGCCCTGCAACGTCTATAAAAGCGCAATATTATCTAACTCTAAATTAATATTGTAATAATTACCAATCATAACATCTTTCTTTTAATATCCTTTAGATGTCCAGCTTCACGATGGATTATGTAACACGGACGACGGCAATAGCACAAGGTGAGCAAAGAAGCTTGTTTCTGAAACAACAACAACTTATGTGTCAAAGGAGAGAATCTGTAGTATGCAGCAAGCACAAAAAAACATTGGGCTAATGGGGCTTCAGCTAGGATGACATAGCTTCCTGGGCCCAAACACAGTCGCCCCAGAGTACGTCACAAATCTTTCAAACACATTTTCCTTGTTAATGAGGCTTTGATATCCCCCCCCGCTTACAGCCCCTGCAACTCCACTCTTGCTTGAACTTAAATCCCCACCCCAATTTTTTTCTAGCCCCCCCGACCCCTGATATTTTTGACTGTGGTTGCGCCTCTGGCTTTACGTACCCCTCCCCTGCGGTGTGTGTCTCTCCCACGTTTTAATGTCCTTTTTTCCCTTTCTCTTTCTTACTCTCACATCGTTTCTCTTTCTTTTTAAAAGTTTTGGACTTTGCTATCTCCACTCTGCTCTATAGAACATTATCTAAATTAAAATGATTAACTCTCTTGATTAAGGTAAAGGCTTCTTCCACAGGTAGAGCACCATCTTTTAATCACTCTGTGACATCATTTCTCTTTCAATTTTAAACTTATAGAAAATGCTGTCTGCTTCGACGTGTAGAAACAAAGTTCTCTTCAAGTTGTGAATTCCACTGGCCGCAGTGTTGATACAACGGTAAGCACAGGGGCCTAAATATACAATGCCTTCATTAAAATGCATTAGAAATAAGTCGGCATATTTACAATCCCGTTCTGCCACTTTTGTTTCACTAACGCAGTGGGCACTTCCATATAGATACCACTTGAACGCGGCACTATAACGGAACTGTAATGCACTAGGCACACTGCACATGGAAAACTGTAGTGTTACCTTCCTTTGTGAAAGCAGACATTCGGTAGTGTGCAGCAGCTTCACTGTGTAAAATGTATAATTACCTCTGAGCAGTGACAACAGATAGGTTACAACAGTCTCACAAACAGATCTACAAGCTTATTACGCCACTTTTCTATCTCTGTTAACATGGGAAAAGTGACACAAGCAGCTTCTAAATCTACGTCTGACTTTTCAAGAAAAAATCTCAACTCCACACTGTGCGACACAGTTTTAATGTTGTTTTCTCTCTCTCTCTCTCACACACTCTGTGACATCATTTCTCTTTCTCTTTTAACTTATAGAAAATGCTGTCTCCTTAGACGTGTAGAAAAAAAGTTCACTTCAAGTTGTAAATTCCACTAGCCGCAGTGTTTTTGGCCACAGTGTTTATACAACGGTAAGCACAGAGGCCTAGATATACGATGCCTTCATTGCAGTGCATTAGAAATAAGTCGGCATATTTACAATCCCATTCTGCCACTTTTGTGTCACTAACGCAGTAGGCACTTCCATATAGACACCACTTGAACAGGGCACTATAACAGAACTGAAATGTACTAGGCACACTGCACATGTAAAACTGTAGAGTTACCTTCATTTGTGAAAGGAGACAGTCGGTAGTGTGCAGCAGCTTCACTGTGTAAAATGTATAATTACGACCAGTGACAATGGGCCCTACCACATTACATAGTGCTCTGGACAGCGTATGCAACCAATCTTCCCTTTGACAGTGGGGGAAAACTTTAGTTATGTAACTTTTTCTTGGTCATACTACAAGTATGAACGTAGAGACTGCATCATTAGAGTACTGCAAGCAGAGTGTATACTGAATTAAAAAGTGCGTGAGGATCGTCGCAGTGATTGTATAAGTACATATGTTGGTGCAGCCTAACTCCGACAACGAGCTTGTCTCTAATTCGCTGCCCTTCATGTGCTAAAAACTGAAACTTCAACTTTACATGGCCCTGTATTCCTACATCTGCAACACCCACCTAAATGTTCAATAAACATTCATATCCACACAGATGTCTCATGTCCACCATCTTTCTTGTGTGGAACTATGGATGAATATAGGGTCAGTGATTCCCCGTACCTTCCATGTTGGCCATATTGTTGGAGTTTGCTCACAGAGTGACACTTTGGCTTTTGGAACCCAGGTGACGTTAGCGCTCCAACATGGACACCCGCATCCAGTGTTGTCAGATGTTTTAAGCTTTCTATAGCCCAAAGCCAACCAAAAAGTAGCCCAAAATAGCCCAATATTGCTACTTTAGGGAAGGAGGGCAGGGACATCATCAAGCAGGTGATGAATGCATTGGAATCGATGTTGCAGCTGGCTGCCAAGTAAATATTTGTCTAATAAAGCACTTTAACATACTACTTTGCTGGAGCGCTGTATATATATATATTTATAATCTGGCAACTAGCACAAACCAAAATGTTACAGCACACCAGAAAAAATATAGCCTAATTGTTCGTGATTTAGCCCAATCTGGCAGCACTGATGCCACAGCCACTCCCTCATGGCTGGTATACACCCACACCACACCAATCCAGCACAGGCATCAGAAGACACGTAACCGTTCTAATCAAAAAGGCCGGGCGCACGTGCTCTATGCCATTTTAGATTTGCTTGCAACGCATCCACTGGGGCCAGCACAGTCACACTGCCACAGTGATGGCTCGTCCCGGTGGTCCGGGCACTTGATATTTTGTGTGCTATGCTGCACAGCAGTGTAGGCCTGAGCCCAACAGTGAGGGCCTACCGCCACATGTGTGGCCTCACTTCTCACTGACTTAGTAGCACCACAAGCACTGAGCGGGTGTATTCAGAGTGTGCTGCTCCAATAACAGCATTTAGGTAACCCATAGAAAACGAAGGGAGTATAAGACAGGCAAAAGCAGCAATACTGAACCAGTAGTCTAGGACGCACCAGCTCCTAAAGGCAAAACACTATAAGTGCAATTTGTTGCAAAAAAGGGCTGAGTGTGTGAAAAACAAGAGTCACACAAGTTTGACCTCTTCACTTCAGCTAAAGAATGTGCCATCCTTTAAGATCCATGCAATAAAACAGCCCTGGAAGTACTGTGCATATATATATAAATAACCAGATCTAAAGTAAAACCATTGGGGTTCAGTGATGACTGCACTATAGGGTGGATCGCGCTCAAACAAAAGATCACCAGGAGATTTATGGGGTTTTCACAGACTCCCATGGAATTACATTCTGTCCATCAACTGTGTTTTTTGCAATTCCCATGGATTTACATGGCATGGCCTTCGGGCTGGACTGCTCCCAGGAGGCACAGGGTCAAGACTGATTTGCATGTAGCTGTTTCTGAACTGGGGTGGCGAAGTGAGCTAAAGAACGATGATGTATTCAACCCCGATCTGTGACTGGGGTTGAGTGTCTAAAAAGTTTCAGCGCTCCGTCGATCATCTCCTTGTGTTTCCTTCCCATGGTTACATGCCTAAGATGAACAGAACTGTCTGACCCCTATTCGGAGAGGGTGGAGTGAGACGGAGATGCACAGGGAAGACACAGGGTTCTGGGCAACCACTGTGGTGGCTGAAGTAGTTTGCCACTGGTGTCCTAGGGGCCTTCCTCCTTTCCCTCTGCAAAGTGGGCCACTTAGAACACTTTCTGCATTGGACTTCTAAGGCAGTGAGAGAAAGAAGTCCATGCCTTCTCAGCTGGGTAGTGAGGCTGACAGGAGTTCAGGAAGTATTGTAATGTCCAGCCTAGTGCATATCATTTATTAAAAAATATATATATATACTTTTAATCTAACAGTAGACTCCATAGTACACAAATCCAGAAGAAAAAAGTTTAATTTAACAGTAAGGTGCAACTCTCCTCCCCCACTCCTTCTGTATCTTTTGGGCAAAGATCATGCACAGGTGTAGATAGTATCAAAGTGCCTTGCTGATCAAATGCAGCTCAGTTAAATGTCTTGTACCCTCTGGCAAGAATGCACAGAAGATTAGTCTGCTTGTGTAATCTTTTGTACCTGGTGCATTGTAAGCCCCACATTTAACTTTAGGTTATCTGAGCAGTGGTTGCCGTGCAGTGGCTGTGGTTAATTCTTCTCCTCTTACAGCAGTGGTTCCTCTCCTGTGGAGGCTGGGACCGCAGCTTCGCTTTGAGACAGTCTCCATGGAAAGAGTTCTGGGAGGCAGTTCTGCTCACCAACCTGCAGCAAAGATGGCCTTCACAGCCAGTTGTAAACAGGGGTTCAGATTCAGCAGTTTCAAACTCCAGGCTTTGTCACTTGTGGTGGGAGATCTCCAGCAGTTGCCACCTCTGGGACGATCGGGGATTCTCACTTCTGTTTCCCTCAAATCATCAGCACTAGCCTTTTGAGCCCTCAGCAGCAACAGTCTTAATGTGGCTTGCAATGGACCCACGCAGAGACTGGAGGGCTAACTGCACAGGTTGCGCCTGACTTCGCTCTATGGAAGAGTCTTTGTTTGGGCAGTCCACATGGCAAAAATGTGCTAGACTGCTACTCCTGGGCAGTCTCTCTTCCTACATGGCCAGGCATGCTACTTCTGTTTCCCAGCAGGCAGGCAGGCAGGCATTTAGGCACTTTGTTGAGACCCTTAGCTTATCCAGCAGATACCACAGACTTCAGGTGATGTTCCTTCACTCCTGTCAGGCAGACACCAGCCCTCGTTGGTCAGCAGCTCTTGGAGTACTCTTGGGAGCATCTCTTCCTTAGTCCAAAAATCCCATGAGACTGGAATAAAGAGGGGTGATTTAGATCTAACTTGAATACATATTTTCTAAAGAGAAGGAATAATGATCCACGGTTTAGGCCTTCAAAACTATGTTGTGACAGTTCCGTTTCCATTTTTTTCTAGCTGCTTATCAGACACAGCGTTTGTGCATCGTGGTGGTTCTCTCTGTAGGTAGCAAAGGGACTAGCTCCAAGCAGGAGTATCTAAAACATAAGCACAAGTGTGAGATCTCTGCACCGACTAATATTAATCTACCTGAAGCTGTACTCTGTGACAGGGAAAAGGGCAGGCTCTTCCTAGTAATGTCATCAACAGGAACTGCGTCTCACCCTTTCTCCCTTTCATCAACCAAATGGCAGTGCTCTGAAATGGTGAAAAGCCTTTACAACGAAACGTTTACAACGCACTACCTTTACAACGCAACTTTTACAACGCAAACTATTACAACGCATTGCTCTGCGGGGCGCTCTAGGATAGGGAATAGGTTAATTTGCTATCCAATAACCTTCCCTAGTGTCCACGGGGACTGGAGTTGGAATAGTAAATTAAACTATTCACTATCCAGCGCCCCAAAGCACTATGCGTTGTAATGGACTGCGTTGTAATACTTACGTTGTAAAGGCATGCGATGTAAATGCATGCGTTGTAATGTCATACATCCCTCTGAAATAACTATTCAGCTTTTCTTTTTCAGCAGAGCCTTCACTGAACTTCTAAAGGCAGCTCTCTCTCCATCCGCTCTTCAGTGTCTGGGTCTCACTCTCCAGGTACATGAACCCAGGCAACACAGTCCCACTGTTTGGGAGAAGCTGCCCTCATCCTCCAACTTGTGCCATCCTACATCAGGGATCCCATTGGCCCCAATACTCAAACTCACACAACACAATCCTACTACCAAACTTGCACTACACCCTCAATACTAATATACTTGGGATGTATGCACAAGGTTCTAGCTTTCACAACATAGCAGAACTTTACATGAATGGAGCAAGTGGCCACATTTCTGCCTGACACTGTGAGATAGGTCTGTTCCCTCTTTATTTACAAAACACTGTACACTGCCAACAAGCATTATGCACCCCCTAATGTCACAGCACAGGGTCTGGTCCTTTCATTACCAATTGAGAAGCAATGGCCTCTGAGCATATTGTTTATTTAAAAGCGTGATGCCAGGGCCAAAACTTTGGGATAACTTTTACATGCAGTCATGCACTCAGGGCATTTACCATGCAAGGGATATTCCCAACCAAACGATAATTATCAGACAGAGTGGTGTTAGGAGGCCTGCAGGACCTCGAGGAAATGCCCAATAATCCAGTTGAACTGACCAGCCTCTGGATTGAGACATTATCCTGATCTATTAAGGGTGGGGTGACTACATAAGAGTATCGCAAGGATACTATGGCTCAATTCATACAGGTGCAATTTAGCCAGAGTTCTGGCTTACAGGTTTGAGTCAGTCAAAGGCATTTTCGGTGTGGTGCCATGCCCCCTCATGTTTATTGGATAGTTCCTCTCACATGAAGACCCTATCCATATTTTGCATTTTGGCACATCTTTGATTTAGCTGGTGGAATGTTGATGTCCCCCTCAAGATGTCTTGATAGTGGAAAATATGATTGCCTAAAGAATCACCCTCCTACATGCTTGTGATTGCCCCCATAATATAATAGTTAACCCCTTTACCACTGAGACAGGAAGGAGTGCATCGCTTACAGACTGGAGCTGCCAAAGTTGGAAATCTCAATTAGGGAAGAGGGTTACAAATGGATAGATTTAGGTAGAACGGAGGGATGCACTTTAACTTTCAGGAAAAGGCAAAGCCTCAGGCAGCAACCTTCCTATTTCAGTCAGGCTGTCCTACATTTCCCACCAAAATGGGAAAATTCACAAGAATGTTGATACTCACCCATGCTTTAGGCAGGGGCTAGGATCCAAGACAACGCTAGTTGAACTTTTTCCTACACTCCTCTTCACAATCTGCTAATATTAGAGGCATGCTGAACAGGCCTCAGCCCACATACTCTACCTTAAATGCTAATTCTTCCTCAATAAGGCCAGCTACTTTTAATATGGGTCTGCCCTCATATAGATTGGGAGATAACTAGATTGTAATTGCAAAGTCCATACCCATCTGACCATTTATGATGCAATATGTGGGCTTAGGGCACAGTCAGCAGTCTATCTTTTGTGTGCTCATGTGCCACTTGAATCTAGGAGATTTTGTATAGCTCATTTTAAAAATATTTTTTTGTATGGGAGCCAATAAAATATTGTTTTAGGTAAATGGAGTACGAGACAAATGCTACAACTAGCAACTAGTTTAAGGCGAACACAGGTATCAGACTTCACCTCTTCATAACCCAGCCTGATATTACACACCAGAGAATGACAGGAAAAAGGGAAATCCCATTTTACCTCCTGTGAAAATACAATGTACACACTCTGACTTCAGGCAGTCTGAGACTTGATAAATCAGACTAACTAGGATAGCTTCCTTGCTGCCTACCAAGCCAAAAAATATTTCAGATTACTTTGGCACCTATAGTGTGAGCAATATCTACAAGCCAGAATATCCTAGGTACAAGGAGCCTGGAGTTCACATAGAACACTAGTTGCCTGACTGTTTGGCAAACTTGAGGATTCAGGAGAAGTTGCATAGTATTCAATAACCTCACTGAGGTGGTGTCACAGTGAGCTGTGTTCATTGGAACTGCCCCCTGAAGAATAATACGAAGATAGTTAAGTAATGCTTCTACTACTACCCTACTTTCAACTAATGCACTGCTTTCACCACAAGAAAATATTTTTTTAACAAAAACCTCTCATCAGCACACTAAGGGAGAATATTCAGCACATCAAAAAGCATTTTTGAATGCAGAGAAGGAACGGGACATAATCCTATATAGACAAACTAGATCTATGCAACTTCTTGTTCAGGCAATCACAGAGAGCAGAAGACTGAACATGGAGCTGTCACCAAATGAAAGGTCAGAGTAGGGCCTTCTGAACCCACAAATTGTGAAGTAAAAGAACCAAAGATATCAATCAATCAATACATTTGTAGAGCGCGCTACTCACCCGTGGGGGTCTCAAGGCGCGCGAGGGGTGGCTGCTACTGCTCAAAGAGCCAGGTCTTGAGTAACCTCCTGAAGGTTAGTAGGTCTGCCGTCTGCCGTAGGAGAATGGGGAGGACTTGGTGGCAAGGTAGGAGAAAGATGTGCCGGCAGTGATCGCTCTTTGGATGTGGGGGGACGGTGGTGAGGGCGAGGTCGGCGGAGCGGAGGTGGTGGTGAGGGGTGTAGAAGGAGAGTCGTCTGTTGAGGTATGCTGGTCCGGTGTTGTGGAGTGCCTTGTGTGCGTGGGTGAGGAGCTTGAAGGTGATCCTCTTGTTGACGGGTAGCCAGTGGAGGTCTCTCAGGTGGGGTGTGATGTGGCTATGGTGAGGGATGGCGAGAATCAGGCGTGCAGAGGCATTCTGTGTGCGTTGCATTCATTTCAGCAGTTTGGCCGGTGCTCCCGCATAGAGGGCATTTCCGTAGTCCAGCCTGCTGCTGATGAGGGCCTCTGTGACTGTCCTTCTTGTGTCTGTGGGCATCCACCTGTAGATCTTTCGGAGCATGCGGATGACGTTGAAACAGGAGGATGAGATGGCGTTGACTTGCTTGGTCATGGAGAGAGTTAAGTCGAGGATGAATCCCAGGTTGCGTGCGTGGTCGGTGGGTGTCGGTGCGGCTTCCAGCGTGGTCGGCCACCAGGAGTCATTCCAGGCTGAGGGGGAGGAGCCGAGGATGAGGACCTCCGTCTTGTCTGAGCTGAGCTTCAGACGGCTGTTCTTCATCCATTCGGCGACGGCTTTCATTCATTTGTGGGGGGTTGGTTTTGACGGTGAGTGGGTCCTTGGTGAGGGAGTGGATCAGTTGTGCATTGTCGGCGTAGGAGATGATGTTGAGGTTGTGCAGTCTAGCGACATGGGCGAGTGGGGCCATGTAGATGTTGAACAGTGTCGGGCTGAGGGATGATCCTTGGAGTATGCCGCATATGATCTTGGAGGCGGATCCTCTGTGTTCTACCGGAGAGGAAGGAGGTGGTCCAGTCCAGAGCTTTGCCTTGGACTCCTGCGTCGTGATGGCCGGTGAATAGGGTGCGGTGGCAGACAGTATCGAAGGCGGCTGACAGGTCCAGGAGGATCAGGGCTGCGGTATCGCCATTGTCCAGCAGGGCCCTGATGTCATCGGTGGCGGCGAGGAGGGCCGTTTCGGTGCTGTAGTTGCTGCGGAACCCAGACTGGGATGGGTCAAGGATGTTGTTTTCGTCGATGTAGTGGGTCAGCTCTTTGTTGACGGGTTTCTCGATGACCTTCGCCGGGAATGGCAGCAGGGAGATGGGACAGAAGTTCTTGAGGTCCCGCAGGTCCGCCTTGGATTTCTTGAGCAAGGCGTTGATCTCGACATGTTTCCAGCTCTCCGGGAAGGTCGCGGTCTTGAAGGAGATGTTGATGGCCTTGCGGAGATGGGGTGCAATGGTGGTGCTGGCCTTGTTGAAGATGTGGTGGGGGCACGGGTCTGATCGGGTGCCGCAGTGGATGGTGCTCATAATTTTGATGGTGTCGTCGTCGTTATGCCAGGCCAGCAGGGAGTTGCTGTGGGGGGTGGCCGTGGGGTCTGAGGTGACGTTGGGTGCTGTGGTGGTCTGCTTGTTAAAGCTGTTGTGGATGTCTGCGATCTTGTGGTGGAAGAAGGAGGCAAGGGAGTCGCACAGGTCTTGCGAAGGTGGGATGTCATTGGTGTTTGAGCTGGGGTTGGAGAGTTCCCTCACAATGTTGAAGAGCTCTTTGCTTTAGTGTGCGTTGTTGTCTAGGTGGTCCTTGAAGGAGGTCTTTTTGGCGGATCTGATGAGGTGATGGTGTTGGCGCATGGCATTCTTGTGGGCTGTTTGGTTCTCCTTTTGTGGTGCCATTTCCTCTCTAGTTTTCAGCACTTTTGTTTGTAGGTCTGGAGGCCCATGTTGAACCATTGGGCATTCTTGTTGGTGCGTCTGTTGGAGGGGTTCTTGATCGGGCCAGGGTGTTGGTGCAGTCATTGATCCAGCCTCTGAGATTGTTGGCGGCGGCGGGGTCGGAGGGGTCAGAGGCTGGGCTTCTGGCGAGGGCGGTGTTTGGCTGGTCTTCGGTGACTTAGTTCCAGCTGCGGCGGGGGATCTGTTGGGTGCGGTGGTGCGTGATAGGTTTTAGAAGGTGAAGTGGATGCAGCGATGGTCGGTCCAGTGGGGTTCGGTGGTGTGGCTGAAGAAGACGTGGGGGCTTGCTGAGAAGATGGGATCAAGCTTGCCTTTGGCTCACCCGCTGCGCGCGGCCGTGCAGCGGCCTCCATATAAGGGGAGGTGGAAGGGAGGAGCAGCTGGGAGGTGGGAGCGTGGTGGCGAATGGGTGAGCAGGGGGCGGGCCGCAGGGATGCAGCAGCTGGAGGAAAAGGGTGAGGAACAGGGCACAGATGATAACAGGAGGGAAAAAACAAGGAGATTGAAGGCAAAAACAATGCAGAACAGTCAAGAAACAGAACCAAGCAGATACAGGGAGCAAAACCTTGCGACAGAGGCAGCAGAAGCGAGCAGGGCATGGGCACAGCAGGTGGTGCTGTTGCGGCGTGGGGAGCGACCTACCTGTAGGATGCTCTTGAACCTATAAACTGTCCAACAAAAGAATTACTGATATAAAGTAGGACTTAAAAATCAACAAGAGTCAGATATTACAAGGCCAGCATGGATATTTTGAGTTCCACTCCGTTTGATTCATAGTTGCAGGGGATTGTACCCAGCTGCATTCAAAACAACCTCTACAGACCATGCTATATGTTTCAACCCAAATAAAAGATTTTTACTGTGCAACGTGTTCCAATACATTTTTCACAACCAGTCCAAACCCCAGCTTAAAATATGCACTCACTGTAGAATGTTATTGAAACATTGCTACAGTTTGTTTTTATTAACACATTTTCATTGGTTTTGAAAGCAGGGTAACAAATAAAACACAAACCCCACGTCTCCTGGTTCCTACCGACTGATTGCAATACGAAACACGGACTATAAAATTCTGGCAAATATTGTGGCCAATAGGCTGTCTTCGCTTGTTCCTGACTTGGTACATTCCGACCAGAACAGATTTGTTCCCCACCATAATACTGCTCTGAACATATGATGCTACTTTTGGGTGGCAGAGTACGCCCCTATTGATTGGCCTCTCTCGTGTGGCATGGTGTTGGACCTCGAGAAGGCCTTTGATTCACAGGCTTAGAATTTCCTTTTCACCGTACTGGCCCGCTTTGGATTGCGACCATACTTTATTAGTATAGTACGACTGCCATACCGCAGCCCGACGGTCTGGGTTAGAACAGGGCCCCATTCAGGTGCGACGGGGGACCCGGCAGGGATGCACGCTGTCTCCTCTTTTGTTCGTATGGTGCATAGATCCTTTCCGATATTTGGGAGTACGTGTATAGCGCACCAGGCAGCCCTATTCGAGGGGGAACATACTTAGGGCTGCCACAACCATTCAGTCACAAATGAGTTTCTGGAAAACCCTTCCACTGGCAATCTCCAGGAGGATTGCTCTTATTAAAATGGTAGCACTTCCCTGCCTCCTCCACTATTTCACCACTTTACCTATTATTATCTCCCCTCCATTCTTCAGACAATGGGAAAAGGATGTGGGGGACTTTATATGGGGGACATCAAGGCATTGGGTATCCATGGGGAAACTATATTTGCCTGCTGAACTGCGAGAACTGGCAGTGCCAGGTGGCTTTTATCCCGACATTTAGTGGACACAGCTTCACTACAACCCCCAATAGCACACCATGTCTTGCTGCATGGTTTTTCACACATGCACGAAGCCCAGACCCCCAGATACACTCCTACTCACCGTAGCCTATAAATGCTTTCGTACAAGCCTCTTCCTCAACAGAGCCACCACCCCCTATGCACCCACTATCCCTTTGTTAGGAACACCAAGAGGGGATACTCCCACCACAGCGGCCAAGCTACGACACTGGGCCTCGGCGGGCATCCAAGACGTGGGAGATCTTTTCCACTCATCCCATATCAGGAACTCATAGCGGAAGGGAACTCACGCCTTAGACAGTTTTTTTTGCATAAAACACTTATAGTCTCGTTATCGTCTGGGTGGGGTAAACTTGCTCAAGAACCTCCCACACACCACACATTACATTACCTCCACGGAGGGGAACCGGGAGGCACTTGACACAATGGTTTGTGTCCTCCATTAGTCAGCACACCAAGGCCAACCGCACCCATCTGAGGCACCACTAGGAAGGGACCATAGGGAGGGCATTCACAATAGAGAATGAACTACTGTCCAGGGCAGTCCGACGTACATCCCGCGTAATCAGCGGTTTAAGCAAGTCCAATTCTTTGTGTTACACCGAGCTTATCTCATCCCAGTGCAAATTAATAAGTTCTTCCTCCATACGGATGCGGCCTGCCCTTGAAACCGGCAGTTAGATGCCGACATTCTCCATATGCTGTGGCATTGCCCGGTCCTAGAAGAATACTGAAGTAATGTGACACGCACACTGGGCGCTTGCATAACTCGCGCTGTTCCACTTAGGTGGGATGCACATATATTACACCTATTTGGCAGGAATAAAAAGCATAGGGCTGCCACCCATTTTCTGGATCTGTGTCTAATAGCAGCGAAACGCTTGATTACCAAGCAATGTAAATCCCCTCTGTCACCTCACACATTGGCCTGGCACCGATAACTACTTAACTGGGCTAGAGCAGAGGGAGTGATGCTACGCAGGGTAGACCTGCTTGGTAACCGTATGTTCCTCCTGGCATCTCAATGGGATACTATGGTGTCGAAGCTACAGAAAATGATCACTAACACAGAGGAACCCCGGGATTATATCCAGAACTTACACCCAATGCTCATCCCCCCTTGGTATCGGTGTTGAGAAGAACTGACTTCCAGAGAAATATGGCCCCTTTTCATAATCCTGTTGTCATTGGGCCTTGATAGGGCTGGATCCCTCGGTTATACTAGGCACAGCAGCAGGTTTCATGCGACTCCCTTACCCCTCCTTGGATTAAGTTGTCCTCCTTTTGTTGTACCCTATGTCCACAGTTTGGCTTAAGAAGCACCATGTCTGAAATGTTCACAAGCTGTCCATTGGTCAGATTCTTAGGCACCACCATGCCCTCTATACAGGCACTGTCATGAGACTCCTCTTAGTATCTGTTGAACAACTCATCTGTCCCTTTTTTTACAGATCGGTACTGGATAATGTAACATTTGGAAGCAACTATCCATGGTATATATGCATTGTTCCGGTTGTATGCTTAAAATGTGAAAAATGTTAATAAAAAGATTTAAACAAAAAAAACATTCAAAATACCTACCAAAACATGATCAAAGCTCCCCCATCATGTTCCTGTTCCACACCCGCTCCCACCTGCCACGCCTCACGTTTTAGATCACTGTATAAGGCATAGCTCCAAACTAGATTTTGTTTATAAAGTCTGGAATCCTTAATGATGTTGTAACAGTGCAATCTACACACTGGCCTTTTCAATTCAAGCTAGGATAAAACCTGTTTACCTTGAGGATTTGTCTGCTCAGATGGTAAGGATGTTCAATCAGTTCACACCAAGAATGTCCTTCCTTGCCTTCATAGCTTTCACACAGATTTCATTACAAGACCAGAGGCCATCATTATGCATACACCTGTATTGCTGCCCCACATGGAGCTCTTTAAAGAACTTGAACACATCACAAAGTAAAAAGTTCCATTCTGTAATAATAACAGTGTATATATCAATGTCACTGTTAGAAACGGGACCCTGGCCGGCCAAGACTCGCGTCGAGGTCAGTCAGGGATCACCATTTCTAAGGTCAGGGCTAGGGAGTCACACACCAAGATAACCCCCGCTCACCCTCTAGGTAACGTGGCGCGAGCAGCAAGGCTAATCTCAGAGGCGATGTGTAAAGCGTTTGCGCGCGCACCCCAGCGACAACAACCAAAGGCCCACCACAAAGGAAACTCCACACAAGGTTATATCAAAAATAGCCTTTGTATTATAATAATAAAAACACATTAGATAACACACACACTTTACAATGTGCCAACAGGCACGGGCAAGATTTACAAGGGATTATGTACAGGACAGGGCCACCTGGACCACTGTCAGGGGTATGCACTTGTTAGAAATAATACTTGTAGGTATAACACTTTAGCACATAAACATATAATGACTGTAACACAGAAATAGAAAATGTAGCATACAACCAGTAACTACTGGTAAAGGGAAAATACCTCCTACGCCACCCTAGTCTCTGTAGGGAAATCACGCAGGGAGCTAGGACCTATGGAAGGAAAACCTATCACCTCCTACGCCACCCTAGTCTCTGTAGGGAAATCACGCAGGGAGCTAGGACCTTATCATCAGGACCTATGGAAGGAAAACCTATCACCTCCTACGCCACCCTAGTCTCTGTAGGGAAATCACGCAGGGGGAAGGACACCTAAAATAATCACCTAGGCAAGTAACATTTAGCAAAGGCGATTAAACATCAACATTCCTCTCAGCAGGTCACTTTTAGCAAAGGGGAATAAAAGAACAAGGCATTACCTAAGCAGGTCACTTTTAGCAAAGGTAATGACACCAACAATCCTCTAAGCAGGTCACTTTTAGCAAAGGGGATAAACACATAAAGAATTACCTAAGCAGGTCACTTTTAGCAAAGGTAATAATAAACAAGAATTGCACATGTAACATTAAAACACATTCAGAGGTGCAGGTTAGAACTTTTGCGCAAGAATCATATAGCAAAGAAATCACAATGCGCAGGGTGCATGTAGCACAACACTCAAAATGTCCCTCAGGCCAACTGGCCTCGAAAGGGGCGGAATGCCCTGAGTCTCAGTGTCAGGGAGGTCTGCGCAGGCAGCACAGACACAAAAGCCTAAACGTAGCAACTGTCCACTAAGTGCTGGACAGTTGTGAATAGCAGGTAGGCAAACGTTGGAGCCAGGTGGGCTCAAGAACACAGGTGGGGAGACACAGCGTGGGAGCCTCGGGGCTACAACCAACTAACTGCCTGTGTCCCCCTAGAGCCTCTCAGGGCTCGCTAAGCAAGTAGGGCGCCTTAGAGCTTCAGCGCTCTTAAAATCATAAAAATGCCCCCAGAGCCTCTCTGGCTCGCAATCAATGAGGGCGATGAGCCTCGCTGGGCTCGAAGAACCACTGTGCCAATGAGCCTCGCTGGGCTCTCAATGACAAATGTGGCCAAGGAGCCTCTCAGGGCTCAAAGACAATCAGGCCGGTCGTTGGAGCCTCGCTGGGCTCAGCACACCACTTGCCCCCAGGAGCCTCTCAGGGCTTCACCAAGAAATGCAGCAGCGTTGGAGCGGCCCGCTGCCAATCGGGGCCGCTCGAAGAACAAAGGACCCTGTCCCCGCACTCACCGGTACTTCGCTGGTGCTGCGGGGGCAGATACTGCCGGCTCCTCTCGCGCTGCTCTTCTCTTTCTCCCGGGGCTCCTCTCTCCACTCGGGGAGCCTCGGGGACAGGCGATGGCCGCTTCCTGCTTTCCGGCGATCTCCGCCTCCCCCGCGATGACGCGGAAGGGGCTCGGCCGGCTGGGCCAATCCCAGCGCGGCCTGGGCCTGAAGGCGGGTGCTGCTTCCTCCGGGTTGCGGCGGTGATTCCCCGGGCAAATGCGGCGTGGGCAGCCGCTAAAATTCAATGAAACGGGGCAATGCCGGGTGGGCACCGGCCTCAAATAAAATAGAAAGCGAGGTAGGCACTCGCTCGGCCTGGCAAAGCGCTCCAAAGCGCTAGAATCAAAATAAAGCGCACCCAGCGCTTAGGGGGAAAATAAAGCGCTCATCAGCGCTAAAAGCAAAACGAAGCGCTCCCAGCGCTGGGGACAGGGGAGAGCGCTCCCCCAGCACAGCAAAGCTTCCAGCAAGGCTGGAGGCAGACAGGGGGGCAAGGCAGGGCCAGAGCCAGCACACTGGGTCTCCAGGCAGGGAGACAAGCCAAGTGGCGGTCCTCCTGGCCCCAGCAGCAGCAACAGCCCCCTCTGGCAAGGATCCACAAGTAGAACAATTTCTGTGGGGACACAGCCCCATATTTATACAGAGAATTCCTTTGTTAGGAGGTGCAGGGTGGGGGGAAACCAGTTGCAGCTGGCTTGGGAGTACCCTTGATGGCCCAACCACCCCTTTCATTCACTGGGGAGGCTAGGGTCGTTAGACAAACCACAGGGGGGCGGAGCCAGCATTGTGTGGGGAAAAACCCAGCCCATCCAGGACACAGATCTACTCCTCCCACACATCACTCATGCTGATCTCACACTCACCACCGGGCAGACCCATCCAGACTTCCTGGAGCCTGGCATGCCAGCCAGCTCCAGCCAATCACGCTCCACTATCCTCACTGCACACATACATCAATGTCCAGAAGTAGCACTTACCTTCTAGACACATACAAGCCGCACATACCATTGCGCAGCATTCATTCTCACGAGTTTATACATACTAAACTCGAGCCTGCACTCCCCACACATCAGGAACTACCAGGGCACACACATTCCCCATGCATTCCTATGGGAGGGCAGGCCAGCCATACTACACGCACGCACTTTCACTCTGGGACACAGGGAAAAAGTGCGCCAAGACCCAAAAATCACTACACAGGGTCACAAATAAAGGCAAAAAGATTAGGGGTGAACCTGCCCTAAGGCCCAAGTCTAACACGACCCCCTTCCAGCCAAAACGCAGGGCAGACCGATCACCACCGTGATGGGCTTCCCTGCTTGGGGCGATAAAACAAGGACGCGGGCCCACAACTGCAGGGACACCCTCCTGTTTTACGCCACGGTGAACCCCTAGGGTTCCTTCTAAAACTACTGTAGGGACTAACTGGGGTACCCCACTGATACTCTCCAGCTGCCCTCGGCCAGGACCAGGCCCTAGGCCATCCAGGTACCACTGGATCCTGCCTACTCATAAAGTGGGGGGTAATAACCCCTGGCACATAATAGCCATGCTCCACTCTTCCTGTCTGCAAGACAGGGCTAGACTGCCACTGGTTCTCCAGCCTAGGGTCTACAACCTCAGGCGGACCAGGAGTCTCAGGGAAGGCTCTCCTCCCCTTACCTCTTCTCCTAGGGTTCCTCCTCCTCCTGCGAGGGGTTCCCTCTAAACAACATTCTCCCAACCTAGGGTTTAACCCCTCAGGTGGTACCGGGGTCAGAGGTGGGCTCTCCCACCCTCTGCACCCCCTTCCAGAGTCCTGCTCCCTCCCAACCGGGGCGGTACCTCTGGAGAAAGAACTGGTTAGGACACTGATTACAGTAGTCCCACCCTTCAGGTCAGGCTGATCCTGAACCTGGCCATCCAACCTCTGGTCTAAAACCTTCGGTGGAACCAATGCCTGGCACTCCAGGACTTCTGGGGACTCACACACCATCCCCCTGAGGCTAGCAAATGACACATATGTTGGGTGACTGTCTGCCTGGCGCAGATCTCCCGCCTCCTGTCCACCTGACAGTGCGCAAAGATCCCCCAGCACAGAAGTGGTGTCACCATGGTCACTACACGGGATCCTAGCCCCACTGGGTAGTCCCTGACCCACTGGTTCTTCCACTGGGGAACTCCCCCAATCACTCCTCACGCTGGACTCCGGTACTCTCCCTACTGGAGCAGTACTGCCAGACTCTATAACCATGGAAGCTCCGCTTACAGATGCTCCAGGTTCTCTACCCACTAGGAGATCTCCCTCAAGTGAACTAACAGGCAAGTCTAGGTTCCCTTCCTGGTGTTCCCTAAAGGAACCATCCAGACTCTGTGACAAGGCTTCGGGCGTATGGGGACTCTCGGTCACACACTCACTCCCGCTCCACTGAGACAGGCAGTCAGCCCCTACACCCTCCTCACTAACCAAGGACCTAGCTGGGCTACTCTCACCCTCCTCCACCACACTGGGCTGGAAGACACCTGACCCACTATTGTTGGAATCACTCACTAGTGACTCAGAAGAACCTCTCGCACTGTCCCATCGCTCTGCTTCCGCTGCCAGCTCACATGCGCCAGACAATCCACACCCCAACAGGTGTGTGCGCAACCCTGGTGAACAACAACTGAGCAGGTGCTCTTTGACAATCAAATCAAAAAAGATGTCAAAATCATCTTCCGTGTGAACCTTTACCCAATCAAACAGTGTCCCCCAACATTCGTCCTCAAAATCTTCCCAAGACTGGTGAGGCAGTTTTCTAAGATTCCTGAATCTCAACCTTAACTCCTCTTCTGGGAAAACAGGCACCATACTCGGGGAACTGAGAGTGGGACTGTCTACACTTATATTTAAAAAGCTGCCACCACTGGACTCCACCCTCTCTGGGGAATCCAGACAATTACAACTGTGCGCAGGGGAGAGTCTATCCTCTAGGGCTGCTCTCTCACGGATGATGGCCCTTCTCTCCACCTCTATCCTCTCCTGCGCTAAGAGTCTTTCGATCTCTAGCTGCGCCATAGCCTGGGCATGCTCTAACATGAGCTGTTCCATCGCTAACTGGTGCTCCCTTTCTTTCTCCCTATCTTCCCACTCTTCTGGGGACAGGACAAGGGATGGGGCGCTGGTACTGACACTGGGCCCAGCAAGGGACTCCCTACCTATGGGGTCCTCACTATCTGCTGGGGTCCAACCACTGTCATCATCCAACTCACATTCTTCATCAGAATCTTCAGGGCTCCCCACAGACTCAACACCCTCATGGCATGTGGCCTGGTCCCTTTCCTCGCTGCGCTCAAGATCCCTTTGATCCTTATACCATTGGATCAGGTGGTTCCTAAGTTGGTTCTCAGTATCTGACTCATCCACCCCTATGTCTCTCTCTCTACAGAACCTTTCCAACTCCTGCATACTGTACCAAACTAGATCACTGAGATCAAAAACAGGCTCCATTTTGGCAGACGTTCTAGAGACGAGATCACACAGGGAACCTGGGGGTCTGAGCTAAACAGGAGTACACAATTAACACAATTCAGCAAGATTCCTATCTCAGAACTTGCACTCCACTGTCCAGCGTAACACACACTCATTCACACACAACCCTCCCCTCGGACTGGTAAGGCAGTTTCTACCACCCCTGATTATCTCAACCTGACCACTAGCGACACAGGTACCAAACTCTGGGAGCAGGGCGGGGAACAAGGTACTGGACAAAATACAAATGACACCTTTCAGGAGAAGCAAAACTGAACTTCCCTAAAAATAATAATCCCAAAAATGTGGTTATCTAAAATTGCAGAGTTTTGAAGTGTGGCCTGTCGCCACTGTGGTACAGCGCAAACGCAAGTCCAATCCGCACCGCTAGCCACCAATGTTAGAAACGGGACCCTGGCCGGCCAAGACTCGCGTCGAGGTCAGTCAGGGATCACCATTTCTAAGGTCAGGGCTAGGGAGTCACACACCAAGATAACCCCCGCTCACCCTCTAGGTAACGTGGCGCGAGCAGCAAGGCTAATCTCAGAGGCGATGTGTAAAGCGTTTGCGCGCGCACCCCAGCGACAACAACCAAAGGCCCACCACAAAGGAAACTCCACACAAGGTTATATCAAAAATAGCCTTTGTATTATAATAATAAAAACACATTAGATAACACACACACTTTACAATGTGCCAACAGGCACGGGCAAGATTTACAAGGGATTATGTACAGGACAGGGCCACCTGGACCACTGTCAGGGGTATGCACTTGTTAGAAATAATACTTGTAGGTATAACACTTTAGCACATAAACATATAATGACTGTAACACAGAAATAGAAAATGTAGCATACAACCAGTAACTACTGGTAAAGGGAAAATACCTCCTACGCCACCCTAGTCTCTGTAGGGAAATCACGCAGGGAGCTAGGACCTATGGAAGGAAAACCTATCACCTCCTACGCCACCCTAGTCTCTGTAGGGAAATCACGCAGGGAGCTAGGACCTTATCATCAGGACCTATGGAAGGAAAACCTATCACCTCCTACGCCACCCTAGTCTCTGTAGGGAAATCACGCAGGGGGAAGGACACCTAAAATAATCACCTAGGCAAGTAACATTTAGCAAAGGCGATTAAACATCAACATTCCTCTCAGCAGGTCACTTTTAGCAAAGGGGAATAAAAGAACAAGGCATTACCTAAGCAGGTCACTTTTAGCAAAGGTAATGACACCAACAATCCTCTAAGCAGGTCACTTTTAGCAAAGGGGATAAACACATAAAGAATTACCTAAGCAGGTCACTTTTAGCAAAGGTAATAATAAACAAGAATTGCACATGTAACATTAAAACACATTCAGAGGTGCAGGTTAGAACTTTTGCGCAAGAATCATATAGCAAAGAAATCACAATGCGCAGGGTGCATGTAGCACAACACTCAAAATGTCCCTCAGGCCAACTGGCCTCGAAAGGGGCGGAATGCCCTGAGTCTCAGTGTCAGGGAGGTCTGCGCAGGCAGCACAGACACAAAAGCCTAAACGTAGCAACTGTCCACTAAGTGCTGGACAGTTGTGAATAGCAGGTAGGCAAACGTTGGAGCCAGGTGGGCTCAAGAACACAGGTGGGGAGACACAGCGTGGGAGCCTCGGGGCTACAACCAACTAACTGCCTGTGTCCCCCTAGAGCCTCTCAGGGCTCGCTAAGCAAGTAGGGCGCCTTAGAGCTTCAGCGCTCTTAAAATCATAAAAATGCCCCCAGAGCCTCTCTGGCTCGCAATCAATGAGGGCGATGAGCCTCGCTGGGCTCGAAGAACCACTGTGCCAATGAGCCTCGCTGGGCTCTCAATGACAAATGTGGCCAAGGAGCCTCTCAGGGCTCAAAGACAATCAGGCCGGTCGTTGGAGCCTCGCTGGGCTCAGCACACCACTTGCCCCCAGGAGCCTCTCAGGGCTTCACCAAGAAATGCAGCAGCGTTGGAGCGGCCCGCTGCCAATCGGGGCCGCTCGAAGAACAAAGGACCCTGTCCCCGCACTCACCGGTACTTCGCTGGTGCTGCGGGGGCAGATACTGCCGGCTCCTCTCGCGCTGCTCTTCTCTTTCTCCCGGGGCTCCTCTCTCCACTCGGGGAGCCTCGGGGACAGGCGATGGCCGCTTCCTGCTTTCCGGCGATCTCCGCCTCCCCCGCGATGACGCGGAAGGGGCTCGGCCGGCTGGGCCAATCCCAGCGCGGCCTGGGCCTGAAGGCGGGTGCTGCTTCCTCCGGGCTGCGGCGGTGATTCCCCGGGCAAATGCGGCGTGGGCAGCCGCTAAAATTCAATGAAACGGGGCAATGCCGGGTGGGCACCGGCCTCAAATAAAATAGAAAGCGAGGTAGGCACTCGCTCGGCCTGGCAAAGCGCTCCAAAGCGCTAGAATCAAAATAAAGCGCACCCAGCGCTTAGGGGGAAAATAAAGCGCTCATCAGCGCTAAAAGCAAAACGAAGCGCTCCCAGCGCTGGGGACAGGGGAGAGCGCTCCCCCAGCACAGCAAAGCTTCCAGCAAGGTCTGGAGGCAGACAGGGGGGCAAGGCAGGGCCAGAGCCAGCACACTGGGTCTCCAGGCAGGGAGACAAGCCAAGTGGCGGTCCTCCTGGCCCCAGCAGCAGCAACAGCCCCCTCTGGCAAGGATCCACAAGTAGAACAATTTCTGTGGGGACACAGCCCCATATTTATACAGAGAATTCCTTTGTTAGGAGGTGCAGGGTGGGGGGAAACCAGTTGCAGCTGGCTTGGGAGTACCCTTGATGGCCCAACCACCCCTTTCATTCACTGGGGAGGCTAGGGTCGTTAGACAAACCACAGGGGGGCGGAGCCAGCATTGTGTGGGGAAAAACCCAGCCCATCCAGGACACAGATCTACTCCTCCCACACATCACTCATGCTGATCTCACACTCACCACCGGGCAGACCCATCCAGACTTCCTGGAGCCTGGCATGCCAGCCAGCTCCAGCCAATCACGCTCCACTATCCTCACTGCACACATACATCAATGTCCAGAAGTAGCACTTCCCTTCTAGACACATACAAGCCGCACATACCATTGCGCAGCATTCATTCTCACGAGTTTATACATACTAAACTCGAGCCTGCACTCCCCACACATCAGGAACTACCAGGGCACACACATTCCCCATGCATTCCTATGGGAGGGCAGGCCAGCCATACTACACGCACGCACTTTCACTCTGGGACACAGGGAAAAAGTGCGCCAAGACCCAAAAATCACTACACAGGGTCACAAATAAAGGCAAAAAGATTAGGGGTGAACCTGCCCTAAGGCCCAAGTCTAACAGTCACACAGCTATATTGTTCTTTTATTGGCTGTTTATTAAATAAGTATATTCTTACTTCTTGGTAACATAACAGATATTATACCATATGGCTGGTTACTAAACTTACATGGTTTATTGTTAGACAAATTATTCCAATCTATTGAGTAACTATTAGAACGCTGTGCAAATTGTTTTCTAACTTCAGGAAGTAATTAGTTAGGATAGCTTGTTTATTCCTGCTCAGTGCACTTCGATGAGCCAGATTGAGGGACGTTTAAAACTTTACTTTTACTCACAGAACACCTTTATCAAGGCGTTACACTTGGCAAAATTGATATTGAAACAAGATTATGCCTTACCAAAAAAACTTTTCATGCATTATTTTAAGAATATTTTACAAAGTGATTCAGCAAGAAGCTTACCGGCTGATTATGTTTGTTTAAATTTGATGAATGTAGTGAGCGCAGCTCTTGTGCGATAAATCCTGCCAGTGCAGGATTCCTTTGATGCAAGCCGTGCTTTGATGTGAGGTCATGAAGGGAGATACGGCATCAGGGCAACCTAGCGTTGCTGTCCCAGTCTTCAATCGCACTGCATCTTGTCGTAAGGTTGCGGAGCAGGCCACGAGTTCAATAGTAGCCTTGTGCCCTGGCTACCGCGGCACTAGAGTGCCCAGAGACATGGCCAAGGAGTGAAGGCTGAGTGCATCTCTCCCATTGGAGGAAACCGGATGGTCTTTGGAACTACCAGTCCCAGCATCCCAATTCGGTGGATGCTTCAGGTTGCTGCCAGTCCAGAGTCTATTCTCTTACGACTCGATAAACCCCTCTGTGCATAGCCAACGTCATCTGCAGGCACCGTTATTAGGCAATTTCGGGAGGCGCTGTGTCAGTACCCAACGACTCACCATGCAGTCATGACCCTATTTCCAGCCAAACAGCTGCCTTGTTGGGCCCAGATTCCATTGATCACTCGATACCCCTCACACCATATGCCACACGATTCTGGACTCCTATGGACGATCACCCTTAGCCTGCTATGCCCTGGCTTAGTGCTCCCACTGCACTAGAGTGCCCAGAGACATGGCTGTGTGTTGGGATGTGGCTGCAAGCAGGTGTGTGCCGCCTCCCCTAGGTAGAAATACACATATGAACCTGGGGAGGCCCGAGGTGGTGATTTGGGGCTCCCCTGTTGTTTATAGAGAGTTATGTAGTAAATTACTTCTCTACTGTCCTTCACTTGATAGAATGTACCATGACATCATAGAATGCCTGGGTATCTCTCTAGCTCACAGTGTCAGTTGGTGATCTCAGGCTGAGCTGCTTGGAGCTTGCTCCTGGTGGGGTTTTACCTATACTTCCTATCTTCTCCTACTTACCTATCCTAGAAGGAATCTACAATAAAGGATTATCTAACCTACACAGTTGGACTGTGCATCTTCTTTTACTACAAGTTTCTCCGATTAAGAAGAGAAAACGCAAACATAGACAGAGCAGTGATGCAAGTCAGCCGCCATCTTGGATTGGGTTAAAAAATGGATATTTGTTACCATGACAACCACATTACTTTGAAGTCAACTGTCAGTTGACACTTGAATGGATCTTATCACACAGTGGTTTGTACACCTGGAGAATGTACAACAAGGAAGGGAACCCTGAACCTAATAAAAGGATAAGGGGGAACCACCCACCAGGGCGTTCAATCAAAATCAAAACATGAACGGGAAGTTCCCATTATTCTAGAGGACTAAAAAGTTCAAATAATTGCAATTGCCCACAAGAACGCTGTAAAGTGTCAAATCATTTTATTTTAATACATTTCTTGATACAAAAGATTTAATTTCCTCAATAAGCTATTTTCATAGACATATAAAATTATTTTCTCTGGTGATATAAGCCCAGCACAAAAGACAGTAAAACATTAAATACATAAACCATTCAAACTCTCAGGCATACACACTTCCAGCCATCACCAGATATATCTTGTTGAAGAGTGGGATCTAGCCGTATGTCTTTTTCCCACTTGCCAAGAAACAAATTGGCAAAGCTAGGCCAAATAACATGAGCCCATGGCCGAGCCACTGACCTGTCTAAAAAGCTCGCCATTAAATAGAAAGATGTTATTTTCCAAGCAATATTTTATCATGCTTAAAATCATGTGTGTGTGTTCTCTGTATCGTGGTCAATTATAGTGTACAGGCTTTGGACATCCAAGGTTATCAGAACATCACCCACCTCCCACTTCAAGTTTTCAATCTTTTTCAAAAGATTTGATACGGCGACATTATGAGTTTGGGAGTATACCTTCCGTTTCACACGCATTCAGTGTGAGAATGGGAGGGGTCACGATAACTCTGATAACATGGAGAGCTGCTGGTTATGCTCGACAATATTTTACTTTGGCTCTAACACAGTGTGTTTCCCATGCTATTGATTGTATTGACTATGGTTTGTTATATATATTTTTGCTATTCTTGAGAAACACGTAATGACTTATATTTTGTGATAAACAAATGTAAGGTGTGGGTTAAATAACCAGATTTATCAAAATAAGTTAAGTATTCACTGCAATATGTTTATTTAGTATTACATGTAATGACATGTCTCGTATGAAGGAAATGTTTGCACTTAATGTTTCATAATACGTTAGTCCTCTTTCTATGACTATGGATACATTCAACAAATACCAATGGTGAAACAGCATTCTTCACGTGATCAAGCCGTTTGACGGCGAAACGCGTTGTGAATAAACAGCACTATGGAGATTGTGTGGTGACCTTAATTTTGTCCTGAGAGCGTGCTTTATGAACTTTGAGCAAAGAAAGCAGAAATTTGTCGGCTACTCAGCCAGCGTGCACGCCACCTCTCACGGGTCGCAGGGAATCCAGAAGGAGTTGGTTGCTTTGTGGATATATATATATATATATATATATATATATATATATATATATATATATATATATATATATATATATATATGATTTCCAAAGTTCTGCCACGATAAGCAACACACGCACTCTGAGAAGTACAGCTAGTGAGCGTTTATTTCCCAAGTAACGCTACGCGTTTCAGCACAAAAGTGCCTTGATCACACGTTTAACCCACATCCAGTGAGGAAACATCTTATGTACAAGCTTACAAGTTTCAAACTGTTGTAAACATAAAAGAAGTACTATGCATTCATAGAAACTGGTGCGGCCATTTGTAAATGGTGTTTTCACACAGATCCACTGTAGTTCCAAAGGCTCTCTGGTATCTATTTATCAATATACATGCTGTGCAATACAAACAGTTCATTTGTAATGTCATTCAATTAAGGAACTGAAAAAAACCTGAAAAAAAGCATTTGTTTAAAGCTATTTACAGATTTTACAAGACCTTGATCTGACAAAAGAAAACGTATTGTAACTGTTGACCCGTATGTCCGTCCTTTTGGAACGGGTAGCAATCATTAAACAAAATATACTAACAATAAAAAAGCTCTCTTTTTGAGTGCTAATTCATAGGCTACTCATACGTCACAGAATAGCCAAACGTAACATAATTTGTATATTATTCATTCGGTCTAGTGCCCGAAAACAAATTATTTGTCATTAAAATTATAAGGTTGAGCAGTTGAGAGCGTAATCCCCATATATGAGAAAAAGTGATCATATCTGTAAAAAACCAGTGTTATATATATATATATATATATATATATATATATATATATATATATATATATATATATATATATATAAAGACTGCATGCTTGCAGTCAGCGACTGGATGGCGGGGAACTGCCTAAAACTGAACTCGGCTAAGACCGAAGTTCTCCTCTTTGGGGCTAGAGAGAATTTCTGGTCCCCAAGATGGTGGCCGGAAGAGTTAGGTGCCCCTCCCTCACCCGTTGCCAAGGTCAAGAACCTCGGGATTCTGATGGACGATAAACTGTCCTTTAGGCCTCAAGTAAATGCGCTGTCTTCAGCCACCTTTTTTGTTCTTAAGACCTTACGCACGATTCTGCCCTTTCTTCCAGATGAGTATAGAAAAACAGTGGTGTCTGGATTGAACCTGTCCCGGCTGGATTACTGCAACGGCCTACTGCTCAATGCTCAACAGGGGCTCCTTAATAAATTACAAGTTCTGCAAAATGCAACGGCCCGCTTGAACACGGGTACTCCCAAATTTGCCTCTGTCGCCCAAGAGCTGGTGAAACTACACTGGTTGCCTGTGCGTAAGCGGATTGCATTCAAAGCATTATGCATAGTCTTCAAAGCACTTAAAGGGCTGGGCCCTCAGTGCATGACCCAGTACTTTCAGTGGTACAAACCTGCTAGATCCCTTAGATCAACCGATCAGGGGTTGATAGTGTTCCCAAGAATTAAGAAAGCTCCATGGGGAGGCAGAAGCTTCTCTTTGGGAGCAGCAAAGGCTTGGGACGCCTTGCCAGCGGACCTCAGACAGGCACCAGATTTGATGTCCTTTCGGAAGGTCCTGAAAACATGGTTCTTTAGGCAATAAGCATTAGGGCTAGTCTTTGGAGTGGTCAACCAGCGCCAGGACACCGACTGGTAACAGTGCGCTTTATAAATGCTGCAAATAAATAAATAAATAAATAAATACAAAACCTCGTCCTGTCCGCCAAATCGCAAGGCAGGACCACACAGGCACGGACCTCTCAATTCCTTCCAAGAAAATTACAGACTCCCACACCTCCTTAGTGGGTAAGCAGTGCAGATTTTTATTTCGGCATATAATAACATGGACCAGTGTCCTCCATGATGCGTTTCGCTCCTCTTGCGAGCTTGATCACATGATGCATCTCCATAAGTATGAAGTTTTTAAAGTGAACTGTGTGCACAATCAGCCATAGAAAATAGGCTGACTGGTCGCTGTACAAATAGACATAGACAACAGACTTTGGCAGTTTTTACATGTTCTTACAAATGCAGTAATAGATAAATAAAGTGCATCCTGCAGCTAATATATCCAATAAATACATAGTGCAAATTATGTTATTTTCAAAGTCATATTGTCAACCTGCAAGTAGATCACCTTACTCGGGCCAATCACGGCAAATGCGTCTTAAACTGCATCATTTCATCAGACTGATAAAATAAAAGTGCATAGTGCATCTTGCAGTTTATAAACAAAATATATACATAGTGCAAAATGTTATATTTACAGTTGTAGTATCCACATCTGACCCAAAAAGAACAGATCACTGGAAATTAAAGTTAATCATGGCAAGTGCCGGAAAAAACTCATGGCAGGCTGCATCATCATATCGAACTGCATTACAAAAAATGTATAAATACCATTTGATCATTGTGTAAGGCAAAGTTATATTACTCTATTTGTTCAAAATTCCTACCGCTATAAGACAGCACGTGTGTGCAAGGCAAGACATTCCAAAAGGTAGCTCGCATGAAAAGTGCAAATTCAAATACAATTGAATGTAGCTTCTTTTAGAACTCTCATATTCCGTATGACTGAAGAGGAGAGGTTTTGATGTAATAAAATCACTGATGTTAAAAGGAATTACTGCTAAAAACTAGAATAAATAATTAAAAAACGCCTCATTTACAAATACAAAAATGGTTAAAGGTAGAAGACCAAAAAGTGCCATATGCCTGAAAAGTGCAAATAGTGCTGTGCAAAAGAGAATAAACTGTGCAAAGAACAGGTCATCACATTAGCAGCAAGGGGAAAACTCCTGGATTACTTAAGGCTAAGCAATCCTAAAGTGCAAATGTGCCAGTATTCACAAAGCAGAGCTCATAGAAATGTATATAAAAATATTTATAAAGATACAGAAAATCTACCAAAAAACACACAATTAATGTACAGGTATTGGTACACTGAATCAAAAGACACCTCAGAAAATTATGAAGATCCTCATTCAGTTTCAGTTTCAAAGAACTTTATTCGGTTAAAAACAAATAACCATAAAAGCAACAAACATACAAACAAATTACGATAATTACAGCTCATAATTGTTAGTGCAGAGAGGGAGAACAAATAGACAGTTATCCAATGAGGTAAAATTTAAACCATTTCAGTTAACATTTGTTTTCGTAATTTAAGAACACTCTTTAGAAAGTTTAAAACCACAGTTACAGTTAAGACCGTATCCATTCTCTGTACTTCTAAAAAAGCTGGGCGGCATCTGGTTAAATTCATTTCTTTTAAAAAAGGGATGATGATTTTTCTACGAGGGGCACCATAAAGTCTGCAGAAAAAGAGGATATGGATATCTGATTGATTTGACATACCATCACATGGACAAGTGGGCAACATACGCTTCCATGAGTTCATGCTAGGGAAGGACGCCAATCTAAAAAACATACAAAATCTAAAACGAGTTAAAAGAAAGCGATCATAGTTTGACATGGGCAGGGATAAATATGGCTGTACAGAGTTAGTCTCACAAAGAATAGGAAGGTGGGAGTGTACTGAATGTTTCAGAGTTTCAGCTCTCTTCCTCTTAGCCTCAAGATGGTCCAGGCAGAGGGTTTTTAGTGTCTTCCTAGGAATGCTACCCATTGAAGGTGGATCCAAATAGTAAGAGTAGCATCCAATCTCAGACAGGAAACACTTTACATATCCCAACCATTCCACGTGATCCAAACTAAGGATGTCCTGTAACAGGGCCCGGTTCATAACGCATTCGTTTGTAGTCCATACCCTATGCCACAATAGGATAGGTTGAATTTTGATAATGTCTGTTATGTAAAGTTGGCCAAGTTCTGCGTGACAGTTAAATGTGGCTGCACATTGTGGAACTGCAAGGACTTCCCTCAAAAATTTATTTTCCACCACCTGGATTGGATCAACGTTTGCGTACCCCCACAAGCCTGAACCATAGATAGCCTCAGATATACATGTTGCTCTATATATAGTTAGCATTTCTTTTATCGGCTTCATGCCCAGTTTACTAACAAAATTCTTTAAAGCCATAATCGTTTTCATAAATAAAAGGGTTCTAGCCTTAATAGCGCTTGTCCAAGAACCTGACTCATGGAATAAAATACCCAAATAAGAAAAGGTTGGGGTCTTATCTAGCGGTACATTGTTTAAAAACATCCGTTTTATAGGTTTACCTGATTTTGGACCACAGTTCATTGTAAAAGTTTTGCTACAGTTTACTCGTAAGTCTAAGTTCAGCATAAAATTCTCAAAACTAACTACTAGTTTTTGCAGAGCCGAGGAGTACGTGCCATGAGCACGGCATAATCTGCATACATGAGCACTCATGCAGCAGGTGATGCTCAAGCCCGTTGATGTAGAGAAGAAATAAAAAAGGTGCTAATACGCAACCTTGCCGCACTCCCCGGCCCACGCTGAATTGTCTGGAGCATTCGCCCCCCCTACCGTAGCGGACAGATGCTGTGGCTCCACTATAAAGATCCCTCAAGAAACAGATTATGGTGTTGTCCACACCCAGTCCTTTCATTATTGCCCACAATTTGGTGTGTGATACGCAGTCGAACGCAGATGAGAGATCTACAAAAGTAAAATACAAGCGTTCCGACTTTATCCTTATATATTTATGCTGCAGTAACATTAAATTTAAACCTTGCTCGATTGTGCCAATCCCTTTTTGAAAACCAAATTGCAAATCACTCATGATTTCATTTTCCTCCGCCCAGCTTTGGAGTCTTGCCAACACTATACGACCCAGAATTTTTATTGATGAATCAAGAAGGGAGATTGGGCTGTAACAGGCACAATTGTTTCTGTCCCCCTTCTTTTAAATTGGAACGATAACGGAGTTAAACCAGGATTCTTTTAGGCCCCTAGATAGAGCCGCATTAAAAAGTTGAACCAGCATTGGGCCCCAGATTTCGGTGTTTACTTTAAATAGGTCCGCAGGGATCCCATCGGGCCCGGCTGCCTTACCACCTTTAGTTGCTCTCAAGGCAAGCAATACCTCTTCAAGTGTCACAACCAAATTAGAACTTGGATGTAAATCCGGGCTAATGTGGGAGCCTCCGCTATGGGTATCATCCTGTGCCTTATAGAGATCGGAAAAATGATCTACCCATTTATCCTCATTTATTGCGATCTCTATTCGCGCCGTATGGGTTTCATAAGGGAAAGGAGTATTTATTACCTTCCAAAATACAGCGTGATTTTTTGTTTTTGAGGCCTCGCAAAGTGAGTCTAATGCCTCCTTATTTAGCACGGATTTCCTTAGTT
The DNA here is from genome assembly GCF_964261635.1 of Lissotriton helveticus. NCBI lineage: Eukaryota > Metazoa > Chordata > Amphibia > Caudata > Salamandridae > Lissotriton > Lissotriton helveticus. The sequence continues at coordinate 1,089,107,352 of NC_136059.1, read as the reverse complement.
TCAGTGCCTGATTATAAGCGAACCTGCATGCTCTTATTTCACCTATATCCCTGGGACTTCTGTGTACTGCCTGTTTTAGATTTTTCAAGGCCCTAGTACATGCGTTATTAAACCAGCTTTTAGATCCTTTGCCTCTACGTTTCGACTCCACCCTTAGGCTACTTTTTGTATACTTGTAGCTATTATACAAAAATGCTCAATTATTTGATCGTTGTTAGAGTTATCACCCAAGCAAATCATAAAGCTATTAGAGCATGCCTCCCAGAGATCCTTAAAAAGGGTTGCGGGGATTACTTTGCTCCAGTTAAGTGTGTACCCATTTTGCCTCCCAAGGACAACATCAACCGCTGCCCCTAAAGGTGGCGCGGCCGTAGATGGGTCTGGGAACAAAACTGCTACCTTAAGGCATTGGGGAAGATGGTCACTTATGGGCAATTTAATATTTGTAACCCCCACCACTCTATGAATGAGACTACTGGAGGAAATAATAAAGTCTATAGTTGACTCCAAGCCTCTACCAACAAAGGTCGGGGCAAAGGGTGTAGGTTTTAGGGCTAATTCATTAGCAAACCCTAGATCGAGCATAAATAATAGTTCATTAAGCAGGTCCCCCATCAGAGTGTGATCGAAGTGGGTCAAATGCGTATCTCTCTCTGTCATCAGGCCACAAAGGCCCTGACTCCCTTTGGTACAGAGTGAACAATTAAAATCCCCCCCCCCCATAAAATTACCAACTCTTTGTCATTTTTATCAACCTCTAGCTGAACAACTTCCTTAAGTTGCTTCATTGCAACCACAATTTCTTCCCTCGGGACATTATTATAGAAGTTAATAATCATCACCTTTGCTCCTTTGCAATTTCTTAAGATTATGAGCTGAAAATAATTAGATTGTAAATGGCAGTGAGCTTGTTTAATTTTAAGTTGGTTTGAGACAAACGTAATCAAACCACCCTTAGCCCTTCCAAAGTGGCCTCCCACTGCTGGAGTAAAAAAGGTTCTATAGCCATTTACATGGATTGGCTCCTGAGTCCATGTTTCTTGCAGGGCCACTATGTCCTGACCGCTTATTACCGACTCCCAGGCTGGGTTACTCATTTTTTGCTTCAACCCTGCTACATTCCAGAACAGCAATGTGCAGAAGTCGCTCTTCGCCTGTATCGGATCTTTTCCTGACTTTTCCCCACTCCCACTGTTATCACCTACGATGGATTGCATATGATCCGGGGTATCACTATCACGAGATATCATTCTATCGGGAATGATGGACTCGTGTAGTGTAGACAATTCTTGAGGTAACTCGATATGGACCTCAGTACTAATAGGGAGAACCCCACCCCCAGTAGAAACTTGAGGGACTGGTGGAAGGGGGTTTTTCCCAACCACGTTTTCCCGGGGTAACTGAGCTTGCTGTCAATCCACCCCTTCCAGACCAGAAAGAATCTGGAAGCGATTTTGAATTGGTAGATTGTACATATGTGGGAGCAATCCTCTATTATTCCATTGTCTACCTTGAGTGAGGTTGGACTCCATATATGATGGATATTGATTACTGGAGGGAGGGTAATAGGAGGCTTGGTGCTGAAATCTGGGATAGAAGTCCTCCGGCCTCTGGGTATAAGTAGAAGGATCTTGGGCAATTAGAAAGGCAGAACTACCCGTCATTGGTGGAACCCCCCTTGGACCAACCTTGTCCCAAGGTCTTACATTTCCAAACCCCTGATGTTGATGGACTGGCTTCTTAAATAGCTGCCTGTCCCTGCCCCAGTTATTAAAGCTTTTTGACGGTGCATATGGGTAGAAATAAAATAAAAGGTGCGTAGAGATGGAAGTGCTGTTATCAGCATTAAACCAATCCCCAATGTGCCTCACGGCCCTATAATCCTTGAAGTTGATGATTATGACGTCACCATTTCTGTCCTTTGGCCTAGTGCCCACCCAATTGGCACGCCTTACGCTTATGATTTCACCATTTATAGATGCAGGTAACGGTCTGTTATCTCGGAGCCAGAAGGTGACCTTATTCCGTAATGCTCCGTGATCTTCCCATTTACCTGCAGGCAGTTCTGGAACCCCTGCCATGACAATGACATAGGGGGCCGAATCTGGGGTTAAATCTACAGTACGGCTCGTTTTTTCAGGAGCAATGGCCAAGGCATTCCCTTTTCTCATCTTAGTTGTTGATAGGTGCTTACTACCATCTTGGTTTTGGATTCCCCCTGATTTGGATGTTTGCTCCTTCATTACAGGAGCCGTCAGTTGGGGTGTAGCCAATTGTGTAGTAGGAGTTATTAACGTAGTTGCGGGGCTATCTAGGCTATCTGGGCTTATCCCCTCTAGCCCAGATTTCTTTTTTTGCACAGGTACTGATGTTGTGGGTGCAAATAATGGAGGGGGAACTGTTACTTTAGGTTTTACAGGAGGGTTCGTTGTTACTGTGTTGTTCACCTTAACTTTTTCTAGCCCCTTTATCAGATCAAGTAAAAGCAGAGAATTTTGTTGGACCTTCTTCTCTATTTTGTCTAGCTGTGTACACATTGTATCGGTCTTATCAAGAAGTGGTTGCATCACACCCCTAATAAGTTCTACAATCTTGACCACCATAGCCTCCTCGTTTCCTAAGATTTGGCCAGTTTGTGACTGTGATGAATGAACTACCCCTTTGCTTAATTTCTGTGCTCGTGTACCCAGTGGCTCGCCCCCCCTTTTTTTACTGTTTCTCATGGTAAGTGGGGAAGTAGGGGACCCAGGAGACGGTTCAATATAGAGCTTTGGGGTGCCTGATAATCTGACACTATCGTACCCTATAGCTAAGTCCACTATAGGTAAGTCCAATAAGGATGAGCTTGTTGGTGTACTAGACAAAAGGTTTTCACTCACCACAACACGGTCAGCAGGAAGGCTGTCAATGTTATCTATAATCCCTGAATTTGACAGATCAATAAGTAACACAGAATCTCTAGGGCACTTGGACAAAGTGACATCCCCTATTCCCCCTAAGTTAGACGATCTCATTTCAGAGAATAATGGTAAGGTTCCACGCTCACTCCCCTCTCCTTGTGTAATTTTATGGGGTATCTTCTTTTGCTTCCCCCTTCGTCTCACTCGAGCTTTCTTAAATTTTCTAGGGGATTCCCTTGTTACGGGGACATGTATTTCTAAGGAAACCGCTGTGCCTGGTCCTATGGGGGCTAAAGCATGGGAGTCCTCATCATGCTGACCCGCATGGACCATGGCAGTTACAGTAGTTATTTTGCCAACCAGGGCAGGATGTTCCTTTTCCAAGGGTGTATCAGAGATAGTGACTGGGAGCTCCGGGTTAGTAATAGTTGTGGGCGAATGTTCCAAACCCAGGGATACCCTTCTGTTGCTATTTATTTGCGCTACCTTCTTAATTAAAAAGTTGTCCATAGTTACCAATTTGGAAGACATAGTAGAAGGTAGTTCCTAGCTATAGTGGGGAACAAAACGTGACTTACAGGCGAATGTTTTCTCGCTCACAGGCTTTATAGATATCGGGCAGGGGTCAACGATGGAAAGATTTTGGCCCCGGCCCGGCTCCTCGGTCCCCGGAGGGCCACAGAGGGCCCGCTCTTAGCCCGGTCTTCGCCCCGGCCTTTGCCCCGCGCGCCTCCCGCGTGCGCTTTACTGTCACTGATTATCAGAGAGAAGGGCAGGTGGAGTGGGCGGGAAGAGGACCAGCTGCGGCCGATGAGCGCCGCTCAGCACGCTGGTCCTCGCAGTCCCGCCTCTAACCTCGGTGCGAAGATCCGCTGTCAATGTGGCCGCGTTGGTGCTCCAATGCACATTCAGGGACCCGGTGACCAAGTCGCAACCAGTGTCTTTCGCCTGCGAGCGGCTCCCGCGTAGCGGGGGCCGCGAGGCGTGGTGTGGCGCAGCGGCCGGAAACAGGAAAGCAAAACCGGAACTGTACTCCCAGCAGGTCAGGAGAGAAACCCAGGGAACTTGCACTCCACAATGGTTTTATCAGGTGGAGGGGGCGGGAAGAGGACCAGCTGCGGCCGATGAGCGCCGCTCAGCACGCTGGTCCTCGCAGTCCCGCCTCTAACCTCGGTGCGAAGATCCGCTGTCAATGTGGCCGCGTTGGTGCTCCATTGCACATTCAGGGACCCGGTGACCAAGTCGCAACCAGTGTCTTTCGCCTGCGAGCGGCTCCCGCGTAGCGGGGGCCGCGAGGCGTGGTGTGGCGCAGCGGCCGGAAACAGGAAAGCAAAACCGGAACTGTACTCCCAGCAGGTCAGGAGAGAAACCCCTTTCATATTAAGGCCATTGGGGACTCTTGTATCGAGAGCTAAAATAAATCGTGATTCTTTTTGTCTTAAAAGCTTGTCTCGATTTCCCCCCCATCCGGGGTTGGGAACAGATCCTAAAACCGTATACTCCAAGTCTTGAGTTTATTGTCATGAACAGACTTGAAGTGTCTGGCCACTGGGAAATTGTGGTCAGAATTCACAATGGAACTGACCTGCTGACGGATACGCTTATGAACTAGGAGCTTGGTGCTGCCTATATATTCTAGGTTACAGGTGCACTTCAACTTATATATTGTGTATGCAGACGATATGTTAAGCGTTCTTGAATAGCAATTTTCTTCTCGCTAAAACTGTTGTATAATGGGTGCTATTCTTAGCAAATGTGCACGCTCGGCAAGAACTGCACTTGAAAAAGCCAGTTTTCATGAGCCAGGTATTTTTGGGTTTCACCTCTGGCATTGATTTAGCAAAGGCATCCCTCATAGAGGGTGCCCATCTGAAAGTAATGGCTGGCAGGGTCGGAAGAATGGGACCTAAAATATTGTCAGTTTGAATGAATGGCCATTCTGAATAGATGATTCTCCGGGTAGCCTGCTTCTGAGTACAAAAAGTAGTTATGAGCCGAATTGGGTGCACATTGTTGTTTGAAACAGCCATATTATTCTTCTTACTAGAAATAGGCTGAAGTAAAATCTCCCTCTGCCTATCATTGGCTTTGTTCAAAGCTACAGTGAGTTGGTTTTTATTATAGCCTCTCTTGAGAAATCTTTGAAATGCTTCCATTTGACACTTTCTAGAAACTACATCAGAGCTACAAATATGCCGGATGCAAATAAATTCTCCGTACGGAATGCTATTGATCAGGTGCCCTAGGATGTGAACTGTGGGCATGAAGAATTGAATTCCCAGCAGTGGATTTCCTATGTAACATGGTCTGTAGGGTACCTCCATCAACATATAAAACAGTGGATGCATCAATGGAGGCAGTGAACCTCAAATTCAAGTTATTTACATTAATGTCATCAATGAATATCAAGACTTCTTCCCTTGAACCCTTCCATATGAGACACACATCATCTATGTAGTGCCAATAGTGTACTATATGGCTCCACCAACGGTGGTGAGTGGTTCTGAGGACATGCTTCTCTCACCAGCCTACATGTAAACATGAATAGCTGGGGGAGAAGCATGAACCCATTGCCACTCCACGCACTAGTTGGAAAATCTCATTTTGGAACTGGAAAAAATTGGTAGTAAGGCACACTTCAATGATCTCTAATAACATGTCATTATGATCTCTCATGGTTAGGTCATGATTCTCAAGAACATTTTTGGTAGCATTGATTCCATGACAGTGATTAATACAAGTGTAAAGGGATTCAATATCCATTACAACTGGTAAATAATCTGAACACCAAGTCACAGTGCTGATATTGTTCAAAAAGTCTGTGGTGTCCTTTAGAAAGGATGGCAAACCAACCACATGCGGCTGCAAAAAGAAACCAACATATTTTGACAACTTTTCATTCATACTACCCTGAGCAGAAATGATCGGCCGCCCAGGCACAGGAGTAATCTTTTTGTGGACTTTTGGTAAAAAATAGAGGCCCGTGTGATCGGATGTTCCACATTAAGAAAGTTCATTTCCTCTTTAGTTACCAGCCCATTCCTCCACCACTGGTGGATTCTTTTACGGGTTCTGTCTTCTGCTTTTCGCATTTCAAATTTAGATGATTTCCTGTAACATGATGTGTCAGATAATCCGCCCTTGACCACAGGACTGTAGTCCCATCTTTATCCGATTTATTGATAATCACATCAGAGTTACTTTGGAGTTTTTTAATCAAAAGATGGTATTGGTTATTCCTGAAATCTTTTTGGTGTGTTTGTGACATCACAGTTCTATTGAGGATTTCAAGCTCATTTATGACTCTGTCACTGAAGACGTCTATAGCGTCTTTTAGCATTAGGGGCAAGAATATAGAAACTGGACAGAAAGGACTTGGAGCTGATTTATTAACATTTACAACATGGCTGACAACAGGGGCTTCCTCAAAATTATTTTCAAATGCTAGATCGTATAATGTTTGTAGGCTAGGAATATCTTTGGCCTGCATTACAATGATAATCTGGGGTACGACAAATATATTTTTGATCCTGATGAAGGGTTAGAAGCTTTTGCAAGTATGGATGATGACTTACAGTGCCCTTCAACCTCTAAACCAGTTAAGGATTCTCTTGAGTAGGATATGTTTAGCCCATATTCCAGAAGACATCCACGCAGTTCCGAATGGTGGCCCTTGTTGCATGTGGCCAAATCTATTAAACAATGCGTGAGAAGACCCCTGTATGGACCCAAAGCTGAGAAACCCTCCTTTTCGAATCAAGTAAAGTGTAGTATCTTCATATTGTGTTATAATGTTCCCTGTTACCTGGTTCCTAGCTGCTCAGCCAGTGTGAGTGTTCTGTGCGGAATGTTGGTGTGAGAGACATGAGTGGAATATTTGGGTGTCTGGTGTGAGTGTGGACAGCTGGAAGATCCACTCAGCATTAGGCAGGCTGCTCCTGGTGGGGCTGCTGTACTGGAACTATTCTACATGTAATCTACTATAATAAATCTACCAATCCACATCCTACCTGCGTGGACTTTATTACTACTTATTTTTGGCGATGAGTTGGAAACTAACTTATGGATTACACTTGGATTTCCTGTACATGGCTCTCAAGGAACATATAAAAATTAACAAACACACAGAAACAACTGTTGCAGACACCGCAGAGATTTATTTCACGAAGAAGATGATCACAGAAAAGTAAACAGCGAAATGTGGATTTCTAAGAGGAAGTTTTTCACAGAAAAGAACTGAAATCTACAAAAGAAGCAATTGATATGGAGCACCATGCCTGCAGCCCCACTAGTGTCGTTCACATCGGATTGTCCCAGACTTGCTGTGTTCCATTTCTTTAAAGGACATGTTCTTCCTTCTGGTGTGTCAGCTTGTAAGAGCACTAATTCTTCCTATTTCCAGCATATTGGTGTCATTTGATGTTCGTGAAAATTCAAATCTAACAAGATTTATGGTCATGGCATGTCACTGGATGGACATTCATCAGTCTGTGTGCGCTGGCGAGAGTTTTGGTGCACAATTTGTCATTGTCCTGTTTGGAGTGACTCTGACAGCGTTGGTTTGGCATGACTTGCCAACATGGAGTGCTTTTACATGTTTGGAAATCTGGCCAGGTGTCGGCGGACAGAGTGGGACGTTTGTGGTGTGAACATTTTTTACTCTTATTGTTTATTTTTCACTTGAGGCCCCGCTCGCAACAATTGTAGCTAAACCACAGTTGGTGTGGTTTAAAAGCGAAGGCATGAGTTGCGTGCAGCGCACACACACCTACCGTCATCTTGTAGATGCGCAGATTCTTTGCTTTGAAGTCTTCGTTACTATGGATCCCGGCAAGCTGCTGAGGGACACTTAGCAGCATGGACATGGGGTGAGCCACCCTGTGCATGTCAATAATGCGTTCCGCCATCTTTGATTTGGAGACTGCACGCAAGCTCCGACACCGGGGCAGTGTGCAGGTCTCTTCACCAGAAATGCATTTGGTTCTATGCTCCACGTTCAGCTGGTGGTCCTGGCTGTGTGTGGGGTAGATGGTCGAGATGAGGTGCTGTGCAGTGTGCAGACAGCACAGGGCATTTTCGGTGAGGACTTCATGCCAGAAATTATTACGTCGTGGTGAGCCACTGACTTGCATGGCATCAGCTGGTAAGCCAGACTTTTTGTATAGGAAATAACTCTGGTCAATCAGTATTCGCACACCTGAGGATGAGGTTCTGGATGACAAAAACGCTTCTCAAGGACTGTGCTCAGCTCTTCTGTGTGTCCAGGTGTGCAATTAAGTTGTTGGTTTTGCTTCTCTGTGACTTATGCTAACAGCACAGGGCACCTATCCTCCGTAAATTGATACCGGATTCTACATTTACAAAGTGAGGTGTCTGGTGACTATGATCAGTGTCTTCACAACTTACACTGTTCCTTAACGTTTTGGCATCATGCCTCATATTTAACTGGCCTCCTTCTGGTTGTAAGTTCTTGTCTGTTTCTTGTGCCTAGTGTTAGACCCAAGATTTTGTTAAGTCTTTAGGGAAGTATGTGTCCACCTTTACAGACTTCAGTAAGGCTCAATATAATATGATGAATACCAAAGGAGAGAGTGGGTGTCCTACACGAACACCTGGGGTGGATTCGACCTCCCCTTACAATTACTTATAAACAAAAGGATCCACCCAAGGGAGATTTCGATGGATGATGATTGATCATGGGTCAAGTGTGTTTCCTACCACTCACCCTCTCTCACACTACACATAGTGGAAACATCAGAGCTCCCGCGCATCCGCTGGTAGTAGCGTGCTGCATTCCATAGAGGGATGAGAAGATCATGGCACCAAGGGCTCTTTTGGGGTGTGTGCGGTATTTAAGAAATACAATGTGCTTCCCACCAATGTAGGAAACACACTTGACCCATGATCAATCATCATCCATCGCAATCTCCCTTGGGTGCATCCTTTTGTTTGTAAGTCAATATAATATGAGGCATGTTTTGGGGCACAAGTTTTTGGTGGGCTGACATGAGGGGACTGGCTGCCAGCCGAGGTATCAGAAGGTCTCATTTTTACTCCTAGAATTCAAGAGGATATTGAAGCAATATCCAGTTCTCATCTGGATTCTATACCAGAGAGGAAGATCTAGAACCAGAGGAGGTAGATCAAAGTCTCAAGGTGCAGGACATTAAGGTGAGTACCAAGGTTTGTTCTGGTTCCACCCAAGAAAAGGTGTGCAGAAGATTATAGCTGTTTGCACACACGTGGTTAGTAGTGACAAACGACCCATGTATTATGGAAACAATAAAAGCTTTCAAGTTAGGACTTTTGGGTTGTTCCTTTCCAACATTCTTGACCAAAATAAATCATTTCAACAGGAGCAGCTGGCACAGAGTCTGGGGTGGAGGGGTGGGGGTAAAGGGGTGTAAAAAAAAGAAGAAAAAAAAGTACGTACTCGAAGCCCCTCTCCTCCATAGTCCTGCCGTCATCTCTCCTGGCCGGTGTTTCAGGAACAGGAAGCATCCGGGCCGCTGCTCCCCTGATCCAATCACAATGCTGCATTGCAGCGTTATGATTGGTTTGAGCACCAAGGTTTGGTGCTCAGCCAGGGAATGGGAGTCTGGGCATGTTCTCAACCAAAGCTGTACTACAACGTGGTTGGAGAACATGCAAAGTGCTCATGACTGTTTGGCCAGCCCGAGATGGCCGGCCAAACATTCATGCGCACTTAGGGAGTGTAAACCACTCCTCCCCTGCACTGTCAGCAGAGGAGCACTACCCCGGCTGAAAAGCTGCCGCAGCAGGGAAAACACTAAATGATAATAACCTCTAGTTATCATTTCAGTTTTCTTTTATTTCACTGGTGCAAAGCAGTGTGGTAACGCTACCTCCGCATTAGAGGAGGAACGGCCACTGAATTTCAACAGAGAAAGGATGGATTTATTAGATTCAGAGATTGCTCAAATGTTAGACTAGGGAGCAGTAATAGAGATTGCAGAGTGGGAAGACAGATTTGTAAGAGCAATTTTCTTGGTAAAAGAAAGACAAAGTTTGGCGCCCAGTTATAAATCTGAGGGATTTAAACAAACATTTCGTTTACAGACACTTTAGGATGGAGGGAATCCATCTTTTACGAGACGTTTTTGCAAGAAAAGTATTGGCTAGTAAAGCTAGATATGAAGGATGTATATTTCACGATTCGTATGGAGGAAAATTAGCTGAAACATCTCAGATTCAGATGGCAAGGTGATTGTACCAGTTTTGTTATCTCCCTTTCGGGTTATCTTCTGATCCAAGGTATTTCATCAAGGTTTTACTGGCAATTATGGCCTTCTGGAGAGAGAGTTTTTCTTTTTAATAATAATTTATTTAAAAAACATTTTGTTAATGGGCCAGGAGAGAACAGAGTTACTGGAGGATTTACAGATGACAAGGGATCTTCAGGAAGATCTAGGTTTCATTGTGAATGTAGAGAAGTCGGTGTTCGTACCAAGTCAGATTTTTTTTTTTATACTCAATTTTATTTATAAAATAATAAATAAACATAGCAATTCAATAGACCAAATCTCCCTGAATAACATTGTCATCAAGCTTGGCGCAGCCAAGTTGTCACACTCCAGATTACCCAGAGTTCAATGGTTTTAATAGTTCGCACTGTAGAGATGCCTCTTGAAGAGCAACCCCTCCCACCTCCCCCCAGTTTTGACTCTATTAGTCCCAGCCATTTGCCCCAAATACTCTTGTATTTAGATGGACATCCCTGGGCTTCGTACACCAGTTGTTCCTGTGCAGCACACCAGTCAAGACCCCTGGACCATTGGGAGAGCGAGGGAGGGACATGGTGTTTCCATCGGGCCGCTATATCTTGTTTGGCTACCAGCATGGCAGTACCCAGAAAAGCCCTATCTGCTTGGTTGCCGTCTGAATCCTCCATTATTCCTAACAGCAATATTTGAGGAGAAAGTGGAACTTCCCAACCGAAGACCTCCCCAAACTCTCCAACCACCTCCGCCCAGTATTTCTGTATAACGTCGCAGGACCATGTCATAAGATAAAAGTCTGTGGCGAGCCTGCGTATTGCGGACAACTTGGAGTATGAAGGTACCCCACGCTCTGTAACCTAGTTGGTCTGAGGTATGCACAGTAAATAGAATAGAACTGAATCAGCCTAAGCCTCGCTGATATGGTGATCATTTAAGGGGCCATGAGGGCGTCTCTCCAGTCGTCATCTCCCAAGGGGCCCACCCAACTCTCCCACCGGGACCGCAGCTGGTCTAAGTTATCACGGGAATTATTCACTAGGGACCGGTAGATCTGGGATATTCTTCCCTTCCCCAAGGCTCCCATGAGGATTTTAGCTTCCAATGGGCTAAATTCTGGCAGTGCGGTGTCCATGGGAAAGAGTGGAGTGATAGGATGGTGAAGTTGCAGGTATTTATAAAACTGATTGCTACTGAGGTAGCCCTGCAAATCCTGGAAGGATTGTATGTGCCCCACTGACCAGATATCTCCTATTTAGGAGATGCCAATAAGGTCCCACTGCTGGAACCCATCAAGTGAGCCTACATCTCTAGTCCACAAACCCCGCCACAACGTTGTCTTGAGGGTGAGTCTGGTGTCCCATTGAGTGTATCGCAGTGTGGAACGCCAGCCCAAGGGGACCGACTTTGTCACCACTAGTATGTCCTGTGGGATTGGTAATCTAAAGAGCATGTCCTGATACTTTGAAAACCCCAGACCCTCCACTTCTTGCTGATATGCCGGGTCCGACCATCTCCCAACAAATCAGTCATTGATTACCAGGAGACGCGTTGCTATATAGTAGAGAAGAAGGTTGGATATTCCTATTCCCCCATAATATATAGCTTTCTGACAATGTACTAATGATGGCCTGGAATTGCCCCAGAGGACCAATGCCACTAACTTGTCAAGGGAGCAAAACCATTGGCATGGGAGATGGAGTGGAAGGTTTTGCAACACATAAAGGAAGCGCAGGGGTATCATCATTTTATATAGAGCTGTTTTCCCCATCGGGTTAGATGGGAGTGAACCCTATGGTCTGCCTTTGTTGTTTTAATCAGCGGGGTCAAATTAAGGGATCAGATCAGTTCCGGATTTAACACTACCCATATCCCTAGATATCTAAAACTAAGACGTCTAATAGGAATGCTCAATTCCCAGTCTATGCAGTCCCTTGAAGCACCAAGTCAGATTTTAGAGAGTTTAGGTTTTCAAGTGGACACCTTGTGAACTCAAAATAAAATATGGAAAATAGGAAGGAAGGTATATTTTAGGAAAAGAAATGGTAACACTCAGGGACATAGCAAGGATGATTGGTCCTCTATCGACATCTAGTCAGGCAATGTCTCCAGGACCCCTCCATTACTGGGCTCTCCAGAGGTTAAAAACATTCGGTTTAAAGGCAAGTTTTATGGTATGTGTGAGAAGTTGGCCTGATATATGATGTTCACTAGTTCTAGTGACCACCTTGTATCAGTCCAAACAACCCTTATGGTGATTGGTTGTAAGTCAACCTTATAGACCAGCTATCCTAATGGTAGCATGGACAAAGCAGTCTTAGGCTAAACTCTTTTGGCATGTGAAGCCAGCTGTTTTTACCACAATATAACCCCTTGAATACCAGATGAAAGGACACCACACAGGTTGTTATGAAAATAAACAGTCTATTTATTAATAACAACACCTCTGAACTCTTTATGAGGTCAGAGGGCTAAGCACATGACAATCTCTTACAAAAAATACTACAAGTTGCACAAAATTACAATGGTGCCCTAGGGGCACGACAAACCATATACTAAGTAAGTGGAATGTGAAAGTCGATAAAAGGAATGGAGCTGTCCAGAGGCTGTAGGATCGATGGGACCATGCTACACTAACTTCAGGTAAGTAATAGGAGGCCCACGGAACGCATGTGCAGTGTGTGAACTCACACGCGAGATGCATAACAACGTCTATGGACAGTACAGTTCAAGTTTAAGGTGAGTACGGACAATCCTGACTAGGTAGGACAACAACCACTGTGGAACTGGACACTAGGACAGTTAAACTACCCTTGAGCACTGAAATGCTCTTGTTACGTCACCCAGGGACTGCGGGTGCACAGGTGTCAAAGTGCGTCGGGTTCTCGCGTTGAAGTCTATGGAGCCTGAAAGAAAAGATGCTGCAGGCGACCAGGAGGAAGATGTCCGGTGCAATCCAAGGGTGGATTGGTGAAGAAGAAGACCTGAAAGCAGAGGGGACAATGTTCACAGTCACTAGCCAGGGACTGGAGTGGAACCAGGAAGGAACCAGATGTCGACGTCGCGATCAGGTGAAGAGTGGACGCTTGACTCTGCAGCCACGTGGACCAGGAGGTGTCTTCGACGACCAGGATGGGGGCACGAGCTGTCTCACGCAGGCTCTCGCTGTCGGCGGTGATGGATCCGGAATCGGCGTCAACAGGCCTTGGCAATGGCAACCCACGCGGTGAGTGGAGAAAGCGTCTGGTGCGGACTAGGAGAGTCCGGGGTGCCCCTCTTTTGAAAGGGAGCAAGGGCCAGTCTGGAGCAACCAGACCAACAGTGAAGATTCAAAGGTTCGTCATCTAGGAGGCCACTAGCCAGCCGGCAAGTGACCAGACAACGCGTCGAGCAGCAAACAAGCAGAAGGGCCCCACGCAGATCTCGTGGATGCTGGAGGGCTGATCTTCGGTGCAGGGGCTGCTCGGGGCTGGGGCTTCTCAGTCCCCAAAGCACTTGGTCGAGTTTACCTCGGGAGTCGTGCTGGGAACGAAGTGCAGGTTCGTTCAAGATGGCCGGTCCCACGTGTCTCGTCACACCCACGGGTCTCAGCTTTGCTGCAGATGTGAGTTGAGGTCGGAGAGGTCTGGGAATCCGGGTCTCGTCGGGCTCTGAAGTCTGGATCCTTGAGGGAAGATGACAAAGTGAAGCCGCTGGACGCTTGATGGTGCCTGCAGTTGCAGGGTGGACACTCCTTGTCCACAAGGGAGATTCTTCAGTCTTCTATGGAGCAGAACGTCGAAGGCCAGAGTTTCTTCTTGTTGAATAGTTCAGGATAATCTAATTTGGAATGGGACCAGCTCCTACCTTTATTCTCCTAAAGGGGGCTGCACTACTGACTAGGTCCCTCCCCTGGGTGGGACCAGGAAGGGGGGTGGTTACACCCCCTATCCTTTGTCCGGTTTCCCGCCAGAGCTGGGGCTGGGATGCCCCAGCAACTGGTTTGAACCGGTGTATGCACAGGGCACCTTGTGTGCCCCAGGCATGTCTCATTCCTTTCAGGCCTCCATACCTCAATACACAAAATCCTGTCTGGGGTGGTGCTAGCACCTCCCAAGGCAGGAAACCCTTTGTCCAAGCCATCCTCGCTGGAAGGACTCCCAGCAGCAGGAGGTCAGACTTGTGTCTGTGGTGGCAGCATCCATTTTGTGATGCTGAGGCTCAAATTAACTTTAACCGGGGTTCACAGTTACATACATGTCGTGTCCCTCTAGAAGGGTGGAATGCTACCCCTGTCGCCAGAATTGGCGAGGGGGTAGTATTCCAAATCGTATGACACCTTACTCGACATGTTTTGATAATGTTATACCAGAGTTAGCATTTAACCGCGAGGTTGATAATGCACTTAAGAGTATATGGTATAGCGTTATCATGGAACAGCTATTAGGACTTGGTTCTGTAGTGTAGTTCCTATTATCCCAATAGGCTCTGCGCATTGGAATATTATCTTCAATAGTATAGACGTAGGACTGTGGTTAACTAGGTCTTCTACTGACGATATTAGACTTAAAAGTTATGTGTGTGCCAGCTAGCTCAGAGTTCACTAGAAACTTTCTCGAATAGGCAAGGAGGAGTTTAACCTCCCTGGATAGACAAGAAGGGATTTAGTTTCTGACAACCATAGAACATGACAACTTTGCTCTCCCCTAATCAAGAGTATATCTCCAGAGTCGTGTGAAAACAAAAGACAACTTATTTTACTCAGTCAGTACGTGCATTCTTAGTTTCACCAGATTGTAGAGAAAAGGAAGAGACGGGCGTGTTCAATAAAAAGGTGTTATTTATTGATCAGTCTCCTTTCTCATACAAGAGAAATGAATTGCTATTATTGCAATACTTATAGTTAAGTAAAGTGCATACAGTAAAAACAGAATTATAAAATAATACTGTAAAAGCATTTATATGGTTTCTTAGCCATATGATACTAAAATGGATAAAAGTTATATACATATATACATTGACTAATCGTACTCAACTGGTGCTTCTAGCTACGCCTACCCCAGTGTACCTGACCTAAGCCTAATACGTGGGCGGGAGTAGATAAGTAGCAGTTTAAGTTAAGTTTGCTTTGCCAAGGATCTGATTCAAGAATTCTCTGTGAGGGTTATTCAGTTCAGTACCTGGGATTTAGAAGGCTGGAGGGCTGGTATCTCAATCTCAGGACTCGATATCCCAGTTGCCCGCAAGGGCGGCTAGGAACGCCGGAGCTGGATTTCTCGGCAAGAGAAAAGGCAGCGTCTCTCTCTCAGCGCGTCAAAAAGGAGGGGCAGCGTCCGTGGGCTTTTTCTGCATCAGCTGGGCTCCTCGGCAAGTATCACTGCTCCAATCTCGTCACCACCGTCGTCTTTGCTTAGGGCAATGTCGGTAATATTTATACCTGAAAGGTGCCGAGATTGACGTAAGGATGGACATAAATACGTCAATAAGGATGTCATAAGAACTGGTTGTTCGTACATTCTTTACTGGAGTTCTTGGTTAAATCAAAACAATAGCTGCGGGGGATTTCCCAGGTTGCTGGAGGTTTGATTTGTTTTGAGAACTCGGTATGCTTTCTATGGGGGCTGGGGGAATAGTGCCTGCCTAACGTGGTAGCATGCGCTATGACCTAATCAGAAAACGGGTTTCTGTGCCGTTGTATGGCCACTATTGATATATTAACCGGACAAGGGTCAGAAACAGGAATATTGATGCAGTTCCCATAGGAAATACATCACACCCACTCCACGGAATCTATGTCCATATTTACTAACCTAAGCATAGTAAACACAACTAATATTGTATGTGTATTCAAAACCGCCCAAAATACATTAATTTTGCATTACTTTGGATTTGCGGAACACATGAAAAAATAAAATTAGTTACTGTATGCTTTCAAGCAGTGTAATCATTCAAAGAGGATGCACATTTTATATCTGCACGAATGATTTGCGAAAACAACACATGAAATGGCTCTTAGTACAGAAGAAAAAGTGCGAGTCCATTTCATCACATAGAAATACAATCGTATGTGTAAATACCCTAGAGTTCGAGGTAATTTCCCCTAGAGGTACCTAAAAATAGAAGCGTCTGTTCTCTAAGAATAGTTTACTTTAAGCAGAAGATAAGTGCCTGAAAGGTAAATATTTTGGATGTTTGGAGGACGTTCCTGTTTGCAGGAGCAGACTCGAAGAATTCTTAGTGGCTTTATTTTTAAATTTGAAGGCCAAATTCAGAGTTCAGGGAACGCTGTGTGCACGTTTGCTCAAAGTCATTCTTTCTGTTCTGGTGAAAACATCATATCATTTAGATGTTCGAAAAAAACGTCAACAGCTTCTGGTGAGAGTTCGACAAGGTTGGAAAATGACGCTACCATGCAGTCATGAGCATGATTGCTTTCAGTGATGGCTTGATCAGCATAGCTGACAGATGGTCGTACCTGATCGATGCTGCTTTCATCTTGTACTTCACTACCCTTCATTCGCAGTGGTGAAGTCTCCACGAATGCCGTCATCAGGATTGGTAGCCGCTGGGGACAGCACAATGCATGAGCCTTAACTGGACTCAACAAAGTCTCTGCATCCAATGGCACTTCTGATTGTAGTGTGAGACAGGTGTCAAATACACACTCTTCGCCGCATAGCAAGCACCTTAATACAGGCATAACACAGGTCTGCCACAAGGGTCTGAATGAAAGAAACCAAGTCATATTTAAATCGCGTAGCCGTGCTAATCCAAGGACTTTAGTTATGTGGTCCCGGTAGCGGATAGCTAGGATCGTTTCTTCCATTGTTGTTGGAGTCATGTCTGTGACACGGTTTGCCATATCGAAGCAAAAGTAGCAAAAATAGGACGCCTGCTACTAGTCCCAACAGGAGAGGTAGTCCGCCAAACAGAGAATGGACGAAGTTTGGAAAAATACCCAGGATCGCTTTGAATGGTGTTAAAGCGCCTGAAAAAACTGTCTTAAATACACTGGCGATACCACTGGTATCCGAAATATTTAAGATTTCGTTTAGTATTTCTGCGAAGTGTAGGGGGCTATTCGTTGATAGCAGTGAGTGAATCTCTGCCGTTGTCCTTGCAACTTGGAGATCATACGTTTCTTTTGATGACGTCAACCTGGTTGGTGTCTGTAGGAGCACAGTCTTCATTCTGCTTAAAGTATCAATTAATAGAAGAGAAATTAAAACTGGGCCATAACCTTGCCTCCTTGTCTGGAGTATCGTTCGGGAACAATACTCTTTCACAGCACATGACCCTGGTAGTCACGCTCACGAGATAAGGTTTTCCGGGCATTAGGCTGCAACATCTGCGATCTACAATTAGAATGTAACTCCCGTTCGAGAGTCTCCTAAAGAATGGTTCTATTCGTGTTGCAGGTGTGCCTAGCTGGTGACATGAAAGGTTATTTGAAGTCCCTTCACAGGCCCCATGCAAACTTAAACACTGACACAGAAGTATACCACTTAGTGATTTTGCACAATTATTGCCACTAAGAAATACACTCTGTCCTTTATTACTAACACATGTGTGTGTATAGGGCAAGTCCCATGTTGACTTAATGTATCCTTTACCCAACCTTTCATACTGGCCTGCCTGTATATATTTTTGGCAGTACTGAAACTGGAAAGTTGTTATCGGAATATTTATTATCCCATGTATTATCCATTCAATGACAGGTCGTTCTGACATAGTCAATGGTAATCTCTCAAGTTTTTCAATGCTCAGAATTGTATAGTCAGCACCCTTCTGTGCCAAACTGATTTGTTTATCAGTAAGGTTAAAGATATTAAATATTGACGTTGTGTTGATTAAACGCCAAGGCACATAGCCTGAACGCAGATTTTGTAACGTCCAGCCAAGCTGTACAATAGAACGCAATTGAGACTGACCGTGTTGTAACATCAGTAAGTCTTGCTCTATTATATCGATTGCTGAAGACACAATACTGTCCAGTGAATATATTCTGGAAGACAGAGTCATTAACCCATTGTCTACAACAGAAAGTGATTTTTCCAAATTAACACGGTCAATTTCCCGTATTTTTTCTGCTGTCTCAATTTGAGTTTCTCTCCAAGCTTCATTATAAGCTGCATATATAGAGGCCGCTATGAAACGTTTTTGACGCTGTTTGCGTGGTCCCATAATGAAATCGCGCAAGTCAGCACCTTCTTTAAGTAAAGTTAGGTGTTGCTTAATTTCAGCCAGTGTGGATGTATGTAGCCATTGAAGGCAGAGCTGTCCCACACTGTAAGTAGTTACAATCAGTGTTCCCAGCAGGCTGCGCGCATGCGCTCGCGCGCACGTCTGTGACCACCAGCGCGCATTGACCTGTGTGAAGCGCGCACTCAGGACAGCCCGCCAGACGTTTGTGCCGCCGCATTTAAACGCGAGCAGCGCTAATAACAATCATTTTCAGTTTGGGGAAATGGTGTTAACACGGCGCAAGAGGAGAGCACAAAACGTGATTTCACAGCATGAAAGTGTATTTTGAAAGCAGATCGGTAGCCTCTGTAGGCGTTCAGCAGCAAGATACCCCTGCCCTCGCTGCATTTGTTTTCTAATGGAGCACGGTAGCGGGATGTTTATGGGCCTTTGTGAAAGTATTTATGTTAATCACAGCGCTTGACTGCTGCGATTAACAGGAATACTTTCACAAATGCCCCACAATCAGCCCACCGCCGCGCTCCATTAGAAAAGAAACGCAGCGAGTGCAAAAGCAGGGCGTGTGTTTTACATGTCATGCTTTTACATTTGATGTATGTCTTTTCTTAATGGAGCGCGGCGGTGGGCTGATTGTGGGGCATTTGTGAAAGTATTCCTGTTAATCGCAGCAGTCATGCGCTGTGATTAACATAAATACTTTCACTAAGGCCCATAGTCAGCCCGCAGTTGAGAAAAGAAATGCATCAAGTCCAAAAGCACAGCGTGTGTTTTACACGTTGTGCTTTTGGACTTGATGCAGGTGGCATTTGGCTTCAGGCGCGCATCCCCCAGTGGGCTCAAAGGGCTTCAAAGTTATCAAGGATTATTAAATTGATGTATCACCTCTGCCTGGCCACCGGGTAGTTCATTTCCAGTAGCTGGAAACCGAGCCCTCCACTTGCAGAGACAGACAGAGCTCAAGATCCCTTCAGCCAATAAAATGACATTTTAAGCCTACAATATTCATGAGCCTGAGCTGCTGTGCACCACAAGGTTGAATATTCGGGATTAGATCATGGCTAGTGACGCCGTGGTAGAAGTGGGCTGGGACGGAAGGGCACGGCGTGCCCCTACTTCTAAATATTATTTCAGTCCGTTCCCCTACTTCTTTTTTTCAAAATATCGTCCCGGGACAGCAAACGATAACTTTTCCTTTCAGCTTCCAGGGCCTGCTCGCACTTCTCTGTTGAACTCCAGAGGATGCAACAGCCCCTCCCTGAGCTCGCACAGATGGAGGGCGGCCCATTGTCTTTCAGATTTAGATCGATTATCTCCTTTTGAATGACAATGCGCCTGGGAGATGCCTTTCTAGGAAGCCCTTGGGCCAGGGGAGAGTGTCGTTAAAGGGTGGCAGAGCCCTGAAGCTACACTGTGCTTTGTTCTGTGCTCCTAAAGCAGTGACAGATACAGAGATATCTTTAGTGCACGGAGAATTTACACATCAGTGGAGAGTTTACACATCAGTAAGAAGTTTACACATTATTGGGCGTTTACAGTGAAATGGCAACAGTCAGCTTTTCCGCCATTAGCAGAGCCCTGGGGGTTTCCTTGTAAAATGGCACAATATCCAAAGTTACCTGTTCAAGAACAGCTGGCTCCGAGAATGCTGCCGCCCTGACGAGGCACATTTTCGATGAATGCATTGAGTCACTGATCTGCTGACTGCCAACTAAATAACTGAGTCAAATATAAGTAAACAAGGTTGTACTTACAGGAGCCTATGGGCAGCTCAGTAGGGCTGCGCGCTATTCTCTGGTCTAGGTGCAATTATGTCAGACACACAGTATGCAGGCCCGAAATCCTAATCTTCCAAAGAATCCCCAGATATAATATCCTCGCTACAGTGAGGCACAGTAAATATTGTGAATGGGAACAGACGGCTTTTAGGCAGTCTGCACAGCACTTGGGAACATGTGCTTCAGATGCAGGCCTGTCTGAAGGGCAGCAGTCCAAGGAAGGCCTGGCTTTGGACAGCCCACTTCCAGAACCAAGCCTGACCAGAGATATGCATCTGTCAAAGTGCTATCAGAGCTGGGCAGCCCTGTCTCTTTCAGAGGTCGCCATAATGCTATCCCAGTGCTACAGAGCCAGGCCTGGCAATGTATACAACTGTGTCCAAGCCAGGCTGGGCATTGACAGCAGAGCTGGTGCTTGTAGCCCTGTTAATCCTAGTATAAAGTTAGAAGTGCAAGTACCTCTGGGGCATATTATCAAGGGGGTTTATCTCCGCTTTTTTGGCTTTAAAAGCCAAGAAAGCGGAGATAAAATTATCTCCCTATTACCTAGCTGTCGCTAACACCAGTTAGCGACAGCTAGTAGGAGATAGCGACCATCTTGGGCCCCATTTTGCATGTTAGTGATATTTATCACTAATGACATGCAAAGTGGGCGTGCCAAGATGTTAGCGACTGGAAACAGTCGCTAACATCGCTATCTCCTATTACCAACTTTTAGAGATATTCGCGCTAAGCGCGAATATCTCCAAAAGCTAACACCTGCCCCATAGCAGTTCTTAGCCATGTTATCCAATGGGAGGTGGATAACATGGCTAAGAGCATTAGCTCGATAATGCATGAATATCGCTGACTTTTCAGCGATATTCATGCATTGCGGCCGTTTTTTATCGCATTTGCGATAAACCTTGGTAATACCAAGGTTTATCTGCGGTAAAAATCGGCGCAGCTTAGCGGTAAAATTTTCTCTCTAACCAAGCAATAGCGATAATTATCGCTATTGCTTGGTAATATGCCCCTCTGTTCTCTAAATGTGCCGTCAGTTTTACACAAGACGCTGACGACCTTTCTCTTTAGTTTGTAGCTCCTAGGCTCTCCTGGATTTCCCTCCTTCTTCTTGAGTCTGGTTGTCAACTTGTCCTCTTCTCTGGCCTGGTTGTCTCTAAAGCACATGAAACTCCTATATACGTGCACTCTATAAATAGTGGATGTAATATAACATAACAAAGCACTACAATCAACAGAAAGCAAGCATTGGTAAAGCCAATATTTTAGCAATTATATGGGGAATGCTGAATGAAAGCATAGATGCAAGGGTATATAGCTACAGCTATAATGAGTATGCAAAAATACATGACTGTATAGAACGTTGGAATGTAAATGCACTGACACACAAACATGCAAGGTGACATGGACACACATATGTGACAGATATCCTGTGCAACATATTACAAGTGCCATAGGCTGAAATCCACTTATAATACGGCAGATGGGGCATCTGCCATGTTTGTGATGGATTATCACATCTAGCAAACCCTAAATAAGGCCTTTCGATATATAGGCAGTGGTAGAAGCGGGCGGGGACGGAAGGTCACGGTGTGCCCCTACTTCTAAAAATTATTTCAGTCCGTTCCCCTACTTCTTTCTTTCAAAATATCGTCCCGGGACGGCAAACAATAACTTTTTCATTCAGCTTCCAGGGCCTGCTCGCACTTCTCTGTTGAACTCCAGAGGCTGCAGCAGTCCCTCCCTGAGCTCGCACAGACGGAGGGCAGGCCCATTGAAAATCAGATTGAGGTCGATTATCTCCTTTCGAATGACAATGCGACCGCCCTCTGCCTTTAGCATATCAAGTGCCAGTGAGATCAGAGTTGGTGATTACAGAGGAGCTTTCCCAAACAGAGTACTGTGGGGAATTTGACACCTTGTGTAATTTGTCAATGTTGTACACAGAGTGAACTGGGCAGGAGCAGTGACTGGACAGAAGAGACGACAGGAAAGGAGAGGTACTAGGGCAGGAGAGGTGACTGGGCAGGAGAAGTAACGGGCAGGAGAAGGGACAGGGCAGGAGAAGTGACAGGCAGGAGAAGTGACAGGCAGGAGAAGTGACAGGCAGGAGAGGTGACGGGCAGGAGAAGTAACGGATAGGAGAAGTGACGGGGCAGGAGAGTTGACGTGTCAGGAGCAGTGACGGGACAGGAGAGGTGACAGGAAAGAAGAGGTGATGGGACAGGAGAAGTGATGGGGCAGGAGAAGTGAAGGGGCAGGAGCGGTCATAAGGAATGGGCAGGAGTGGTAACCGGCAGGAGCAGTGAGCGGATAGGGGCAGTGAACGCATAAGAGCAGTGAACGGGGCAGGAGAAGTGATGGGACTGGAGAAGTGATGTGGCTGTAGCGGTGATCGGGCAGGAGTGCTGACCGGACAGGAGCAGTGAACGGGCAGGAGCTGTGACGGGCCAGGAAAAGTGACGGGCCAGGAGCAGTGACGGAGCAGAAGAGGCAACATGAAAGGAGAGATGACTGGGCAGGAGAGGTAACTGGGCAGGAGAGGTGACCGGGCAGGAGAGGTGATGGGACAGGGGAGGTGACGGGGAGAAGTGGTGATGGAGCAGGAGAGGTGACGGGGCATGAGATAGAGCGGTAACCGGGCAGGAGTGGTGAAAGGACAGGAGCAGTGAAGGGACAGGAGTGGTGAACGGGGCAGGAGCAGTGAACAGGGCAGGAGCAGTGAACAGGGCAGGAGCAGTGAACAGGGCAGGAGCAGTGAACAGGGCAGGAGCAGTGAACAGGGCAGGAGCAGTGAACAGGGCAGGAGCAGTGAACAGGGCAGGAACAGTGAACGGGGCAGGAGCAGTGAACGGGGCAGGAGCAGTGAACGGGGCAGGAGCAGTGACGGGGCAGGAGAAGTGATGGGGCAGGAGAGGCGACAGGGCAGGAGAGGTGACTTGGAAGGAGAGGCAACAGGACAGGAGAGGTGACCGGGCACAAGAAGTGATGGGCAGGTGACATGACAGGCAGGTGATGTGACGGGCAGGAGAGGTGATGGGCAGGAGAGGTGACGGGCAGGAGGAGCGACGGGGCAGGAGGGGTGACGGGGCAGGAGAAGTGACGAAGCAGTAGAAGTAATGGGGCAGGAGCGGTGATTAGGCATGAGCAGGAGTGGTAACCGGGCAGGAGCGGTGAACGGACAGGAGCAGTGAACAGGGCAGGAGCAGTGAACAGGGCAGGAGCAGTGAACAGGGCAGGAACAGTGAATGGGGCAGGAACAGTGAATGGGGCAGGAGCAGTGAACGGGGCAGGAGAGTCGACATGGCAGGAGAAGTGATGGGGCAGGAGAGGCGACATGGCAGGAGAGGTGACTTGGAAGGAGAGGCGACAGGAGAGGTGACCGGGCACAAGAAGTGACGGGCAGGTGACATGACAGGCAGGTGATGTGATGGGCAGGAGAGGTGATGGGTAGGAGAGGTGACGGGACAGGAGGGGTGACGGGGCAGGAGGGGTGACGGGGCAGGAGGGGTGACGGGGCAGGAGAAGTAATGGGGCAGGAGCGGTGATTAGGCATGAGCAGGAGTGGTAACCGGGCAGGAGCGGTGAACGGACAGGAGCAGTGAATGGGGCAGGAGCAGTGAATGGGGCAGGAGCAGCGAATGGGGCAGGAGCAGCAAATGGGGCAGGAGCAGCAAATGGGGCAGGAGCAGTGAACGGGGCAGTAGAGGCGACATGGCAGGAGAGGTGACTTGGAAGGAGAGGCAACAGGACAGGAGAGGTGACCGGGCACAAGAAGTGACGGGCAGGTGACATGACAGGCAGGTGATGTGACGGGCAGGAGAGGTGATAGGCAGGAGAGGTGATGGGGCAGGAGGGGTGACGGGGCAGGAGGGGTGACGGGGCAGGAGGGGTGATGGGACAGGAGAAGTGACGGGGCAGGAGAAGTGACGGGGCAGGAGAAGTAATGGGGCAGGAGCGGTGATTAGGCATGAGCAGGAGTGGTAACCGGGCAGGAGCGGTGAACGGACAGGAGCAGTGAATGGGGCAGGAGCAGTGAATGGGGCAGGAGCAGTGAATGGGGCAGGAGCAGTGAATGGGGCAGGAGCAGCGAATGGGGCAGGAGCACCGAATGGGGCAGGAGCAGCGAATGGGGCAGGAGTAGTGAATGGGGCAGGAGCAGTGAATGGGGCAGGAGCAGTGAATGAGGCAGGAGCAGTTAACGGGGCAGGAGAGTCGACATGGCAGGAGAAGTGATGGGGCAGGAGAGGCGACATGGCAGGAGAGGTGACTTGGGGCAGGAGCAGTGAATGGGGCAGGAGCAGTGAATGGGGCAGGAGCAGTGAACGGGGCAGGAGAGTTGACATGGCAGGAGAAGTGATGGGGTAGGAGAGGCGACATGGCAGGAGAGGTGACTTGGAAGGAGAGGCGACAGGAGAGGCGACCGGGCACAAGAAGTGACGGGCAGGTGACATGACAGGCAGGTGATGTGACGGGCAGGAGAGGTGATGGGCAGGAGAGGTGACGGGGCAGGAGGGGTGACGGGGCAGGAGGGGTGACGGGGCAGGAGAAGTGACGAAGCAGTAGAAGTAATGGGGCAGGAGCGGTGATTAGGCATGAGCAGGAGTGGTAACCGGGCAGGAGCGGTGAACGGACAGGACCAGTGAATGGGGCAGGAGCAGTGAATGGGGCAGGAGTAGTGAATGGGGCAGGAGCAGTGAATGGGGCAGGAGCAGTGAATGGGGCAGGAGCAGTGAATGAGGCAGGAGCAGTGAATGAGGCAGGAGCAGTGAACGGGGCAGGAGAAGTGACGGGCAGGAGAAGTGACGGGCAGGAGAAGTGACGGGCCAGGAGAAGTGACGGGCCAGGAGAAGTGACTGGCCAGAAGAAGGGAGGGGACAGGGGAATTGACGAAGCAGGAGAGTTGATCGAGCATGAGTACTGATTGGACAGGAGCAGTGAAAGGGCAGAAGCAGACATTTCCCAGGGCGACTGGAAGGGTAGGGGGCCAGTTTTGTTTGGGGGGACCGGTTTTGAACAAGTGCAGGAGTTTTAAAAACACTGCAAAGTTCTTTGTATATTCAGCAGTTTTCGGTCAACAATACAAGTGCCAAGATAACGTTGGTGATCAATGTACCTGCTGGAGAGAGATGGGAGCATGTTTTGTCTAGTGGCTGTTTTACTCATCTACGGTAGCGCAGAGGGGTAATCTGCCTGCTGCAAAGAACATGTACCATGCATATCAAAGAGCAATATGTTATGTGCATAGTTCTGTGGGTAATGATTTGTGTTCACTTCCCGAATGAAAGGACACTTGAATACATATGGCCTGGCAGTTCGGGCTGGACTGTTCCTTATTGGGCGCAGGATGATGACTGATTTGCATATGGCTGGGTCCAAACTGGAATGGCATGGTGAGCAAAAAAACTATGGATTTAGGCCCAGATCTCGGTACTGGGTTGAATGTATGACATTGTTCTGCATTCTGTCCATCAATTGTTCTTTTTGCATTTGTCACCCCGAGTGGGACAGGTATGCTCAGACATGAGTCCCGTGCTCTCCATGCCACTGGAATCAAGCTATCCTGGCTGATGAGGGCTGAAAGCCCGAAACCGGTCTAGGATGCTTGTTTCCAGTCCAGGGAGGACCTGGCCTGGCAGTTCGGGCTGGACTGTTCCCATTGGGTGCACGATCAAGACTGATTTGCATATGGCTGGCTCCAAACTGGAATGGCATGGTGAGCAAAGAAACAATGGATTTAGGCCCAAATCTCTGTACTGGGATGAATGTATGACATTGTTCTGCATTCTGTCCACCAGTTGTTCTTTTTGCTATATTATGATTGAGCAGTTAGCTGGCTGACATGAATATGAAGGAGCCTTTGTGGGTTTCCGTGAGTCTAGATTCTCCTGAAGAGTCCCTACAAGACAAAACATAATCATGGATTTCCGAACAATGAGATTAAAAGCATTAAGGTAACATGTTGTTCCTGCTTACATTTCACACGCTTTATATAAACCTGTATTCCCTATGAGTGTTTGCTTTTTCCTGAATTAAACCTCAAATAAACATGTTTATCCATTGTTTTAATTAAATAACGTTATAAGCTGTAACTGGTCAGTGAAATGCTAAACGTACTAAAAATTGGTATGTTTTGCTATTTCTAGCCACACCCCTGACTCCGCCCACTGATTTAATCTTCGGTTATTCCCGCGCCCTGATTCTCCACCCACAGTTCCCCTACTTTTTCTTTCCCACTTCGACCACTGTAGTGACGTGATACATATTACAGGGCAGCCAGCCTAGTGTGAGGTCTGTGGCCCTCGTGAGAAATAACGATTCTAACTATCGCAGAAGTGCAGGTGCACGGAGGGAACCGGACACACATTCCGACCAAAGTAGGAAGATTTCTGAGATAGGGCCTGCATAACTTTAGGGTGACGCTGAACCCTCCACCATAAGGCAGGTGGAAAGCTGCGAGCGGCAAGCATGAGCTCCAGGTTTATTATTTGCCCATGCCTGTTCTGTCCACTTTTGTCTCTCTGGCTCATTGAATGGAGCCAAAGTACCTCTGCGACCATGAAGCTATTCATCAGCCTCGGATGCACACAGTGTGCGACAGGCTGCTAGCGCTGAAAAGTGACCTAAGGGAAAGCACAATTCTCTCCTGTTTCACCTCACTGCGCGGCTGATTTCCTGCACATCTAGCCTCCGGATCACAAACATGCAGTCACAGTATGAGTTGAGGGTACGGGTCAGACAAAGATAACATTAAAAACATAGTATAAGAAATGAGAAAGAGGTGACGGAGTTGGAAAGAAATTAGAGGACAGAAATAAGACAAGCCATTACGAAAGGAGATATAAATTTACAGGACGGCATGCCAAGGGAGGAGACGAGGGGGAGAAAGCGTTAGAGATAGGGAGAGGGAGAAGAGAAGGGCAAATGGAAGAGGGTGGAAAGAATGCAGGGAACGAGATAGAAGTATACAAAGAGAGCGAAAGAGGGAAGAAGAGGGAGGCTAAAGACACTGATAAAAAAAGGAACAAAGGCCTAAATCTAGGAGCCTACTGCTCTAAACGAGTGGGTAGGACTCAGAGACTGTGATACAAGGGAGGACAGAAAGAGCTAAAAAGAGCGGATGAGGAGGGCAACAGACTGCTAAGTAGGAGGAAAGAGGCTGTAAAGACAGTGATGGGGAAGGAGAGATTTGAAGATGAGGATAGAGAAAGAGAGAGGAAAAGATGACGGATGAAAAGAGGGAGGATGCAACCAGAGAGATAGAGAGAGATAAAACATTCTGGAGACTGGTAGAACGATGTGAGTTACCAGCTCTAACTGTACTACAACTGACAACTACTGATCTACCCCAGGAAGCAGGGTGGGAGGGTTAAGGCGGTGGGGACAGCACCACTCACAATGTGTCTGCTGCTGATTTACATCAGTTTCTTATCATTACCCATGTTAAAAATTTGACTTCAGCTTCTACCATGTTGTAACTGGTCAGTCATCATCACAGAGCCTTACTGTAAGTCACAGTTCTCCAGGGTCCATCATCTATGTTTTCTCTCAATGACCGTCCTCCCCAACTCTTTGCTATCACCTTAAACTTAATTACATATCAAATCTAACAGCAGAAACTAATGTTAATTATTGAAAGTTATAGAAACATGACAATGCAACTCAGCACATCACAGCTGGTTATTATTCAAAGGCTGAAATGTGCTACTGTAGTTTATCCTGACTTCTTAACCATTGCTCATAGACCATAAACTTTACCAGCCAGCGTTTAAAGTGAGACTATAACTCCCAGAATGCAATGTAATGTTGGCTAAAAAGCCAATCCTCACAGCACACATGATGGGGCAGATTCAATTTCTGTCAGTTACATTGGAAAGCAACTCCTTATGGTCATATCTTTTATTGCAGCTTTACCTCACAATAAGCATGTTGGAAAAAAGGAATTAGGTTAGTAACATTGCATAATCACGTATGGAGAATTGTGACAGCTTTAAGTCAAGAAATTGGATAATTCATGGAATGCATCTAATAACAGGCATAATTGTTTGACTGTCACACTAAAGTGTCACTCAAAGAGAATGGAATGACACATAAGAACACTGAAACTTGTAAATGCCAATCTCAAATCTTGACAGCTATGTGCAGTTTGTATTTATTTATTTATACTGCACTACCACGTGTTTAGAGCGGAACAACTTTGGGTTTTGCGCTGGCGCTTCCCAGCATTCTTTTTGAGCTTATTGCAATAGCAACTGATTATGCATGAGACTGAGTGACAGCAAAATCTCCTAGTTGCACTTGCTATGCAATGAAATTAGCTTTTTAGGCTAGCCCGCAGGTCATGAATGGTCATATCAATGAGATGGTCTTCTGAGCAGCTGCAGTGCCTGCCTGCTGTCTTATACTGAGAACTGCAGTCACACAGTCTGTCTATGGTTAGTGCCTTTTCTTCTGGTTTCCGGTGCTTTGCAGCAGTATTAAACTCTTCATAGAGTTTCTTGTTGCTCAAATAGGTGTAATTTCTGATATTAGTGTTCCCCTGGTCTTCATTGCTTAATTTTGCTCCTGAGACATTGTCACGTATAGTCGTTGAAATGTCACTCATAATTTCTCTGAAATTAGGAAAATGTCACACATAGTAATCTGAAACCTTGCAGCTATGTACATCTGCCACTTAGATGTTTATATAACATGAACAAAGTTTTAAAATGTTGTGCGTGAAGGCTTGCAATTAGCACTTTTGCAAAAATCGTGCTTTATCTTGTTTGCAAGTTCTATAAAGCTTTACGTGCATCTTACAGCTGCTTCCAATCAATGTGAATATCAGGTTAGAATTAATTGCAAGCAACTGGCTTGTGCTTGCAGTTTTTGGGTTTGCATGAAAGGTTTCTTCGGGGAACAAAACACTTTGTTTTGACTGTATTTTGCGCCTCATAATTATGCCCATTGACTTATTTTTTGGTGTGCTTCCTATAAAAGCTATTCAGCATGCTTTTTTCTGCTTTTAAAAGAAAAAAGGAAGATTGTTATGAATCAAGGCAAGAAAGTGGGGTTGCAAAAGATGACTTTTAAAACGTGGCGCTTTACAGTGCATGCAAAGGAGTACTTGAGAATTTGTAAAGCACACTGTTCATCATTACTAATGGTCCTTTAGCTCCAGTTACCACATACCATAATTATAACACAATCAATTGTGTACACATCAATGTTCGTTTTTATTGTGTGCAATAAATATCGCACATAAAACTAGGCCACTGGCAATGAGGGTCTAAATCTGCTCACTTCCATATTGTACCAAGGGCAACCACAGATGCGGTGCAAGCAAACAGGACTTTGGGTAAGATTGTCTTATAAAAAGACATTATATAGCCGCCTACTTAGTATACATTCTTTCCAGCACTGTGATGGGCCTCACAGCGACCCAGAAAGAACTCAATAAACATGTTTACATACCATTCAGCTCCAAAAACCTTCTCACGCAAACTCCTAATATCATGTCGCTGAACATCTGTTATTCACAGTTATTGATCTGTGTCAGGGCCAGAAGGTATACACCCGTTACAACGGATCTTTTACTCCGCAGACCCATTACAACGCGACCATTACTCCGCATACCATTACAACGCATTGCGCTGGGGGGCGCTCTAGGATAGGGGATAAGTATAATTTACTATCCAACACCTTCCCTAGGGTCCACGGGGACTGGAGTTAGAATAGTAAATTATACTTACCACTATCCAGCGCCCCAAGGCGCTATGCGTTGTAACGGTATGCGGAGTAAAAGTCGCGTTGTAATGGTCTGCGGAGTAAAAGTATGCGTTATAACGTCATACATCCGGGCCAGAAGCCAATACAAAACAACCTGCTTCTGCTGTGCAGATTCTAACTTAGCAAAGGGATCCATAGCAAAGGACCAGAATGGGCCTGTTGGACAAATACTGCTGATTACTAATTCAAGGCACAGGTGGGAGGAGGATGGGGATGATGAGAGGAAGCTCTCAGAGAGGATATGTTGAAAAACAATATAGGATTCTCAAAGTAACTTTCACTAGAATTGTGACTTATTTCATTGTAGGCCAAATAGGGCCATTCGCAGTATTTTTGATAGACTGATAAGATAAAAGATGAAGCGCCTTTGCAGGATCTCGAGGTGAATTCCTCAAAGAAGATGCAGTACAAAGAACATAGGAAACTTTTTTATTACAATTAGCCCAATCCCATAATGTTAGAACTTCTAGATATGCTCTTTTATATTTGCAGTAACTGTCCACAAATCTTATAGACCGGGCTTAAAGTGGGATGAAAAAACTAGGGGGTCTCTTAAAGGGGTGTGACCTATGTAATTAAGGGCATGGCTTAAAAACACAAACTGAAAATCTGTGCTTAGCATAGTGTGCTGCCTGACTGGTATTTTGCTGCTTCTGTCACTGCATCCAGAAATATAATACAAGTAACATTACACCAAAAACAAGCCAGGACTATTGGCTTTGTCATCGTTTGTATTTTGCTGCTTCTTTCTCTCTCTGCATCCATCTATATAATATAACAAGTAGCATGCCAGATGCCACTTGCATCAAGTCCAAAAGCACGACGTTTAAAACACGTTATGCTTTTGGACTTGATGCATTTCTTTTCTTAATAGAGCGTGGCTGCGGGTCTGATTGTGGGCCTTTGTGAAAGTATTCAAGTTAATCTCATTTCATACACTATCTTTGATGGGATAGCCCGACATTACTCAGTAGCTTGCCCATCAAATTGTAAATATGTTAAGTAAGCACGTGACTTATTTTGTATATGTGTTCTTGTATAGGCTCCCAACATTTCCCCACCCAATGAACAGTGCTCCAGTTAGGAATCTTTAGTAAAATCTTATGATGGTCCCACCGTTGGATTCTTGTGCTTTTCTAAACCCGAAGTGTACTTGTCTGTGTAACTAATTCATGTCATGGCATGCGTAACCAAATTGAAAACCTACCTTAAGACCCAAACGTGGCGCTGTATGTGTGGAAATGCACAGTCTTTTCACTTTTCCAAGCAAAACTTTGGAATGATATTTGGCGCTGCATGCACGCGCAGTCTGGTTCCTGGCGCACATAGCCATAACTGCAGCGCACAGAGACCCTACACTGCCGCACACAGAGGAAAAAAATTAGAGGGAACATTGGTTACAATCCCTGGATGTTGTCTTTGGGAGTATCTAGGGTCTGGCCTGGTCAATGTGAAACCCTGTATTTTGTTCAGGAATCTGTCTTGACAGTTATTTGTGTCTGTGGGCCAGATCAACCATTGTTTCCATTCAGGATGTGTTCTGTTTTGGTTTAAAATACTGGTTACGTCTATCTCAACATCAGAGGTGCTATTACTATCCATTGTTGGCTTTGGAATAGACGGTTTGTTTAAGTCTTTGATTTTGGCTAGACCAAGACAGGTGGTCTGCTGAATTGTGTCATTCAAAAATATAATTTGTTCTGGGATCATGCAGGCTCTATATAAAGATTCTATACCTTGCACTTGCCAATCTTTTGTGCCCCAGATCGTTTTCGTTTCAATGTTATCATTCCAGAAATCAAAACCAAATGTATTCATTTTTTCAAAAAATGAGTCTGAATATATCAATTTTGTGTTTGTAAGCATGGTTTTAACCCCTGTCTTATTTAACAATTTGAAATAGAATGTTTCTGCATTACTTGTGTTAAACCCTGAAAAGTATGAATATTTATCATAAAATGTTTTTGAACTGCCTTTTGGTGGAGTTGCACAATGTTCCCATTGGTTAAAATTTAAAACATTTCTAGGCTGGGTAGATTTATGCAGATAATGGTTACCATAATGGTTATAGCAAAACATTTGATCGTAATTAGATGAACCTTGTAAATAATCATGTTCTGTAAATTTAGCTGACATCACTAGACCAGACATCATATTATTAATACTTTCAACGTCCCAATCATCAGCAAATGTGCTTGGTTTTACAAAGTCACTTAATGAAATCTTAAATTGGTGTAGGTACTTCAGGAGTTCAACCGGACCATATATTTCATATTCAGTTTTGTCCCATGCTACCCCGCCGGGTATAGGATTGGCTGTGAAGTTTACAGACGAAAGTTCTCTTTTCTCGACGTGTGAAGATGTGTGTGGTTTAAGGACCAAGTTGATATTCTGGCTTGCTGTGTCCATTTTAGCATATTTTCCCTCAATGAAATGTCCCAAGCATAGTACCATGATGAGCCAAAGTATGAGGATAAATGCACCAAATGCCACCCAAATTTCAATCCATGGAGAAATCAGATAGGTTTCTTTCAGTTGATGAAAAAGTTTCTTTGCTTTGTCTTTAAAAGTTCTTTTTGTTGGATGATCGTCAGGTTCATTCAGATCTTCAGAAAAATCATCGAAATTGATGAAGTAGCCGGATGCCGTTCTGTCAATTGTTTCAATTGCATCTGGATTACTTTTTGTTTTTAGGATTTGCTTTGTTTCATTAGCATAGTCCGTTACATCATTGTAGAGTGGAGTTTCTTGATGTAAAGTTTTGAGTTGGGTTTTGAGAGGTTCAAGTTCTATTGCTTTGTTGCATATTCCTTGTTTTTTCACTGTAGGATTTTCAAATGTGATTAGTCTTTCAGTTTGAACCTCCGTGTTTGTAGCAAACTTTGGTGTTCTACTACTTCTTGGGAGTCCACTTGGCCTACTACTTGTTATCGGCCACATGATTGTGGTTTAACCAGGTCGATGGATACAACTCGGTTCTCCTTTTTACCAGCAAGGGGCGGTAGTACTACTGATCTTGTCCCGTTGACAGTCAAGACAGGAACTGCTTTTCTGTAAGAAGGCCCAAATTCCTTCTTTACCGCGATCTTCTCTCTGACCAGATCCCCTGTTTTTGGAATCCAGACAGGCCTTGCTGGGACAGGTGGTTTCTCTTCAGTGGTTGTTGGCTGTTGTTTCAACTTTATGTTGCTCAGGTCTCTTCTTGTTTCATTTAAGTCCTGTAAAATAGCCAAGCGATCTTTGATATCAAAGCATTTTTCTTTAACCACTGAAGTCTGACTATCTAAGTCCTGGACTAACATTCTAGTCCCAAACAATAGTTCGTACGGACTGAGACCTCTCAGAGAATTTCTTGGCAGATTATTAAGACTACGTTAGACACTTATTAAATGTTTGACCCACCCAGCTCCCGAACCTAATACCTTTGCTGTTATCGATTGCTCTATGCCTTGGTTTTTTCTTTACACCATCCTGTTTCCCTCAGGAAGGAAGTGATAAGAGTCCCGCAATGCAATGCTCATCCTGGCCAAGCACCCTCCCACAAGCTTTTTTTGGAGCTAAAGGAAAGATTTTGGTCAGGACGTAGCCTGCTTCTAGCGTATATGCCATTATAGACTCGCAAATCTTTTTATAACAGTTCAGACGTCAGCCGAAAGTTGGGGTCTACATTACAAGTGAAAATAGTCTCTACATGTTAATAAGACGCATTATTCATACTGGGTGAGTTTATGCTGTTAGCTTATTCCTTATTGAGAAAAAGCAGTGGGAATACACTGTTTCGTTCACCACTGCGATCTCTGTTGCAGTTTGAACAGTTTTTCGCGAATAGGTGTTGGTCCAGACTCATTCCTGGCCACCAGTATGTTGATTGTAATTCTGCTAGAGAATCCTTAATTGTGCGATGTCTAAGACCCTCGCCAATATGTGCGTCTACTATTAACAAGACTCTCCTGTTCATGTTTGGAATCACTCTATCCCCCACTCCAGGGATTCGAGCAAAAGGAACGGAGTTTGCATCGATTATGTATGTATAATTGAGTGGATAGTTGATCGGTAAAGCTGAGCAGTCGCCTTTTGATGACGTTTTCACCGCCAGCACTGTTTCATCGTCAATGTATTTTACTGAACGCTTTTTTGTAGCTACGGAAGCCGATTTAGTTGCTACCGCTGTGGCTGTCTCAGCCAATGAATTCCCTGCAACGTGAACGCCATCACGTTGATGACTCAGTGAGTGTATCACGTGAGTTTTGGTAGTTCTTTCTGTAAAAGAACTACTTGTTCCCAAAGCATTTTATGCTTGATTGTGCCACCTTTTGCATCTTTATAACCGTTCTGAACCCAGATCTGCAAGTATTCATTGTAAGACTGAACGCAATAATATGAATCGCACACTATGAGTGTGGGGAATTCTCGATCGGTATTTTCAAGCGCCATCTTGAATGCTAGTAGTTCAGCTCGCTGAGCTGTACAATCTCCTAGAGATTGTGTTTTAGTTACAAGTGGTCTAAATTTTCCTTTGTGCCAGCGACCTTTAACAATCGCGCACGCAGCACTGTAAGCTTGCTTACCCCCCACTGCGGGTTGTGCTGATCCGTCCGTATATATTATACAGCCGTAATGTTCCAGAGGCAGAATTTCTGTGGGCAGAGGACATTCAAATTCATATTGGAGAAATTCTTGTGTTTTTAAATTAGTATCAAATTCATATACCACGTCTGTTGCAGCAAGGAAATTAGCCCATTGTATCCATCTTGGATGAAGTGCTTTAGCATTCGGAATGCTTGCCTTTGTTACCGACTCCAGGGCTGGTATTGGTGTCACGATGATTATTCGTTTACCTTGTGCTAGGGCTCTTTCTTTCGCTACAGCAGTCTGTACTGCGGTAAGGATTTTTTCCGTTGGGCTAAATTTCATTTCAGCTTTTGTGTACAAGTGTGATTTGTATGCTATCGGTACCTTTTCTCCCTCATTAGAGGTCAGGTATGTGAATCCGCATCTTCCTGGGATGACTCGAATCACAAGGTTGCGTGTGTTGTCACGTGTTTGTAGTTTTGTTTTAACTAACATGTCTGTTTGTAAAGATCTCAAAATTTCTGTGTGTTTTTGAGTCCAGTTGATTCTTTTAAAATCTGGTTTTATTAAATCATAGAGGGGTTTAACCCTCTCTGCATAGTTTATAATGTAAGTTCTTCCGAAATTCAGGAAACCTAGAATTGATTGCAAGTTTTTCAGTGTCCTAGGTGCTTGGATTACAGCACATTTCTCTAGGAAATCTTTAGCCAGGCTTTTGCCTTCACTTGATAATTCATATCCTAAAAATAGGACAGTCAGATGGACAATTCTTGACTTCTTGAAGTTGAATTTGTAACCCTCTGCTGCGAACCCAAGTATTATGGTGTTTACTCTTTTCAAGTGAGTATCCAAGTCATCGTCTGTTAGATAGATGTCATCGACATAAGATAATGCCTCATCATCATACATTTGTAGTAACTCTGTTACTCTTGCTGAGAATAATCCTGGGCTGTTCTTGAACCCTTGGGGCAAACGACAGAAATTTTTCTGCGAGCCATTTATTGAGAAAGCGGTCAAATATCTGCTTTCAGGTGCTATATTTTGACAAAAGAATCCATTAGAGATGTCTAATGTTGTTTTGTATTTTTTGCGCACTATGCTATTCATTAGTGCTGCACTGTGTGAGTTTTGCACTGCAAAAGTTTTGCAACATGAGTTCAAGTGTCTGTAGTCCAAAACAAGACGATATGAATTATCTGGTTTGGAGACAGGAAACAAAGGATTGTTCATTTGTGAGGTGCAAGTTACAATCACCCCCTGCTATTCAAGTTGATCTAGGATCTCTTTTACCTGTTTTTTAGCTTCTTGCTTAATTGGGTACTGCCTCTGTGCAGTAGGTTGTGATTTTAACTGGATTTTGTGAGGAGGAGAGTCCTCATCCCATCCCACATGATTTTTATA
This sequence comes from Lissotriton helveticus, assembly GCF_964261635.1. Classification (NCBI taxonomy): domain Eukaryota; kingdom Metazoa; phylum Chordata; class Amphibia; order Caudata; family Salamandridae; genus Lissotriton; species Lissotriton helveticus. The sequence goes on along the minus strand of NC_136059.1, from coordinate 1,089,071,511 downwards.
TAATGCAGGAGCTTGGGCTACTGCCCACTTTCTTGCAAGTGTATACTTTTTATGTATTGGAATATGATTAGAGAAGGCAGGCATAATTATTTCTTCGCCATGAGGGCACTCCCTGACAAACTCTGGTGGCCAGTCTTTTTCAGCTAGAAGGATGTCATAGCCTTTAGAGAGATTATCCCAAAATAGACCCCTTATTTTCCTAGTCTTATCCCCTTCTATACGCAATGTTATTTCATATATTTTATGAGGTTTGCTAACTCTGGTATCCGCAGTTTCCACCTGAATGTATTCATTCGTGTCCACTGTCTCCAGATGATTCATCAGGATCTTGCGAGCTATGCTCACTTCTGCTGCGCTGTCTAGCATTGTCTGAGCCCACTCTCCGTTTTTCAGTTGTGTCCTCAGTATTCTCGGCATGGTTGATTACTTTAATACTGGCTACCTTCTTCTTTGGAAATTGTAATTTTTTATTTGGATGAGCAGGTTCCTTGTATTTGGACTTGACATGCTCTTCCCTGTGTTCTGATCGTCCTCTTCTTTCCGATTTCTGCGAGGAAGTCTGAAAAGATTGAGAGGGACGTGTATCAATATCTTGATATCTGTCAGGTTTCTTTATATTATCCCTATTTCTAAGGTTGTATTTTTTCACAGAGGGCTCCCTTTGGGGAGACTTGCGTCCTTGGTCCGGAGATCTTTCTCTCCGCCGAGGAGACCTTCCTCTGGTTTGGAATCTTTTTTCTTTAGGAGTGGATTGTTTATTTCCATCCCAGCTCTTCTTTTGAGTGTTTAGATTATTTTTAATAAATATCTTTTCAGGATTTTCAATTAGTTGGGGTTTCACAGGTATTCCACCCAAACTATCTCTTCCTAGTTCTTCATAGGATTTTTCTATGATTCTGGCAATTTCAAATGGTTGGTCTGCTATATCTGTCTCTTTCAACCTCTGGCGGATCGCCACATTTGCTGCTTCTCCCTTTATATTGGCTAGTAATATTGCCGAGACCTGCTTGAAGTCTTTTAGTAATTTCATACCCAGAGTTAGGGCTGGTTCTGGACCGTATTCATCTTGAATTTGTTTTAGCACATCTGGTATTACTGACATGGATGGAACACCATGCGTTTTTGTGTAAACGGAAGCAAAGACTGTACCCCAAGTGTCACAGTCCTCCACATGTGGTGCGATTCCCATTGGAAGACAGATAGTCAGAATCCTGTGTTTCTCAACCGGGGTGGTATCCGGAAATACCGCCTCTATTTGAGTGATTTTTTGTGCTAACCAGAATGGAATTTGTTCCCGTTTTGCAGGTACTTTACCTAAACAGGACTGTATGTTCTGTGGTGTAATTTTATTTGTGTTCCCCTGATGAGGGGTCAGCTGTGGAATTTTAATAGCTGGTTGGACTGTTGAAGTCCGCATTATATATTGGACTAATTGTCTGTGTATTTTAATTAGTTGTTTTAGCTGTGCTAAAAGATCTGGTGCAGACATTTCTTCAATGTCTGGATGTGGTGTGTATCCGGCTAGGACCGGCCACGTTGCTCCTGGTCTACCTAGTGGACCGAGCCTGGTGATGTGATTATTATGTTTTAGGGCGCCTTTAAACCAGAGCAGGTGCTCTTGGTATTTGAGTGATATCTCCACTTCCTCGAAAGGAGTGTAGGTATCCGGTGGTTCCTCTATTTTATAATAGTGGAACTCTTTTGTTACAGCGTTTGCTGCTGGAAAGTTTATCCATGAGTAGAATACCTCTGTCTGCCGATATTCGTGTGCCTCAATTACGAATATGACTGTACCACCTCTCGGTGTTAGTCCATTTTCTATAAGTTTTAAGGTTATAGTTTTTCTTATGTTGACCGGGATCAGTATTGCCTCCGGGTCTTGCTGTAGGAGACTATTGTCATCCGCTAGGAGTTGAGCTGCTACTCTAGCTGCCTCCCTATCTTCTTCAGTTTCTGACATTTTACTGTCAGGAAGGTTATTTTGTTTATTTGCAGATCAGGTTTCTATGGAAACAAAGATTAGATGCACAATATTTTGGAACAGTGTATCCTTCAACGTTGAATAAACCAAGAACCATACATAGGAGTCTCCTCCTACGAAGTTTGGCGGATTTACCTTTCACCCACTCCAGACGTCTTTGGAGTATTATGGGAAAAGGGGTCTGTGTGAAAAAGCACGACTGAGTTACTCTAATGTCTTACGTTAGATTTATCGCCTATCCAAACCGTTGGGCGCCATGTAGAGTAGTTCCTATTATCCCAATAGGCTCTGCGCATTGGAATAATATCTTCAATAGTATAGACGTAGGACTGTGGTTAACTAGGTCTTCTACTGACAATATTAGACTTAAAAGTTATGTGTGTGCCAGCTAGCTCAGAGTTCACTAGAAACTTTCTCGAATAGGCAAGGAGGAGTTTAACCTCCCTGGATAGACAAGAAGGGATTTAGTTTCTGACAACCATAGAACATGACAACTTTGCTCTCCCCTAATCAAGAGTATATCTCCAGAGTCGCGTGAAAACAAAAGACAACTTATTTTACTCAGTCAGTACGTGCATTCTTAGTTTCACCAAATTGTAGAGAAAAGGAAGAGACGGGCGTGTTCAATAAAAAGGTGTTATTTATTGATCAGTCTCCTTTCTCATACAAGAGAAATGAATTGCTATTATTGCAATACTTATAGTTAAGTAAAGTGCATACAGTAAAAACAGAATTATAAAATAATACTGTAAAAGCATTTATATGGTTTCTTAGCCATATGATACTAAAATGGATAAAAGTTATATACATATATACATTGACTAATCGTACTCAACTGGTGCTTCTAGCTACGCCTACCCCAGTGTACCTGACCTAAGCCTAATACGTGGGCGGGAGTAGATAAGTAGCAGTTTAAGTTAAGTTTGCTTTGCCAAGGATCTGATTCAAGAATTCTCTGTGAGGGGTTATTCAGTTCAGTACCTGGGATTTAGAAGGCTGGAGGGCTGGTATCTCAATCTCAGGACTCGATATCCCAGTTGCCCGCAAGGGCGGCTTGGAACGCCGGAGCTGGATTTCTCGGCAGGAGAAAAGGCAGCGTCTCTCTCTCAGCGCGTCAAAAGGGAGGGGCAGCGTCCGTGGGCTTTTTCTGCATCAGCTGGGCTCCCCGGCAAGTATCGCTGCTCCAATCTCGTCACCACCGTCGTCTTTGCTTAGGGCAATGTCGGTAATATTTATACCTGAAAGGTGCCGAGATTGACGTAAGGATGGACATAAATACGTCAATAAGGATGTCATAAGAACTGGTCGTTCGTACATTCTTTACTGGAGTTCTTGGTTAAATCAAAACAATAGCTGCAGGGGATTTCCCAGGTTGCTGGAGGTTTGATTTGTTTTGAGAACTCGGTATGCTTTCTATGGGGGCTGGGGGAATAGTGCCTGCCTAACGTGGTAGCATGCGCTATGACCTAATCAGAAAACGGGTTTCTGTGCCGTTGTATGGCCACTATTGATATATTAACCGGACAAGGGTCAGAAACAGGAATATTGATACAGTTCCCATAGGAAATACATCACAGTTCCGCAAGCTGCAAACGGGCTCAGCTCATGCCAGAGCACCATTTCACATAATTCCAAGCACTCTGCCTTCAGGATTGTTAAGGCCTTCCATAGGAGTGACTGATAGGAATATATGTGTCCATTTTAGGGTTAGATATAGGTATACTATATCTACAGCAAAGGGTGTTTACACCACCTTGCCCCAGCTGTCATGCAGCCAGTTGTGTCAGTTTTGGATGGCCAGCCAGGGGTGGCATAATCCATGCTTCAGCCCCTGGTAGGCCCTGTGTACACCTATGCCCTGGATACCTAAGGTATACTGTACAGGGACTGATACGGTGACTCAGTATCCAATTAGATATGTACCTAGGGTACATGGAGTCCATTTTAACAGAGGGAGCAGGAGGCCTGGGGTCCTGAATAGCAGGATCCCAGGCTAACTAAGTCAAAAACCAGCAAAACACCAGGCAGAAAGTTGGGGTTAACCATAGTCAGATATCCACCTTCCTACATAACCCCCCAAAACGAAAGAAGATAAGGCTATCCTTGACCAGGTAAGCCTATATTGCCTGAGTGGCCATATGAGGAGGTGCATGCACTGGTATGGTTACCCCCTATCTCATGGTCCACTAAGCAATCCCTCACCCTAAGGGTATCTGAGGGTCTCCACCATAGGGAATCTCTACCTGTGGTGTGTTTTGGCAAAGTAAAAGGCTGGTGCTGGGATGGAGTACTGAAGTGAGGCTCGACTAATGTTGGGCTCAACTTCCTCCAATCACTATCCACCATATATGCCTTTCTTTCCAGGACTGAGTTGCTGTATGCTCTCAGGGTCAACCTCTGGCTACCTAAAGCTGGAGGCTGGGTCCCTCTGTTTGGCTTACTGGAGGGACAGGTCAGGTTTGGGGCCCTTAGGTCCCAGTTTTGGCTGTGCCCAACAGTGTCCATCTGTGGGAGGTCCCTAACTAATTTTAAGGGGGTTCCCTCAGGAGTTTGTTTTATTTTCACTTGGCTAGGACTACTAGCTTCAGTGCCCTTAATCTGCTGATTGGGGAGTTCTTTTGGACAGGGGGCCCTTTGGGGTCTACCACTGGCCTCCCTGACCTCTACAGCCCTGGGCTGACTGAGGCAGGGTAGAGAGGGGCAGGTTACCTGCTCCAGACTGGGTCCCACCTTGGAAGGGTCCACTGACATCAGGGGTTCTGTCAGGCTAGGCCCGACTACCTCTGGGGCAGTTTCTTCACAAGGGGTAAGATCAGTTCCCTGAGGAGGCTGATCCTTTCCTAAAGTCTGGTGGGAGGGAGATTTCTCTTCCTCCTCAATGCTCTCTGTTTGAGTGGAGTGATCCATAGTTTCAGGCTTCACAACACTATTATCAGTCTGAGGTTGGGCTGTGGCCATCACAACCCCACCAACCTTTTCAGGAGGGGACTCAGTTTGGGTATGGGCTGTTACCATCACAGCCCTGCTAACCTTTTCAGGGAAGGAATCTGTCTGAGATTGGGCTGAGACTGGCACAACCCTCCTAACCTGTTCAGGGAGGACATCTTGGACTGGGGCTGTGGCCATCACAGCCCCACTAACCTTTCCATGTACGTTTACCATTTTAGAATGGGTTTCTTGTTCTACCTCAGCCCAGGCTGAGATCTCTAAATCATTCCCCAGTAGGCAATCTACAGGCAAGTTTAATGACACTACCACTCTCTTGGGGCCAGTGACACCTCCCCAGCTGAGATTTACCACTGCCATGGGATGATTTTTCTGCACTCCATCAATGTTTGTCACCTGGTATGTGGCACCAGGTATAAGTTGCCTTGAGGGGACTAGGCTCTCAGTCACCATGGTGGTGCTAGCCCCTGTGTCTCTATAGGCCTCAACTTTCAGACCATTGATGAGGGGCTCCTGTCTGTATTTGCCCAAAGTGTTGGGACAATCAGTGAAGTTGGCAAACCCCATGCCAGTCTCACAGACAAGAGTATCTGAGGTAGGGGACCTGGTTAGGCCAGAGTCCCCAGGAACTCCCAAAGTAAATCCACCCAAATTCTTGTGGGCACTCCCACCACCTGGGGGATTACTACTAGTAGTAACAGGAGGCTTGGGAGTGTTACTTGGGGGTATGTTCTCCTTGTTGTTGTTGGCCCTTGGGCAACTGATGTCAGTTTTCCAATGGCCTACCTGTTTGCAGCTATAGCAATAAGGTTTCTTCTGGGTATTGGAAGGATTCTGGGACCCACCCCCCTCAGAGGATTTTTGGGGCCCTGATGTGGTTTGATCTGTAGATTTATTCCCACCCTTCTCTTGAGGCTTGGTTGATTCCTTCTTTTGGTCACCACCTTGGTTCTTAGGCCTAATCCTGGTTCTGACCCATTTGTCTGCCCTCTTACCCAATTCTTGTGGAGAGGTCAGATCAGAGTCTACCAGGTGCTGGTGTAATAACTGGTTCTGATAATTATTTAAGACTTGCTCTCTCATAATTATATTATACAATCCTTTGTAATCAGTAACCTTACTTCCCAGTAGCCAGCCTTCCAAAGCCTTAGTGGCACAATCAACAAAGTCAGTCCAATCTTGAGTCTGAGTTTTCTGGGTGTCTCTGAACATTAACCTGTACTGTTCAGAGGTTAAGCCAAACCCATCAATCAGAGCAGTTTTCAAGACTTGGTAATCATTAGCATCCTTATCTCTAACAGTGAGGAGCTTGTCTCTACCTTTACCTTCAAAGGAGAGCCACAATATAGCTGTCCACTGGCTCTGGGGTACCTGCTGTACTTTGCAGGCTCTCTCCAAAGCAGTTATCCACTTGTGGATATCATCTCCTGTCTTATAGGAGGGCACTATTTTACTCAGGTGTCTATTATCAAAACTCCTGTCTTTATCCTTAGGGATATTGCTGCCACCAGTGGGGACTACCCCACTCAACTGTTGCTCTCTAGCAAAGGCAAGCTTCTCTTTGGCAATGGCAAGTTCTTCCCTCTGGATCCTCAGATTAGCCTGCCATCCTTGCTTCATGCTTTCTCCTCTGAGAGGAAGTCATTTTCCTCTGGGGAGAAGTCCTTCTCCTCTGAGCAAAGGCATGAGAGTGCACAGATCTATTGGAGTCCCTAGAATGAGATCTACCTCTCCTAGCTCCAAAGTTAGGCCTGCTTAGGGTCAGTACTGGGGGTCCCCCAGATCCTTCCCTATGTAGGTCTAAGTTGGCCCTGGTTAGTCTGCTGACTACCTCAAGACCTTTGTCTGCCTCATCCCCAGGGGTGTCCTCTTCTTCCTCCTCCTCTTCTACATTCTCTGTTTCAGGGAGGTCTGGATCACCAAGTGTACCTTCTAAGGGGGGCATGCTCCTATCTGGATTAGAGGGGTCTGTGTTGGCAGCCCTTCTGGCATCTTATGTCTCTAAGAGACCTAACAGAAAAGGAGTGGTAGGGTTAGAACCCTGTTTCAATTTCCTGGAGGTACACAATTGTCTCATCTCCTGGAAACTGAGAGCTGCATATCTGGAAAGGACCTGTGGAGGGTCACTAACCACTAGGGGAGTCTCTGAAGACTCTCCATGGGTAGACATGCTTTCTAGTGAGGTGCAAGTGATGCACTTACCTACACTATGGGTTTTCCTACTGATCCCTTGCTAAGAGTTGTAGTCAGGGTGTGCTAGGCCCTTTCTACTACAACAGCTGGTTCAGTAGAACTCAGAGTATTTCTAAGCTTGTTATATGTACCTAGGTACCTTATGTGATCTTTCAAATGATATTTCAAGATTATATGTGGTAAAAACAACAGCAAGTTCAAATCCCAACCGCTGCACACCAATGTGAGAAGTTGGCCTGATATATGATGTTCACTAGTTCTAGTGACCACCTTGTATCAGTCCAAACAACCCTTATGGTGATTGGTTGTAAGTCAACCTTATAGACCAGCTATCCTAATGGTAGCATGGACAAAGCAGTCTTAGGCTAAACTCTATTGGCATGTGAAGCCAGCTGTTTTACCACAATATACCCCTTGAATACCAGATGAAAGGACACCACACAGGTTGTTATCAAAATAAACAGTCTATTTATTAATAACCAGACCCCCCAGGATATAGCGGCATGGATTCGCAAATTTAGCGGCACAAAAATGGAAATTTAGCGGCACAAATATGGATATTTAGCGGCAATTTAGCGGCATTTTATTTGCCGGATTTTCCTACAACAAACACAGATATCTGTGTGTGTTGGTCCCTGGTGTGTCTGTGGTCTGTGTGTTTTAGTCTCTGGTTTTGATTAGGAATTTGAGGTGACCTCCTGATCGTAGAAGGACAATACAAAAACAAAAAATAAAATGTGAAAGTGAACATTTAGGTTTCATCTACCTATCACATATCGGATGTTCCTTTTATAACTCTATTAAGCTAACAGAGCGTAAAATAGCTCAAAGTCACAACATTAAAAAATAAACTGGTGGCAAACATGTTCAGTACATTTCAAACGCACTTTTTATAAATGCTGAAGATGATGCTGAGGTTATTGTATTAGATTAAGCATCGCCACAGATCACGGCAACATGCATGTCTTACTAGCATCTCTGACACATGCTATTTCACATCTTGTAATGTTCTTTAAAAACAGGCGTTCGTGGAGCATATCTGAACTGTCAAACCACTGTGGCACGCAATCGAATGATTGCTGCAAGACACTCACATAATCACATTTTTGGCACTTTTGGGTACATTTGTTTATTTGGTAAGTATTCTTGGCGGGCGCGATGCGGAAGGAGAGACGCATTTACAGTCTTCGGATTGCATGCTCTGGCTGAGGGATGCCGCTGCCTCCTGATCTAATTTATTAGCCTCCCCTGCTACTGAGCCGTGCCCGGCATGGACTTGAGTACTGTCTGCTTCTTGAACAGCCTGGCACAGCTTAAAGCACAGATTCATTTTAGAAGGTGCTGGTATTTGGCGTTTTCAGGCAACAGCTGTTGCTTTGTAAATCGTGCCATGATGTCAGCGATAAAACCGCGTTGCAGAGAAACAGCTGTTTTCTTCCAGAGAAAGTCATGCTGAGATGCGATCTGGCATTTCCCGTTACATAGAGATGCTTCATATGGCTGTTTCAGGAGCAGAGTTCTTCCATTGTTTTGCCACACGAGGCGCACTGCCTAGCACCCCCCCCGCCCCCATCCCTCCGCAGACCGGCCCCGCCCCCTTGAAAGGGATCTGTATGTCTAGATTTCGCGGGCACTTTTCGTAAAAATGCCGCGATTTTAACAAAAGTGCCGATTTCGCGGGCACTTTTGTTAAAATCGTGGCATTTTTACCAAAGTGCCGATTTCGCTGCAAATCGCGGCATCGCGAAATCGCGAAATCCTGGAGGGTGTGAATAACAACACCTCTGAACTCTATATGAGGTCAGAGGGCTAAGCACATGACAATCTCTTACGAAAAATACTACAAGTTGCACAAAATTACAATGGTGCCCTAGAGGCACGACAAACCATATACTAAGTAAGTGGAATGAGAAAGTCGATAAAAGGAATGGAGCTCTCCAGAGGCTGTAGGATCGATGGAACCACGCTACACTAACTTCAGGTAAGTAATAGGAGGCCCACGGAACGCGTGTGCAGAGTGTGAACTCACACGCGAGATGCGCAACATCGTCTATGGACAGTACAGTTCAAGTTTAAGGTGAGTACGGACAATCCTGACTAGGTAGGACAACAACGACTGTGGAACTGGACACTAGGACAGTTAAACTACCCTTGAGCACTGAAATGCTCTTGTTACCTCACCCACGGACTGCGGGTGCACAGGTGTCAAAGTGCGTCGGGTTCTCGCATTGAAGTCTATGGAGCCTGAAAGAAAAGATGCTGCAGGCGACCAGGAGGAAGATGTCCGGTGCAATCCAAGGGTGGATTGGTGAAGAAGAAGACCTGAAAGCAGAGGGGACAATGTTCACAGTCACTAGCCAGGGACTGGAGTGGAACCAGGAAGGAACCAGATGTCGACATTGCGATCAGGTGAAGCGTGGACGCTTGACTCTGCAGCCACGTGGACCAGGAGGTGTCTTCGATGACCAGGATGGGGGCACGAGCTGTCCCACGCAGGCTCTCGCTGTCGGCGGTGTTGGATCCGGAATCGGCGTCAACATGCCTTGGCAATGGCAACCCACGCGGTGAGTGGAGAAAGCGTCTGGTGCGGACTAGGAGAGTCCGGGGTGCCCCTCTTTTGGAAGGGAGCAAGGGCCAGTCTGGAGCAACCAGACCAGCAGTGAAGATTCAAAGGTTCATCGTCTAGGAGGCCACTAGCCAGCCGGCAAGTGACCAGACAATGCGTCGAGCAGCAAACAAGCAGAAGGGCCCCACGCAGATCTCGTGGATGCTGGAGGGCTGATCTTCGGTGTAGGGGCTGCTCGGGGCTTCTCAGGCCCCAAAGCACTTGGTCGAGTTTACCTCGGGAGTCGTGCTGGAAGCGAAGTGCAGGTTCGTTCAAGATGGCCGGTCCCACGTGTCTCGTTGCACCCACGGGTCTCAGCTTTGCTGCAGATGTGAGTTGAGGTCGGAGAGGTCTGGGAATCCGGGTCTCGTCGGGCTCTGAAGTCTGGATCCTCGAGGGAAGACGACAAAGTGAAGCTGCTGGACGCTTGATGGTGCCTGCAGTTGCAGGGTGGACACTCCTTGTCCACAAGGGAGATTCTTCAGTCTTCTGTGGAGCAGAACATCGAAGGCCAGAGTTTCTTCTTGTTGAATAGTTCAGGATAATCTAATTTGGAATGGGACCAGCTCCTACCTTTATTCTCCTAAAGGGGGCTGCACTACTGACTAGGTCCCTCCCCTGGGTGGGACCAGGAAGGGGGGTGGTTACACCCCCTATCCTTTGTCCGGTTTCCCGCCAGAGCTGGGGCTGGGATGCCCCAGCAACTGGTTTGAACCGGTGTATGCACAAGGCACCTTGTGTGCCCCAGGCATGTCTCATTCCTTTCAGGCTTCCCTACCTCTATACACAAAATCCTGTCTGGGGTGGTGCTAGCACCTCCCAAGGCAGGAAACCCTTTGTCCAAGCCATCCTCGCTGGAAGGACTCCCAGCAGCAGGAGGTCAGACTTGTGTCTGTGGTGGCAGCATCCATTTTGTGATGCTGAGGCTCGAGTTAACTTTAACCCGGGTTCACAGTTACATACATGTCGTGTCCCTCTAGAAGGGTGGAATGCTACCCCCGTCGCCAGAATTGGCGAGGGGGTAGTATTCCAAATCGTATGACACCTTACTCAACATGTTTTCATAATGTTATACCAGAGTTAGCATTTAACCGCGAGGTTGATAATGCACTTAAGAGTATATGGTATAGCGTTATCATGGAACAGCTATTAGGACTTGGTTCCGCAAGCTGCAAACGGGCTCAGATCATGCCAGAGCACCATTTCACACAATTCCAAGCACTCTGCCTTCAGGATTTTTAAGGCCTTCCATAGGAGTGACTGATAGGAATATATGTGTCCATTTTAGGGTTAGATATAGGTACACTATATCTACAGCAAAGGGTGTTTACACCACCTTGCCCCAGCTGTCATGCAGCCAGTTGTGTCAGTTTTGGATGGCCAGCCAGGGGTGGCATAATACATGCTTCAGCCCCTGGCTGGCCCTGGGTACACCTATGCCCTGGATACCTAAGGTATACTGTACAGGGACTGATAAGGTGACTCAGTATCCAATTAGATATGTACCTAGGGTACAAGGAGTCCATTTCAACAGAGAGAGCAGGAAGCCTGGGGTCCTGAATAGCAGGATCCCAGGCCAACTAAGTCAAAAACCAGCAAAACACCAGGCAAAAAGTTGGGGGTAACCATAGTCAGATATCCACCTTCCTACAGTATGCTGACTCAATGATGTTATCCCTGGAGGTGCAGACAAAATTGGAGTGGTGGCTAAACAGTCTAAAGATATGGAATGGCAAAGCTATATGTGGAAATGTGCCAGAGTTTACCTTAGAAACAGATGCCAGCATTTTAAGTTGGGGAGCTCATCTGAACAACTTGGAAATGGGGCGAAAGAAGAAAGGTATTACATCTAAATTGTTTGGAGTTAATAGCAGGATTGCCCGGCTTGAGGAGTATCAAAGAATACCTCGAAAACAGCATAGTTTTCAATTTGTATGGACAATGTTTCAGTGGTTTCTTATATCAGTGGCTTGGGAGGTTCAAGCTCAAAGCAGCTACCAGATTTAGCTAAATAAATATGGTATTTCTGCTAGGAATACAAGATTTTCTTGACCAGAGTCATATTCTAGGTGCTCAGAATCTGGTGGGCAGATTGGAATTTGCAATATCTCAGGGATTTCAGTGATTGGCAATTGAACCCAGTAAAGGTATATTTGTTTGAAAGCAGACTCACAGGTCAAATGGAAAGGAATATCAGTTGGATACCAGACCCAGGGGCCACAGCAGTGGATGCCTTTGTACAGGATTGGTTGACAGAGAAACCTTACACTTTTCGGCCGTTTGCAAGGATTCAGAGAACTTTGCGAAATGTACAGAAGGAGAAGTGCAGGATTGTTCTAGTGACCCCATTTTGGGACTTCATAAATTTGTATACCAGCGGTAATGGAGCTTGCTGTAGAGGAACCTTGTTTTTTACCAGCACATCAGGGTTTACTGCTGAGCCGAGAAGGAGAGGAACATCCTTTACTGGTAGGAGAAAAGTTGAACCTTCTTGTGTGGAGGATCATAGGGGTTCTGGAAGAAACACAGGACTTTCAGCAAAGGCTAAAGATATACTGGATGAGTCTTGGGCAACAGGCACTAGAAAGATATTAAGGTGCTTAAGGTAAATGGATTAGTTGCTGCATGGAAAGGAATTTGAATCCCATGGAGGCTCCTGTGACAGATTTGGCAAAATATTTCGATCAGACCGATCTTACTGGACCCTAAATTGCTAGATGGGAAGCGACAACCCTTTTGGATACGATCCTCAAGAATGATGAAAGGAATTAGGCTTAAGAGACCACCTAAGACTTGTTACGTTTCATTATGGGAACTGAAATTTGGCATTCAAACTATTTATTTCATTTGATTTGATTTGATTTGTAGTTTTATAAAGCGCACTTATGCCCTTGGACGTCTTGGCGCCCAAGGGCATAAGTGCCAGAGAATATTTTCCTCTCACTGAATCAGACATCTCAGAATTTAGCAACCTTATGTGCCTAATAACTTTCAAAAGGGTATCAGATGCAAAAGCTCTAGAGACTTGCAACAAATTGTACGCATCAGATGGTGTACATATTGATATTTGGGGGGAGGACAAAGACAATGCCTGGAAATGTTTTCTATCCTTCATTTCAGGATTGTCCAAAACTATGCATGGGAAGTTGTATGAAATTATACAAAGAAATAATGCTATACTACAGACTGATGGTGAAGTTAAAATTTTAATATCCTATGTGAAACCATATAAATCGGTATCTACCACTATAATATCAAGGTGGGTTAAGTCAATAATTTGTGAAGCCGGCATAGATTTATCCAAATTTGGTGCAGATTCAGCTAGAAGAGCAACAGTTAGCAAGGTGTTTTGCGATAGTGGAATTCTTTCTGAAATCATGAAGCCGGCAGATTGGTCAAATGCAAGTACCTCTGCAAATTTCGACCTAGGACCAGTGAAGGATGTGAGCAGTATAGCTATGGAAAGCTTTAAACATGCATAATGATAGCCTCCGGACTTGTAATGAAATGGTGATTCTCCAATTAACATGCAGAGAGAATCTTGATGTCATTAAATACTATGGAGGCTATTTTTATCATCTCCCCACCGCACCCTATTTTTATGTGTACTAAAGGTTAAATGGGAAAGGTTATGTTTTTATTAAAAAAAATATTAACAGAGAAAAAGAAAAAATTGATAACTCAGATAATTATTTTCTCATAGGATTTTTTTTTTTTATATTAAACTGTTCAAGTGGATATGATGTATTTGTCTTTAATTCTAATAACATGGAGAAAGTACTTTTTACGTTTTTCCTATTTTGTAGGAAGCTAACCTTAATTAGATCTCTTCTGTTGAAGGAAAGAGGGAGAAGTTGGAGGTGTTCCAGGTTCACTAATATGTTGAAGATGTTTCAAGTTAATTCACAAGTTTTCTTTGTGTCACAGCCTAAAGAGGTATATAGCTGTGTGACATGGACATATACTCTGTGGTATGATACCAAAATGGAACTTTTTACTTTGTGATGTGTTTAAGTTCGTTAAAGGATTGCATGTGGGGCAGCAAAAAAGAGTTATGCATAATGATAGCCTCTGTAGTCTTTAATTAAATCAAGAATCTCTCTGCATGTTAATTGGAGAATCGTCATTCTATTTTAGGAGAAAAGAGAGGCCTAATCAACAATGATAAAACATGAAGGGGATGGTGCAAGGATACAAGAAAATGAAACTTGCTCAGTTCAATTTCTCTTTAAATAGTACTAATCACTAGAACTGAAAAGAAATGAAAAACAACATGTACACGACACTCACAAATGGGAAAAGAGATTTAAGCACGTGTAAATAAAAAAAATAGTTTTCAATGCAACCGAATTGCGCATGAAACCGAAATACGTTTTTGCGCATGTGCAAACCCGTAATTACGTAAATAACCATGTGACTAACTCGTTTGAGGGGGAAAACTCGCATGCATGCGCAAGAGTTACTAACTGTAGGTCTTGAGGCACTGCGTGCTCGGCATATGCCTGCCTGAACTTTAAAAGAAGATGTTGCTGCTAATGATTTTGCTTAAAGAAAGAGAATTTAACATGGGATAGAGTAGGAGAAGTGGGTGGTGAACAGTGATAATCACATATTTGAGAAATTAACATCCGTTTGCGATTCCTTTATTAATAGTGTACGTTTGGGCCTGATGTGATGAGCCAAGGGAAAAGATGGTGGTATAAACGTAAACAAGTTGAGTCTGTGCACTAGAATTATGATGTGACCCACTGACCGGACTGTTGACAGGCTGCCAAGAACCAAGGACAAGCTATTGTGTGAACGCTATCCTCGACTGTAGAATCCTATTGAAGAATTGTTTAGATTGATACACCCAACACATGGGAAAATAATAAGGCAGAATAATAAATGAGCTAATGAAGAAGGGTTTTGCTAAACCAAGAAATTAGTTAAGAAATTGAGTGTGACAGCATGAGTTGATGACAACTCCCCTTCCCTTGTCCAATCACAGTCCGTGATCCACTGATATTTGCAATTATTGAGGGTGGGACATGCAGAATTAAAGAGTAGAACTAGAGTGACAAAAGATTAGTAGAGGTTGATTATTTTAGATCGCGGCTGTGAGAGAGAGCCGAGAGCTGCTGCTGATGAGGAAAGGAGAGAACAGACTGGGAAGATTCATACCTGAATGACAACCTGATTAGATTGAAGATTGCGGAAGAATATCGAGGAGGGAGAGAGAGTAAGAGAGGGATGCGCTCTGGTGCATCGGGGTTCTAGAAAACTTTTAGTAAGTATCCTGATACGGTCCTATAGTCTTTGTCTCCTGATTCTTAATCAGGAGACCTCCACCAGTACTTTGGCCAGAGGGTTGGGTTCTCCGTTTCACCATTGGGTAAATATTATTCAGTCTTACATTTGCATTTCTTTTGCAAATGTATGATTTATTATGTCTTTTGTCTCTTCATTTATCCACTCTCAATGCATTGAATTGTTGAATGAGTCTTTGAATTGAATGTATTTGATAAATTAATTTTTCTCTCCCCTGAAAGTTGATGGAGTTTGCACTGTGGATCTGTACAAATGAGTGTTCATTTTTACTGAGATATTAGATAGAATGTGTTGAATCTTATCTAGAGTCTGTGGTTATTTCATTAAGAGTTATACGTTAATTTGTTAATATCACCATCAACTACTGGACTAATGGTCCATTGACCAAAGGAAGAGTGTTGATCTGTGAAGATTAGTTAGGCATTGACTAATCAAGATCAAAGTGAATATTAAACTTGACCCACAGTGAAACAATCCGGAAACATGAATGTGTATGTAGGCCCATTTGAAATTTGTTGTCGACTGTGAAGCGCTTATCTCGGCCTTTTGCTGGATCAAAGGTGACCAGCCTAATAGTGATACTTTACTAAGCAAATAATTTCAAATCAGAAGGACAATTCTTCCAGATATGTGGACATAAGCCAAATTGAGATGTTACCCCTTTTTTTTTATTTAAACATAAATGGTCCTGAATAAACCAGTGGCATTTAGGAACCGATTTATATTCAGTAAATGTCCTGTTTAAGATATGAAAGGGGTGAGGGCTGTATTCTGGACGTCCTCCAGGCTTTTAACTGAAGATCTTCCTACCACCTATATTTTACCAGCAAACCAGATCACAAAAGATGGCAGCAGTAAAATGCTGTGGAAGCTATCAAAGCTCTCCAGTACATGGTGTAAAACATATTTAAAGATGTGTACATACAAAATAGGTTACACTGATAAGGTCAATTGCCTATGGACTTAAGCTCTTCTTCAGTGGTTTATATGGTGCATTCCTTCAATGACTGTCTTTGTGTAAAAATGATTGTTAAACAATGGGGGAAAGAATACTCACTCTTTATGTCAGTTGCGAAAGAGGTCCAACACAGAGACAGTCTACTGCCTACAAGAAAACACAGGTTTTTGTAAGGAATCCCCAATCCACCATGGTGAGTGGGCACAAACAAGGCTTAACTTCGAAAATGCATGCATGCACATTACTTATTTCTGTACCAACGTGGATAAAAGGAACACACTTTTTAAAAAAATGTGTTTATTGATTTTTCAAAAGTAATGCAAACATACAAAAAAAAACATTGCTACAGACAGAAGTGTTGTTTATTCAATACATGGTACCTCAGGTCATACAAACAGTACTATATGCAATAACAGGCATGTGGGGAGGGGGGAGGACCCCAGTGGACCCATCTCTTGGAATCCAGCAGGCAATACATGAGGATCAGAGAGGAAAGCCCACATAGGAGTTAGTAAGCGTAACAGCTACACAGTTCAACTTGAGTTGCCTACCTCTAATGTGAGGAGATAATCTCGCTGGGTTGGCAAACAAATCTAGGCCTAGAGGTGAGGGGTTGTAGCTGTGCAAAGTCTTCACTAAGTTTGTCACAATATGACATGGACTGGAGACAGGCAGAATCTATGGGTACATGCTTTCTACCTCAGTGTAGGGCAGTTTCTGCTTAGAAACTAGTAATGCCACGGATATAAATCTGCGTGCAGCTTTGGGGATGTCAAAGGTATATCCTAGTAACACCATCGCAGGGTCAGGCAGAATTGCAGTGTCTATCATCTTGGATATGAGAGAGAAAATAGTGGTCCAGTAATTACCTAGAGGTGTGCACGGCCAGGTAAAATGTGCAAATTTAGCATCAGGAGCATGACAATTAGGGCACTGTGATGAACAGGCAGGGTCAAAGTGTGCAATGTATGTAGGGGAGATGTACACCCAGTGTTGAAATTTAAAATGTAGGAGTTCATGTTTGTGATTGACAGATGCAAGTTTGTTTATGAGCAGTAATAGGACAAAACTTTTTCGGAGAGCAGATAACCTAAATGAGCACCCCAGTCCTTCCTGGCATGCTTTGTAGAATCTGATTTCATGGCCAGGCATGCGCTATAAAGCCTGGAGATCAGGCAACCGCCATAGGTATCAGAGATGCTCAACATTAACAGTGGGAAGTCCTCCAGGATGAGGGGGTGTGTGGATATGCAGGAGAAAAGGTTGGAGACCCCTGTAGCTGACCCATCCACAGCATGTTGTCTGCCGTAGTGTCGAAGAAGCAAGGTTTACCAATGTGTCTGCCCCCTTGATTTTAGCTTGAGTAATACCTTTGGTCAAAGAAAACAACCTTACTTGATGCAGATATTCTGTCCAATTATCAGTAGGTTTTACTGCTGCTGCCTTACCGCTCAACTAGTTTTTGGCTTTCATTGAACAAAATGCTCTTTTACATCCACCACAAATGGGCTTTCATCATGGCTTCAGCACCAAACTGACCCTTCTTTCATCCCTTGATGACTTGCTTCACTACGCTGATCACATCTCTGCTGCTTTGATCCTTTTGGATCGAACATTAGCTTTCAAAACAGTGGGCGATCAAACCCTGCTTAAAAAAAGATGTTGGACCTGGAAATTAGACATTGCTTGTTACCATGGTTCAGTCACCACCTGTCTGACAGATCCGTACAGGTTATGTCCCCTCCTTGTTCATCTTTGGCTAAACCACATACTTTTAGAGTTTCTCAGGGAATCTATCCCCCTCCTTACTTGTTAATGTAGGATTCCTCTGGCTCATCTCATCAAACCTTGTGGCTCCAACCTTGATTTTTATGCTGTTAACATGCAGATAGTCACCAGAATCTTTGCTAGAGCAGCGATGACAACAAACCAACTCGACTGCCACACAGAAGTCAACAAATTGAAGAGCCAGACCACTTAAAACTAAATGGAGATAAGACAACCATTCTTTGACCTCATTTTTGGAATTAAGCTTCAGGCCCTCTCTGTAGGTCTGAAATCAGTGCTTGAAGTGGTGAACATCTGGGAGTAAAAATAGATACAGCTTCAACTTAAGACTCTCAAATCAATGCAGTAGTCAATTTTACTTTGTTCAACTTCATTTGTTGAAACAGTGTACATGCATTCCCCTCATTTCCTTTTTATATACAACTTCAACACACATTTGTATCCTCATATTTGGAGGTCTGCAATGCTATATACCTTGACACCTCAGATTTCTTGGTCCAGAAGTGCATTTAGTCCACAACTACGCAGGCAGACGGGTTTTCTGCCTACATACAAGCAATAATATTATTCCAACCTTGATTTCCTTATATTGGATGCCTGTAACAAAATGTATGCTCTTCAAGTTACCGTGCCAATCCATAAGGCAATGTTCAACTTCCATACTGATTACTAGGCACTTTCAATGGATTCCCAAGTTTCACTCACAAACCATGGCTGAACAAACCTTTGCAGTGGTTTGGTGGAATAAGCTGCCATTTCATCTACACAAGGAAGGTAATTTGACCACATTTTGTAAATTGCAACAAAACAAAAACCAACTCTTTTTCTAATTCCCTGATTTACTATTCACTGCAGCAACCATGCCCCTGTAGAAGTCAGTTTTGTGACCTTTGAGTGTCCTAGCACAAACATTCCTGTGAAGTCAAAATGATGAACCAAAATGAGGTAAGTAAAGTGTAGATTTATTATCAAGTAACTGGACCTCAGGAAGAGCAACAGATCAGTGACCGATCCCAACAGAAAGCACCCCTCAGGAAGAGTAACAGATCAGTGACCGATCCCAACAGAAAGCACCCATCTCCAGTCAATGGTCTAGGAGAGCGTTCAGGGCACATGCAATGGCTTGGGCAAAGTTAAGTGTTACTAAATATTTCTGAATGGGGGAAAAAAATAAGCCATTTAGAAATTTACACTGAAAAGTCTATTTACAATCTTTCATCTACTCTGCTGGTACTTTTTCGCAATTTTCTGACTGGGTACAGGCTGATCTCTCAATCTATTTTACATCATGAACCAATCCATTGGCTTTCAGTTTGTCAAAAAATAGCACACAACCTACTATTGCGTTCGTGGAAATCTTTTCCTCCTACCAACACATTATCTTGGAACGTTCAAATGCATGCCACATTTCCTAATATTTTATCCATCACTCTTTGGGGGAAAAGAAAGATGGTACCTTAAATGGCTTTCTTTCATACTGAAAACCCCCATCAGGAGATACAAATGCTGTAAGATAGCTAAATGAAGGGGGAAAAAATACATCTGATTGTAGGCTGATCGCACCGGTCTTGCTTCAACAACAAAAAAATCTTTCAACTTGATCATTTCCTCCATTTTGGGTAATGGTGGACATCTAGCCAAGTGTTCCGGTTGAGCGTTCTCAGATCAATACAAATTCTTATTTTTTTTTTTTTAGCAACTATAATAAGTGAAGGCCATAAAAACTGTCCACTGGTTCAATTTCCACTTGGCACTGTAACTGATGTAATGATTGGCACTTCCTGATGCATGCTAAGAGGAACACTCTGTAATCTGTGCCCAACTACATTTGAACCTTCCTTCCATTTTAGATCTTGTTAAAAAATCTCTCCACAGTTCAAATTTTCCCTTGAACAAACCTCGATATTCATTTACTATTTCATGAACATTTGTAGTATTCAGACTTTTAATGTATACTCTTAATTTAGGCTATATCTTGTTAACATCACTCTGAACATTGTGAAATATTCAGTTTTAAAACTTCCTCAAATAATTCACGACTGATCATAACTTATTTAATTATTCCAGGCAAAAGAACAATATCAAACAGGCCATGATCTAGCAATCCTACACTATTTCTCCTTTTGGAAGGGGCATACACTTATCCAGGGATACAGTTTTTCTTGAAAGGATATTGCAATGAAAAATAGTCAACGAGGTCAACTTTAGACCCTTGCACGGATTCCGATTTGATGCCGGGTTCCATTAGAACTTCATCTTTTCATCATTTTCCAAAAGAATCATAAGTGATAATAGTTATTCTTGCTCCAGAGTCCATTTGTAACTTCCCCATAAGAGTGATTAGATCTGTGTGATTCCAATATTTAGTAATATTTGATTAATCAATGTCAAGCTGCTTACATATATTTGTAGGCATTGATCATAAGAGACTACAATTTCATTGATCTAAAATTCCATTGTCATGCATAGTTTTGGAAAGTGATCTAAAGTTCCACATGTAACCAAATTCTTCTTTGCTGCTGGATCGATAGCACCCACAACACCTATTTACAATTCTATTGTCATCCTTGGATTTGTTTTGAAAGTTAACCAATGTATTACTCGAGAAATTGTTCTAGGTTGTAAATAGGCTCCTCTGAATATTTTCTTTTCTTCATATGGGGACTCAAAAATTCCGAAGGTTTCACTGATCATTTTTTATGCAAAACAAATTTTTCGGGAATTGCTTCATCGTGGCATCCAACAACCAATTGTCCCCCAATACGTTGATCAGCGATCAGGGCCGGACTGGCCATAGCGGGCCCCGAGCAATCCCCCAGTGCGCCACACGGGTGGGGGTTGGTTTTGGGCCCCTGGGGTCAGTTTTTGTTACAGGGCCGTTTTTGCAGCATAGCTGCAAAATCGGCCCTGTACCAAAATCGGCTGAAAACTGGCCCAGAGCTTGGCGGCACCTTCAACCCCACGCCCCGCCCCCTCCCCCCCAGCGGGGGACAGCCAAGCACTTTGCCAGGGCCGGTTGTGATTCCCAGTCCGGCCCTGTCAGCGATGTTCTCCAACTCATACAATGAGGTAAATATATAGCAAATGATTCAGTAGTCAGTCAGAATATCTTTATTCGACTTATTACAAGTCATACAAAGAAACAAAACAGTAAAACCCTGAGAAGGGATACATACATAAATGACCCTTCAATTACCTAAAAAACATCAATCTAGATACATATTATAAATACTATATACAAGAATAAATAGAAAATGCATTTTACAGTTCATATCAAAAGAAAAAACATAGTAACTTTAAAAAGTTTTTTAAGGCGAGATTTGGCCCCCCATTTTTACCCTCGCAGCGGCCACTAAGAAGTTAGCAATACAGAAAGTTGTACGGGGATTTGTCAGGAGTTGTAAATAGAGCAACGCCGGACGCACCTGAGTAAAACCCACTTCTTTCAGAATGGGGAGCAAATATTTTTTCCTCTGCTCATGGTACAGGCTACAAAACATAATAAAATGCATTGTGTCCTGCACAGAAAAATGGTCGCAACTGCATGGGGGGGCTAGGTCTGGCTTCTGCCAAGACGTGAAACAACCTAAATAAAAATGTAACAGGTTGAACCTGAATTTAGTTAGTAAAAACCTGTGATAAGGGACTGTAACAAAAGTGAGGTACGGTGCAAGGGAGGATTCGCTAACCAGAAGATTGTGTGCCCTAACTGCTGGCTTCTGCAGTTCAGCTTCCTCACGGCGCACTTCATCTCCCTAAATGACTTTTTTATAAGGTCTATGTCCAGAGCCCTAATTTTATCTGGGCTTAAAAAGAGTTCTGGACGGCCCAATTCAGTAAATGATTTAATTAGATAGGCCAGCCATGGGATGCTACTATATTTATCAAGTGATAAGACATCCTTCAATATTATGTGGTTCAAAGGAAGATCTTCATTCAACCACATTTTCAACCACAGGGTTAGGGGTGCTAAACTCAGTGAGTCTGACAGGTAGGATAAACCCACCTCTTTATGTATGGAATAAGTCGGAGTTGACTGGGGGATGGAGAGAAGAGATCTTATGAATCTATTTTCTGCCCTTTGAATGGGGTCAAGATTTACATACCCCCACAAAGGGGATCCATATAGTGCAATAGCCACAGGCTTGCACTTGTAGATTTTTAAAAGGGATTCCATGGGCCTGGCTCCCAGCTTGCCAGCAAAGCCCAAGAGCGCTGAGGAAGATCTAATAACCGCCAGCCTCTTTGCTCTAATCTGTGCCCCCCACGTTCCATTCTGGTCAAACAGTACACCCAAATAGGGAAATGTGGTTACCTTAGCCACCGGGGCCCCTCTACAGAAGAATGATTTATGACTTTTTTTGAAACGCTCACGCCCCATAACCATCGTATGTGATTTGGAAACATTAACCTTAAGGTCTAGATTATCCATGAAGGAGCCAAAAGCGTTCAAGAGGCGCTGCAGACCTACACCAGTGCGGGCGATCAACACGGCGTCATCCGCGTACAGGAGTGCCGGGATATGGACATCTCCTGCACGTGGCACATCCGCGTCCTGGTCTCGCAGGTGTTCCCCCAGGCCATTAATATAGATGGTAAAAAGCGTGGGGGCTAAGATGCAGCCTTGCCGAACCCCTTTTAAAGATTTAAAAAGTGGGGTGCATCTGCCATTATTTGACACTCGGACGGCTGCAAAAAGCTCCTGATGCATGGTGGCCATAAACGTAACCAAAGCTTCATCAATACCCATCTCCAAAAGAATAGACCAAAGTTTTGCCCTATTAACGAGGTCAAAGGCCGAGGAGAGGTCCATAAATGCCAAAAACACAGAACCCTCCTTGGCCACCGTATACTTAGAGATGAGTAAATGCAGATTAATACATTGTTCGATGGTCCCTTTTCTCTCCCTAAAACCATATTGCAGGTCAGACAGCCCACCACAGCCCTCAACATTCTCCCTCAATCTAGATAAAAGGACTCTGCCCAGGATTTTTATAGTTGAGTCCAAGAGGGATATGGGCCTATAGAACGCGGGGTCATCCCCCTGACCTTTATTTTTAAAAATGGGGACGATGGTGGATCTGGCCCACGAGGCGGGGGCTGGATTACCATTAACTGCATTAAACACATTTGACATAACCTCAGCCCACAATTTAGGAGAGTACATAAAAAAGTCAGCAGGGACTCCGTCGGGGCCTGGTGCCTTGTGTTTGGTGGTTGCCAAGAGAGCTTTCTCCACTTCTTGGGGATTAAAGATGATGGGATGAACATCCACGTTGGTTAATGGGCCCTTTTTAATACCCTCATCATCACCCCCATAAACATTTTTGAAGAAAGACAACCATTTTTCATCTGTGATCACGCAGTCCATGGGTGCATTGCTGTCATCAGAGAATAGGGGCTGTTTGATAATCTCCCAAAATTTCCTACTATCCTTAAGCACTGCCGCTGAGAGAAGATTGTCCCATGTTTCACGTTTAATGGTGTCTTTACGATTCTTAATGGCTGCCCTATAGGTTTTCCTTAATCTCGAGATTACATCTTTATCCCTTGGGGCATTTTTTAGGGCTGCCAACAGTTCTCTATGGGCTTTCGAGCATACAGAATCGAACCATCGCTTATGTCCTTGTACTCCCTGAATTGGTTTTGCTAAAAGATCCTTGGATACCTGGTTACAGATTGCCTCATAAGCTGCTACTATGTGTTTACCTTGCGTGCTCGGATTTTTACAAAGCTCCACCTGGTCTTTAATTTTAGGGAAGCATTTTCCATAAAAAATTTCCGGAATCACTTTAGCCCACTTCACTTGTCGATCTTGATCAGTGATCCTCAGGGGATGTGCCGGTTTTGCTGTCATTGGTGGCGCCCCCATCAGGGCACCCCAGGCCACTTCGGGTAAAACTGGGTTATGGTCACTATAGTGTGTTGCAACTGTATAGTAAGCCATGGTCCGATTTAAGATCCCCGGTGAGACAAAAATGTAATCGATCACTGTGCCATTTTGGGCGCCGGTAAAAGTTGGCGATCTCAGGCCGCAATCAGGTTCGTATAAGTCGTAGTTAGCCAACAAATCTTCAAGCTCCTTGCCCTCTGCAGAGTGTTCAAAATGAGGTCCCTGTAAGGCCGCATCATCAAACTCATTTGTACCTCTACCCTTACATGCTAAATTACATAAATGAATATTAAAATCGCCTAATAAAATAAACTCAAAGACTAACTCGATATTCTGTGCTGCTGTATTTAAAATGTTATCCAAACTGGAAATGTTGCGACCGCTATAATCACTGTTCCCTGAATTGTAGAAATTTACATATAAAGTCCTGCTTGTTTTATTAATCACCCTTTCAACCATTATGATGTTGTCAGAGTCAGTGCTGATCTGCCTGTAGCTTCCTGCTAAGTCTAACGCAAACAAAATCACCAATCCACCTTTTGCTCTACCCGCCCTGCTAGCCACTGCTGGTTTGGTAAAGCAGGTGAACCCATCCCACCAGAGATTGTTGGATGTATCCCATGTTTCTTGCAAGGCGATGATATGATGCTTAGTAACAAAGCTCAGCCAGGCATGATCCTGACGTTTTGCAGTTAGACCTGCTACATTCCAACTAATGATCTTACAGGAATCAGTAGATAGCCTTAGTTCATTTACATCCTCTAAATCACCTTCGACTGCTAGTTGCGATAATGGGCCTTCGCTGGTGTCAACTTGACACGGGCTCTGTATGCCCTCTCCCAACGTACTAGTATTTGCAATAGCCACAGTCCGAGATGGAAGCAATTGCTGTACAGGATTAATTGACGCTTGAGACTCTGGTGCTACATTGGGGACAAAGTCATTCAAGTGCTCAACAGTATTTAAATCTCCACATTTTACTATTGGGTTGTTCAACACCTCCCTATCCAGATCAATTCCTGGTTCGAGTCAATCACAGGTATTCAAGTCAGATAAAGGGCCAAACCTGTTTCCTGTGGCAAAGCCCCACTCAAATGGAGTGGCCGCCTGACCCTGTCCATATAAAGCTGGGTTCCACATAGGTTGTGGGGTATTTGGGCGTGTGAGAAACTGGTCGTTTCTCAACCAATATGTGGGCCTATTTCCCCGAGCACTATGTTCGTAGCCCGTAAGGCCAGAACCCCAACCATTAAACCTTGGTTCATGTGCAAGGACAGGCCTGTTATTTAACTCTTTCTGATAGTTGAAACTTCCTGGCTCCCGCTGTGCTGTGGGCTGAAACCAGTCATTAAAATGTCGAGATCTGGTACCCCTTCCCCAGCTACTGGGATTAATGTTTCTTTTGTAACTGGGAATATTGGGTATGGTAGCAAGCTGAGTCTCATCATAGAAGAACTTAAGAGTGAGAGGAACTATAGAGCCACTACGACGTTGGGGTGGGAAAACATTGCTCAGGATTTCTGGAAGGACCTCGGCATTGGCAAAGTTTAGGATGACACAGTCCCCTTGGAACTTTTTTGGCTTACTGCCAATCCAAGGAACCCTCCTGGTCATAACAATATCCCCTGCCAGTTTATCGAGCCCTTGTTGAGCCATATACATATTGTTAGAGAGCCAATGTAACGCTTTATCTTTGAGATCCTGATTGGACTCTTTTTTTTCTTGTGATAGAACAGGGACATTTGCCAGCACCAGCACTACCGGCGAGGCTTCCACTATGAATTGGGCTGAAACGTCCTCTTGTTGCACAACCACTATAAGGCCATTAGTGCTGTTTCTGGCGTCTCCAGCATCTACAACAACATCCTGACCAGGAATAGGTACTGACGGTAACGCTGGCAGAAGCAGCGGCCCTTGCTGAATGGGCTGTAAATTATTTTCAATTGGGGTAACCTCCACGTCCGTGGGTGTTAGATTTGTGACGAGGGAGGATAGATTCTCTACCTCATCAACTAGTTTAATATGTACCCCACCCAGTTTTTTGACCTCAGATGTTAATTTATCTAGTTTCCCGATCAGGGGTTTGATTATAGTCCTGATCTTAGTGTCTATCATTTCTTGAATCCTGTTAAAAAGATAGTCATCGATAATGCGTTTAGACTCTATGTCAATGTCGGACTCTACATATTTCCCCCCCCGCCTGGTGGGTGGTGTGGCGGGTTTTTTCCTTCCTAGTTGTTTCCCCCCCCTCTTTACTGGAAGTCTTCTACAGGCTCTAACAGCCCGTGTGGAAGGCTGCAGGGATTGTGGGTCTTCGTCCGTAACAGCTAGCTGTTGGTTCACATCAATAAAAACACTATCTGATAGATCTATTAAATCAGTTCTATCTGTTGGAAAATCAACGTCAGCAGCAGCAGCTACCTCAGTGCTATTATTTTGAGGATTAAGGTCTGCAAGATCTGGCTGCGGTTTTTCTGTGAGTGAATCCGATGTCGCTGTACTTAAAATACTTGTAGAGGGGCTATCTGTAGGCAAAATAGGTGATTGGCTTAGGCCAAGAGATTGCCTTCTCTTGTTATTGATGTTACTGACCACTTGTACAAGATATGAATCAATAGTATTCACTGACTCAGCTGGGGCAGGAACCAGCTTTTTCCCCATTATGAAAGCGGTAATTTTAAACGACCGTTCCAGGCTCAGTTCAGATGGATACAGTCGATGTTGGCAACGATATGCTATGCAAGTCAATCACAAATCCAGGAATGGGAGGCCAATGTCTCTATAGAGAATTATATCAAATAAGACTAACTGGAGACAGTACCTTATAATCCGTGTGAGAGGTATCAGGGGGGTGGCCTAGCCTGGCCTTGTAGTGCCGATGAGGGCCGTAGAGGGCCCGCCCTTTGCCCGGGCTTCGCCCCGGGCGTCCCGCGACGCGGGTCTCCTCCTCCTTTATGGGGCACTCTGCGCTCTTCCGGCGCGTCCCGCGTCACTTTCACGCGCCGCCGCGAGGCCTGCCGGGAGTTGAAGTCCTCCCGGAGCGGCGGCGCGGTTACCAATGCCCTGTGATGACTCTCGGCGGTGGCGGCTTGGGCGTCGTCTCAGGCGAGTGCTTTGTGTAGCCAGGAATGACTCTCGGCGGTGGCGGCAGGTAAGTGGCTCTCCCCCCGCTCTGCCGGTCTCCTCCTCCTTTATGGGGCACTCTGCGCTCTTCCGGCGCGTCCTGCGTCACTTTCACGCGCCGCCGCGAGGCCTGCCGGGAGTTGAAGTCCTCCCGGAGCGGCGGCGCGGTTACCAATGCCCTGTGATGACTCTCGGCGGTGGCGGCTTGGGAGTCGTCTCAGGCGAGTGCTTTGTGTAGCCAGGAATGACTCTCGGCGGTGGCGGCAGGTAAGTGGCTCTCCCCCCGCTCTGCCGGTCTCCCCCTCCTTTATGGGGCACTCTGCGCTCTTCCGGCGTGTCCCGCGTCACTTTCACGCGCCGCCGCGAGGCCTGCCGGGAGTTGAAGTCCTCCCGGAGCGGCGGCGCGGTTACCAATGCCCTGTGATGACTCTCGGCGGTGGCGGCTTGGGCGTCGTCTCAGGCGAGTGCTTTGTGTAGCCAGGAATGACTCTCGGCGGTGGCGGCAGGTAAGTGGCTCATCAGGTTATTCTCTCAAAGGGGATAAGAAACTTAAACTATCTTACCACAATACTTTTGAATTCCAAAATTATACGCCAGTCTTTAAACTGCTTCCTGAAATTCATCTAACCTCTCCTTCGGTAGGTGTGCAAACTGGTAAATGTTAAGATGTGTTGGCCTTCCAGGCCCAAGCAATGCTGCAAAATGAACCTTTTCCTTTCTGGCACGAAATGTTGTGCATCAATTGTGCCCAAGCAAACACTGAAAGACGAATACCAATCTGTCCTTTCAATAAAAGGTTCACCCAAAATCCAAAAATAGTGAGGTGGATGTACTGCTTGCATGATTCGAATAGTATAATCAAAGCAATAACATGTAAATCAATGTGGACATGCTATAGTAGTAGGAGCTGCAGAAAATGCTGTACATCACATATTCTATAGAATGGGATAATATCTGGGTACTGCATCATTTCTAGTATTTAAATTTGAATGTACTATTACAACACATGCATACTGTAAGTGATACATAGTGCTGACAAACTTAGACATGTAGTGCCAGCAAAAACAGTAGAAGGCATGAAAATCAGTTTGGTGTGCACACCACCTAGAAATGCACAAATTATGAGCTTTAGCAATATTCATAAAGAGTGTGCACATCACCGTAGACAATGAGAATACAACTGCCTTTTAATATGTTGATTAATATTACAATGCAGCAAACAAAAAAAACAGTACAAAACAATCTTGCAGAGCACATAGAGCTAGCATAATTAACAAGTGGAAAGGTCAGCAATGTAACCAGCATAGCAAAATAAAAGGGTGCAACCCCATAATGAGTCCCCACTGAGCCAGTGCACCACCCTTCAGCCCGATCTTCCAGTCACTCATTTGTACTCTGATACAAACAGTGCCAAAACGATCACAAAAACCAAGCACTCAATGATGGTCTTCCAGGGACGCCGCACAACCACCGGGTCAGCAGTGGGCAAGGGGACTTCCAAAAGTGGGCCATCCACAGTAACTTAATCCTCACAGTCCACTCAGGGACAAGTCATCAATTCAGTGTCTCATGAAGGTAGAATCGGTTGCTCTCACACTCCCCCCCCCGTAAATTGCCTCCAGCTCACATCCACCCATCTTACCAGTTCCATCCCCAATCTATAGATATTCTGGCCACAAGCAGACTTCCAGCTCATAGTTAATTGTCTGCGAGCAAGTATCAGGACCAGATCCAGAAATCTATCCGTAGCCTTCCAGGCTGCAGCATGTTTGTGCAGATCCAGTAAAATCACAGCTGAGCACTCAACACAAATTCCCGATCAGTGGCTCGATGAACCACATGGAGGACCAGAACCCAATACGGCAACAAGAATGACCAAGACAATACCATATGAAAAAAGCCAGCATCCTTTGCAAAACAGCAAGGGCACTCAGACGTTGCTATTGGGAACACTGTATGTGCCTGATGCAAAGAGTAAATTTGGATGTTTGAAGTGAGCGTTCAGGGTCAACCTCAAAGTGCATTATAGAACCCTCCTCCAAGCCTGATCATTCACAGATTACCCAAGGTTCGTCCCCCAGCGTGTTTGGAGCTCTGGAAGGTCTAGCTGGGACCCAACAGGAGAACTTTATATAGGCAGTGTGACCGCTTTCGTCCAGTCGGAAGGCAGAAGCAGTTGGACTGCAGTAGCCCCGCCTCCCCAAACCTTCACCTTTCACCATCCTGCAAACAAATGCGCCGTGTTGCATAAAGTGCTCTGCAGGGAGGTCAGAAATCTCCTTAAGTGCCAAAATGGGAAAATTGGCCTTCCACAAAAAGATCACCCACTACTGTAGCCCCTGCTGTCACCTACTGTTGGAGACTAGACCAGCCCCCTCATAGATCCCAGCGTTGAACAACCAGGAGCAGAAGTTCACGTGCATACAGTGTTGCTGTATGTACCCTTTTAAGAGCCCTGATCCAAGTATATCATGTTGTTCTAATTAGCATATTTGAATTCCTTACACTAGAGTGAGGATAACTCAACAAGATCCTGCTCAATAACTTCTTGGATGTGGAGTAACCCTCCCATGCACCAACACCATCCCAAAGGCAGGATCACCAGCAAGCCACCCATTATAATTGTGCTGCAACATAATACAATGCTAGATCAGGGGTAGCAAAGCCACCCTTCAGCACAGGAGGCTTAAGTTCCAGAGTGCCATGTGGCATCTCGATGCACCACAGTATAATTACAGTACCATGGAGTTCTCTAAATAATTTCTGGGGCAGCTCAAGCAGCAGAGCCATGAACTAAGACGATGGGGCAGGAGAACATTTTTGAAGACAGCAACCCTGCCACACACAGAAAGCTGCAATGCCATCCAGAATGCACTGACCATCAAGAGCTTGGCCATAGTTTCCATCAAACAATAGTTCCGGCAACTAATAGATGGAAACCCCCAAGTAGCTGATAATGTTCTGCTCTCACCACAACCCTGGGTCCATGGAAATAGACCAGCACTTTGCCACTTCCCTCTGAAGATAAGTGCAGGACTTACTCCAGTTGACCTCTAAACCCAAAAGATAGACAAAATCTGTTAGTGCATCACTGCCCGTTACAGTCATCAACCCTCAGATATAGTAACATCTGCATATATTGAAAGGTAAGTACATTCATCAGCGAGGCGCAGTCTGCAATAATGTTGGTTCAAGCAAACCATTCGAGCAAACTGTTTGATGGCCAGAGCAAATAATCATCGGCATAGGAGACAGCCCTTTGTGTCCCATTCTACTGCAATAGCCTCCGATATCAGAGATCTGGTGCGATGGATCAATTTCTTGGTAGCAGAGTTCGGTTACTATGGTGATTAGTATGTTACATGGTAAATACATAGGATTGATGTCCAACACATGTTAAGTTTGGTCAGTTGTTATATGTAGTCGAAAGGTTTTTTCCAGCAGTGTGAAAATTCCTGGTTTGTGCCGGCATGAGAAGTGTGACAGGTGAAGTTACACAGTGCATTTGTTCTGTTTCAAAATAGTGGTATCGCCGTATATCACAAGTGTTGAGGCCGTACAGCACAAGTTTAGGGATTTTAGGTGTGCAAGGTAAAATGCATAGTGAGGATTGTCTATGAAATTGTAGCTTTTGAGTATAGTGACTTGGAGCCTGTTTTAAAACTCACTGTGAAAAGAGTAGTAGAATTTATCTAAGCTTGAGTGAAGGGTAAGGAAGCGTCGTCTATCGTACTGGCGAGTGAGGATTTCTATTGGTGGGTTAAAGTCCTACTAAAGATTTCTGTATGCATGGTTAGGGATTTTTCCGTATGGATGTGCGTGAATGAATTTGTAATACACAATTGAGTTAAACTCTGAATTGACAATGTGCATTTAGAGAGAAACGAGTTCGTTATTACCTGCTAGAAGCGTAGAGTAGCCTTACTTTATCAATGAATTTAAATATTCTGTGAAAATAGCGTCGTCTATTTCACATGAAAAGAATACTTGAATGACTGGGAAAGCTATCACTTTACTTTAGCGAAACAGACAAATGGTTTGTTTTTTGTTGAGTTAACTGAATTCAATTGAAAGATTTGTAAATATGGCGCTTTGAAAATTTTGTAAAGGAGGTGTTGGTTTATGGAGCGAGAGACAGAAGCTGCAGCATACGTCACAAGTGTCGTGCTGTGATTGGCTAACATACGTCACAGTGTTCGCGCACCGATTGGTTCACGTGACTACGGCAAGCTTACAGCTGATTGGCTCATCCTGAAAAGCAGTCATCTTATTGGTTGAGCAAAATAGTGACGAAGCTTAACCTGATTGGCTTGTTGGTGAGTTTCACGTACGGATTGGTTGGTGTTGCGGAATAACATGGAAGTTGTTACAATCTTTACCGAAGTAAGGGAAATGGTTTTAAAACATGGATTATTATTACATGAAGGAGAAATAGAAGCTTTCATGTTTTCAGAAATTGAAAAACAAAATTAAACCGGACAAGAAAATTGCACCGCGAGGTGGAAGAATAATTCATAAGTACAAAACACCTGCAGCGTAT
Organism: Lissotriton helveticus; assembly: GCF_964261635.1. Taxonomy (NCBI): domain Eukaryota; kingdom Metazoa; phylum Chordata; class Amphibia; order Caudata; family Salamandridae; genus Lissotriton; species Lissotriton helveticus. The sequence continues at coordinate 1,089,040,174 of NC_136059.1, read as the reverse complement.
ATGTTGGGTGAATATGGTTATCATACTTGTCTTTGGATTGATAGTTGAATGAAGTATACTGAAAATGATTGTGTATTAGCATGGCCAGAAGATGGATCATTTAACATGGCAGTTTTGAAAAACTTAAGAGAAAAAATGATGACTCGTACCAAAGCCTAGACCTACTCAATTTGAAGCTTTAGTTGAATGGGAAGATGAAATGTTTGAATTACAACGAGAAAGTAGAGGAATATCAAGGAGAACAGGATTAGGTCTTAATAGAGAAACACAAGAGGATAGAATGCGTCGATTGAGAAGCGCAGACATGTGTGATGGTTTGTACCCAGTGAGACTAATTGATGAGGTAACTGGACAAAAAAGTGCCCAAAAGAAAAATAATATTAGTGAAGAAAGTGATTTAGAAGATGCGTTATTAGAAGAAATTTATACTAGAAAACCGCCATCTTATCAACCAGTTTGTTCATGGACTTCTCCAAGTGCCCCTCCAAGAGAAATTATTGATGAGACATCTCCTAAAACAAATCAGAATTATAGAAAAACACCTGAAAGAGTAGAAACAAGATGTAATTTGAGTATATCAGGAGAAAATGGAAATTATATTGAAACCCTAGTTCAAAGTAATGAAAACCCAAGAAATGGAAAAAGAACAGAAAGGTATGATGAATTACCAAATACCTCAGAAAATATTCGTTCTACGAATGAATTAATACGGCAGTTAACTAAAAGCATGGAAGCAGTAACAGTACCTGTAACAATTGGGCCTGTTCTTCCAGTATTTGATCAAAAAGAAATTAGGCAATCAGCTTTAACTGTTCATTAAATTCAGAAATACAGAAAGTGACTGAAAATTTTTATTCAGATGTGTCTGAAATACATAGAGAGAAAATAATGATGCTTGACTTAACTTTTAATCAAAGTTTGACAAGTAAAACTCCATCTGGTGCAGAATCTGACTCTGGAACTCCAGAAAAAAGTCAGAGTAAAATAAATTTAACACAAACCCCCGAATGTAAATTACTTGATGTGGCAAAATTAAATGATTCAGAAAAGGGTGCGGTGATGAACAGAGTGCCTGAATTAAGCAGACCACTCTTACCCAGTCCAAAGATCAGGGCTTGATCCATCACCGCTTTTTAGCTCACTGCACCATCCCAGCTCAGAACTTGGCTATATGCAAATTAGTCTGTTCCTGTTCCAGTGCATGATGGGAACAGGGCAAACCAAACTACCAAGCCAATTCTTGTACTGGGAAGGAAACAAGCTTCCGGGGACCGGTTTCTGCCATTTCAGGCGTCGTCGGCCCGGCTTGCTTGAATCCTGATGGTGCAATGAGCAAGGGACTCACATCCGAGTATACCCTTCCACACTTATGGTGGACAAAATGATTCAGAAAAGGGGGTGGTGATGAACAGAGTGCCTGAATTAAGCAGACCACTCTTACCCAGTCCAAAGATCAGGGCTTGATCCATCACCGTTTTTTAGCTCACTGCACCATCCCAGCTCAGAACTTGGCTATATGCAAATTAGTCTGTTCCTGTCCCAGTGCATGATGGGAACAGGGCAAACCAAACTACCAAGCCAATTCTTGTACTGGGAAGGAAACAAGCTTCCGGGGACCGGTTTCTGCCATTTCAGGAGTCGTCGGCCCGGCTTGCTTGAATCCTGATGGTGCAATGGGCAAGGGATTCAAATCTGAGTATACCCTTCCACGCTTATGGTGGATCCTGACGTTTTGCAGTTAGACCTGCTACATTCCAACTAATGATCTTACAGGAATCAGTAGATAGCCTTAGTTCATTTACATCCTCTAAATCACCTTCGACTGCTAGTTGCGATAATGGGCCTTCGCTGGTGTCAACTTGACACGGGCTCTGTATGCCCTCTCCCAACGTACTAGTATTTGCAATAGCCACAGTCCGAGATGGAAGCAATTGCTGTACAGGATTAATTGACGCTTGAGACTCTGGTGCTACATTGGGGACAAAGTCATTCAAGTGCTCAACAGTATTTAAATCTCCACATTTTACTATTGGGTTGTTCAACACCTCCCTATCCAGATCAATTCCTGGTTCGAGTCAATCACAGGTATTCAAGTCAGATAAAGGGCCAAACCTGTTTCCTGTGGCAAAGCCCCACTCAAATGGAGTGGCCGCCTGACCCTGTCCATATAAAGCTGGGTTCCACATAGGTTGTGGGGTATTTGGGCGTGTGAGAAACTGGTCGTTTCTCAACCAATATGTGGGCCTATTTCCCCGAGCACTATGTTCGTAGCCCGTAAGGCCAGAACCCCAACCATTAAACCTTGGTTCATGTGCAAGGACAGGCCTGTTATTTAACTCTTTCTGATAGTTGAAACTTCCTGGCTCCCGCTGTGCTGTGGGCTGAAACCAGTCATTAAAATGTCGAGATCTGGTACCCCTTCCCCAGCTACTGGGATTAATGTTTCTTTTGTAACTGGGAATATTGGGTATGGTAGCAAGCTGAGTCTCATCATAGAAGAACTTAAGAGTGAGAGGAACTATAGAGCCACTACGACGTTGGGGTGGGAAAACATTGCTCAGGATTTCTGGAAGGACCTCGGCATTGGCAAAGTTTAGGATGACACAGTCCCCTTGGAACTTTTTTGGCTTACTGCCAATCCAAGGAACCCTCCTGGTCATAACAATATCCCCTGCCAGTTTATCGAGCCCTTGTTGAGCCATATACATATTGTTAGAGAGCCAATGTAACGCTTTATCTTTGAGATCCTGATTGGACTCTTTTTTTTCTTGTGATAGAACAGGGACATTTGCCAGCACCAGCACTACCGGCGAGGCTTCCACTATGAATTGGGCTGAAACGTCCTCTTGTTGCACAACCACTATAAGGCCATTAGTGCTGTTTCTGGCGTCTCCAGCATCTACAACAACATCCTGACCAGGAATAGGTACTGACGGTAACGCTGGCAGAAGCAGCGGCCCTTGCTGAATGGGCTGTAAATTATTTTCAATTGGGGTAACCTCCACGTCCGTGGGTGTTAGATTTGTGACGAGGGAGGATAGATTCTCTACCTCATCAACTAGTTTAATATGTACCCCACCCAGTTTTTTGACCTGAGATGTTAATTTATCTAGTTTCCCGATCAGGGGTTTGATTATAGTCCTGATCTTAGTGTCTATCATTTCTTGAATCCTGTTAAAAAGATAGTCATCGATAATGCGTTTAGACTCTATGTCAATGTCGGACTCTACATATTTCCCCCCCCGCCTGGTGGGTGGTGTGGCGGGTTTTTTCCTTCCTAGTTGTTTCCCCCCCCTCTTTACTGGAAGTCTTCTACAGGCTCTAACAGCCCGTGTGGAAGGCTGCAGGGATTGTGGGTCTTCGTCCGTAACAGCTAGCTGTTGGTTCACATCAATAAAAACACTATCTGATAGATCTATTAAATCAGTTCTATCTGTTGGAAAATCAACGTCAGCAGCAGCAGCTACCTCAGTGCTATTATTTTGAGGATTAAGGTCTGCAAGATCTGGCTGCGGTTTTTCTGTGAGTGAATCCGATGTCGCTGTACTTAAAATACTTGTAGAGGGGCTATCTGTAGGCAAAATAGGTGATTGGCTTAGGCCAAGAGATTGCCTTCTCTTGTTATTGATGTTACTGACCACTTGTACAAGATATGAATCAATAGTATTCACTGACTCAGCTGGGGCAGGAACCAGCTTTTTCCCCATTATGAAAGCGGTAATTTTAAACGACCGTTCCAGGCTCAGTTCAGATGGATACAGTCGATGTTGGCAACGATATGCTATGCAAGTCAATCACAAAATCCAGGAATGGGAGGCCAATGTCTCTATAGAGAATTATATCAAATAAGACTAACTGGAGACAGTACCTTATAATCCGTGTGAGAGGTATCAGGGGGGTGGCCTAGCCTGGCCTTGTAGTGCCGATGAGGGCCGTAGAGGGCCCGCCCTTTGCCCGGGCTTCGCCCCGGGCGTCCCGCGACGCGGGTCTCCTCCTCCTTTATGGGGCACTCTGCGCTCTTCCGGCGCGTCCCGCGTCACTTTCACGCGCCGCCGCGAGGCCTGCCGGGAGTTGAAGTCCTCCCGGAGCGGCGGCGCGGTTACCAATGCCCTGTGATGACTCTCGGCGGTGGCGGCTTGGGCGTCGTCTCAGGCGAGTGCTTTGTGTAGCCAGGAATGACTCTCGGCGGTGGCGGCAGGTAAGTGGCTCTCCCCCCGCTCTGCCGGTCTCCTCCTCCTTTATGGGGCACTCTGCGCTCTTCCGGCGCGTCCTGCGTCACTTTCACGCGCCGCCGCGAGGCCTGCCGGGAGTTGAAGTCCTCCCGGAGCGGCGGCGCGGTTACCAATGCCCTGTGATGACTCTCGGCGGTGGCGGCTTGGGAGTCGTCTCAGGCGAGTGCTTTGTGTAGCCAGGAATGACTCTCGGCGGTGGCGGCAGGTAAGTGGCTCTCCCCCCGCTCTGCCGGTCTCCCCCTCCTTTATGGGGCACTCTGCGCTCTTCCGGCGTGTCCCGCGTCACTTTCACGCGCCGCCGCGAGGCCTGCCGGGAGTTGAAGTCCTCCCGGAGCGGCGGCGCGGTTACCAATGCCCTGTGATGACTCTCGGCGGTGGCGGCTTGGGCGTCGTCTCAGGCGAGTGCTTTGTGTAGCCAGGAATGACTCTCGGCGGTGGCGGCAGGTAAGTGGCTCATCAGGTTATTCTCTCAAAGGGGATAAGAAACTTAAACTATCTTACCACAATACTTTTGAATTCCAAAATTATACGCCAGTCTTTAAACTGCTTCCTGAAATTCATCTAACCTCTCCTTCGGTAGGTGTGCAAACTGGTAAATGTTAAGATGTGTTGGCCTTCCAGGCCCAAGCAATGCTGCAAAATGAACCTTTTCCTTTCTGGCACGAAATGTTGTGCATCAATTGTGCCCAAGCAAACACTGAAAGACGAATACCAATCTGTCCTTTCAATAAAAGGTTCACCCAAAATCCAAAAATAGTGAGGTGGATGTACTGCTTGCATGATTCGAATAGTATAATCAAAGCAATAACATGTAAATCAATGTGGACATGCTATAGTAGTAGGAGCTGCAGAAAATGCTGTACATCACATATTCTATAGAATGGGATAATATCTGGGTACTGCATCATTTCTAGTATTTAAATTTGAATGTACTATTACAACACATGCATACTGTAAGTGATACATAGTGCTGACAAACTTAGACATGTAGTGCCAGCAAAAACAGTAGAAGGCATGAAAATCAGTTTGGTGTGCACACCACCTAGAAATGCACAAATTATGAGCTTTAGCAATATTCATAAAGAGTGTGCACATCACCGTAGACAATGAGAATACAACTGCCTTTTAATATGTTGATTAATATTACAATGCAGCAAACAAAAAAAACAGTACAAAACAATCTTGCAGAGCACATAGAGCTAGCATAATTAACAAGTGGAAAGGTCAGCAATGTAACCAGCATAGCAAAATAAAAGGGTGCAACCCCATAATGAGTCCCCACTGAGCCAGTGCACCACCCTTCAGCCCGATCTTCCAGTCACTCATTTGTACTCTGATACAAACAGTGCCAAAACGATCACAAAAACCAAGCACTCAATGATGGTCTTCCAGGGACGCCGCACAACCACCGGGTCAGCAGTGGGCAAGGGGACTTCCAAAAGTGGGCCATCCACAGTAACTTAATCCTCACAGTCCACTCAGGGACAAGTCATCAATTCAGTGTCTCATGAAGGTAGAATCGGTTGCTCTCACACTCCCCCCCCCGTAAATTGCCTCCAGCTCACATCCACCCATCTTACCAGTTCCATCCCCAATCTATAGATATTCTGGCCACAAGCAGACTTCCAGCTCATAGTTAATTGTCTGCGAGCAAGTATCAGGACCAGATCCAGAAATCTATCCGTAGCCTTCCAGGCTGCAGCATGTTTGTGCAGATCCAGTAAAATCACAGCTGAGCACTCAACACAAATTCCCGATCAGTGGCTCGATGAACCACATGGAGGACCAGAACCCAATACGGCAACAAGAATGACCAAGACAATACCATATGAAAAAAGCCAGCATCCTTTGCAAAACAGCAAGGGCACTCAGACGTTGCTATTGGGAACACTGTATGTGCCTGATGCAAAGAGTAAATTTGGATGTTTGAAGTGAGCGTTCAGGGTCAACCTCAAAGTGCATTATAGAACCCTCCTCCAAGCCTGATCATTCACAGATTACCCAAGGTTCGTCCCCCAGCGTGTTTGGAGCTCTGGAAGGTCTAGCTGGGACCCAACAGGAGAACTTTATATAGGCAGTGTGACCGCTTTCGTCCAGTCGGAAGGCAGAAGCAGTTGGACTGCAGTAGCCCCGCCTCCCCAAACCTTCACCTTTCACCATCCTGCAAACAAATGCGCCGTGTTGCATAAAGTGCTCTGCAGGGAGGTCAGAAATCTCCTTAAGTGCCAAAATGGGAAAATTGGCCTTCCACAAAAAGATCACCCACTACTGTAGCCCCTGCTGTCACCTACTGTTGGAGACTAGACCAGCCCCCTCATAGATCCCAGCGTTGAACAACCAGGAGCAGAAGTTCACGTGCATACAGTGTTGCTGTATGTACCCTTTTAAGAGCCCTGATCCAAGTATATCATGTTGTTCTAATTAGCATATTTGAATTCCTTACACTAGAGTGAGGATAACTCAACAAGATCCTGCTCAATAACTTCTTGGATGTGGAGTAACCCTCCCATGCACCAACACCATCCCAAAGGCAGGATCACCAGCAAGCCACCCATTATAATTGTGCTGCAACATAATACAATGCTAGATCAGGGGTAGCAAAGCCACCCTTCAGCACAGGAGGCTTAAGTTCCAGAGTGCCATGTGGCATCTCGATGCACCACAGTATAATTACAGTACCATGGAGTTCTCTAAATAATTTCTGGGGCAGCTCAAGCAGCAGAGCCATGAACTAAGACGATGGGGCAGGAGAACATTTTTGAAGACAGCAACCCTGCCACACACAGAAAGCTGCAATGCCATCCAGAATGCACTGACCATCAAGAGCTTGGCCATAGTTTCCATCAAACAATAGTTCCGGCAACTAATAGATGGAAACCCCCAAGTAGCTGATAATGTTCTGCTCTCACCACAACCCTGGGTCCATGGAAATAGACCAGCACTTTGCCACTTCCCTCTGAAGATAAGTGCAGGACTTACTCCAGTTGACCTCTAAACCCAAAAGATAGACAAAATCTGTTAGTGCATCACTGCCCGTTACAGTCATCAACCCTCAGATATAGTAACATCTGCATATATTGAAAGGTAAGTACATTCATCAGCGAGGCGCAGTCTGCAATAATGTTGGTTCAAGCAAACCATTCGAGCAAACTGTTTGATGGCCAGAGCAAATAATCATCGGCATAGGAGACAGCCCTTTGTGTCCCATTCTACTGCAATAGCCTCCGATATCAGAGATCTGGTGCGATGGATCAATTTCTTGGTAGCAGAGTTCGGTTACTATGGTGATTAGTATGTTACATGGTAAATACATAGGATTGATGTCCAACACATGTTAAGTTTGGTCAGTTGTTATATGTAGTCGAAAGGTTTTTTCCAGCAGTGTGAAAATTCCTGGTTTGTGCCGGCATGAGAAGTGTGACAGGTGAAGTTACACAGTGCATTTGTTCTGTTTCAAAATAGTGGTATCGCCGTATATCACAAGTGTTGAGGCCGTACAGCACAAGTTTAGGGATTTTAGGTGTGCAAGGTAAAATGCATAGTGAGGATTGTCTATGAAATTGTAGCTTTTGAGTATAGTGACTTGGAGCCTGTTTTAAAACTCACTGTGAAAAGAGTAGTAGAATTTATCTAAGCTTGAGTGAAGGGTAAGGAAGCGTCGTCTATCGTACTGGCGAGTGAGGATTTCTATTGGTGGGTTAAAGTCCTACTAAAGATTTCTGTATGCATGGTTAGGGATTTTTCCGTATGGATGTGCGTGAATGAATTTGTAATACACAATTGAGTTAAACTCTGAATTGACAATGTGCATTTAGAGAGAAACGAGTTCGTTATTACCTGCTAGAAGCGTAGAGTAGCCTTACTTTATCAATGAATTTAAATATTCTGTGAAAATAGCGTCGTCTATTTCACATGAAAAGAATACTTGAATGACTGGGAAAGCTATCACTTTACTTTAGCGAAACAGACAAATGGTTTGTTTTTTGTTGAGTTAACTGAATTCAATTGAAAGATTTGTAAATATGGCGCTTTGAAAATTTTGTAAAGGAGGTGTTGGTTTATGGAGCGAGAGACAGAAGCTGCAGCATACGTCACAAGTGTCGTGCTGTGATTGGCTAACATACGTCACAGTGTTCGCGCACCGATTGGTTCACGTGACTACGGCAAGCTTACAGCTGATTGGCTCATCCTGAAAAGCAGTCATCTTATTGGTTGAGCAAAATAGTGACGAAGCTTAACCTGATTGGCTTGTTGGTGAGTTTCACGTACGGATTGGTTGGTGTTGCGGAATAACATGGAAGTTGTTACAATCTTTACCGAAGTAAGGGAAATGGTTTTAAAACATGGATTATTATTACATGAAGGAGAAATAGAAGCTTTCATGTTTTCAGAAATTGAAAAACAAAATTAAACCGGACAAGAAAATTGCACCGCGAGGTGGAAGAATAATTCATAAGTACAAAACACCTGCAGCGTATATGTTGGGTGAATATGGTTATCATACTTGTCTTTGGATTGATAGTTGAATGAAGTATACTGAAAATGATTGTGTATTAGCATGGCCAGAAGATGGATCATTTAACATGGCAGTTTTGAAAAACTTAAGAGAAAAAATGATGACTCGTACCAAAGCCTAGACCTACTCAATTTGAAGCTTTAGTTGAATGGGAAGATGAAATGTTTGAATTACAACGAGAAAGTAGAGGAATATCAAGGAGAACAGGATTAGGTCTTAATAGAGAAACACAAGAGGATAGAATGCGTCGATTGAGAAGCGCAGACATGTGTGATGGTTTGTACCCAGTGAGACTAATTGATGAGGTAACTGGACAAAAAAGTGCCCAAAAGAAAAATAATATTAGTGAAGAAAGTGATTTAGAAGATGCGTTATTAGAAGAAATTTATACTAGAAAACCGCCATCTTATCAACCAGTTTGTTCATGGACTTCTCCAAGTGCCCCTCCAAGAGAAATTATTGATGAGACATCTCCTAAAACAAATCAGAATTATAGAAAAACACCTGAAAGAGTAGAAACAAGATGTAATTTGAGTATATCAGGAGAAAATGGAAATTATATTGAAACCCTAGTTCAAAGTAATGAAAACCCAAGAAATGGAAAAAGAACAGAAAGGTATGATGAATTACCAAATACCTCAGAAAATATTCGTTCTACGAATGAATTAATACGGCAGTTAACTAAAAGCATGGAAGCAGTAACAGTACCTGTAACAATTGGGCCTGTTCTTCCAGTATTTGATCAAAAAGAAATTAGGCAATCAGCTTTAACTGTTCATTAAATTCAGAAATACAGAAAGTGACTGAAAATTTTTATTCAGATGTGTCTGAAATACATAGAGAGAAAATAATGATGCTTGACTTAACTTTTAATCAAAGTTTGACAAGTAAAACTCCATCTGGTGCAGAATCTGACTCTGGAACTCCAGAAAAAAGTCAGAGTAAAATAAATTTAACACAAACCCCCGAATGTAAATTACTTGATGTGGCAAAATTAAATGATTCAGAAAAGGGTGTGGTGATGAACAGAGTGCCTGAATTAAGCAGACCACTCTTACCCAGTCCAAAGATCAGGGCTTGATCCATCACCGCTTTTTAGCTCACTGCACCATCCCAGCTCAGAACTTGGCTATATGCAAATTAGTCTGTTCCTGTTCCAGTGCATGATGGGAACAGGGCAAACCAAACTACCAAGCCAATTCTTGTACTGGGAAGGAAACAAGCTTCCGGGGACCGGTTTCTGCCATTTCAGGCGTCGTCGGCCCGGCTTGCTTGAATCCTGATGGTGCAATGAGCAAGGGACTCACATCCGAGTATACCCTTCCACGCTTATGGTGGACAAAATGATTCAGAAAAGGGGGTGGTGATGAACAGAGTGCCTGAATTAAGCAGACCACTCTTACCCAGTCCAAAGATCAGGGCTTGATCCATCACCGTTTTTTAGCTCACTGCACCATCCCAGCTCAGAACTTGGCTATATGCAAATTAGTCTGTTCCTGTCCCAGTGCATGATGGGAACAGGGCAAACCAAACTACCAAGCCAATTCTTGTACTGGGAAGGAAACAAGCTTCCGGGGACCGGTTTCTGCCATTTCAGGAGTCGTCGGCCCGGCTTGCTTGAATCCTGATGGTGCAATGGGCAAGGGATTCAAATCTGAGTATACCCTTCCACGCTTATGGTGGACAAAATGATTCAGAAAAGGGGGTGGTGATGAACAGAGTGCCTGAATTAAGCAGACCACTCTTACCCAGTCCAAAGATCAGGGCTTGATCCATCACCGTTTTTTAGCTCACTGCACCATCCCAGCTCAGAACTTGGCTATATGCAAATTAGTCTGTTCCTGTCCCAGTGCATGATGGGAACAGGGCATACCAAGCCAATTCTTGTACTGGGAAGGAAACAAGCTTACGGGGACCGGTTTCTGCCATTTTAGGCATCGTCGGCCCGGCTTGCTTGAATCCTGATGGTGCAATGAGCAAGGGACTCACATCTGAGTATACCCTTCCACGCTTATGGTGGACAAAATGATTCAGAAAAGGGGGTGGTGATGAACAGAGTGCCTGAATTAGGCAGACCACTCTTACCCAGTCCAAAGATCAGGGCTTGATCCATCACCGTTTTTTAGCTCACTGCACCATCCCAGCTCAGAACTTGGCTATATGCAAATTAGTCTGTTCCTGTCCCAGTGCATGATGGGAACAGGGCAAACCAAACTACCAAGCCAATTCTTGTACTGGGAAGGAAACAAGCTTCCGGGGACCGGTTTCTGCCATTTCAGGCGTCGTCAGCCCGGCTTGCTTGAATCCCGATGGTGCAATGAGCAAGGGACTCACATCTGAGTATACCCTTCCACGCTTATGGTGGACAAAATGATTCAGAAAAGGGGGTGGTGATGAACAGAGTGCCTGAATTAAGCAGACCACTCTTACCCAGTCCAAGTTCATCACCACCCCCTTTTCTGAATCGTTTTTGGCCACTATAGGTGTGGAAGGGTATACTCAGATGTGAGTCCCTTGCTCACTGCTCCATCAGGATTCAAGCAAGCCGGGCCGACGAGGCTGAAATGCCAGAAACCGGTCCCCGGTAGCTTGTCTCCTTTCTGGTGAAGAATTGGCTTGGTAGTTTGGTCTGCCCTGTTCCCATGATGCACTGGCCCAGGGACAGACTAATTTGCATATAGCCAGGTTCTGAGCTGGGATGGGGCAGTGAGCTAAATAACGGTGATGGATCAAGCCCTGATCTTTGGACTGGGTAAGAGTGGTCTGCTTAATTCAGACACTCTGTTCATCACCACCCCCTTTTCTGAATAGTGGCAAAATTAAAAGCAGATTTGGAGGAATTAATAATTGGAACGATTGGAACTGACAGTTTGAAGGCATATCAGGATGATGAATTATTATTTATTTGCAAAAGCATAACATGGAAAACGAAAAACGAATATGATCAATTAGAGGAGATGGCTTCTGAATTGGAAATAGATTTAAGTAAGCATAAGAATTTTCAGAAAACGTATAGGGTGGATTTCTCTGAAAAAGATATTGAAAATATGAATACCAGAGGAAGAATCATTCATATAAAAGATTTAATTGTGATTGAGAAAATGGGGTGAAGTAAATGGAGAGTGAAATGGACAAAGAAAAGAGATGAAGACAGAATAAGTTTAGCTTTTCCTATTAGAGAAAAGAAGGAAGAAGTAGTAAATGAATTTCCAATGAGAGAAATACCAGGAGGAGGGTATGTGCATGTCCCATGGACGAGACAGGACATTTTAATGTTCACAAATGATTTTCCTCGATTAAGAGAAAAACCTGTAGAATGGTATCGACAGATAGACAGGTTTGTGAAAGTTTCAAAAGTTTTGTGGATTGATCTTGACGGATTCTTTGACATAGTTGTCCCATCAGATCTTTGGGCAGAAAGTAAAATTACTATAAATTGGCCTAGTGAAGAACACCCTCGACATAAAGTAACAGGTGCTCCATCACCAGAGGTAATAAGAAAGTACAATCAGGTAATTGTGTTTTTGAAAAACAAGATTCCCCTAAAAAGAGATAGATTGGGTTAAAATAGATAGAACAACCCAAGAGCCAAAGGAATCAGTACATTCATTTTATGAAAGGTTACTGTTGGTATTCAAACAATACAGTGGTTATGAAAATCTAAGTGAAAAAAATATGAGCCATTTTATATACAGATTTGTATATGGCTTGAAACCTGAAATTAGTGAAATGATAAGAACTGAAAAAGTTGGTTGGCAATCACACACAGTAGATATCTTGAGAAAAGCAAAATACTGTAGTGATGAAATAGATGCTAAACAAAAGAAGTTAAAAGAAAAGGCTATGTGGGCACAGGTAAAAGTGGCTGAACAACAAATGGCAAAATTGGGAAATAAAAATGTTGATCAAAATCAAGGGAAATTTAAAGGTAATTATAAACCAAAATTGATGGGAAATATAGAAGAGTTAAAACAGAAACACCCATGTTTTAATTGTGGCGAAATTGGACACTGGAAGCGTGAATGTAAGAATCCGCCGAGATATTATTTAAAAAATGCATCATTAAATCCACAGATGCAGAATGAGATAAATCAGCAGCGACAGGTAGTGATTCAGCAAAGTCAGTTACCACAACCGCCACTTCCAAACTGTGTAAATGTGAAGAGATACAGTGCAGAAACAGGATTCAGTGGAGGTGAACAGGTAAACAGATCACCAAGAGTGAATGTGTCGAATGTGTCACAACAATATTGGTTGAAAGAAGATGGAAGGAATGATTCTGAAGATTACTTCCGACGGTGCCTGAGAGAGGAGGAAGAGTGTGTGCTTGGAGCCACTCTTGAGGTAGATCAATCTGGTCCATTTGTAAATGGTAAAGTGAATGATGTAGAAATTACTTTCCTAGTGGATACAGGTGTTACCCGTTCAGTGGAAATAGAAAACCTTCCTCTCTCTGGAGATAAAATCCAAGTAGTAGGTGTAGCAAATCAGCAAATAAAAACAGATCTAACAGAACCAGTTGAAGTTGAAATAGGCAAATTTAAATACATGCATAGATTTATAGTTTGTGATAGCAGTCCTGTAAATCTATTAGGTAGGGATATACTTTGCAAGATGAATTGTGCAATATACTGCTCACCGGATGGTATTGAGCTTCAAACTCCAGAAGAAGATGGGCTTTACAGATTAACAATGTTAATGATTGAGGCAGAAGAAAGTAAATTATTTCCTGTGTTTGATAAGAATAATCTACCTGAAGAATTAAAAGACACAGTGAATGTAAACATGTGGGATTTCACAGGAGATGAAATGGGTTTGATGAAAAATATAGACCCAGTAAAAATATCAGTAAAACAAGGAGCAGATTTTCCAAACATTCCTCAGTATAAAATGAAAGCAGAAGTGGTTGAAGGGGTTACTCCTGTAATAGACAAATTCATAAAACAAGGTGTTCTAACAGAAATTGAGTAGCCCATGTTATTCACCGATTATGGGAATTAAAAAGCCAAATGGAACTTTCAGAATTGTTCAAGATCTGAGAAAGATTAATAAAATTGTGGTTTCATGTTGCCCAGTAGTACCAAACCCAGCGGTAATTCTATATCAGATTCCGCATGATGCAGAGTGGTATACAGTTATTGATTTGTGTAATGCATTCTTTACTGTTCCATTGCATCCAGAAAGCCAACAAATTTTTGCGTTCCGGTTCAAAGAGCATATTTTAGCATGGTGTCCAATCCCTCAAGGGTACACTGAAAGTCCATCTATTTTTAATCAGTTGCTAAAGAAATCCTTGGAAAATCTAGATTTACCTGGAAAATCTACATTGGTGCAGTATATTGATGATCTCCTTGTGGCTGCAAAAACAAGAGATAATTGTGTAACAGATACCATTACTCTTTTAAATCATTTGGCAGATGAGGCACAAAGTATCTCCTGCAAAATTACAGTTTTGCAAACAAGAAGTAAAATATCTTGGTCATAGAATTGCAAAGGGAGTCAGACAAGTGACAACAGAAAGAATAAAAATGATTCAAGCAATGCAACCTCCAAAAACACAGAAACAAGTTAGAATGTTTCTAGGAATGGTATGTTATTGTCGCCAATGGATTAGTGGATTTTCAGTAATTGCAAAGCCACTGCAGAGACTGACAAAAGCAGACATAAAAGACCCGATTAGCCTAACAGAAACTGAATTACAAGCTTTTGAACAGTTAAAGAAAGGTTTGTGTGAAGCTCCAGCGTTAGGAATGCCGGACTATCAAAAGGAGTTTGAGCTGTAATGCAGTGAAAGAGAAGGATGTGCATTATCAGTTCTGATTCAAAGACATGGAAGACTGAGAAAGCCAATAGCATATTTCTCAGCTGTTCTTGACCCTGTTGCAAAAGCATTACCAGGTTGCTTAAAAGCAGTAGCTGCAACCAGTGTAAGTTTGGAACAAAGTGAAGGAATAATAATGGGATTTCCTGTAAAAGTATATGTACCACACTCAGTTGATATTCTTCTCACAAGAAGCAGAACACAACATTTGACAAATAGTAGGCTAACAAATTATGAAAAGGTTATTTTTGGCTCGGAAAATGTTTCAATTGCGAGGTGTGAATCTAAATCCTTCTACATTACCTGACACTAATGAAACAGGAGTCAGGGATGAGGTTGATCATGAATGCCTGGATTGTATTAGAATATTGCACTAAACCAAGACAGGACATAAAAGATGTCCCGTTAGCTGAATCAGATTATCTTCTATTTGTTGATGGTTCATGCTTAAGAACAGATGAAGGTGTTCTGAGTGCAGCATATTCGGTGTGTACAGTTGCAGATGTGATTGAGGCTTCCTGTCTCAAAGGAATTCGTTCAGCTCAAATAGCAGAATTGATTGCTTCGATTCGTGCATGTGAATTGGGAAAAGAGCAAAAAGTTACCATAGTGACTGATAGTCAATATGGTTATGGCGTAGTCCATGACTATGGCCAGCTCTGGTCTCAAAGAGGTTACTTAACCTCTGCGGGATCACCAATAAGAAACGCACAGTTGATAAAAAGATTAATCGATGGAATTCAGCTACCAGAAAAAATTGCAGTGGTAAAGTGCACAGCACATAAAAAAAAAGGAGAGGATTACATAACAAAAGGAAACTCATATGCTAACTCAATAGCAAAATTCTGTGCAAAAAACAATGTCTCTGTTAATCGGAAAAAAGAAAATGAACATGTTTTGAACTCGCTTATGTTAACATCTGTAGTTGAGACTTGGCAGGGAGTGAAACAGTTGCAAGATGAGGCAGATGTAGAGAAAAACACGGTTAAAAGCAGGATGCAGACAAAGATAAGAATATGATGTTTGGGTTTACAAAGATGACAGACCAGTAATGCCAGACAGTATGGTTTCTGACATGGCACGCATGGTCCAGGACATATTGGCAGAGATTCAATTATTAGATTATTTAGACAAACATGGTACAATCCATAATTCAGAATAATTGCAGAATCTTTTTGTCAGAGGTGTCTTATCTGCCAACAGCTCAACCCAATTGAAAAACTGTGAGCATGGGAACCATAGGACAGGAGGGTGGTCCATTTACCAGATTACAGCTTCACTTCATTGACATGCCACCTCACAACAAACTCGGATATGTCTTGGTGATAGTCTGTTTGTTTTCAAGATGGGTAGAAGCATTCCCAACACGTCGCAATGATTCAATTACTGTGGAAAATTGCTTTTGAGAGAAATCATACCAAGGTATGGATTTCCGGTGATGGTCGAGACAGATCGTGGCACACATTTTGAAAACAGATTGTTACAATTGGTTTGTGAAGCTCTAGGTATAAAACAAAAGTTACACTGTGCTTACAGATCAGAAGCATCAAGTGTTGTTGAGAAATGAATGGTACAATAAAAAACAGAATAGCAAAGATGTGTCTAGCAACAGGAATGAAGTGGACAGATGCACTTCCACTTGTTTTGATGTCTTTTAGAAGCATTCCAGATACAAAAACAGGTTTGAGCCCTCATGAAATTTTAATGGGTAGAGTAATGAGGCAAGCATTTTTTCCAGTTGATAAACTGTTGAGCATTAATGATAGCATCATTATGGATTACTGCAAAACTCTGATGTGGTGACTTCTGTGTTCCATCAGGTGGGAACTGAAGTAATTACAAAAGAGAAAGAACAAGCTCATGATCTGTTACTGGGTGAGGACAAAAGTACACCGAAGAAGAAACTGCCTAGTACCCAGAAGGCAAGACAGGTGATATTAGTCACAACTAATGCAGTAAAGTGTAAGGGATTGAAGAGATGGATTCATGCTAGCCACACCATACGAGTGCCAGCACCTGAGAATCCTGACAAAGGTGATACAACAGCTGATTCAGAAGAAGAACCTGAAAGAAATCCAGATCCTGAAGACCGACAAGAAGGTCGAAATCTGGAGGATTCAGATGCGAATGAGGCATTGAATGAAGAAATTGAGATACATGATTCTGAAGAAAATGAAAATGATGATCTGCTAGATCAAGTAGCAGAAAAGGAAACTGAACAAGTAGTGATTCAAGATAAGGAGAGTATTGAAAAGCAGATTGGAAGCTCTGCAAGAAGGAACGAAAATTCTGAAACTGGAGAATTCGAAGGAATAGAAGAAGAAATTCCAAGTACCAGCTATAAGGATGATGTTCCTAACAGAGTGAAACTGCCGAGTAAAGAAGTTCCTGAATCTAAAGAAAAATCTGATACAGTAAAACTGATTATCAATCAATCAGCTGAGAACACAGAAAGTGAAACAGACGATAGTGGAGAAGAATCAAAAGTGAAAAGATCAAGAAAAAGAGCTTAGAGAGTGGAGTATAATTTGGCAGAGCCGAAAAAGAAATCATCAAGAAAAGGAGATAATTGGCCAAATGAAAATAAAGGCTTAAAGTTTAAATTAGCAAAGGAGCAGGTTAACGAGATCACAAGTCAAAAGGAAGTCTCAAATAAAAAAGTTCAAGCAGGAAAGAAAATAGAAGTGATAAACAGCAGAGCAAAAAGAGTAATAAAGCTAAATCAGAAGTACAAATCACCTGAGTGACTACTATTTACTTCTACCATCGGTGGTATAATTATGTAGGTCCAAAGAAATTTTGATGATGCAAGTGATGATTGATTTCATTCATTAGGTGACACAAGGTCGAAGAAATTGTGTTAGGTGACACAAGGTCGAAGAAATTGTGTTAGCTGGAAACATATTGTATGACATTAGGTTGAAGAAAAGCGGTTAGATAATTTTCTGTTAGTTTAAAAAAAAAAAAAAAACAGAGGGGAGTATATTTAGTAATTTTTAATTTGAAAGTAAAGATGCCTTATACTAACAATAATTCGAGATGCTCAATTTTCAGAAGATGTTGCAAATCGTCTTCAATATGTGTAATCCTGATAATTTTGTTTGGTTAATTTTAGTTGTCATTTTTCCTTTTGGAATAGATAGAGATGTATAAAACTAACATAACTAGTAAAGTTGTGGTTATTCATGATAAAGTGGATAAGACTGATAGAATTATTGTACATAAACCAGAGAATCATCAAGATAGATCTGTTGGAGATTTTTCTAGTAATACTTTTTCTAGACTTTTATCTGAATATGTTAAGGTGATGGATGCAAAAGATTGCTACATCTGTGTGAAATTACCTACTTCTGTGTCTGAAGGTATTACATATAATATGTTACCTCTTACTTATGGAATAACATGTAGTGTAATAGCTAGTTTGTTTTATCAAATTGGACGTTTAGAGTATTATTCAAATTATGATGAGATTTTTGCAAATTTAAAAGTTGTAGATAGCTTGAATAAATTGAAACATGTTAAACAGATGAGGGAATTTTTCCTAGTGACTAGTGAACTCACCTATGAGTATGCTTTTAGAAATAATTTAACATGTAAATTGAGAACAGAAGAGAAAACGTTCTTGAATTTGGTGGAAGAGAGAAGGGCAATTTACAAGCGAAATGAGATGATGAAACCTACTAAGTCTAAATGTTGGTAGATGGAAGATGAAAAGCTCAATGGTAGAAATGAAAATGTTGCAAATTCACATAGATAAACTGGTTAGTGGAAAATTCTGTATAAGAAGAGATAATACTTTGTTTGATAATTATTTTGTAGGTGCAAGTCAATGTGAAGATACTTATGGTATTATAGGGGGTTGGGGATTTAAAGGAGGCAAAGATCCAATTTTCCCTGGAATTTATTTTGTTTGTGGGAACAAAGCTTATTACAATCTCCCAGATCACTGGTATGGGACATGTTATGTAGGTATAGTTATTCCCAAAAATGTTCATGTAGATAGAAATGCAAAAGGTTCATTTGAAATTAGCAATCACCCGATTAGATTTAGAAGGGAAAGCTTTTCAGAAATAATGGGAGAAATATTTGGTGCATTAATACCTATGGTTGGTATAACCCCGAACTGCGAATAAAATCAGAAAAATGTCTACGAATGTGGATAGATTGTCTACAGATACTGCGAGCGGTTTTAAATTAGTGAATTCAGAGCTTATTGCTATGAGAACTATGGTGATGCAAAATAGTCTTGCTCTTGACATTTTGCTAGCAAAAGAGGGTGGAGTCTGTGGAATTTTGCATGTTCAACATTGTTGTACTTATATACCAGACAAAAGTCAAACTTTAGAAATGTACATTGGAACATTACTGAATTACATGACGAAGTAGAACCTTTGGAAGATGATTGTTTTTCAGAACGCCTAAGTAAAAGATTTGCAGCAATTAAAGACTGGTTTCAGGAAATTGGTAGTTCAATTATAGGTAAAAATATTTTTTCCTTTAATAGTCATAGCTACAGTGATACTTGTTAAAAATTAGTTGCATGATACACAAGAGAAGAAAATATGTAGTAGAAAAGAAACGAATTTGCATACATAGAAAGGAGAAAGAAAAAGAAATAGAATTAGAAGAGTTTCGGAGAATTCAATATGAAAAATGCAGAAAAACAGATGAATCTAAAGTTTAGAAATACTAATATTAAGAAAGTCCAAAACATGTTCAAGGGTTGAAAAATGTATACATTTTGGGTATTCGGTGATTTAGAAATCACCAGATGAGGGAGTTGATGGAGCAAGGTGAAGAACAAGATTTTGTTCAAACTTGTGAAGTTAATCTCTCATAACTAATCGAATTAATATGCTTGTGGTGAAATTACTAATCAACTTAGTTTAAGAATACATTGATCAATACACACGAGATGAACTAATGTGCTTTATGTTGCAAACGCAAAGAAGAAATAATAAACTAACCTGGTCTATTGTCTTTGTCAGTATTAAATGCGGCTGATTAACTAATGGCATGTGCTCATTTTGTGTGCTTATGTTATGTCCTATCTGTAACAAAGGCTCTAGGAGTTCGTGTATCAGTTCCCAAAGGAGAAGTAAAAATAATGCTGCTTGTTTGTGCTTCTGCTAGGTAACATAATTAACAGGATTAATTAGTAAAGGGGGTGGGTAACAGAATGGGTCTCAATTCTTTAATTAATTGAGGTCTTGTGTTGGTTTAATAATAGTTTCCAAAGTGAGGCCTAAAGGTGGTTCAGAAAACATGGCTGACAGAATTGCAGATGCGAAAGCTTGTCCAGAGCGAAGCCTTGCACATGCGTAGCTGTGAAGATTTTTACTGCAGTCATCATTAATAGAAGAGCAGTTCTTTGACTGTGTTAAACGTGCTCTGAGAAAAAGCTCAAGTACAGAAATTTAAAGTGTCTGCCAAGGCTAGGAACTAAATGTTTGAAACTCGTGGAAAAAGTATCTTTCCTGAGGAAGCAGAAAGACGTGGAAATAAGAGACAATAGGGCTTATGTGAAGCCCGGACTTGGTCAAGAAACGGAGATGACAATGTTTTATCATGGACTGACACTGGACAGCCAATGAAAAGCTCGGATTTGCCAAGAAGAATGTAAAATGTAGAAAGTTTAGCTAGAAAGAAAGGTATAAAACCTTACACTTTGAGCAGGAAAAAAAACCTCTTCTTTCCGATTCCTGAATGACATGAAATGCTGTTGGACTTTTGGCGCATGTAAGGACAGCAGACTTTAAATGATTTTCCTTTCTAGGTGAAGTGAGAAATAGGTTAGGGAATGGAAACTGTTATTCTGCTAATATTTCATGTTTCTGAGCTTGCTTTGAAAAAGTCAGTTTATTAATTAATTTCCTTATTAAAATGCTGCTTTCTCATTTGCTTATAAAATAAAGATTCTAAAACGTAAATGTCTTCTTTATGAAAAATAAAGTTATTAAAATTAGATTTGAAATAAGAAGCTGGTCTTGTTTATTCATGATCTAGTTACCATCAGTTGATTCAATCGCCTTGGTGGCCCGATTAATAAATGATAAATGATAAATCCATGGTAAGAACAGATAAACAGCTGTTGTAAATAATATGAGAGTAGTTTAGCTAATCATACCACCCGATTCAGTCGCTCAAAAATTGTCTCATTGGTTGTATGGGCCTTTGAGTTTCATGATTGATGGTGAGTATTGAGGTGATAGGTAGCATTATTGAGACAGTTTTCCAATAGGAGCGCTGGATCACTCCGCAGTAAACTCTTGTTGGTTTAAGGCTAGGAGCTGCTGGCGATTAGGCGTGGTGATGAAGGCAGTCTGAGCAACATGATCCAGACAGTACATGTGGGAGTAAGTGGGTGGCGGGGTCCTTATCTTTCTTCAGAAGTTACACAATAGCAACTTCACACAGCAAGGAAGGAGACCCCACTGACGTACGTCATTAGAGGGTCACAAGATTAGGGACAAGGTCCAAGCATAAGCAGCATAAAATTATAAAGGCAGCCCATCTACTCACCTTCCCCCTCACCATGCACTTATTGCACCCTGTACTTCCTGTTCAGTGATATTTGACCCCCAACTGGTCTGCCACCTTGGATCTGAGCAAAATTGTTGGAGTCCGCAATATAACTCAGCACATGCATATCATTCCACCCGGTGGTTGCCCAGTACAAATGGCGAAAGAACACTTCATTGATCGTGTCCAGAGTGAAGTTGTCCTGCCCTGAAGAGTCGCACCTAGGGGATAGCATGCCCTTGGCCTGAACGATTATGCTAGCATCCTACCCCATTTATCCAAGTTAGTGTGAGCCCTGGACAAAGGCCTTCTAGTCTAAGCACCGTGGCGTTGGACCATCTCAATTTCTCCCTTTCCTCCAGTACTCAGCATCTCCTATACAGCATCCCTTCCAACTCACACAGGAGACCATCAACCACTGCCTCCTGATGCCGAATATCAGAATGCAACTGGACTGCACCACTACCTTGTTAGAGTTGCAGAAACCCCTAATCCCCACCTTGATGATTTCCCATTGAACTCCCACAGACAAGGTTGAGCATGTTGCGAAGTTCTGGCTTGACAACACTAACTCTCCCAACAATGCCCGGAAGGCATTATTTTCTAGCATCAATAGGTCTAGGTTCCAGTTAGGGGCATTGGATCTAGGAGAGGACCACTAGAAGGTATAGAATACTATGGAATGATCAGAGAATGTATTTGCCAAATGTTTGGTTTCCACCACCATGCCATACAACACTCTACAGGTATGGATCCGGTGAAGCTAGACTTCAAGGTTGTGCAAATCTAAGAATACAGGTTACGTGTTCAACAATCATCCAAATCCCACTGTATTGCTCACAAGCATGCAGATTCCATCAGTTTAATCATTGGTGCACCGTGAAAGGGAGTTGTGAGCTATCCAGCTAAATGTCTGCCACACAGTTAAAGTCACCCCCAACAATCCTCCAGTACGGCACCATAAGTGACAAGAGAAGAGTCAGTCCCAACAGTAACACCATCTGGTCGACGTTCAGCGCATAGATATTCAATAGCACAACATCCCTACCATCTAATCGGTCCAATACCACACATAGCAACTCTCCATGTCTATGACTGCTCTAGGCAACTGGAACCCCGGGTCAGATGCATATACCAGCACTGTGTGAGAAAGCAGAGTAAGTGGTTTTATGTAGTTGCCCCCCCCACCCACCAACGCCCCCCGAAGGCCTTGCTTGCAAAGTCAGTAAGATAAGTCTCGCAAAAAAATGTATTTGAACCCCTGCCATTTCCATTCAGCTTGGACACTAACGCTCGCACATTCAATGCGAGTACTCTAACATGCGTCGCCATGGGCATCAAAACAGAGGATCCCAGGGACCCCACTCAAATTCATCAACCCCAACATGATCCACATATCGCTACGCCAAGCAAATAACATCCGCTACCACATACATTCCACCTGCAAAGACAGAAAAGTAAATAATACCATGTAAGGAAACCCCCAACTCCCCCCCACCATCTACACTCCCCCCCCCCCACCATCCGCACACCCCCACCCCAGACATACAACCATCCTGTCCAAACACCACATCACGCTAGCCTTACCGAGGAGCCAAACACGATAGAGGAAGAATACCAGGTAGGTAGGCTGCCAGCTAGAGGAGGAAAAAGTAGTACACTGGCAACCAAACAAATTCTAGGAGATGCATCTTGCAAAACCCCCACCCAGTCCCGCTCGTGTACAGATTACACACAAGATGAAGGAGCCACACAATCAACCCGCTCACCTAAACAGCAGTAGTAACTAGTGAATTAGAAGAGCAAGTCAAGATGAGTGCAGTGCCGAAACATGCATTAAACAAGGTAATCCACGGCCCCAGAGTAACCCCTACCAATGTGTTCCTAAAGCCCTGGTATAACAGAATCACCCTGTTGAGATGCACTGGCCGATCATTAGATAGGACTACACCAGAGTTGTTTAGGAATTTGGCCACGATGTCAGGGCGAAGGGCCAATTAAAGGAAGTCTTAAGATACATTTAAACTAAATGTCAATAGAATGCTGGGTGTAAGAGCAACCTGAAAAAACAATGTTAATGTGTTCAAATGAAACATTTGAACTGGTCAGATGTCGCTACAAATATAGAAGTTTTATTAAATTATCACAAAGTGAAGCGAGGAATGGTTCTGTGGGAAGCACTGGATCTACCCACCACTTCAATATATTTAAAGCCATGCCATCAACTCTGCAGTCACCGTAGAATAAAAATTGCTAAATAATGTTGAAAATAAAAGGTGCAGTGATGCACTCAATCCAGATCAGGGTCTTTAGCTTTCATGAACAATCCAGAGCTACACAAACAGGATCCCCCCCGACCCCTCCCCCCAGCTGAGATTCCACATAGCGTTGCAGATGACAGCAATGCTCCTGGTACTCATGTTTGGGAGCGTACAAGCTGAGTTTGCAAGTAACTTGCCCCTAACCGGCACCCCAGCAAGGCAACTCTTCAGATGTTAAGATAAACATTCAGAAAGATGCATTATGGTCTCACACATTACGTTGTCCAAGAATTTATAACCTGTGAGTGCGAAATAATTTACCATTAACTAGTTTCAAGTAGCATGAATCAGGCCCAAGAGTGGCAGTGCCAGACCAAGGCAAGTTAACATTATGCATAACTAAATTAAGAACAAGACATCAGGTTCAAGTCGTACCACCTGGCTTTTTTGTGGCAAAGTGAACCAATATACTGTTTTGCTTGAAATAATTAGAACCATTGAGACTAGTATCTCCATTGTAAAGCTGTAACCTAAAAATAAATACCTGTGGATATGTAAACTGGGATGTTTGGAGACTAAACTGTCAAAGTAGAATTTTAAAGTGCTAAATAACATACAATGGAGTCTACCATTGTTTAAAAGAACAATGCAGAAGCAGATTTAATTCATTTACAAAGTCATCGAATGACACGTAAAAGCAGAACAGACTGTAAAAAGATGACTGGCAACTAACCCATTACAACTCAATTGGCATCAACAATGCCAAATCAATGTTTGAAAGATAAAAAAAAAAAAGAATCCTGAAGTCAAGGTCAATACTATTCGAGAATAGTGGACACTTGTGCGACCTATGAATCCACGCAAATTGAGGATTTCAGCTGTTTCATAGCACTAAAGGTAGCACGAGATCAGTGCGCAGAGTTTGAGCATTCTATAGGTTGGCAGCGACTATAGAAAATTGATCTCTATTCCCTTTGTACGCCACCACAACACTTCACAAGGAGTACAAGTGCATTGCTGGAAGTTTTGGCCAGAATAAGCTATAGAAACCTAGGATGTAAGAATTAAGCACTTGCATCTGCCAGACCTTTGCGTAAAGACAGAAGCATTTAAATTCCACTCTGCTCCACTGAAGCCCTTGCAGTTGGTCAAGTTGTTCATAAGTTTTTACGGACCAAATAAGTGACTTCCAGCTTCTGGGTTAGCTGAAGGATATGCACCAGAGGTGTGGGCAATTAATGGATACAGCATAATCTTAATCCAAGTAAGCAGCAGTGACTACCTGTACTATGTCTGCACAGCCAGTGGAGCACAGGAACAATTTCTGCATTATATTAAAAGGGAAGAAACTCCTTTAAAGTAACCAAATTAATCTGGGGCATCAAGGCAAGCCCCCTGTCGTATCTACTTGTATAGGGAGTTTACCCAAGACGACCACCTGTTTTAGGTCCAGATAGACCGTGACCTCCAAGTAGTCCACCTCTGTCTTGCATTAGGTATTAATTTTCTTCCATCCATCCTTCACGCACCCTGATGGAAATAGAGGCATTCGACTGTTACCTCACTATTCGGTTCTAAAGAGGAAAGGGTTCAGGGTCAATCCTCAAAGGAGCTACAGGCTAATTGATAGAAAGGAGTATGATAAAGGAGGAGGGATCCTACCTGGAATCTGTTCGAGATGAATGACAGCAGCCAATGGAGACAGGTCTCCAATACCAAAGACCCACTGCCTGCTGTTGGGCAGCCAACATGGTTTGGTCTACAAAAGTAGGATGGGAAAATGGTCCCACTACATTGGTTTGAATTCGGTCCAAAGGTTTATTGCCTTTAGTACAGCTCGCCAAGTATTCATTATAACTATAATAAAAATAATTTAAGCTGCAGAACCTCAAATTACTCGTTCAGGCAACTGAGATCAGATGAGCACTATGAACTCTGGCGCAATCATTAAACGGTCAGAGATGGGGGGGATCTTAAGTGTAGATGCTGCATATACTGACCGGTTCATACTCTCGGCTCCAGAGATAAGCAGAAAATACAAAAGGAGGATTGCCTGGGACAGAAATGTTAGGTGAATTTACAAATTGTGGCTAATAGCATTTTCTAGAAAAACCAGAGTGTAAGTAAGCCTACTCCTGTGAAAGCACAATTCCTGTTCCACCATGCTCCAGGTAGGAGAGTTCATAAGGGATCACAAAGACATCTTGGCAATAGGGAATTTTAGGTGTTCGCTATGAAAGAAAAATCATATTCAAGGTTTAAGGTCCCTAGAGTTAGTGGAGTGTCCCACCACATCCTGGTCGACAGTTTGGTTTTCCTATAAACCAATCTCTAAATGACAAAGAATGTACAACCCCAGTGACTTACGCGGTCCATGTTTCTGGGAGCTGGGATGTTTGCTTTCCTATCACGACAATCATGGTACTGCAAAGATTGTGACGCTGGGAACCATTCCTTGGAGAAGGAATCTGGTTGCAGTGCCCAATAAGATTTGAAACTGAGGCAGAGTCACTAGGTCCAGGCCACTTAACCAAAGGAGTTCTAGATGGGCTACATTTCTTTTTGGGTTGGGTGGCCACAACTTTGTTTATATGGATTTACCAGGGCTGTCCAGGATCCCCTGGAACTTCTCAGCTGTATAAGTATTTATTAACAGTTTACCTACCTCTCTAGACAGCCCGCATTCTGAAACCTACACATATATAAATAAATATAACTCCAGAAACCTAACTAGGAGAAAACTAAATCCAACCAGGCGAACACAAGAGGAGTCATTAAAAGTGTGTGGTTACAGACATGCACCACATATGCCACAAATTCCTTTGCTTTGGCCCTTGAAAGAAAGGCTGTAGTATCAGCATGCGGAGTCGAAACCGTTTATGGCTGAGTGTAGGGTAAGTGGCAGTTACTCACTTATAGCCTCATGTGTTTAAGGCCTAACACAAAGAAAAAAAACTATGGGAAGAGTCACCGAGAGCTTTTTTGCCAAAGAATCCTGTTCTATGTCAACCCCGCAGATAGACTCCATTGCTGCTTGGGTTCCATTACCTAGAAAGTGGAACGTATTCAAAACAATTTTTATTAAACACGAGTTAGCTCCCACATAAAATAGACATTCCAGGCACTTTACCTAGATCAGGCCATCAGTCATTCCCAGACAAAAAAAAAAAAATAAGTAAGTCTTTCATACTGACTGTAGCCTAAAGAAATGCTAACGTTTAAGGCAGTCCATTTGTGTTTCTCCCACCAAGTAGCCACCAGCACTGGATATTTAAAATGAAACGTCACCAATTAAGGAATCGAGTTAACGGGCAGTGCGACACTCCCACGATAAAGGAGCTCAGAGCCCACTCAAAGGTTCTGTCGCCATCGTGCAGGAAGTGAGTTTCATTGAACCTAGGACCTAGTGCACCGAGAAACACTAATGCACTGAAAGTGATCAGACTATGGAGTCGGAAACTAGTATGGCCACAGACTGGCAACCCCTTCTGGCTTGCGTTAGTTTCAACTTAAGGATACTGGTGGCCTCAGGCAAGACATTTTAGGGGTCCGTTTCTGTACTCTTTTTTACTAATGTCCTACTAATTCACAAACGTATGATGCCAAACAATACAGGCGCGAAACAGGGTCACAGAAACAGTTGTAACGTCTTGCCTGAGCCCCCAAATATACTTAAGGGCACTGAGTCGACCTGAAGTCCGAAGTACAGGTAGGAAGGAAGGTTTAGATAAAAGCAAAATGCACTTTCCCAGGGAGTCCCTGGGAAGGTGGGGTCTCCTGGGCCATTACACACTTTGCTCAGGCGTTATAAAGGCTGTTGTGGTGGAGGGCAGATTTTAATATCACATGCTGTACCGGCGAGAAGCATGTGACAGGACTTGATAAGCAACAACACTTGTTTTTAACTAGCAACACATGACAACCATCTCCAGAGGTGCCAAATCAGGATTTAAGCAACAGTCAAGCACATGTGACCTCCCTAATTAACCCCCCTTATCTAGGGAAAGTCACAAGGTGCATTAATAAGCAAAATGCAAGACTACTTTAAACATCCGTTCTTTATTCTGAAAGGAGTTTTTTTTTTTTTTTTTTTTTTTTAAATAGGGAAGTCCAGTGGAAGTCCATTCAAACAGCAGACTGGCTCGCATTCCTTTCGTAGTCTTCGTCCGAGTACCGGGGATACTGCTCACTAAGAAGAGGCTGGTGAAGGTCGTCCTTTCTCCTCCGGTGCACAGCGCAAGAGGCGGCAGCAAAGATGACAGCCACCAGAACAAGAGCCGCTACCACTGCGATCGTGATGATTTCCGTGATGTTCAGAGCCCGGCCTGTAGAAATGGAACATCGGTTATCTGCTGTGGCAAGACTACAGAAACGAAGTTATGCAAAATGTGCACGCTTTGTTACATGCAATTTTAAGTAATCTACAAAATGCAATTTGCGCTTGAAAGGTGTCAAATTGACTCAAGCATGCAAAAACAAATAACAAAAAAAAACAAAAACAAAAAAGCCTCATAGCCCCTTTTCGTTCGTTTGTGTGGTTCGGTTTGTTAATGCTGTCCAGATGCGATAATTTTGCAGTAAATGGTGGTGCAATTTTGCTTAACAAGCATAGAAGGAAATTCCCAAAATTACGCTTGCATAATCTTGAGCCCAAGAAATAAGCACCCACATCATTAAAGTTCTCAAAATGAATTTTGTTTTGCCCACACTCAGAATTGTAGGGTTTTAAAAAGGTTGGAAACAATTCAAACTATCAACATTCTCAAACAA
The DNA here is from genome assembly GCF_964261635.1 of Lissotriton helveticus. Lineage (NCBI taxonomy): Eukaryota > Metazoa > Chordata > Amphibia > Caudata > Salamandridae > Lissotriton > Lissotriton helveticus. Next base: position 1,089,012,052 of record NC_136059.1, on the reverse strand, counting down.
GGGACCGATTGGAAGTCAGCAATGTTTGGCATCCAGTCAAATTGAAATGAAATAACTGAAATTAGCAATATTTTACAAACGCTCCTTGATCAAATTGAATTGAAATAGCTTACTTGGCCATTCGACTTCGTATGCATATCCCAAGTTCTCGGGTGCAGTAAGAAACATCTCATCGTTGGAAACAGGAGGCCAGAAGGGAACCATGTTATACTGTCTGTTATGCCCAATGGGGGCATTCTCAATTGGATAAACAGATATATCTGCAGAGCAAATAGTTTACAAAATATTAGCCAAGTAACCATCACAAGTTTCTAATGTACAACATACATTGGTGCCAGGCGCGCAACACCCATTGGGCTCACGGGGCTTCAGACCCCCCCCCCCCCCCGTGTGTGTGTGTCAGCCCGGGCTGACACGTATTCGTGGGCTCGGGAGCATCTAATTGCAGCCTCACCCGAGTACTTAACAGGTCTTTAAAAGACCATTAATTGTAAATGAGGCTTTTGTTGTGTTCACCCATTCTTACAGCCACTCTGTCTGTGGTTGGAAGAATTAGCCCCCCCCCCCCGAAATTTGGCTCTAGTTGCCCGCCTGAATGGAGCCCACTTCAACATTCCCTGACTTTTCAGATGGCTGAAAATCTAGAAGCAGTATTGAGGCACTGCAGTTTAAACTACCTTCACCGCACCCCCCCCCTGCCTCCTGACCCCCCCACCCGCCATATCTGCTAAGGGTACATCCTGTACTTTGGTTCAAATCCTAGGTCTACACATAGCTTGGTGTCAAACTGTACGCACCCACAAACGGTCCTTCTAAAGATTTAGATCCAGTTAGTCCTGTACCCAACATCCCTATATTCTTCCTGCACTCAGGGACTCGAGTAAGGCTTCATAGTGGGCTGTGAGCAGTAGTTTGTTGCATTGGAGTATGTAACCTCAGACGTAATTTAGACAAATCTTAGGACTTATTACACAGTACCTATGAGGAAAGCAGTGGAAGCTGCTCTAATTTTGGGGTGGTGCGGCAACGTGAACACTGGGGTGGGGAGGAATAAAAAACATGTACCTGCCCCCGCTGCCTCCGTGCTCCTCTCCAGATGTTGGTCGGACTGCACAAGCTCCCAGGGGGGCAATCATGACGCTACTGTAATGCTGGAAATACTATTTACCAGCATGAGAATAGCGTATTGATTGATCTGAGCAGGCTGACTTGAAGCTCACTCAGACACAGGCCTGTGATTTTTCTCCAACCAGGTGTGCAACCCAGCTGGGTTGGGGAACAATTGTTCAGGTTTGTTTGGCTGGCCTAAAATGACCGGCCAAACTGACATGCACCTCACAAGCGCCGAACACTCCTCCCTGCTGTGAATGGACGCTCATCAGGAAGGCCCTGCCTCAACCTCAGCTGGCAGTAAGAAAAATAAAATGGTTTTATCATTTTAGTTTTCAGTGGGGTGACGTTCCTCAGCCATAACAAAGAAGCCAGCCCTGGAAGAAGTAATTCTTAGATCTGATCTCAGATGACCATCATTACTCAAAACAAGGGAAGGTGCTTATGTTTTAGGTTCACAAGTCTTAATACTGCTTTCTGGCTCACAAGCAAATGTCAGCAAACGAGCTAGAGGGAACAGGGCACTTAGTCAGCTGAAGGCTTCAGGAGGGTTTTGAGTGATCAGAAGGGTGGAGGTTGAAGTCCGATAGGGTAGCACAACTAAGAAACCAATTCTTTTGGTGGCAATTGTTGCATGGAATTGCAACAGTACGATTAATAAGTCTGCATTTCCAAAGAAATCATTTGTTTGAACTGGTCAAAGCAAGCGTTAAATTGGCATCCTGGGTAAAGTATAGAATAAGCAGGCATTGCCCAGCTTAAAGGGGCAGTTGCTGTGTGGGATGCAGCCATACGCAAACATCATGACCCAATGAGAGACTGAGGGAACAGAGACTGGCAGGCAACACTCAGACTCTGCCACTAGCATGGTGTGGGGGAACTACAGAGGATCACTGGTACAATTTCCAAATACAAGTGGGCTACAATTGTTTTAATCTTTCTGACCGACGTCAGTCTGGGACTTCAGCAGTAGGCCTATTGGTCTGCATACTTGGAAAGGAACCCAGGGAAGGGTTGGTTCTGGGATTCAACACTATACTCTGGTAGGCGGTCAATAGGACCACCCAGTACTGCACCATGATTTGAAATGCAAGGTTAAATTGAGAAGCTATATAAATGCAGTAGCATGGTGCCTTACAGCTAGTCTACACTCTGCTCGGGGTCTGGCACCTCATTGTACTGTGCCCCTCCTTCCATAATCTCACTGCTATACACTTCCAAACTCAGTGAACACAGTTGGTTTAAAGCCAATTACTGCATAGTCCTCATGTACAGGAAGAAACCTCTGGTGCCTATAAAGTGCCAGCATGAGTATATCGTGAGGTGGGTGCTATTGGATCTAAAATGCCTAGTCTTCAGCAACAGAACATACCGCTCATTCCTAATCCACCTCTTCAAGTCTTCCTCCACTTGGGGTCACAAGACTAGGATCACTAAAGTTGGGTACCCCACTAGGTCTGTTTCAGGGTGGTCTAATTGCTAGTCAAGAACTTGTGCACGCCCAACATCTCTACCCATGACATGCTGGCATGGATTTAGCGTCAAGACCCATACCCTTGTAGAATGAAGGGAAGTCCAAAAGGCCTACTAATGTGTATTGTAAACCTACCTTAATCCCTTTTTGAGGAACAGCCAGTGTCTCTATTTTACTTAACATTCAAATTCATGCTGCCCCGATCATTGCAATAAATTCACCAGACCAAGCTATGTGCTATCCTTCACCTTACACAAGATAGGTTATTCTTGTACCCTCCTTAGTACAGCATCCCGCTTTGGATACTAGGGTACAATCTCATTGGTGGTGGAGTATTTTGCCATAGGGGTCAGTCTTTGGCACCTTTTTCAGGACCACCGTTGTGAATGAGAGGCATTTCCTTATCGATCACTGCAATCCTGAAGACTGCAGTCAGTGTCCATTTTCAAACTTGAACATTCTACCTTGCGGTGCCTGGGATGGTTGGCTCAATGGTTAACCACTCAAATGTCCACATTCTAATAAGGTTTAGAGCAGCATTACTCAGCTTGTTAAACACATGGAGGGCTACCTTTAGACTGGTTACTTGCTTGACATTTCCAGGCATCATGCGATGCCTCCCATTCCTCACTCTTACATTGGCACAGTTAGTCAAATCAAAATACAGTAAGAACCCCCATCCCCCCACCTCTATCCGGGCTGCAGGTTATTACATTTTTCAGTAACGTTGCAGGTCAACTGACAAAGGAAGGCCTAGCAGAAAATCCAGTCAACACCGAGACAGTGTCAATCTGGTATTACAATAGACCACCAGAAGAGAACAAACATCCCCTTAGATGATTTCACCATCTACATCTTAGTGACGTACGTATTATATTGAACTGCATAACAAGCATAGATTGAGAGGTCATTGATAAAGAAAATTGAAAAAAATAGTTGCCCATTTGAAAAAAAAAAACCCCAAGTCAAACCGCTACAAAATATATCGACTCTTACCAACGTTGTGTCTCCTCAGCCATTCATCAAACACTGCATCAGTAAACGTGTGTAGAAGAATAAATATGGGATCATTAGGTGACAGGTGGGTTTGTCCTCCAGTTCCATTCAGAAACAGGTGAGCCAAGTTGTGGAGACTTCGGACAATAGGATCATACTTTCCGGAAGGATCATTGTAACCTGAAAGAAGAAGTCTTAAATTCAATATTAACTAGCAGGCACCAAAAGGTTGAACTGGGTAAAATCGGTTGTGTAATAGGCCAATGCACGATTTAGGTTCTCAATAACAAGTGTAGCCTTCGAAAAAAACAAAAAAACTGTACAGCTTAAATGTAACAAGGGTACATTTAAAAACTGCCTGCCAAATTAGAATGTATTCCTTGGTAGTAGACATCAGCCTTGTCCCCACTAGGGCTCTTGAAACCATTGCAAGAACGGTTTCATTGTGGGGATAGTTTATGGGGAAATGTGGCTTCCGTCCACCAGGTTAGCGTGGCAGACCTGTTACTTAAGTTCTCTGAAGAGGACTTTTCTCACTGCTAGTGCAGGTTAACGAGGAGCAGAGTCATCAAGCCACTAGTACATACTGATAGACAATCTTCAGGAAACACTGCCATAAGACGGCAGGAGCAGATGTTGCACTAGGCACTACTTCATTAGCTCAGCAGACAATGGAACCAATTACCCGCCTCCCTCCAGTTGCAACAAATCTACTCCCCAGCTGCCCTCAGTTCAAAAAGTAATATTTTTTAGCACAAACAGTTGACAAATGGTAAGTGAAAAAAAAATAGTTTAGATACTCCAAAGAGGAGCACAATAGATGTTGCCTGTACTTTCATCGCAAAGCCTTGCATCTAGGAGTCAAAACTTTAACATTTCAGCGTCCACATCTAATTACAGATGGGGCCTGCATGCCACCTTATGACAGTTGCTCCTTCAAACTTGGTCTGTGGCTATTGGGAAGGGTCTCGCAACCAGAGGGCACGCAAACTACGATACAATCAATACACACATGAAATCCACTGGTCAATTCGTGCAGCTTTTAATGGACAGTGGCTGCTCTAAAGATGCCCAACAAAAACGTATGCACCTCAACCTTTCCGGACCATCAAGACTAAAGACTATTGTTAATCATGTTTAGTAATCTCTTTCCCATTCTCCTTTTGAGCTTAAACCTGTGACCCAAAAGCTGCTCATGTGAAAGTGGAGAAACTAGTCTAGTTTGAAACGTACTCTTCAGACTCAAATGGGAACTACCCACATACAAGTTAAGTCATTATCCCACCCCCACCCCACAACTTGTGCCACTATCCACTGAAGAATAAGGAGTTGTAAACCTTCACTGCGCTTGAAACGTTATGGTCTTTTGAGTTTTGTTTTTTAAAATGTAAGATGGTTCACTATTAACCCCTTCTGTGCTGCCGTTGGCCGACCGGAGCACTACCTCGCGGGTGCTGCCGTCGGCCGATGGAGCCTTGCCCACTCTTCAGAACTCCTGCACCGCGGCAGAATAACCGCTGCGGTTAAGGCGTTAATATGGTCTTGTCTTTACATCCATATATAGGTTATTTTCAGCCCCAAATTACGAAGGCCAAAAGCAATTTCCCTTATCCCCCACCCCAAATTCAAATAAAGGTCCAAAGTCCTATGGAAAGCTACAGTACATTTCTCTAATCATACATTACACCCATCATTATCACAAGCACTTCATATTGGCAGTGAAAAGATACTTACTAAAGAGCCCCCACTGAGGCACCCACAAGGCCCTGCACCACGTAGCTTGGGGCAGAATCCTAAGATTAAGCATGAAATAGTGGTAGGTGAGGATTCTTGTGCCTCCAAGAATGTCTTCCTTGCATTCCTGTGGGGCTGCTCACACCACAGATCCTATACAAGTTTAGTGTATCAAACTAAGAATAAGTTAATCTCTGAAGTGTCACATTTCACGATTTCATATTCAGGTGGGAAGGGTATATAACAGACTTATCACCTCCCAGCCCCTCGCATTTTGTATATTTACACCTCAATATGTACATTCCGCAATCTTACTCCACATGCGCAGTCTGCATAAAGGTTTGCCTTTGCACAGGATTCGGATTTTTTCTTGGTCGAAGCCTACCAGAGTTTGCAATAACATTGGGACATGCAGAACCCAGACCTAGGAATCCACTCCACCCATTTGCCATTGAATGTTTCGTCACTCACATTTGCATCCTTCCTATTGGCTGAGTATTTGTTTTTCCTTACCCAGGTGGACTTGTCCCATCCCCCTTGGAGCATAGCTTGTTTAGCAGCTGACTCCTATGCTTCCAGCAGGGATTGCTTTCCATGTATTATTTTTGTTTCCTGAATCACTCCATGAGTTAATGCGTTGTTTAGCTGTCTCCCTTGTGCTTTTCTTTCCCTCACCCAGCGGTTTCCTCTACAGTTTTCTTCTGTCACACCCGATGCCCCCTGCACTCCACGTTGTGGTCTTTCACAACAGTCCAGGTCTCATGCCCCCCCTTCCAGGATGGCTTGATCCTCCACCCGCTCCTCACCTGTTTGTGTCCCACACTCCATACTCCCATTGCTGGTGTGCAGATTTCCCCCCCCCCCCCCCCCAAGAAGCCCACCAACCCTTCCCCTTGTGGTCCCTATTGCTTTAGTGTACACCCACCCTACTGTTACTGAATCCTGCTTAATCCTCCCTCCATTAGGTTCCTCACCCATTTCACCTCTGTTCAGTGTTCCCGCCCACCCTTCCATTGCCTTTGTTGCTCCTCTTATTGCCACTTCTCTCCACCCTCTTTGATCTTGTTTTCTGTGCCCACCCAATTCCCTGCCCGCCACTTCCGTGCTTTATTTTTAGCCATGCTGCATAGCAGCCAAGCTGGAGTACAGCTGGACTATAAATCATTACCAAAGCCAATAGCACTAATAGACAAAGGTCTACTGGCCTTGCCAACGCTTGCTTTGTAAAGCAATTTGGAGAAATAGAATGAACAAATCGGTCTCAAATGCGAAACAGATTGGGTTTGCTAATGCTGGTTTGCTTTAGGCAGGAGAGGTGGAACCGTGCTGGTTTACTTGGTTTCATTCATCAATTAATGTCAAGGTCTCCTGTGGTTATGCAATGATTACCCTTAGCAGTAATCAGTCTTACAAAATTTAGTTCGGTCTGAAGGAAAGCTGAATGGTCATGCCAGTACTCAAACACTTGACCCCACTAACAAGCGGTTGCAAAGTAATAGTTCTTGCATTTACAAAACTCTTGTAAATGCGACACCTATTGCATTGCAAGTGCTGGTTTGTGAAAGTACCCATGCGGTGCTTTCACTTTAGGGTCAGATGAGCCCTTTTCCTTAGAGGAGTAGTGTCCAAAGAAAGGGGCGTGGCCACGATTAAAATGCAAGCACAGTATGAGGTGCTTTTACAAAAAGCAGCATTTGTCTCAACTTGACAAAAATGCTTTTTTTGTAAAAGCACCCCATACCGCCGTTACATTTTATTGGATGCAGCGCCCCTTTCCTTATACGCGGCTCATCTAAGGAACGGGTCACGACCGCCATTAAAGTGAAAGTGCAGCAACAGTGCTCGGAGGCTATATATAAAGCCTACCGAGTAACCCATGTAACAGGGGTGTCCTCATGGGAGGTTAAACAAGCATTAGCATAGCCAATAGGTCTCGCCTTTCAGACCTTATAAGTGCTTAGCCATGCAGCAGTTGATGTTGCACCAAGGATATGGTGCTGCATAACTAAATACCTATAAGGTACCAAAAGCGAGACCTATTGGCTATGCAAATACGGATTTTTATAGCTTAAAGGCAGCCACATTTAGGGGTCAGAATGTTTTTTTCCATATGCCTGCATTTAAAAAAAATTCTATTAAACCAGAGAAGGCCAGAACTATTAGTGTTGCCAATGCTTGTTGATAAATGCTATGTAGCTAACTTGCAATCAATTCGGTGTTGTAACTTGTTACAAATACTGCTCGTTTTTCAATGAAAGGGCTTCATAATTAAAAAAAAATGTGTTTGGTTGGAGTTAAAAAAAAAAAACTAAAAGAAAGACAAAAGTTACAACTGACACCAAGACAAACAGGGGGAAACTAAAATCCTGACAAGGCAGTTAGGAAAATGCTCTACAGTGAATCCCACTGAACCAATTACAGCACAAACGGAACAACCTAGAGACCTCAAAGCCACTAGAAAAAACTAGGATATATAAAGGAGACAAGAGGTTGTTGCAGCACAAGGAGGAGTAAATAATAATGAGCATCGAGAAGGAGACTTCCTTCCAATCCATACCAAAACAGGGGGCTTGGCACAGATATACAATTTAAGTGTAAGAAGTTTTATCCATGGATGCATCATAGTAGGTTCTTGAAATTCTTATTGTTTGAAATCACCCCTCAGAAAACAGAAAAATCGCATATCAAAAGGGTTGTTTCACCGGAGAATCTGTGGTATACAGAACTTTAATGTATCAACTGCATCGCTGATATTTCTGCGAGGCATTGAAGATGCACTTGGGAATTTTGGTAGACCAAGGTTGTGTGGTAGCCAAGGGAGTTCAACCATCAAATAGGATAATATGAAAAAGTAAATAAATAAAATGACAGTCTACAGCAGTCACAACTCAATCATATAATCTTCCCAAACTATCACAGGGCAATACAAAAATGTAAAGCTTATGTAGAGGCATAAATCAGGGTGTGCCATCTCATTGTCATATGAAGTTTGCTTAGTGCTTATGCTGCCCAAAGACTGCTTCAATTTACAGAGGGTCACTTTAACAAAGGGGGACAGACTAATGCAAGGGTATGGTGGGAAGGTTAAGCCTAAACATGGGCACATGGTTCATTCAGGGTGGGTAGGGTACAGATAGTTCAAGAAGAATCTGTGGAAGGTGCCTTTAATAGTCTGTTGAGAGCCGTGTTAGGTTCTGTGAAGGGGTACTGTAGAGGTTTCCTAGAGGGAAGGTGATGTTTAGTGAAGGTGAGGGTATGTTGGAAGTTGTTCCTGTTGGAGGACAAGATTAGGTGTGGAAGAAACTAGTTTTTTTCTATGAGTAACAACTATGACTTATGAAAATTATAAAAATTAAACTAAATATCTTGGAAGAATTACGTGCCTGAAAATATACACTAAGTATGCCCTGGCGTTGTAAAATTCTTTGAGATACCTGTTCAGTGAACACGTTTAGTGCAGGGCATGCGGAAGTGGCAAACATCCAGTTGCAAAGTTTCTGCAGGACATTTTTTGCCCATGGTCAAAAATTACACACAAAAAAAAACTGGGAGACAAAACAAAAACTAAGCAAAATAAAATCTATTTGCACAAGATTTCATTCACATAAAAAAAATTGTCTGGACCTATCCACAAGTAGCTTATGTTATGTTAACTACCATTACACACTTACAATGAACTGATTTGTCAAGTGACTGAAATGTCCAGTGCACATCTTCAGGGATTTCCAAATCGTGAGCGGGAGATATCGGTGCACTCCTTCCGATATGCAATCTGTGTTATATATACACAAAAAGTTGCACTTGCATATCTTTGTGGTCCCTGTATCTGTATAAGTGTTCATAAAGCGGCTCTAATATTTGCAAACATTAATTTGCCAAGTATCTCTGAAATGCTGTAGAGTTTACATGAATGGAGGCTCCTTGGTGTGTGGCAGGGTTTATGTGGTGGTAGTTAGTCAGACACCACTACACAACCACAACGTCAAACGTTATGCAGCGAGTAGGGAGTGTTTATCACACACTGGTCAAGAGAAGTAGTCTTTTCACACTGGTCCACTAATGCCCGAGGATGTGGTTTGATATTAAGTCTCAGTGCTTTCCCCTTAGGATGTGGGTTGATAGTAAGTCTATCATAACATTACAGCAGGAAGTGAGCTGGATCTGAGAAGCTGGATGTAGAGGACGGCACTGGGTGGGGTAACAGAAGCAAGATGGCCACTGACATTAAAGGCTGCTGCTCAGGTCCCAGTGGCTCACCCGCCCTCTGAATACAACTTGCAGGGTGGATCTCCGGGTCAAGGTTTTGTATGGGATAAGTCACTATTAGCAGTGGGCGAGCCAATGAAAGCTCGAGCCAGACACTTGGCTCTGGATCAGCTAGAGGTCCTCTTGGACCCCCCCCCCCCAGCCCTAAACAAGCAGAGTTTGTGGCTTCTGCCTACCACCCACGGTGTAATGTGCTGCACCAAGAATAAAAGCTAAACGTGTATTTCCAATTTATAACAGGAAAGCGCTCCCAAGTTCCTGTTAAAACTATCATTTGTAATAAATACCCCTCAATGCTTTTTTTCTAAGTTTTGAAGCGATTTTATCATTTTGGAATGGTTTATCAACTACCTAATTAAATTTCACAAACCATGAAATCAACAACTTCTCAAAGTGCGTGTGTAAACAGTTTAAACCAACGAGAAACTTTCCTAGGCAGTAAATACCATGGGCATTACATTAATTTATTTTTGACATGTGGGGATAACCCATAACTCATGGTAAATACGTTCTATGAGATGTATATGCAGCAGTATGTATGTTTTGAATTTTGGTTTCTCCATGTTGCATTTTTTAGATAAATTTCAATAAAAAAGAATTTGTACGTTTTAAATAGCTGTTGATTTGATATATTGCACTGAGCGTGGTTTATCCCCCACATCTTGTCAAAAATAAATTAATGAAATGCCCATGGTATTTACTGCCTAGGAAAGTTTCTCGTTGGTTTATTGCCCTGTTCTAGGAGCATTAGAATTATACAGGGTGTCCTAGTTTTTCCCATTAAACGTCATAGTTTTGCAGGGCATTTGGTGCATTATTTCCAAGGCAAACATTTTCAGGGCTCGCCTCGTGCACAGGCTCTTAAAGCAGAGCCAGGCTTCGTTCAGCTCTGGCTCAGTTCTGTTAATTTTTTGGTTCGCCCACCTCCAGTCGCTATTCCCTCTCAGCATCATCACTGGCTGGGGCTAATAATGGTAACTCAAACAGCAACACCTTTACTTCCAACAAAGACTGGCATGGTGTAGTTTATTTCAGGTAGTACTTAGTCATTTAGCTATGGTACAGCCTCACCATGTCTTCTTCCTGTCCGGAGAGACACGTCCAATTCCCACCCTTCGCACACTTCACGGGTACTGGTCCCTCGCTTCAGGCACTTCGCATCAAAGTCACGTTCTGCACCATCTGTGGGCCCCATTCATGCCCACCGCCTTCCTGCCGCCTCTCAGGCACTTTATTATTTCCTGTAATGCTCATCCCATTGAAAACACAAACAGCTGTAAGGTCTCCCGCAACACTCCCCCGGATGCAGAGCTCAGTGACAGGCAGAGACATGTGAAGGCTGACCACTCAACAGCCCAGCCACCCACACAGGTCCCCGGCAGGGAGCCCTGTGATCTGGGTCCCTTGAAGGGCAACATGTGTTGAGCGCCCAAAAGTGAGTAACGTGCCTCTCTCCTCATTAAGCACAATCAAAACTTAAATACAGCAACAGGGGCGGAAAAAATGAAACCATTTCCCTGGGGACAGGACCTGGAACATTAAAGGCAATGGCGTAATGACTAGCTTAACAAAATAAGAGTGCGCGCCTTGCTCGCGCTGAAAGTAAAAAAAAAAAAAAATGTTTTAAAGTTTGAGGGGAGAGGTGACCTGCGCCGGTTTCCCTTGTGGGAGTGAGCTTTGAAGCCATCTGTTAATTACAAACAGATTGTTTCAAAGCTCGCTCCCGCAAGAGAATCACCAAACGTGCACGCATTGCCATTGAACGCAATGCAATGCGTGCACTTTTTTTCGGCCCAAAAGTGAATTGATTACTAAAGGTCTCCTCCTTTCAGCACATGCGCACTGCATAGGCGAGACCTAAAATTGACAAGGTGGTGCTAAGGAGGTACTACTAAGCCTATAGACAAATAAAAAGCCACAGTTTTCAAAGGACAGTGACACAAGCCAACAAAAAATATGGGTGGAACGTCAAGTGCATTACTGAGTATAGCATGCCTAGCTGCGACACTAGCACATACCACGACATCTGTTCAATTGTCCATCGAAAATAAACCAATGTTCGAAATAAACCAGCTCATTTACGGCATCCTTATTAATATGCATCACCTACATTCCTTTTTATGCAGCATTATAACCTGTGGATTGATAGGAGGTTGAATGCAACGTTTGGCAGGTTGAGTTCAACAACATGACTTAGTTGTCAATGTATCAATTATTGACACAGTTTTTGGTAATAATCAAAGCGGCTGCCACACACAAAGCCCTTCCTTTATGCATGGCCAACTAAAATCAGGTGTCAGGCCCACACGGTAGGCATTCTAGCTTTGACAAATAGGCGTGAAGGGGATAAATGTGACACGGACAATTTTATTTTATGTTTATTGCAAACCTATGCAATTGCCAAAGTTTAAAAAAAGTTTGCAAAATGAAAAATATGGAACAGAATAAAATGTAAAAAGTTACAACAAAATGTAGAGATCAGAAAACCAGCACGGACTTATGTCCAGTTCCTTTCAGACGGTTTTGCACATGTTTTAGAGCAAATAATGCAGTCACAGTGGAGTGCTGGTTGCTGAAGCAGGCAAAACTAAATTACTAAAGACACATTAACAGAATAATAAGAGCTGACCTAAAGTCCCTCAAAATATATATTTATTTTGAGTTTTATGGAGAAAAGGCTAGTGGTGACGCTAAAGCAGACAAAAAACCTGTAAAATTCTACAGGACGACCATGCAAGACTATTGAGATTTTAGAAAGGAGCAACGATTTACCTTCAACTGTATTACGAAAGCTTTCAGAAGAGTTTGAGTAGAAAGGTGGGGTGTCAAATAAACCCACTTCAAGGCAGAGCGCAACATCCTGTGGTTCAGGAAGGCGCTGCACCATTGGTCTAGCTACATTTCCAGCAGGATTCCTTCGAATTGGACCACCCTCCGTACCTGCAAACAAACAGGAACTCGATTAAAACAAAGAAAATTCAAACCTACGGAACAGGGAAAGAAACATCTTGCCTGCCAGGATTTGCAATTTAGTAGGACAGTCAAGCGCATGTCATCATCATAGTCACCCCAGTTACAATGTAAAATGATTGGCACCCCTGTAGAATGTGACGAGGGTCCCCGAATCGCCCATCTTATAGACATGCATTAGCCTTGGGCTGAATGGGGCACCCTAAATGTTCGGGAGGGGGGGACTGTGCTGCAGGGGTCTGTTACGCCCCTTTGCAAGTGGGCATTTATGTTATTCTAGAGCCCAAACAATATCAATGTATCAAAAGTGACATTTATATACAGTCAAAAAGAAACAGTGGCGATACTTGGAAAATGGGGGAATGGGGTAGTATGGTGTGAATTATTCGCAACAGTTGTGGGAATAATATTGTCTACCGCACATCTTACAGACCTACATTTAATGATAAACTGACAAATATACATGTTTAGATCATGTTCTGGAATAGAGTGCAGACATATATAGTAGTTGGTTACAATATCCTAGAGAAAATGGGGCTATACTATTTACTGTTTCGTAAAAAGGAGTAATGTATATGGCACTTGCAGGCGGGAGAGCTTTGTGGCAATACGAGGTGGGGCTATGACTAGGAAGACTGCAAAGAGTACACGGTGCAAAAATGTAAAACCCTAATAAATGGAGCAACACATTTCTTGGCTGGTGGGGGACACGAACAGTATTATAGTAGTGCAGAAGGTCTAAGCAGTGGGGTATTCCTGTTTTAGCGGTTTGAAGTAGGATGTGGACATAACTTTTGAATGCTCAATACCTACATTACCCAGCTATTCCTTGGTTTATAGCACAGGAACAATTATTCAGGACCCACACTGGCTTAGAGCGAGCATCACACCTGCTAAATTGAACTATGAATTACAATTCAAAAGCCAAAGCTACAAGTAAGAGGACAATTCTGAAATCTAATATGATGCGGTTGAATGCTACAGCTGAAAGCATGCTAAAGAAATACAAACACCAGAGGCCTTAGTATGGACAGGCACAAACACATTGACAGTTATACCAACTCCTCTGGTTGTATCGATGGAACAATCAAACTTTGGCATTTCAGAAGCCTAAAGTGCAGCAAACAGACAGCACAAATATACAAGGCCAGTATTTGGGACAACTTCGAGTCGGGCACAGTAAAAAATAAAATGTACTACATAAATAAAATTGCAATAGACAACAGTTGCAAATTTAAACAGCAGAAGCACTACTTACAAATATAGCTTATTAAACGGAGCGAAACAAATGTAAAATAGGCATGAAAAATTAGGATGCATTTTACCCAACCATGGGCAGGTTGTTACCTACGACCAATACCCATTCTCACAACGCACTTACTGTTACAAATTGTTCCCAACGTGTCATAGTCTTCAACACTTTCACAGAGAATTTGCCACTGTGAAAATACGGAGTTGGAACTTAGGAGAGTAGAGTCGAAGTTGCTCCGAGCTCCCATGAAGTCATCTGTGCAGATGTCGCACTCACTGCCACCGATCGCAAAGTTCCAATATGGAAGAGCGAAGGTGGGGTCTTGAAGCATCTCCTGTGGGATAGTGTACAGAAGCAAAAGACATGTTAGCATAGTTTAAAAAAAAAATAGTCTTGGAAGATTGAGTGGCTCCTATGAGCAACAAATTCAGAATGCCATTACATGAGATACGCCATGAAACATTTTATGAGCAGAACGTAAACAAAAAATACGTGGGAATCCCCCAAGCGTTGTAAACTACCCAAAATTGAGAATACTCTACCTGCATATCTCTTTCCAGCTGAAGCAGATGAAACCTGTGCCAGGTGAGAAATGCGGGGCCTTCGTGAGAGAAATCTACTCCCCCAAAACTCTCCTGCCCTGTGCCCAGAAAGGTCTTCATCACCGAGTAGTAGTGGGTCCACACGAAGTAGTTGTAAATGGTAACATTCTCGAACAAAGTGCTGTTGCCATCTGGAGAAAAGACCTCTGCGTACCTCCGCGAGGAGATGACGAAGTGCGGGTGTGTGGTTCTTTTGGCCAGATCCAGGGCACTGATAAAGCGGCGCCTTTCCTGAGCACTTAGCTCCCGAATATTTCGCCTCACTACAAAGAAAGTAAATATTTTAGACACGTTTGTGAAGGCATTTATGCAAATTTACTTAGGTAAATATTAGCTGTCACTCCAAAAATATAAATTGCGTAACTAATGAATGTAGACTAACGTCAAATTAACAGAACATACAAAGTCTTCCATGGAGTGATATAAAGTAAGAGTTGTGTGGTAAGCCAATGGCCTACAAGTCGAGTACCCCATGCCTGCAGGCACAACTTGTGTATTAACACAAGCAAAATCCAGCAATAAACGTCAGTCTGGAGCAATTTACACTTGTAAGTAAATAAGTGCCCAATGGGTAACTATGGTAACAGTACACCAGAACACGTGGACACCATCTGAAAAATAAGCATTGGCAAAGCCAAATCATAGGCCAATAATAAGCGTCCAATTCCATTTGTCTGGTAACTAAACCAAAAGCCATCCAGATTGTCAAAGTGCAAGCACACTAACGAGGGGCCATCTGTTTAATGTATATTAAAAAAAAACAAATCTATTGGAAGATGTCCACCCAATGCTATTGAGTTTATCAACACATTTAGAAAAGCACTGACAAAGCCAATATTAGTATTCCTGGAGAAGGAGGAAAGATGGGTGGCGGCTGCAGGAGTACAAGAGAAGTAGGCTAGTGTCTAGTGGGAACAGAGCTGCTGTTAAGCACAGAGGGCGAGGCATAAAATAAGATAATGCTTCTTGCACTAGAAGGCCAAGACTCCATAGGAGGCAAAAGGACAAAGTCCATACAATGAAGAGGACCAGTGGCATGCCTGCCCGTTTCTATATGTGACAAGGATTGTCACAAGCCGCAAGTGGAGTGGGAGCACACCAAATTCCCAGGTTTTTAAATGGCCAACCTCAAAGTCTACTCGAAGTGTGAGGTACAGTATTAGTCTCCAATATTTGACAAGTTTTACTGCTATGAGCACATTCTATAAGGTTTACAAAGCACTAGAACCAGAAAGTAATTTAGAAACTGAAGTCAAAGAGACAGTCGTGCAATGGCAACCACCAGAAAGACTCCGGGAAGAAATGGGAGCCAAGGGTCACCGAAGCACTCAAGTTTTACATGCGGGTAACTCAGCCAGTCTTTTGGGAGTTCTGGAGGCTGCAGTCTCAGTTACGCAATTACAAATTCACTGCTATCAGAAACACCTTGATTGGACGATCGACTCCCGTGAAACTGGGGAACCTGGGACGCTTGTCGACATTTATTCAAGTGAGCCAGTCCTGCCCTGCGAACCTGGCTTCGGTGGCACTTACCTGCCAGCACCCTTTCGTTGCAGCTGCGCCCCGTCCACCCCGGCTTGCAGGAGCCGCAGTCATACCCCGAGAAGTTGCCAACACACACACAGGAGCTGTTGAAGAAGCGGCTGGGCCAGAGCTCGCGGTCATCGATGCCATCGTGCTGGTACTGGGGTCCGTGCGGCCGGGCGTCCACCTGCAGCGGAGCGCAGCGCCCCCGGCCGACTGAGGCCCCACAGCTGTCCGTCGGGTCCGGGGTCAAGGACGGGAAGAGGCTCGGGCAGCATCGACCGCTCCGGAGAGCTTCCGGGGTCACGCACTGGCGAGGGAACTGGGCCCATCCAACGGGAAGCAGCAGCAGGACCGCTACGACTGGAAGCCCGGCCATCACAAAGTGCCAAGAGTCTGGAGTCAGCACTACACAGGTAGAGAAGATGGAAACAGTAAGTGTTCATGGGTTAGCCTTACCATAGCTGCTACCTGATCACTTAACAGAAATGTCAACATACCTAGCTTTTAATCAATACCAATTTGGAGTCTCAATGTTTGATATTCTCTACCTTTGACCCCCCCCCCCCCCGACATGAGCCTCAAGATGGACATTACCACCAACAACCCACGGAGCATTTGCCATCAAAATACCAACCAGAACTAGGCAACCCCATTGGATCGGTACAACCGTGCACAGAACCAGATATTATGAGGCCGCGCGCAGCGCGTTCACCCAAAGTCCTAACCTTAATGAAGAAAGCTAGCTCGCGCGCTCACCTTCGCTACCTCACACCCCGCTTCTCTTAGGGCTTCTAAAGCAATGAGCGCTATGGGCCTGCCATAACCCCTACACTCGAGCAGTGACGAGCACAGGCCGGCGCCTCTTAATCCCTTTATACCCTGCGGTCAGATCTCCAGGGGAGGCAGCGCATGACCTGCTCACGCCGATCCTTGTGATTTCACGGTCTAGTGGGGGTCAGCCCCTCCCACCCCACACAAGTGCAGCCATCGGCAGCTGACTCCGAGAGACAGCCACTCGCTCACATTCTCACGAAAATAGAAGAAAAACTCGAGCACACAAGCCAACATTGTTCTTAAACCATCACATGGTTATTACACGGCTGCATAGCAGTTAAGCGGAAGCTCAAATGCATTATGCGAACAAAATCGCAAAACAAACTATACTTATTTGAATCAACTGATGCACCACTCCACCTTGGAAATAAGGTCGACCGCAAGCGTCTGCTCCGAGACCACCAGTATTCCAGTCGCTATGACGCACTACAAGCATGCGGCGCTTCTCTTACTGGGGCTTTAAGAACCTGAGGGAGGGGCTTTTTGAGTGGAGTTGCAGTGCTATCAGGCACACCTGACCCGCATGAGTACGTTTGATTGCGCCCTCATAAAAATCGCCTTGTTGTTTGTTTCCCCTTCACGATTCTTTAGCATTCCACACCCACTTCCAAATTCACCACACACCGCCAACCACTTCAGTTTTCTTTCCATTCAGGGATATCTAGTGATATTTAGCCCATTGTAAAATTGGAGACCACAAGTCCCAGAATGCATATAGACCTGATTGGATGAGCTACTCGCACATGAACCTGAAACAGCCGCGAACTCTGTGATATTGCAAGACACACAGCGGCTAGGCAGAAAGTGGTTTAGGGAGCCATAGCCGCTAATGCAAACACGTTAAAAAGCCCCTTTTATTCATAGAACAGAAATGTCAAAAGATCTGTGAAGAATCCAAAACACTCAGGGGCAGATTTACAAGCCCCTTGCGCCAATTTTGCGTCACTTTTTACATGGGAAAAGTGATGCAAAAGTGGCGCAAAGGGCTTGTAAATCTGCTCCTCAATTTCCGGAATTACTGTCCATTTTAGAGATGCACAAACCATCTCTCCTGATAGCCTAAGCAGTCCTCAAGCATTCTAGCATGAAGGTGTTTTTAAATCATTCAAATGTATTTACTGTTCTCGATAACAAAAACAACCCTAAACAGCCACAGCGTCTTTCGCGACCCTGTCACTTCGTCAGATCTTAAAGGACAGACTAGTTCCCACTCATCTTTACAAAACATTTCACGTTCTTTGTCATCTCATGATACTGGAATCTCAGTTCTTGAAAGAAATCAATTCAATTCACAATTATGTTTTCCAGTACTTCTCTCCCTATGTACGGGAATCCAGCTTCTAAGCACCAGCAATCTCCTAGGGTCTGGCTATGAGCCGCACAGTCAAACAAGCCCCTTTACTCTTGTTGGGTGTCAAAGACAGCTGTGATTGTGGTGTTGTGGGCACTTTACACCCCTGGGATCCAAGCCACTGAACCTGCTTCACAAATGACATCTACACACCTGCAAGGAGCCCTTCTCTTGTTGTACAGATGTCTTTAGCATCTGGGGCCCTTTGCATCTGAGCTCACCTTGAATTCCTGCAGGTTTCCCCTCTCCATTCACAGTCATTTCCTAGATCTTTTCTAACAGCAAGAGCAAAACTGTTACAGGTGGGTTTTAATATACACAAAAGAGGCACAAAACAGTTCTTGGGCGCATTGCTCCCTAGTGTCTTTCTGTCATTTGTGACACACACATCCAGTTTGGGGACTTAACTGCAATGTTAAGGTAGAAGCCACAAGCCCCGTAGTTTAAAGTGCTATTGTCTAGGAAAGCCAGGACGGTTTTAAGGTGTCATACATAAGGTGGCTACATGCCAGCTGAGGTGTGCGCTATTTCTCAGTATTTGATCTGATGGGCATATGGCTGTTAAATGGCCCTATGCACATATGGCACCTTCAGCCAGACATGGCATTCTACCCAACTGCGCTCAGGGCCGGCTAGGCCTTTTATTGCACCTGGCAGTTCCACAGTGGGCTGGAGCCAGTGGAGGTTGGCTTTGAAAGCCCTGGGCACTCCTGTTGCCTCTGTCACTTTTCCCAGCTCCCTGAGGTTAACTGCAGCAGACATGGAGGAGCTTCAGGGCTTTAAGAGAGAGACTGGGGGGGGAATTTGGAAAGTAAGGAGAAAACAATCAGAGAGGGACAAGAGGAAAAGAAAAGAGAGAAAGGATGGAAGAATGGAAAGAGAGAGATTGTACTAGAAGACAAAAAGGGAGAAGGACTAATTTCAGCATTTTTGCTAGGGGTGCTGATGGTTCTCAAGTTCAGCGCTTTGCATTGTGACATAATTATGGCATTTTAATTATATTTTTTATCATTATATTCTACAATATGGGTAGTGGAGGCAATGCTCACACCTTTTTAGATATTTTAAGTATTAATTTTTATATATAATGTAGCGTAGTTATTTTTGATTTGTGTGAAACATCGGATTACTAATATTAGAAATAGATCGTCAACCCGAGAAGGTTGGCACTCTCGTAATGTTTACAGTCACGAGCACCTTAGTAATGGCACTTTAAATTAGGAACTGGAGGAAAAATACTCAAATTGCTGTTAACATATGTTGTGATTACTGTACTGAAACGTGGTGTATCTTCGAAATTAGTTTCCAAGTTACAATGTTTTATTGTATCCATGCACAATGTAATGTTTTTTTCTATACCTCCTGTTTGTAATGATTTTAATTGATCAACAATAAAGGCTATCTTCTTCATTCTGACATTGTAATTTTGCTTTTAATTTTTAGCATAATCCTAAAAATACCAGTGTAGTAAGTGAGGGAACCACACTGAACTCGGTGAATTTAGCAAATATCTTAGTAAATTGGGTGCAAAAGCACTGCCTGAACTCGGGGTAAATGTTACTTGAACTGGTGTGTTTTGCTGGCAGCGTTACCGAAGCGGTTGAAGTGAGCCTGTTCGAGTTTACTTGCATTTTCACAGAACGCTCATGAAAACGAGCCAAGTGAACATTTTTGCTTCATCTACAGCCAATTGCATTATGGGACTGTAAATTAAGGTATATTTTTCTGACAGGTTTTACCTCTTAAAAATAATGCGCATTTCACTGAAATACAAATGACACAGGCAATGTCCTATTTTTAGTTTTGAAAGATTTCAATTCAAAATTCTCTAATTATGATCTCTGCCTCATAGTTGCCAGAGTGGACTCTGCTTCATAAGGGTGCCTTTGGCAAATCATGCATTTTTAGCCAGTAATACTTTGTATTCAGAGTTTTGTATTTTTACGCTTTCATTTATAAGTATAGGCTTTTCGAGATAGAGCAAGTGGCTTACACACCACGACAGAACGAGGGTTACCATATGACTGGTTGCAAGCCATAAATTGGTGTCATTTCCAATAACAATGTTCCCTATAATCTGATTTCATTTATGGCACCAGTGCACTAAATCCTCCTTCAGATTGCAGTATGGATGAAAAGCTTGATAATATGTTAGAAAGTAAAACATTAAACTAAGAAGTTTCTTTCCTGTGACATTGTTTCTTTAGCATAGTAGCCATTTTGCATCACATCATGTGTGGAACCTTGTATGATTCCTGCAGCCATTCAGACTTCGAAAATGCCAATTTGTGGGGCGGCTGCCCTGATTTCGGAGTACCGGCCACTAGATGCACCTTCTGGAGGACCCTCCGCTTCAGTTCCGGGTTGGCAGATAATTTCTCAATGAGATGCTGTATTTGGCTCAGCCCGAGTGTATAGTGGGAGTTACAATGATGAACAGCTCACTGCGCTGCTTGCTGGCAATAATGGAGCAGAAGAGCTGTTTGGGAGAGAAGGGGACATGGTGTGAAAAAGGCTGCTTTATTGAAACAGGTGCACATAACAACTTTACCTGGGCATTCCACCTTACAGAACGAAAACCTCACTATACATCAATTAAACAATTTAATATCCTACCCCCACCCCTAAGGTCCCACCAACATACCCAACCCCACATCTTTATAATTCGTATTATAGTGCATTTTAACCGTCTGCAAACTTAACTTTTCCCTACAGCCTATGACGGCTTGTATTAACCTCTAAACAACCAAACTCCTATCCTTAACCTTGAACTTCTTGACTACCTTCCCTTTCACGTGATTCACTAATGGCAACACCAATCAAACTTCTGTAAACTCATGCAAAACGTCCCAGGCCCCTGCAAAGCACCAGTCTCAAGTGACAAATATAACAATGAACCCCCATAGTATACCTGTCCCAACACTGCAGCTAGAAAAAGTTAGAGAAAACTCGTAATAAACCCCCCATCCCTCAAAAGCCAACCCCTTGGCAACTGGTGGGTAGGAGAAAATAATCCCACTAAGGACTCGCTGCCACCAGTCACCAGGTCACCTGTACCTAAAATGGTATCAAGATACCCAATTACTGCCCATATATATCCCTTTGGCTATGCTGGGCTATATTATAGTCCAAGACTCAAGATGGCAGTTGCTGCACTGATCCACTCTCCCAAAAACCCAGGGGACAGAGCTCCCTATGATCGGCTGCCCCACAAACCCTCATTTAGAGAGATGGGCGTAACGCAAACCACTGACCGCTTGTGTTATGTGAAAAAGGCCGCTTTATTGAAACATGCACATAACAAACTTTAGCTGGGCAATCCGCCTTAGAGAATGAAAACTTCACTATACATCAATTGAACTAGCCAATATCCTAACTACACCCCTAAGGTCCCATCCACATACCACACCCCACAACTATCTCATTGATATTGTAGTGTATTTCAACAGTTTGCAACCTTAACTTCCCCTACAGCCCATGACTGCATGTATTAACCTCTAAACAACCAAACTCCTATCCTTACCCTGGAACTTCTTCCCTACCCTCCCTCTCACATGATTCACCAATGGCAATGCCAATCAAAGTTATTTAAACTCATACAAAACTTTCCAGACCCCTGCTACCCAGAAAAAGGCTACCTTATTACTTTTGCTGCCCCCCAAAAAATCCTCGCCTAACTCGCTATGCCAGTCCGTTGTCTTTGGATGTTGAGAGTCCTTCTTAACACATCCCTGACTTCCAACAAGTACAGCTCCATGCCTACCCTGGAAAGGTGAACACCACCCGCCTAAAGAATTCCAAGCAATCATACTTAATGTGCCTGTGCCTAATTGATCCAAAACCAATCTCCCTACAACACATATTCATATCTCTATTGATTTTCCTACTGGCCCTGTCCATTACAGAGGGCTTGCTGGCCCCCTCCATTTTCTCAGAGGCATAAACTCCATTCAAAGAACAAAGCAACCTGCCCACCTTGCCTTCATTTGTAACAAGTCCTGTTTCATTGCCCTCAAACGCACTACACTTTTTTCCAACACAAGGTAATTCTTCCCAAATGTAAGGCCAAAATATCTGGGCATTTGCCACCCACCAGCATACCGTTCACACACCTCATTAACTCATGCACCCGCATACCCACTTTTCCTCACCATGTAATGGGAAACAGCCACTGCTCCAATCCCAAATTTGCCCCATAACCCCTCTGCATTTCCTGTCACTTTGCCCACTTGATAAATGAATGGCCCACCACCTAGATAGACACGTCTTCGGGCCAGCCACCGAACCTGAAATAGAAAAAGCAGTAAATATTCAAACTAAAAGCACTGTAGGTCCCCTCATCAATGCACACATCTCTCCTAAAGCAGTCAGATTGCATGATATCCTACTGAACTCAGCCACTATTGCCAACCTCCGTCACCACACCAATGCCGAATAAGTAAGTTTCGTAGTCTTAAGGGGGGCCCCAGCACAACCAGCACTTTACACAACACTTAAAGGAGTTAAAATTCTTTCATTTGAACCCTGGACTTTTGCCTGAAAAACAACCCACTAGCCGCTGCGCAGCACGCTGCCCACCTATCTCCCCATGCCATTAGGCATGTGCCATGCTCAGACATAGCCTGTAAGACCACATTCCTACCCTGCACTCTCTGATCAGTGTTGGAGCTATGCAGGCAAACTTCCAACCTGTGTTCCCTTCTTGTTATGTCCTCCCATCGTACTCCTCCCTGGCCCCTGCAACCCAACAACTCTGACCCGCAAAATGCTCCGAAGGACATCCATGGCATGTGGGGTGAAAACAAAGATACCTTTTCTTCCCCTCAGCAAAACCCTGGCAGGTACCTCAGAACAAATGCTATGTCAATGGCCTCAGAATCACCCTGCTCATCCCTGCTCCCTTTTTCAACTTCCAGCATCCTCTGACTCAGTTCCCCAGCAGACGGTTTGTACCCCCAAAACAACTTTCCCATGAACGCCACACCTGCCAGTTTATCTGCAATTGTCACCCGCGACAGAGCCCGGTCCATCAAATCCAATATGAACAGGACCATGTCCTTCATACTACGCCATCCCACCACCCTGGCAACTGAACAAAAAAACCACACATCATCTTCAAAACCTGTATATCCCTGGCATACTATCAATTTCCAACCTGAACTACAGCCATATTGTCCACTATGAACAGCACCCTCTAGTGCGCCAACTGCACTCCCCACAACATGACGGCAACCACCAGAGGGAAGAGTTAAAATAAAGCGATGCTTCGCTCCCCGCGATCACCTGCTTTGGCCATTCTTTCACGTACCAATGCCCTTGACCATACAAACCAAAACTCAGAACTCCTCCCATATCTGAGAATATCTACACATCCCAATCCAAACCTTCCTGCCTAGCCAATGGAATCCCATTATAGGAATTAAAAAAAGTCCACATCCTGAGATCCTCCTTGACCCCACTGACAAGCACACATGTTGATGTGGCAACAAGAAGCCTGACAGAGTCAGACAGAGCTTCCTGCAAAATGTCCTTCCTGCCCTGAGCACCATACAAGCGTCGTTCAAGTGCCCCAGCAATACTTGTATCTCCCTCACTTTCACCTTCTCCCATGCCAACATTCAAACCAACAAAGACTGCACTGCCTCTTTCTTTTCCTGCGGTAATCTCACTCCCATCCTTTGTGAATCAATTTTGATTCCCAAACGGGGCTACTATAGTGCCATATCCTTTAACAAGTCTCCTATAGTATCCCGTGAAGCAAAGGAAGGCCCTCACCTAAGTCTGTGTTTTAGGGGGTTGCCACGCCAGGATAGTTGCAATCTTAGCCTGAAAGGTCTTCACCTTGTCCCACCCATCATGTGTCCCAGATACACCACACAACTCTGCCCTATATGGAGCTTACTGGCCTTGAGTGTCAGGTCTGCCTGCTTCAGGGCATGAAGGCTTCATGGAGGTAGTAGAGGTGTTCTTCCCGACTGGAGTTGTAGACAGCTATATCTTCCTTGTAGGTGGCAGAGAATGTCTCCTTCCCAGTTAGAACCCTGTTAACCAACCTCTGAAAGGTGGCATCACCCTACACTGGAAGTGGCCCTCTGCGGTCAAGAATGCAGACCTCTCATTTGCCCACTCAGTCAGAGCAATCTGCCAGTACAAATCAAAAGTACAGAGAAACTTGCCAGCACCTAGCCTGTTTATGAGCTCATCAGCTAAGGGGGTGGGGTGTGCATCAGACTTCATGACAGAATTGAGACCCCTGTAGTTCACACAGAACCTAAGTCCTGGAGTGGTGCCTGGTGGGCCACCCATGGGTACCTGCACCTCAGGGCTAGACCAGGGACTGTTGGACAGCTCAGTTACTCCTAACACCAGCATCTTGTAGACCTCCTCCTTGATGCTGGCTAGAACCTTGTCTGACAATCTGTAAATCTTATTTTAGACAGGTGGACTGTCTCTGGTGTCTATGTCATGGATGTACATGCATGTGAGTCCAGGGCTGAGGGAGAACAGAAAGGAAAACTGCCCCAGCAGCTGGCAACAGTCACTCTGCTGTTTGGGGTTAGAGTGGGAGAAATGGACACCTTCAACTGACCCATCATGTTTCTGGACAGACAGAAGGTCAAGGAGAGGCTCACTCTCCTCTTCCACTTTCTCATTTGTCACCTAGAGCCTGCTTACTTTGGACCTTTCAAAGTGTGGTTTGAGGTGCTTCATGTGGAGCATCCTTATTGGGGTTTTAGGGGTTTGAGGTCTACCAGATAGGTGGACATTCCCTTCCACTCTTTTAGCTTAAAGGGGCCTGTCCAGCAATCCTGGAAATCTCTGGGCTCCACCGCCTCCATGACCCACACTTCCTGGCCAGGTTGAAACTCTGTCACAGTGGCCTTCTGGTCATACCTGAGCTTCATAACCTCTTGACTTGCAGCAAGATTGCTTTTTGCCTTCTTCCAGAAGTGATGAATCTGGTTGCGGAAAACAGCATGTTGCTGAGCACACCCTGAGAGAGTTTCCTGGCAGCTTGTTCCTACCCTTCTTTGACAAGGGTAAGAGATCCCCTAACAGGGTGGCCATAGAGAGGTTTAAAGGGGATAAACTCAACCCCCTTCTGTGGCACCTCCCTGTAAGAAAGAGAAGGCATGACTAGAGGATGTCACCCTTTGCCTCATGGGCTCAGGTAGACCCATTATCATGCCCTTCACGGTCTTGTTGAATCACTCCACAGGACTGTTTGTCTGGGGGTAATAGTGTTTAGAACTTATAGGCTACTCCATTGTGGAAAATGACTAAAATCGGTATACATAAGCGGCATTCATTTATGTTCACCACAGCCACTGTTGAAAGTAGAGCGACAACCATGAAAACAGTAGCCACGCCACCTTGTCCCTTTTAGGCCCCATCGCGAAAGTAGGTGGCAGCCATTTTTGTGTCACGACCTCTCTCTGCCCACTGCCAATAGCCTGCGCGTCTCTCCCCCTCACACCCCAGCCTCGCAAGCATTCCCCCGCGCCCCGACAGCCCCCCGGTTTCTCCAGCTTGGACCATAAGCGCACCTCTAGCGCGACCCTGTCTCCGAGCCACATCCCGTGCTGAACCCCCTCGCTCTTTCATCTCATTCAAAGAACAGGCCCCCTTTTTGATAACCTCTTCCTCCCTGCCAGATTGTCCAGCCCGATCCCAGGCCATCACCTAGCCCGACAGATGCAGTTTATTGCCCCCTACAGTAGGACCTCGCCTCACATCAAAGGAGCGGTGGTTAATCAATACCCTCACACCTCCAGATCCGACCGATCGCCCACTTTCCCGTTCCCAGCAGAATGTCCAGCTGCGCGACAACCACCACATGCTGAGGTTGAGGTGGGAACTCTACTGTAAATATGTGTGGGAACGGGGGTGAAGCGGGGATTCCGAGGATGCCTTTCCGTACTTCAAAGTATTAACAAGAATGTGTTTTATGTAATAAAGCAATAAACCTGTGTATAAGAGGCCAGGCCTCAAGGATGCGTTTAGAGCACCTCGAGAAGATACCCTGTTGTCTGATTTGACGTGTTCTGCTCCGTCGGAATAAACTCCTGTTTCCTGCCTTCTGTCTCCAGCGCCTGCCTCTTTGTTTGGTAATC
This sequence comes from Lissotriton helveticus, assembly GCF_964261635.1. NCBI lineage: Eukaryota > Metazoa > Chordata > Amphibia > Caudata > Salamandridae > Lissotriton > Lissotriton helveticus. Next base: position 1,088,985,822 of record NC_136059.1, on the reverse strand, counting down.
TCGAATGGTATGAGAGGCGGCTAACGCCGGGCAAATACTGAAGGGTTCTTGGTCGAATTCGGCCCTACCATTCTACAATTGGCGCCCAACGTTGGGCCCATCAGCGACGCGTGGATCCAGTGGGAGAGGTCCCAACGACAGAGTGAACGACTGCAACGATCGGGAAGAGCTCCTGCCCGATAGACCCTCGTCTGGCAGCCGATCATCCGAACTTCACCGGTTCCGAGCAGACCTCTCTCGAGTGATCTACGGTCCTGCCTGGGAACCATCAGGAGTGCCACAGCAATTACGGAGAACAGAGGACGATCAGGCGCTGGAAGCGGAAGACGAGAAACTGTCCATGCGGTCCGGGTAAGGTCGTGTAACACGACGAATTGCGAATTGGTTGTTTGATTGTTTGAAAATACTAGTATTACTCATTTGATTGTTTCTGAGAGATTCTCTATTTGCAAACAAGCACAGAGTCGCAATACTCTGTTTAGTCTTTGCAGATAGTGAAGGGTAGGTAACGCAGGCTTTTGCCCCCATTGTAATCCGTCGTGCCTGCTTCCCTCTCCACTTGATTGATTGTTATCCAAGCATTTACTGTTTTGGAATTGGTTCTCTTTGGATCATTCTCTATTTGCAAACAAGCACAGAGTCGCAATACTCTGTTTACTCTTTGCAGATAGTGAAGCACAGGTAACGCAGGCTTTTGCCCCCGTTGTAATCCGTCGTGCCTATTTTTATCCCTCATTTGATTGATTGTTTGTCCGAACATTAATCGTTCGGAATTGGTTCTCTTTGGGTTATTCTCTATTTACAAATAAGCACAGAGTCGCAATACTCTGTTTAGTCCTTGTGAATAGTGAAGGATAGGTAGTGCAGACTTTTGTCCCCTTTGTAACTCGTCATGCCTATCTTTGCCCCGTTTGTTGGTAGTTGGTTCAGCCCGGACCGTTTATTAGAGGTAGATCATCCGGCTCCACCGGAAGACGCCCCTAATAAAAAGGACATGAATATATAAAAAATTGCGGGTTAGCCGCTGTATCGTGCTAGCAAACAAAAACATAAAAATCGTTAGGAAAAACAAAAGGAATCGAGCAAAATCAGTAGGCCACTGATTGGATCTCTTTTCTGACCTCGCAAAAATAGAAACATTAGGAACAACCCCTCATGAGAAATATGAAACTAGTGAGAAGAATAGAGCTCTACGCCATGATGGCTGCAAGACAGCTCGGCTCCACCGCCCACCACGCCCAAATAACGACAAACAATATGCAAATATTATAAATATATACAACACCCCAGCAAAGTAACTATTTAAAACTTTTTATTAAACGACTATTTAAAACTTTTTATTAAACAACTATTTACATGGCAGCGGCTGCAACAACAAGCCCAAATGCATTCGCCGTCTGCTTAACGCTGTTCCTGTCCCGCCTTCAATGTTGGGCTACTTTGAGCTACTTTTTAGTAGGCTTTGGGCTATAAAAAGTCTACAAAAGCCATCAGCCGGCGAGGTAGCGTCGGTGCGGCCCGTTGAGCGAATAGGCCGGAGGCTACCCAACGCGCCAAGGCCTTGCTGGCAGCCATCGGCCGAAGAGGTCGTTGGGTGGATGGCCCGGAAGCACCACAGCCACGATGTTGTTGTACTGGCCTTCCCATTCGTCCGCCCTGAGGTGGCATCCAGCGAGCCACGGGTGGGGGGGTGAATGCCTTGCTGATGACCCCCCCCCCTCTTATTGCCTGGTCCGACCATCACATATACCTGCGCCAGGAGACGGCGTGGGGTGCACTGGGAGGGAGAGGCGGCGCGAACGAGCCTCCCCCACCTCCCCAGGTGGAGGTTCCTCAGCTGCAGCAGGGCGACCCTTAGCGTTTCACTCGCCGACCATCTGCAGTGGGGCGACCTTTAGCGTTTCACTCGCCGGCCAGCTGCAGTGGGGCGACCCTTAACGTCTCACCTGCCGGACAGCTGCACCAGGACTGCCATTGGCGTTCCACTTGGTTGGATGACCGGGGGACCCGCTCCGGTGGACGGGGTGAAGAGCGGCTGCTGCTGCGAAACGCTCAAAATGGCGGCCGACACCCCGGATTTGGGCCTGGTCCATTAGAATGGCTCTGGGCTACCTTGGAACTCGGATGCTTGCCTGCTCGGGCATGAGCCCCACTCTTGAAGACGTCCTCTCAGTTTTAAAAATTCTACGAAAGTCACTGACCCTCGACTCCCGCAGGCTTCCGGTGGGGGCCACCGCCACTGTTGCTCGACTATCCCCCATGGATATGCCACTGCCCCGGGCGACCGCCACCTTATCCACATCTGGTATCGAAGGAAAGACTGATTCAACGTATCTGTGGAGGGATGCACCTGCTGTCCCGCTCTCCGGAGTGGCCACAACGTTGTCACAAGATGGTGGTGCTCTCATGCTGACACCGGCCTTTGCCCGAATTACTAAGAGACACTGTAGACTGCCAACTCGATCAGCTCCGGTGGGACCTCAGCGTGACCCGGTAGGGAAGATTTTGCCTTCCTCGCCTTTAAGCCGCAGTCCCCGCCGCTTGTCCTCTCTGTTGGCGCTAACAAACTTTTTGAACTACCGAAAGGGATTCTGGTCCGGCCGCTAGTTGTCGGAGGCATTTGGACTATACTCCGGACCCACCCGGCCACGCCCCAAAATGGCGCCAGTATAGGCGAGACTTGCAACTCCTTATGACGTTTTAGTTACATAGCCTTGATATTATGGGATATGTACACGGTCCTTGAGCACGTGGCGGGCGGGGTAGGGTACTGACTGGGCATGCGGACAACCCTACTAATATTGGTTCTTATTTGATTATTGTATTTTCGAAGTAACGCTACTCATGATGCTCGCCCATGGTATGCGTATAAACGATTTTATTGTAACTGATCTTGTTTTACTTTCAATTATAAAATCAACCTTCATTGATCCTGCAACCATTTGTCTCGTTTAAGTTTTTCCAATTACAATGGCTCGCTCATTACGTACTCCTATACTACAAGTGTAATCTCTCCTTACCTCATACATTTCCCGTCTGCCCCGTGGCCGGCCTGTATGGTTGGAGGCCCGTATTTTTATGCCGACATCTTTTTCAATCTAGGTTTTAAAATAAAAAAAAATAAAATATGTAGAACTAGCCTCATATCAGTCACTTAGATTGGTAGGTTCTCGGCTAAAGGCTACTATTTTCAAAATAAATAAAGGACAAGTAAAATGAAGCAATTTTGGTTATGAAAAATTAGAAAGGCATGGTACATACGAACAATGCAAAAAGAATAGTCAAGATCTGTCGTATTTTTGCATTCCTGCAGCATAAGCAATAGGTAAAAGATTCGGATATTTAGATATATCTATGAATAGGACAATAGACCAGTTCCTCTGGGCTGCAATGCCGAGATGCAAGGTACTGCTTCCCAAAGAAGATAAGTTAGGCACGTGGTAGGTAAAAACATTTTCGTGTTTTTGCGCGCTGATGTGCTTTGTACGCTGTCACCCCCCCCCTTCTCTTTCTCTGCAGGTTAATATCGGAATTTCAGCTGGAGTATGGAGAAGACCCAGAATGCACCGTGTTACACGCAGAAAGAAGAAGAATTGTATGGTATGAATGCGCGCGTGGGCCCCGATTTGTGTTGTATGAATGCTCATGTGTGGCGCACGTCTGGGGTGACGGACGAATTTTTTTGTATGACTGAGGAATGGATCGAGCGGTTAATGGAATAAGAAAAACAAGCCCGAACATGATACCTGCATGTGAAGGACTAAAAAGAATATAGCACTTACCCTACCTAGGAACGACTCTCTCCCTCTCTGGAGCTAGTGAATGGGAGAGTGGCCTACGCCAGAAACTTGAATGGTTATTGTAGTACCTCGGACCCCAACCGATATCCCAAATGAACGCCCTACATGACGCGCACCAGTGAGTCAACTTAATGTGCAGACTAGATGAGAAAAGTTAAGGATACCCCGGGTTGGGGTTCATCTAAAATCCCCCCTCAGCCCAGAAATTAGGGATATTGTCATGTTTTAGATTCACCCCCTCTTCTTCCATCCTCATAGAAAAGTCGGAATTGCACCATCGCACATCCGACAGACACCCCTCCTTTACCTCAACTTGGATCGTCATTTGTTAGATGTTGGAAGACCCCACCGTGAGTATAAGCACGACTGGACCAGTGTCCGACCAATTAAAAGGAGTAAGTATTTATTGAAGCGAGGTTACCAACAGAAATTGTCTGCTATTAGGAAGGAAGGAGAACGAAGAGCTCGACCCCCAAATGAATTAAATGGAGTACTGAAAATATGCAACAAGCATGAAAAGGCTCTTTCGCCAAAAATAGCTCTCTGTTTTATCTTAAGTTTTCGTACTTGATGTATGTACTGTCGCACCCTATCTGGTATTTGTGTATACGTAAACTATGAATTTATGTTTTCCTTCAGCTTGTGTTTTTTTTTACGTGAAACTGACCCGTACTGATCTTTATGTGTGTGCACTGAATAGCCTATTATTGTACACGTCTCTCTCTCTCTCTCTCTCTCCCTCTTTTTATGTTGTACGTGTACTAATAGCCTATTTGGTACGCACAACGCTCTCTCCCTCTGAGGGCTCCCTCGCTCCCTTTTGAATAAATGACGACACTGTACCTCGCCGGTACGGGAATTATTGGCTTTTAGACACAACAGTGTTTGAACAAATTGACAGAAACAAAACGATCGTATTTTGCCATATTACTGCCTCTCCTTTCTGTAAAATGATGAAACTTAATTGGCTGAGAAAGAAAGGACAGGTGAGACGACTGATGTCCCCTAATCTGACCCTTAAAAAGGGAACTATATGTCAGTGGCTTTTGTCTTAAGTACTTTGGTAACACCACCCTCATCGTTCGGATTACCACCGCCCATTGTACAAAAATAGAATGTCCGATACGTCCCCGTCCCTCCAGAATGGTCCCAGTTCTGTACCAGCCGTCCCAGAAAATCTTAAAGACTGTAGCTATAGTCCCATGATAACAGCATTTCACATTTTTTATAAATTAACAGACCCTGAAGAAACATATAGCTCAACGGGATTTGTTTTAAGACAAACGCGAGTCTCTACTGAAGGAGCCGGTTTGAATTTGATAACCTATGTAATTTTTAGATATCAGACTTCTTGCCACGTTCGCAAATATAACAAGAGTAAAACGCCAGACAGACATGTTGTTTGAAAAAAAAAAAAAAAATGCTTGCCGACCTGCACTACAGCAATGATGCATGAGTTAACAACATACACCGATGTAAGGATTACTAAGCATCCACCCTATCGCGACCAATGAACGTTTCCCCAACTACTTGGGGTTGGGAGAGAAATTAAAGTGTGTACACGTCTTCCCCTGCCAATTCTCTAAAAAAACTGTTTTTTTGTACTCGTTTAAGGATAACGTGCAGTCGTCGGAGGAGAGGGGCCGGATGTGACGCACAGCCTGGCTGCAGTGTGGAAAATTAGTACGGTTTGGTAAACATTATCTGCGCCATCTTGCCTCTTCCCCTGAGGCCACACTTTTTGTCGTGCGCACCCTCGATCAGAACAACCCTTTTTTTCATGCCACTGACCCCCGGCATAGCCCTCCTCCCTCACAGAGCCCGCACCCTGACCAACCCCCGCTCACACATGCCTTGGGTCATAAACCCCTCTTCAGCGCCGCGCTGCCTCAGAACCCCATCCTGTTCCCAGCACGACACCTCCCTTCATTCCTTTCATGGTCCCAGGCCCTTTTGATGCAAACCCCCTTTTCCTGTGTGCCCGTTTGTCCTCCCCGTTCCCAGGCCGACACCTAGCCCTGCCGATACTGTTTATTGCCCCTCCCCGTACAGTAGAAAGCTTCCCTCCTCAAAGGACCCCTGAATCGATCAAAGCCCCCACCCTAAGAGATCCGATCAAACCCCCACGTTCCATGAATCGGCAGAATGTCCAGCTGCGCGATAATCATCACCTGTTGTGACCGGGGTGGGACTTCTGCTGTATATGTGTGTGGGAACGGGCTTGGAGCGGGGGTTCCGAGAATGTCTTTCCGTACATCAAAGCATTGCCATGAATATGTAATATGTAATAAAGTAATAAACTTGTGTATAAGAGGTCAGGCCTCAGAGATGCGGGCAGAGCACCTCATGACGATACCTGCTGTCTGAATTGTTGTGTTCTCCTCCGGAGAGAATAAACCTTGTTTCTTGCCTTCCCGTCTCCAGCGCCTGCCTCTTCATTGATTAATAATTTGTGGGTCAAAGAGGCGATACCGCCGGGCAAATATCGATTGTCCCTTGACCTTAGATTCAACAATTGGCGTCCCAAGCGTGGGGCCCATCAGCGACTCGTGGATCCAGTGGGAGAGGTCCTGACGACAGAGTGAACGACTGCAACGATCGGGAGAGCTCTTGCCCAATAGACCCTCGTCTGGCAGCCGATCATCCGAACTTCACTGGTTCCGAACAGACCTCTCTCGAGTGATCTACGGTCCTGACTGGGAACCATCAGGAGTGCTGCGAGGAATACAAAGACAAGAGGACGATCGGGCGCTGGATTCGGAAGACAAGAAACTGTCCATACGGTCCGGGTAAGGTCGTGTAGACACGACGAATCACGAAATAATTGTTGATTGTTCAGAAAATACTAGTATTACTCTTTGTTGACTCATTTGGAGATTCACTGTCTGCACACGGAGAAACAGTAGGCTCTTTCCCTTTTGCAAACAGTGAAGGATAGGAAACGCAGCCGTCGTGCCTATTTTTCTCCCCCACTGGTTTTATTATTTATTTGACGGCTTATTCTCGGGAGACTCCCTCTCCCACACTGATTAACTGTTTTTGGCCCCGAACTACTGTTCGCGGATTGTTTTCTGGAGATTCTCTGTCTGCAAACAGGAAATAACAGATTCCTCTTTACGGATAGTGAAAGGGTAGAGGACGCAGACTTTTACGTGCCTACTTATTCTCCCCACTGGTTTTATTTTATTTTTATTGGTTGTTTTTGTTATTGGTTCATGAGGTATTCACTGCTTGCAAACAACGTAGAATAGAAATATTCTGTCTAGTCTTTGCGCGCAGTGATAAGATAGGCAGTGCTGACTTTTTGACCCTCGTCGTGAGCTGTCATGTCTGTCTTCTCCCCACTGGTCGATAGCTGGTTCAGCCCGGACCGTTTATTAGAGGTGGATCATCTAGCTCCGCTGGAAGGCACCCCTAATAAAGACATGTTCGTAAACTATGGATTAGTTACCATAGCCTATAGTAAACTGTGGCACAGGTATACCAAAGAAAGCCAAGAGAAACAGTGGCCACTGATAGGATCCTTCGACCTTGATAAAATAGAAACGTTAGAAATAGCCCTGCGTGATAATAAGACAACGCCCGTTATGCTTGACTGCCTCGGTATGTGGCGCAAAGAAGCAATGCAACAAAAGAATAGAGACGAGGACAGAGCAGGTAAAGGAACATATCGACAGGACGACCTCAGAACACAACGTCCTGAAAGTAATCCCCCGACACTACGCACAGGACGGCCAGACTTAGGGCAAAACCAATGTGCTTTTTGTAGATATGCCGGCCACTGGAAAGCCCAATGCCCGACTCTACTGAGCGTGAATAGGAGCAGAGGACCGACAGGAATAACAGGCCGGCAGAAAGGGAAAAGGCGCGAGACAAAGATGAATCAGACTGACTTGAACAGGCCAGATAGAACCACCACGTTTGATTATGCCCGATGGCACAGATTTCGCCAAGCCAACTTCAGCGACATGTTCGAGTCCTCATAGATCCAACAACGATAAGACGGGAAAACCCAGTGTAGCTCTAAATTGACAGACGACAAACCCGGATGAAAACAGAAAGAATAATGTACACACACATGATCAAGCATCCTTACGTTTAGCCAAGTAGGGAAAAGTTTAGGGTATTTCGAGGTAAAGGTTACACAAGTATCCTTCGCCGATAGGACTAGGGATATTGCCTATGTCTGAAGACCTACTACCTCCTTTTCTTCCGCGTCCTTATAGGCATATAACTGAAGCCTGCTCCATTGCTCCAACAAAAAGTATGCGCAGCATATAAAAGTGAGATAATTATGGCCAATAACTGTATTATGTTTGTCTTGGGTCTTTTTATATAATATTTGTACTGTCTCCCCGTCTGAGTTTGTGTGTACGTAATGCATGAATCTGCGTAATCCCTCTGCCTGTGTTACCTTGGTACTTAAACTTTTGTTAACAGAAGCTTTAGTATGGAACAACCTGGAAAGAAAGGAGTGAGAAAACGAAATCCATAGGCCACTTATGAACTTGAACTTTTATTTAACATAACGAACAAGAAACAAATAACACTTAATAATGCCCTAACAACAGAAAACGTTTGAAACAAGAACGGTAAAACTAGGAAATGAAAGTCAACAGAACATTCGCCCCCCCATTCTGGAACCTTCCAAAGTAGGGCAGGGTTACGGTTACGCCCAGCCGGCGGCAACCCATATAAGGCGGGCCCTGCTGCCAACAACCGGTCAGGAAATCATAACATAGAGTGGAGCCGGAGGAGAGGCAGGGGCCAGCGGAGTCCGGCCGCAGCGGCCCTGGATAGCTGCAGGTAGTCCCGCCACATGTCTTCCCGGTCCGGCCACGGTGGCGCATGGGAGTTTTTAGGTAGTCCCGCCACATGTCTTCCCGGTCCGGCCACCAATGGCCAGGGACCGGGGCCAACTGGATCCGGCTGCAGCCGATGAGCCAAAGAACCCGTTCATGGGGCCAGAGCAAGGGGCGTCCGGCCGACATCCGCCGGAAGCCCGGTCCAGAGAAGGACAGGACACTTCTTTCTTTTCCCCTCCGTAATGGCCGCAGCAGCACGCCCGGCGCCACTTCTGTCATGAACAATGGCCGCGACAACTCTGGGCGGCGGGACGTCTTGTACATACCTCCAGTCCTGGTCGGGCTGGGAGGGAGAGGCGACGCGGACGAGCCTCTCCCACCTCCACGGATAGGAGGTTTCCCAGCCCCCGGCCCAGCGCCGAACTCCTCCAGCCAGGCGGTGGTGCCGATACTTGCGCAGCACCGAACATGCAACGGTGCCGATACTTGCACAGCACCGAACATGCACCGCAGGTGGCCATACTTCCGCAACACTGGACATGGGTTCATTCCAAAAGGTCTCCTCCACTCTTGCAGACACGACGAAGGGCGGCCGCTGCAGGCCTCAAAATGGCGTCTGGGCCCCCTGGAAGGCGGGTCTCGGCCGCTAGAGTAACTGTGAACAGCAACGTAACTCGGGCGCTTGCCCACCGGAGCACGAGCCCCCACCTCCGACAGCACCCCCACAGCCTTGAAGATTCTACAAACGTCCCAGGAGCCCTCGGCCCCTGCAGGCTTCCGGTAAGGAACAACTGCCTCGATCGCTAACAAAACAAGCATGACATTGCCACTCTTTCTGTTAGCATGAATTCTCGAACTGCCGAAAAGGACTCTGGTCCAACTGCCGGTTGTAGGAAACATTTTTTTCTGATGCTACTTCCGGACTAACCCGGCCCCGCCCAAAATGGCGCCGGTGACAATACGAACTTGCGAACGCCACGAGGTGTCTTCTTTTTGCTAATAAAGAAAAAACTTGATTTTCTGAGACATGTACCTGACCCTTTGTACGCTTAACGAGAAAGAAAGAGAATTCACTCGACGAACATATAAAGGGACTCCGTTAAAAAAAAATGTTGATTACAAATGTACGATGTATTATATTTTTTTATAGCTGATGTATAACCTCGCTCATGACGCACATACACGGTATGCATATAGGAAATCTGATTGCGACTAGTCTGACGGTGCTTCTAAACTATGAAATAAATGCCCCCCGATCCCCCGACCAATTTATAGACGTTTTTAGTTTCCTACGAATGAATGAATAAACCTTTCTAATGTTTTCTAATGCTGCAAATTAACCCCCTACTGTACGCACTTTAGCCATTACCGTGTCCAGCCAGGTACGACTGCACCTTCATAGATCTACATGCTGAATGATTTTGCAAAATAAAGGTTTCTCAAACTATGAACGGATATTGCATGCTTTATTTAAAATATGGGATCGGCGGGAGAGTTCTTTTCTGTGCACCCTACTCTGCTCTCTCTTTAAGGTTAATAGAAGATGGTTGCCCAGCCCCGGATGGAGGATCGAATCTGAGACACGACACTCTGCCGTCAAATATGCGACTGACTCAGGGACTCGCGCCTGGAGAAAGACCTCGACTTCTGGGGATGGGTAAAAGCGAAATGGTGTAAAAGATGGAATATAAAGGTTGGGTGAAATGAAACGATGTAAAATGATAAAATATTATAAAGATACGACACTCAAAGATACTAGGGAACAGAGTTGACCGAAGAGCTGATAAACCTTAGAAAATCACAACGTTGAAAGAGGTTTAAGGACCCCAATAGCTAAATACACCTACCAACTGGAAACCTCGCACTAAGTGCTTCTGATTCTTTAACGTTTCCCTACTCACAGCCTATGAATCGCACTGCCCCCATTCCCCCCTTGGCTCCAGAAACCAAAAACCCCAGGGATTCTATCCCGAGGGGATAAGACGAGTATGAGGTAAGTAAAGGACTTTCGTACCCGTGCTTTTGATATGCTCGAATGTTGTCCCCCTCCCCTCCCCTCTTTTTTCCCCTCTACAGGCCACACCGAAATCGCGACCAAAGTATGGTGAAGATCTGAAGCCTCGCCCTGTCTGATATACGAAGCGGACAAACACTGCCTGGTGGCACCTAAACACACCCACAAACTGCTCTCTTTTTACCAAAAGAGCCAATAGAGTTTATGACATGATAAAAGCGATCACCCTTGATCCATGTTGCGTGAATGGACACCTGTCACGTATGTCTGAAACTATGAGATGATGTTTGTGTATGACTGACGCGTTGACTTAACTGATTAACGGACCGAGAATGCAAGAAATGCGACACACTGGTGCCCTTTTTTTTCCTCGATGCATGTCCCCTGTACCCGGCCTAATGCTCGTCCATCCCAAACTGCGTGCTTTCAAAATTCTAACACAGACCCGTAATGCCTTATGTTGCGTAATGCGCTGAATAGCCTGTCTTAATGCACGGCCACTCCCCATGTCGCACGTGTACTATTTAGCCTGTTGTTGCACATCTCTCTCTCTCTCTCTCTCTCTCTCTCTCTCTCTCTCTCTCTCTCTCTCTCTCTCTCTCTCTCTCTCTCTCTCGCTCTTCCGAACGACTAAGCACCTAAATTGGCAAACCCCTAGTGCCCCACCAATTGGCCCCAAATACCACGAGTATTTACTCAAAATTTGTCCTGAGAAAAAAATCACCCTGACGCCGTGTCACTACCTCTCCTTTCTGCTAAATTGATGAAACCGAGATTTGGCCAAGAGGGAAAGGACAGGTAAGACGACTGAGGTTCCCTAATCTGACCCGAAATAAGGAAACTACATGTCAGCGGCTCCTGTGTTATAAAAAGATGCCTCAGATAACGCGACCTTCCCCGTCCCGAATTGTCGCAATACCCAAACAGTAAAGGTGATCGAAACATCCCCATCTTCCCAGAACACCCCCAGTTTCGTATCAACTGCCCCCGACGGGAGATTTAAACTGCCCCTCACCCCCGGTTGTAAGAGATGGGTCGATTTACGCCCTTACCACAGCTTTTCTATGTCCCTAGTTGTTTTCCACAAGACCCCGGTTTTTTAATTAAGTAGTCAGGTTGTAGGAGGCTATGTAGGAACTAGAACGATGTTTGCAAAATTAAGATTAGACCAAAGTGAAGAAATCGTTGCAATAAACCCTGTTGAAAGTAAAATGTTTAGCTGAAAGGCAGGATGCATTAATAGAATGAAAAATGTTTAGCCTATGTTCATCTCTCAGAAAGATACCTATCAGACCATGGTGATAGCACATTGCGTTTTTTGATATATAGCCCAGGAGAACGGTATAGCTTTGTAAGGCTCGTACTAGGAAGGTGGGTCTCCGTCAGAAGAGCTGACGTAACTGTAATGCAATAAAAGGCACCAGATCACGTACCATGACCAGGCAGAAAACACCATTGCGTTCTCATTTACCTGGAGCTGGGAGAGAAATAGACTTATGTGATTACCTTCCTCTGCCAATTCTCTAAAGACTGTCTTTTCAAACTCATTTAAGGGTACGACTGTCGGAGGAAAGAAGGACCGGATGTGGGAGCACGTGGCCTGACTACAGACTATGGAACATCTGCAACATTGGCCAGGGCGAGACCGCGACAGTAAGGAGCTGCAGGACGAGGCACTGTTTTCAAAAAAATAAGAGGAAAGGGCTGACCTGATGCCCCTGCTCGATGTCTAATGTATGCCGAAAGGTCCCCGCTCTCAAAACTCGGTCATGAGCCCGCCTATCTGAAGTTTTTCCGTCCCCCTAGTCTGTTCCCGATCTGGCCCTGCTCCATCCCCCTTTTTCTCCGACCTACCCTAACGGACTGCTCACACGCACATTTCTTCCATCTGAACCTTTTTGACAATCAACTCAAAGGACACAGGGCGAAAAGGACCTTTTTGACCAGAAACACGAGGAAAAGGTCGTGCCCTGCAACGCGGGACCTCGAATAGAGTTGGACCCTTAGCTCCACCGCCGGTGCTCCACAGCGCCAACAAAAGACGACAAAGAATGCTGCGAACTCATTAACTTCGAACATTGACTCCCTCAATCATCGTTTCTGCTACGTCTCATTTCTCTCCCAGCCACCATTGTATTAATTATGCTCCACCATTGTAACATGAACAGAACTCACATATTTAATGACCTATCAATTCACGTTCCAAACGACTATAAGCAACTATGAAATGTACTCAATGCTCTCACTACAGAATCATTTTTGTCTATTATCACATTACTACGACTATCCTGCAAACGAGTTTTTATCGATAGACCCGCCTCCTAAGATGAAAGATTTCAAAATGTAATGTATATAACTCCTTCACCTGGGTACCTACTTCTTTTCCGAGGATCACCACAGTCGACATGAATTGGAAATAGGCCAGCAAGATGTCTTGGATATGTTAAAGGGAGGACTGTGGAAAATTAGTACGGTTTGGTAAACATTATCTGCGCCATCTTGCCTCTTCCCCTGAGGCCACACTTTTTGTCGTGCGCACCCTCGATCAGAACAACCCTTTTTTTCATGCCACTGACCCCCGGCATAGCCCTCCTCCCTCACAGAGCCCGCACCCTGACCAACCCCCGCTCACACATGCCTTGGGTCATAAACCCCTCTTCAGCGCCGCGCTGCCTCAGAACCCCATCCTGTTCCCAGCACGACACCTCCCTTCATTCCTTTCATGGTCCCAGGCCCTTTTGATGCAAACCCCCTTTTCCTGTGTGCCCGTTTGTCCTCCCCGTTCCCAGGCCGACACCTAGCCCTGCCGATACTGTTTATTGCCCCTCCCCGTACAGTAGAAAGCTTCCCTCCTCAAAGGACCCCCGAATCGATCAAAGCCCCCACCCTAAGAGATCCGATCAAACCCCCACGTTCCATGAATCGGCGGAATGTCCAGCTGCGCGATAATCATCACCTGTTGTGACCGGGGTGGGACTTCTGCTGTATATGTGTGTGGGAACGGGCTTGGAGCGGGGGTTCCGAGAATGTCTTTCCGTACATCAAAGCATTGCCATGAATATGTAATATGTAATAAAGTAATAAACTTGTGTATAAGAGGCCAGGCCTCAGAGATGCGGGCAGAGCACCTCATGACGATACCTGCTGTCTGAATTGTTGTGTTCTCCTCCGGAGAGAATAAACCTTGTTTCTTGCCTTCCCGTCTCCAGCGCCTGCCTCTTCATTGATTAATAATTTGTGGGTCAAAGAGGCGATACCGCCGGGCAAATATCGATTGTCCCTTGACCTTAGATTCAACAGCAGATCGGGGAATATCTATGACCTCGACCAAGGTGGAGCCACAGAGCAAAGAGTTGCGGGACAAGGCACCGTTCTCAGCGTGGAAAGTGAAGGAAAGAAGGGCCGCCCAGAAGCCCCTGCACGTTGATGAGCTCGTGCCGAAAGTCCCAGCCCATTGTGCCCGATTGATTGGCCCACTTGCTTAAAATTTCTGCCCTCCTTGGTCCGTTTCAGATCTGATCCTACTCCACCCTCTCTTCCCTCGGCCTCCCAAAGCACACCCCCATCACCCCCTTTTTTCATATGGAATTTTTGAACTTGACTCTGAGACGAAAGACAGCACAAAAGATAGAATAGGGTTTGTCATGAAGGAAGAACGGAATGCGGGTACCCCGCCTAAGGTACCTATGATAGGTTAGTTAAGGAACAGGACAAACACAGGACTGTGGTCCAAGAGCAAAGAATGGCCACACCCTGCAACGCGAGATCTGAAGTAGAGCTGGACGCATAGCTCCACCGCCGGTGCTCAACAGTGCCAACGAAAGAAGAAAAACAATGAGAGCCTACCAGTGATGGCTCGCTGTAAAAAGACACTGGACAGATGAACCCTTTTGAACATTGCCACCCCTTGACTGTCCCTTGTATTCATTTGAATTCCTCTCCCAACCACTTGTATTGATTATCACCCAATTGAGCTTTCGAACCCTTACATCGGTCACTTTCAACTGTACATGGATAACTAAGAAAGCGTTAACTCTGTATCATGATGATTGTCGAACACCAGTTATGCACATGAGCATACCGTCTAGTTTTGACCCCCATGAAGTCCAGACCTCAGGAAATATACTTAATAGCCCTTATTTGGCCAGAACATTTTTTGTATGACATCATGTTTGTATTTGAACGAATTTCCTACATCGTCTAAATAATATCCCCGTCTCCAAGGTCTAACATATGACACAGCTAATGTAATTTTGTATGCACTGCCTCCTCGCCTATCGCATCGACTACATGTGGTTATGTACGATTTTGTTAACATTGATAGCAGGATTATTTCCATCTGCCCGTAATGCATATGAGCTACCAAAGACCTCGATAGACAGCCCAGCCACATGCTTCCCTTATTAGTATAACTAGATGTCAGCTTGTACGTCCTTACCTCAGACATAAACAGAAATGAACTAACTCATGATAAAAACTGGGGACTGTGGAAAATGACTAAAATCGGTATACATAAGCGGCGTTCATTTATGTTCACCACAGCCACTGTTGAAAGTAGAGCGACAACCATGAAAACAGTAGCCACGCCATCTTGTCCCTTTTAGGCCCCATCGCGAAAGTAGGTGGCAGCCATTTTTGTGTCACGACCTCTCTCTGCCCACTGCCAATAGCCTGCGCGTCTCTCCCCCTCACACCCCAGCCTCGCAAGCATTCCCCCGCGCCCCGACAGCCCCCGGTTTCTCCAGCTTGGACCATAAGCGCACCTCTAGCGCGACCCTGTCTCCGAGCCACATCCCGTGCTGAACCCCCTCGCTCTTTCATCTCATTCAAAGAACAGGCCCCCTTTTTGATAACCTCTTCCTCCCTGCCCGATTGTCCAGCCCGATCCCAGGCCATCACCTAGCCCGACAGATGCAGTTTATTGCCCCCTACAGTAGGACCTCGCCTCACATCAAAGGAGCGGTGGTTAATCAATACCCTCACACCTCCAGATCTGACCGATCGCCCACTTTCCCGTTCCCAGCAGAATGTCCAGCTGCGCGACAACCACCACATGCTGAGGTTGAGGTGGGAACTCTACTGTAAATATGTGTGGGAACGGGGGTGAAGCGGGGATTCCGAGGATGCCTTTCCGTACATCAAAGTATTAACAAGAATGTGTTTTATGTAATAAAGCAATAAACCTGTGTATAAGAGGCCAGGCCTCAAGGATGCGTTTAGAGCACCTCGAGAAGATACCCTGTTGTCTGATTTGACGTGTTCTTCTCCGTCGGAATAAACTCCTGTTTCCTGCCTTCTGTCTCCAGCGCCTGCCTCTTTGTTTGGTAATCTCGAATGGTATGAGAGGCGGCTAACGCTGGGCAAATACTGAAGGGTTCTTGGTCGAATTCGGCCCTACCATTCTACACCATGCTTATCCCACATGAGCTTCAGTACTCTGACATGAAGTAAATGCCTATCTCAGACATTACCTCTTTGAGGAACCACACATGGATAATAATCCCCACCAGGGCCCTGGCCCTGAGTCACCAACCTCAGAGGGAAGGCCTCTGGGTAGTGAGTGGCGTGGTCTACCAAGGTGAGTGGTGTGGTCTACCAGGATGAACCTGTTTCCTAAGGCTGTCTTGGGGTTCAAGAAACCAACTATGATGATGCCTACCCTAGCAAATGGAGGGCCAATGATAGGCAATGGGGTCAGGGGATCCTTGAGTTCCCAATGGCCTGGCAGGTTGGGCAGGACCTACAGAATGCACCTGAGGCTGTCTTCCTCTGGGGTCAATAGAAGTAGGCAACAATCCTGGTGAAGGTCATGTTTTTCCCCAGACGTCCTGCCAGGACGTCTGATCCAACCCTGGTGGGAAGGTCTTATATTATTGGGGGACCACCAGCGCATAGGCTGCCCCAAGTCCAGCTACTTTAGGCTCACTATATAGGAGGTGATTCTCCCAATTGAAAAGGTGATCTCTAGAGATGTCACCTGCTGCCTGAGCCTTAGCTTGCTGCCTCAAGCTCTCTAGAGTGAGGCACTGTTTCTGCACTTTGCAGAATACCTCCCTGATGGGGACAGCCTCAACTTGCCAATCAGGAAGCTCAGGCAGGTCTCTCAGGGCGGCAATATCCTCCCCAGTTTGTTCAGGAACATCCTTCTCTGGTGCCCATTAACCAGGACTGGGGGAACTGCAGAGGTTGGTTTCCTGTGTCATTTGCCCCTACTCTTCTTGGCGTGTTACAGCAAACAAATAATGGACGGAATACTGACAATGCAAACATTCTCCCCCAGTCAAAATATCTTGGATAAATCCATTGGTCTTTTGCTCAATACGCCACCACCAGTTTGAACCAAGCCATATGCAAATCAGTCTTGACCCTGTGCCATATGGGAACAGTCCAGACCGAACTGCCAGGCCAGGTCCTCCCTGGACCAGAAACAAGCATCCGAGAACCAGTTTCAGAGTATGTGACCCTTCTTCAGCCAGGCTAGCTTGAATCCAGTGGCACAGTGAGCAAGGGACCCATGTCTGGGCATATCCATCCCACTTAGAGCAAAAAGTGTTACAGCAAACAAATGATGGACAGAGTGCAGACAATGCACTCATTCTCCCCCAGTCAAAAGATCTGGGTTAAATCCATTGGTCTTTTGCTCACTACGCCACTCCAGTTTGGACCTAGCCATATGCAAATCAATCTTGACCCTGTGCCCCATTGGAACAGTCTAGACCGAACTGCCAGGCCAGGTCCTCCCTGGACCGGAAACAAGCACTTTAAACATGTTTCAGGGCATGTCAGCCTTCTTCTGACAGGCTAGCTTGAATCCAGTGGCACAGTGAGCATGGGACGCACGTCTGGGCATACCCATCCCACTTAGGGCAAAAAGTGTTACAGCAAACAAATGATGGACGGAATGCGGACAATGCAAACATTCTCCCCCAGTCAATTTCAGACACTACTTCTTTGAGGAACAACACATGGGTAATAATCCCCACCAGGCCTCCGGCTCTGCAGATGCAGTCACCAACCTCGAAGGGATGGCCTCTGGGTAGTGAGTGGTGAAGTCTACCAATACCAGGATCAACCTGTTTCATAAGGTTGTCTTGGGGTCCAAGGAACCAACTATGTTGATGCCTATCCTATTAAAGGGAGTGCCAATGATAGGTAATGGGGTCAGGTGAGCCTTGAGTTCCCAATGGCCTGGCAGGTTGGCAGGACCTACAGAATGCATCTGAGGCTGTCTTCATCTGGGGGCCAATAGAAGTAGGCAACAAGCCTTGCAAAGGTCATGTCTTGCCCCAGATGTCCTGCCAGGACATCTGATTCAACCCTGGTAGGAAGGTCTTGTAATACTGGGGGACCACCAGCGCACAGGCTGCCACAAGTCCAGCAACCTTAGACTCACTATATAGGAGGTGATTCTCCCAATAGATAAGGTGATCTCTAGAGATGTCACCTGAGCCTTTGCTTGCTGTCTCAAGCTCTCGAGAGTGAGGTACTCTTTCTGTACTTTGCAGAATACCTCCCTGATGGAGATACCCTCAACTTGTCAATCAGGAAGCTCAAGCAGGTCTCCCAGGGTGGCAATATCCTCCCCAGTTTGTTCAGGAGCATCCTTCTCAGATGCCCATCAACCAGGGTTGGGGGAACTGCGGAGGTTGGTTTCATGTTTTCCTTTGCCCCTACTCTTCTTGGCAGCTGCCTGGGCCATTGTTCCATGCTCTAGGCTCCCTTGACTCCCATCCTGGTTGCCATGGACCTTGTGGCCCTACAGACCCATTCAGGCAATCACAACATCTCTAAGTGTAAACTGAACTGTACCTCCGTCTAGATATTGTGCTCCAGGTCATTGTTGAACAGACAATCTACAGGCATGGGAGGGTTCACAGCTACTTTTAGAGAATTCAGATTCCCCCTCCACTCAAAGGGAACCAGAGCCACCGGTAGATGACTCTCACAGTTGTCTGTGAATATGACTAAGTCAGATGTGTTAGGGAGAACCTGCTCTAAGGACCCTAGCTGACACCTCACAGGGAATTATTTTGGGGCCCTTTGAGAACTCCTCTTTTTAAGTGTTTCTCTCCTTATCTTTCTTCTGGTGGGATACCTGACCTCCCTTTTTATTGTCCCCCAGATGCCTTTTTGGACACTCTGGTGCTGTCCCAGAGGTCAGTTTCCACAGTGAGCTTCCTGGGATCCGTCATCTTGCTGCTCACTGGCTTCAAGTACTGAGCATGTGCTCCCTGTGATTACTGTACACAGTGGTGTATCAAGGTCAGGTCATACCCAGTGTGGAAAATTTCTAGTCAATAATCTTTGTGAAACCCTCCTATTTATCATATGTGAGGTCCTATTTTGATCTTAACTAATCTTTTTTATGTTGCATGGAACATAAGCACAGCATTTCTCTACAAAATGTATGTAATAGACTCTTGCACACCATCCACATAAAAAAATTAATTAAAGGTAAAATGTATTTAAAACATCTGTGTAAGAATTATTCAAGGTCATCAGGGCAAGACTCTCAGCAAAACAGAGCTGCCCCCCCTAAAAAGGCTTGTGCCCAGGGCCAGAGCCCACTTTGCCCATGCCTTAAAACCTCTCTGCATATCTACACCCAGATGTATATTTGTGATAATTCATTAAGTACTGTTTATTCTGAAATATACTAACTTCAATAGGCATACTTCCAGGTTGTTCCTAGATGCCCTAAAGTGAATGTACCTTTATGCAGAGGGCCCCTTACATTTTGGTAAATGACAGTTACAATGGCAAAATTATAAAGCGTATTAAGAGGTAGAATCTCTAACTGGGGACCCCTTATACTGCAAGACGAAGTAGGGAGCTAGAATAACGTAGTAGGTAGATTTTAGTGAAAATATAGAAGTTGGCATGGCAGCTCCATAAAAAAGTATATTGCTTAATTGGCCTTACTATGAAAGCATTTGCCTCCAATGCTAGTAATCCACAACTAGACCAGACTCAGCAGACAGTACTACAAGATATAACATTTCAGCTATTCAATGTATGGTTGTGGTATTCCGTACATGATAGTTAGGGGCATTGTTAGATATACGCTTTACCTTAAAACAAAAGGACTTAAAAGGAACTTGTTTCTTAACATTTAACCAAAGGAATCCCCTCTCAGTATTCCATATGTGGTCGTGACAAATGACCCTGTAAACATTTTGACCCAACATTTTATGAAACTTGCAGCCTCTGTAGCAGGCTCTCTGTCTTGACCAGGAGAAGTGAGTTGAAATAATCAAGTCTGGCATTAAACGTCCTCCCAATGACTGTGGGATAAATCATATTACTCTGGTGAAGCATGAGAGGACTTCACCAGATACAGTGTGCGGCCTAGCCACTCTGGAGAATTTTGATTCCCATTCCAGAGATGAAATCGTAAGATAAAATCTTCAATAGGGATGACCATCGGTTGTATGTGATTTCATAGAAAAGCGATTTCATGAAATACCATTACTGAGAAACCATTTAATCAAAACTGTTTAATGGAAATGTTAAAAATGAATGACATTTACAATTTTATACAAACCAATACATATGATGTTTTAAATGGGCTTTTGCATGCTTATTTTTTACTGTATAAAGTCAATGGTTGCAGCTCTTACATTTACAATTACTTCGGATGTTTTCAATTCGCTGACCCTTCACTACCCCCTAAACTTCATCCATCCCTGCCACTAAACACTCCTCACCATGCCTGAACTACACCCATCCCTGAACCTTAAAAGCCAGTCTCACCCTTAAACTTCTCCCATTCCAGAAACCTAAAACCCTCAGTACACCTAAAGTACACCCATCCCTGACTCTTAAACTACACCAATCCCTGAACTCTACCTGCCTTTTGTACCCCTACTCTTTACCCACCGCTGAACCCTTAAACCCCTCACTACCCCGAAGTTCCACCCACTCCTGAACCCTTTAAAACCAGTTTCTACACCTAAACACGCCCATCCCTGACCCCTTAAACCCTCTCACCATCCCCAACCTCCACCCATCACTGAACCCTAAAAAAGCCTCATCAGCATTAAACACTACCCATCCATGACCTCTTAAAAGACCTCACCACCCCTAACCTCCATCCATTCCAGACACCTGAAACAACCTCTATACTATAATGCAGACCAATTTTGTAGGATGGCTTCTATTTATTAAGTACAGCCTCGGCAGAGACCTCATCCACATTCAAGTACCAGCAACCAACGGAGCTTGAAGCACAACACATTCCAACATAGAAAACACCCCACATTCTAGATTCTTACATCATCCCTTAGATACAGAACACCACATCACCTCCTTCACCCAATACCACAAAAGGAGGGGCAATCACCCTCTGGGAAGTAAAAAGGAAAAGGAAAATAGAAAATAAAAAGTAAACAAGAATAAACTCCTACCCTTCTTACTCTTAGATGCTTTCTCATGAACAACTTTCACAGTGCTTCCATCACCCTTCTCATTCTTGTCACCCCCAGCATCCTTGCGTATAACATCAACACACCCCTTTGAATTTTCATGTGTCTTGGCAGTGGTGAGACCATCCTTAAGAGAGGGGTTGTCCTTCTGCCACATACATTCCATGACTTTGTCTAACAAACCCCCAAGCATAAGTTGATCTCTCAACCATTCCTCAAGAGACACCCCAAAATTACAAGTAGCGGCTAGTTTGCGTAAATCTGTGATATACTTTTCTACTGTCTCCCCTTTCCGTTACATTCTCCTCCCAAAGTGATACCTTTCAAGAACTGTACTCACTATGGGAAGATAACGCAAGTCCAATTTCTTGAGGAAAACCTCATACTCCTCCAAGTTTGCCCTTCTGAACCAAGACAATGTAACAAGAGTGACATTTTCTTTTCAGAGAAGTCCCACATACCTGAGCATAGTGGCTGAAAACCTTCTTCCACTTTAGCCACGGAATGGGTGGCTCACCAGCGAATGATGGAAAGAACAGAGGTGCAGGAACAATCTGCATGTTCAATCAATCAATCATTTGTAAGGCGCACTACATACCCGTGAGGGTCTCAATGCGCTGGAGGGGGGGCACTACTGATCGAACAGCCAGGTCTTGAGTATCCTCCTGAAGGTCAGCAGGTCTTGGGTCTGTCGCAGGCTCAGTGGGAGGGTGTTTCATGTCTTGGCGGTGAGGTGGGAGAAGGATCTCCCACCGGTGGTTGTTCTTCGGATGCGCGGGACGGTGGCTAGTGAGAGGTCGGCGGAGCATAGCTGGCCGTTGGGGATGTAGAAAGAGAGCCGTCTGTTGAGGTAGGCTGGGCCAGTCTTGTGGGGTGCCTTGTGTGTGTGGGTGAGGAGCTTGAAGGATATCCTCTTGTTGACAGGAGCCAGTGCAGGTTTCTCAGGTGGGGGCGATATGGCCGTGGCGTGGTACGTCGAGGATCAGTCATGCCGAGGCGTTTTGGATGCGTTGTAGTCGTTTGATGAGCTTGGTCGGCGTTCCCGCGTAGTCGAGTCTGCTGCTGACGAGGGCCTGGGTGGCTGTCTTTCTTGTATCTGTTGGGATCCGTCTGTAGATCTTGCATAGCATGCGGGGGGTGTTGAAGCAGGAGGAGGAGACGGCATTGACTTGCTTGGTCATTGAGAGCGTTGAGTCCAGGATAATTCCCAGGTTGCGTGCATGGTCGGTGGGTGTCGGGGCTGCCCCTAGTGCCGTCGGCCACCAGGAGTCGTCCCAGGCTGAAGGATTGGAGCCGAGGATGCGGACCTCCGTCTCGTCCGAGTTCAGCTTCAAATGGCTGGTCTTCATCCAGTCGGCGACGGCCTTCATTCCTTTGTGGAGGGTGGCTTTGGCAGTGATGGGGTCCTTGGTGAGGGAGAGGATCAGCTGAGTGTCGTCGGCGTAGGAGATTATGTTGAGGTTGTGCTGTCGGGCTATGTGTGCGAGCGGGGCCATGTAAATATTGAACAGCGTCGGGCTGAGGGATGATCCCTGGGGTATGCCGCAGATGATCTCGGAGGCTCTGGAACAGAATGGGGGGAGGCGGACGCTCTGGGTACTGCCGGAGAGGAAGGAGGTAGTCCAATCGAGTGCCTTGTCTCGGAACCCTGGGGCGTGGAGGCGTGGGTGTAGTGTGCGGTGGCAGACTTTGTCGAAGGCAGCAGAGAGGTCCAGGAGGATGAGTGCTGCGGTCTCGCCATTGTCCAGCAGGGTCCTGATGTCATCAGTGGCGGCAATGAGGGCAGTCTTGGTGCTGTGGTTGCTGCGGAACCCTGACTGGAAAGGGTCCAGGATTCAGTTTTCTTCGAGGTATCGGGTTAGCTGTCTGTTGACGGTTTTCTCGACGACCTTGGCCGGGAATGGGAGCATAGAGATGGGCCAGAAGTTCTTGAGGTCTCTTAGGTCTGCTTTAGGTTTTTTGAGTAGGGCGTTGATCTCGGCGTGTTTCCATATCTCTGGGAAGGTCGCAGTCTCGAGGGAGAGATTGATGACATTGCGCAGGTGGGGTGCGATGGAGCTGCTTGCTCTGTTGAAGACGTGTTGCGGTCCTCACCCCAAAATACAGCTAACAGTACAGCAATGAAACAAAGTAAACAGTGCGAATCAATACTCAGGAAATAAAGACTTTGCGAGCACAATCCTTACAGCAATATTATGATTTTGCACAACACAAATGACGTACATGAAAATAGACTTAGGTCACCTAATCCACACAGAGTCAATTGTTACACTTGCTACACTCACTTGGCACAAAGTAAGGATAAGAAATAAATGGTGAGCGTATCACCATGGTGCACTCAATGCTGATTCTGAAGTAGATAAAAAGGTGAGTCAAATGTTATACTTGTCACACATACTTGCCACAAAGTATGGAGAAAAATTAACTGGTTAGCATATCACTGTGATGCACTCAGTGCCACCAATAAAATATAATAAAGGTGAGCGTATCACTGCACACGTGATGTGCCCAAAAATCTCTTGTTGACTATGAAAAACAAAGGTGAGCGCGTCACCGTAGTCACGCTAAATCGAATTGCAGGTAGCTGACTGGATAAACTCCCGAAAGTGAGCGTGGCACCATAGACACGCTTAGATGAATTGCAGGCAGCTGACTGAAGAAGCTTTCCCACTGCACGCTGGCCCACTACAATGACTTCGGGGGCCTCTTTATGTTCCTGGAGTGTGTGTCTTCTTCAGGGGCCTTCCTTGATTGCCTTGTAGTGCGTGCCACAGTATCTACTACGTCTTCCGGGATCTTCCTTCTTTGCCTGGCAACTTGCGGAGCTGTGGAAGACGTTACAGCAGCTTGTGCCAGGGTTGTGGCTATCAACCTAACCCAGCATTCCAAGGTTGAAGGCCATATCAATGCTAGGCAATAAAGCGCGGGTTTTAAAGACTTGCCTGCATGCTCCAAAACTGCCTAACAGGTTCACACACCCTTACTGCCACCAGAGCTTTCACCATATGGCATAAAATCCAAATAAATCCAGATGTAAAGTGACTGGGCCCTATAATGCACAGTTGTGGAAATCTTGAAGTTTTAATCCTCGTAGGATTCCACAGGATCACAGAAGAAGTGTTGAGGCTTCTGCCAAGCTGGTTAAGTTCAAAGCTGTGTTAGAAAATCCAGAATGAGGTGAGAAAGTATCTAGCAGGTCACTTGTCGCCAAATGTAAAGTCCCCAAATGAATACAGACCAGTTTTGTAGGATGGCTTCTGTTTATTAATTACAGCCTCAGCAGAGACCTCATCCACATTCAAGTCCCTGCAACGGACTGAGCTTGAAGCACAATACATTTCAACATAGAAACCACCCCACATTCTACGTCACCTCTTAGACACAGAACACTGCAACCTCACCACCCTTAAACTCCACCCATTCCTGTGCTCTTCAAAAACCCTTTCTATGCCTGAACTCCACTTATTCCTGACCCCTAAAAACCCCAGATCATCCCTACAATTACCCATCCCTGAACGCAAAAAACCCTCACTAGGCCAAGTTTAATGTAATTGTTTATTTTTCCCTAAAATTAACTCTCCTTTAAAATGTTTCCTTTAATTTTTGATTTATTTGTATTCCTTAAAATTGTCTTTCCTTAGAATTGGTTTTCTATGATTTGATTTCCTTCAATGTGGTTTCTTAGTTTTCATTTTTCCATTAATTCACTTATATCAGTGTTGTAACTACCATCCACATATAACTGGAGACTTGGGTGGTGAAAACACTTCACGTTTATTTGCAGATCAAAACCTGTATCCCTTCAGCCAAATATTGCGAAGATTGGTGGGAATATAAAAAAATATATATCAGTGAATCATTAATACGCATTGTTATTGAGATATTGAGATTATGATAAATGTTTTTATATAGTTATTTATATAGTGAGTTATGTACTGTGACAGTTAGAATTAATTATATAGTCATGATTTTTTAATGTGGTGGTGTTTATTGAATTCCTGCTTTTGCTTTCTGTGTGCGTGATGTTGCTGCGTGGACGTTGGTCATTGTGATTTCCGGCATCACCGCGACAATGGAAAATAGGTTTTTAGAGATGGTTGTTCTAGAAACTCACTAGGAAAACATGAGTTTGAAGTGTACAGTAATAAACCTCTAGTGTGTAAAATACTTAGTATGTCTGCATATGTGTTTTCACTTTATGGAAAAGACACTATCGTTGCGGTAACAACGACGTTGCAACACCCCTAATAACTGCTGTGTATCCCCCTTATTTTAGTATTTTGGGGCCCTGGGGACCCCACCCCCCACAGCCTCAGCACCCCTCCTGAGACCTCTAATGGCCCCCATCCCCCGGGGCATTGCCTAGTTTTTATTAAACAAAATAGTACAGAGGGGGCTGCATGACCCCCCTTCCCTTGGCCTGGCCAGCCTTATTTTTTTTAAGGAGGGCCCCCCTCCTCAAGCCAATTAAATACCCTGGGGGTCCCACCCCCCGAGGCTGGCCTTCCGTTTTTTGTTTTTATTATAGTAAATTTAAAGGGAGCGGGCTGAGTGTCTCAAGTTGGGGACCGTGGGGGGAGCCCCAATGCCCCCTTGGTCCCTGCCAGCTCCCACCTCCTGCAGGAGCCGGCATCGCTTTTGGGCAAAGGGAGCTGCTAACATGCAGCTCCCCCTGCACAAAAGCAATACTGCTTTGCTTCTTGTAAATAAAGCAGTGTTTGCAATTACAGGGCAGGAGCTGCACGGCTCCCACCCTGTCATTGCAAAAGGCAATTTCGGGGGCTGGGCACCATGAGACATTGCAGGAGCCAGCCTTGGGGGGGGCGGTCCCCAGGGCTTGGGGTCCCCGTGAGGCCCCCCTCATTAATCAAGGAAGCCTCGGGGAGGTGGTGGTCTCCATGGCTTGGGGGGGCAGCGAGGCCCCGCCTCAATTATAATAAAGCCCCGAGGAGGTGGTGGTCCCCGGGGCAGCGTGGGGGGCTTGGAACCTCCCCACGCATTTGTACAAGCCCTGGGTAGGTGACTGTCCCAGGGGCTGCGGGAGGCCAGGTGCCCCCTGCAAACAATTAACTAAGCCCCTGGGAGGAGGCAGTCCCCCGGGGCTGCCCCCGCTAATTAATTAGGCATTGCCCCCGGGACCTGCCCATCCGGGGGCTTATAGAAAACGAAGCGCAGGAGCCCACACATTTTTTTTGGGCCAGATTTGTGCACCTAGTGCCGGAGTAGCCCTAGGGGGTCAGGGTGTTTCTACCCTGTCCCCTTTTCTTGTTTTTCATGTTTGTTTTTCCTTTTTCTTGTGACTCGGTTACCGAGTCACAAGATGACTGCCAAGACTTCCTGGCTTGGTGTGTTTGCAGCCAATCAGAATGAAGCTCGTGCTCGGGAGGATTTGCGTCTCCTCCTCGGTGCTCAGATATCGATATTTAATTTTTTTTAGTTCCTCAGAAACTACTCAATGGATTTACACCATTTGAAAAAAGCTCGCTTTCTGAACCAAAAGCAAAATTTTTTCCAAATCTGGTGTAATTCTGTTGAGCAGTTCGGGCTGTAGCCTGTTCCAAATTTCCTATGAAAATTAACATCGAGAAAACGCGTTTGGGACCCCCCTTTTATCTCGGCTCCCGCTTGATGAATCACCCCCAAACTTTCAAGACAGGAGCTGAAAAGGGGGCAGGGTAGAAATACCCTGACCCCCTGGGCCTGCTTAGGCGGTCCCACAAGGGCCTCCAGGGGCAAAAAAAGCATTTAAAAACCCCCCAAAAAAGCCGAGATGCGTGCTGGGTGTGCGCAGATCCAGCCGCAAAAATGAAAAAAATGAAGCGCGGGCTCCTGCACTTCTTTATTAATTAGCCCCCAGGTGGGCCAAGTCCCAGGGGCATCTCAAAAATATATTTGCGGGGGCGCAGGGGGACCCCCACAGCCCCGGGGACCGCCACCACCAGGGCTTTCTAAAAACATTCGGGGGGTACACAGCCCCCCAGCCCTGGGGACCGCTAACCCCGGGGCTTGTTTTCGAGGCCCCCAAGCCCCGGGGACCGCCACCCTGGGCTTTTCTAAAATATTTGCGGGGACTCACAGCCCCCCGCAGCCCCGGGGACCGCCACCCCTCGGGGCTTGTCTTTTAAAAAACATAACTAACCTGTGTGTGGGGGCTCAAGCCCCCCACAACCCTGGGGACTGCCACCTCCTCGGGGCACTAAGTATTCAAATTGGGGGGTCCGGTATGGACCCCCTAGCCCAGGGGACCACAACCTCCCCAGGGCTTTTCAAATGTTGTGAGGGAGACTGCGGGCCCCCCCTCCTGAAGCCTTTGATGGCCCTTGGGACCGTCACCCCCCAGGGCCGGCTCCTGCAGTGTCCCGGGGTGCCCACCCAGGAACACTGTTGTTTGCTACGGTAGGGCGGGAGCATGTCTCCCTCCCTACTGTAGCAAACTCTGCTTTGGATTTTGGAAGAGAGAGCAGGGAAACCTTCTCTCTCTTTCAAAATTCAAAGCAGAATTGCTTTTCCACACGGGCAGCTGCTTGCAGCTCCCCATGTGGAAAAGCAATGCAGGCTCCCAGAGGACGCGGGGAGCCGGTGGGACCGTGGGGGCATTGTGGCTCCCCCCACGGTCCCCATCTAAGTGCATAGGCCCTGGGGGATGGGGTCCCCGAGGCGAATAGAAATTAGTGATAGGAGGCAGTTTTTTTGCGAAACTCCCAGCACGGCCCCCTGGTGTGAACGCGCTGGGTGCGCGACTCCAAACAAAAAAAATGTAATATTTTTAAATATAAATCCAGGTTATATGTTTGGATCTTGGGTGGCTCTGAAAAGAGCTCTTCTGTTTATTGCAAGATTTTGGTACCTACAAGTAAATGCCTATGCAGAGTCTAAAGTTGTTGAGGAACCCTCATCTGTGAAATGTACACCATCTCTCCTGTAGATGCCATCCATATTAAAACGCAGATTGTTGTTGTATATAGACCCCATACTATAATCTCTGAGATAAGCAGAAACAGCTTTATTGACAGCTTTCTCAATCTGTGGGCAAAATTGATTGGACCAGTTCCATTTCTCCTTTGGCATATGATAGAATAGACAAAGGCAGTTTTGGTGAAAAGTAACATCAATTCTTCAAAGGTGTCCTTGATTAGCATTTCCAGACCTACCCCAGTCAAAGTGCCTAGGTCATTGCCACCACAGTGCACAATTAAGAGGCCAGGGTGTTGGAGATGAAAAAAGGATTTTACCAATGACATCAATTGGTGCCACTTTAATCCTCTCTGTCCAATCCATTTAATGTCTACATTTTGCAAAGCTAGGTATTTGTCAAAACCTCTGCTTTCAGCATACCTTTTGCACCAGAAAATATAGCTGTGTCCCACAATCCAAACTCTAAGCATCTTGAAGAGAAGTCTGGATGCACTCAGAAGATGTCTGTGGCTGAAGTAGGCAGTTTGTAAAATAAGATGTGGACAAGATGCAGTTTAAAAAAAAGAAGAGAAATGATTGGCCTATTTTAGAACATTATAGACTGAAAAATAGGGTGCTTGTTTCTGTGTTTAAAAAGCATGTTTCTTATTGGTTAGTAAAAACTGTTTTAAAGGTACGTTAGATAGGATAAGCTTGTACTTTGAAAGTCAAGCACACTTGTTGTTTGCATTTGCAACATTGTGTGCTGAACTTGTGACCTGTGTGTTCAGTTGAGTGTTCCATGAATTGTTTCTATGGTAACAGGCATTAAGCAGAATGGGGGTAGGGTTGGAAGTAATGTGTGGCATTAAAATGTGTATTTCTTATTAATATTACAGTAATGTGTAATTGCAGTGAGATTTCCAAAGTCATTGGTATAGTTAACAGTAGTTTGTTATGAAAACAAAATGGTAAAACTATTTGTAATATACTTTTGAAGTCTCGTCTGGATCCACTGTTAAATCTCTTAAAGTGCAGGGGCCAGGCACAACTCCAGAAAATTCCAGAAGCAATTTTCGTTCAGTTAGAGGTCAGTTGGCAAGGGTTGATATCCTCCGCTCTTACATTTGCTGACCCTGCCTGCTTCTGTGGCGCTTTATCCCACGGGCTCCTGCCATCCGCCCAGGTCTTCCGCGGCACCTCCGCTCTCATGCTGTGGGCTCCTGCTCCTGCCCAGGTACCCCCCGCCGCCAGTGACGCCATTCCATCCCGCGTTGCGGCCGCTGAGAGGGGGGACAACAGCCCCCAAGAGCCTTTGCGCCGGACACCGCCTACCTACAGCCAGCACCCGGAGGCGCATAAAAACACCAGACTCCCTCGACAGAGCGGGAACCCCCCGCTCTTACATTTGCCGACCCTGCCTGCTTCTGTGGCGCTTTACCCCACGGGCTTCTCCCATACGCCCAGGTCTTCCGCGGCTCCTCCGCTCTCTTGCTGTGGGCTCCTGCTCCTGCCCAGGTCCCCCCCGCCGCCAGTGACGCCATTCCATCCCGCGTCGCGGCTGCTGAGAGGGGGGGACTACAGCCCCCAAGAGCCTTTGCCCCGGACACCGCCTACCTACAGCCAGCGCCCGGAGGCGCATAAAAACACCGGGCTCCCTCGACAGAGCGGGAACCCTCCGCTCTTACATTTGCCGACCCTGCCTGCTTCTTTGGCGCTTTACCCCACGGGCTCCTGCCATACGCCCAGGTCTTCCGCGGCTCCGCCACTCTCTTGCTGTGGGCTCCTGCTTCTGCCCAGGTCCCCCCCCCGCCGCCAGTGATGCCATTCCATCCCGTGTCACGGCCGCTGAGAGGGGGGGACTACAGCCCCCAAGAGCCTTTGCGCCGGACACCGCCTACCTACAGCCAGCGCCCGGAGGTGCATAAAAACACTGGACTCTCTCGACAGAGCTGGAACCCTACGCTCTTACATTTGCCAACTCTGCCTGCTTCTGTGGCGCTTTACCCCACGGGCTCCTGCCATACGCCCAGGTCTTCCGCGGCTCCTCCACTCTCTTGCTGTGGGCTCCTGCTCCTGCCCAGGTGCCCCCCCGCCGCCAGTGACGCCATTCCATCCCTCGTCGCGGCCGCTGAGACGGGGGACTACAGCCCCCAAGAGCCTTTGCGCCGGACACCGCCTACCTACAGTCAGCGCCCAGAGGCGCATAAAAACACCGGACTACCTCTGCGTCATGGGACGCGCGCGGGAGCGCGCCGGGAGAAGCCGGGGACAAGGGCGGGCCATCTGTGGCAGTCCGGGGCAGGACGAGGCTGGGCTGGGCCACCCCTCCAACATCTCTGAAAAGACTTGAGCAGGTACTGTTGACACCGGACTGGAATTACGAACAATGGGGAAACAGAAAAGTACGGAAGGGGACTAAATGCTCCAATTAATGTAAAAAAGCCAAGGAAGTCCAAGAAAGCACTTAAACATGCGGGGGAAAACTGTGTTATGAGTCGCATCGAGGGACTGGTGGAGGACTGTGAACTCTTACTCAGGACAGATGACCCGTTAAACGGGAATGCTGTAGCAAATGTGGGGAGAGTTACTGAAGAGCAAAGGGGGACTGGCATACAAGGCCCTATAGTAATCCCGGATATGTTCTAAGGGAAAAAGCAGGGCAATAGTGTTCCTGTAGAAGTAACTGATACTCCATGTACTAATGTGATTGGTAACACAGATCTAGAATTAGTAGCTATCTGCCCACCAGTAATTGAGCATATTATAGTTTGTAATAACAGGTTTTCTGTGTTAGCTAATATTGATACCCCTGATGCTGAGACTGTGGTCCAACTAAACCAACTAAGTCCCTCACATTCGGTCTCAGGAATTGATGATACGGAACAGGGGGGATGTATAGAATCTTATATGTCTTCTATTACCCAAGGGGCCAATAGCGTTGCCTTAATTAATATAGTAACTGTGCAAGACAATAGAGGACATGCAACTAAAGATTGAGGTTCTCACTAGCACAGTAAATAAAGCCATATCTGGGGGAGGTACATGCTCAAACTGCTGTATGGTAACAAAAGCCGGGCCTGATAAATCGCTAGCCTGTCGTAATGAGTCAGGCAGAAGTACCTTGAATAAGGGGGAGAATAAAAATGTGGAAAGTAAGGAACGAGCACTGAATAATGGTACGGTGAAAGGAAGTAAGGGGTCTCTGCTGGCCCAACCTAAAGAAGTTGTTGGGCTTCCAAATACAACAGCTAGAGATATATCATCTGCCCCTAAACCCGGACGTAGTGCCAACGCCAATACCAACATACCGCCCTCATGGTTGGACGACTTTTTCTGCCACCAGAAGCTTATGACCTAGTGGTAGTTCTTACAGGTGTACCAGCGTTGAAAGCTAACATCCATGAGTCAACTGAGGACCTAATGAGGAAGACAAAATATTGGCTAGACTGTAACCAGTGGGGAAACAACCTCAAAATATCGCCTTACATTCTGATGGCAAGACGCATAGCATGGGTAGGACCAAATACAAAGGAAATTGAGGGCGATTGCATAGTTGTTTACTTTAATAGAGGGGATATAGCAGGGAAGATATGCAGGACTGCTCACATTAGGGCTCAGGGGGGTATCAAGGTTTTACCCCTGGCCTTTTTCTATCCACCAACTAAAGGGAAAAATCAAAATATTAAGCGAGGTCTAGGGGACACGTTACCCAGACTCAGTCAACATGCAAATAATGTAAATAATGGGGGAATAGTATCTGACCCTCAATTTGCAAGGACCCTAGTAAATGTGCGAGGGGAAACACAGATTGCAACTAGATTACCATCACCTACCACCCTTGATGAGAACGATTGACTGGATATAGGGATTTTTAACCAGAGTAGTCAGAGTAGCCATCCAGAGATTTCCAATCCCCATGGGCAAAGTGAATCAAGTAGGCCCAACTTCGGTATCCTGAGCTGGAACATCGCCGGTTTAAGAAATAAAAAAGATGACCCTAAATGGTTGGAACTGATTAATCGGTTTGATTTTGTAGGGCTTCAGGAAACCTGGGAGCCGGAGGGAGATGGTTGGATGGATATACATCTTTCTCCAACCCAGCGGAATTGGCCCCTTTTGGTATAGCTAAAGGGGGGCTCCTTTTGCTATTTTCTGTGAAATTACCGTGGCTGTATCAAAGGGTTGAAGTAGGCACACCCCATTGTTTAGCAGTGGACCTGAGGGAGTGTAACACTACAAAACTTCTGGTAGTTAATTTTTACAATTCGCCAGATTGTGCGAATTGAAATGAACATTTGTTGATCTTAAAATCATTTTTAGAGGATTACAGAGAAAAGCAAACCACTTATTACCCGATTATTCTTTTAGGGGATTTTAATATACACCCGTGTGAGCAGGATTGTCAGGGGGATCTGGATATCAGGGACTCAACAGCCTATCCTATACCCCATTTTGAGCATAACAGACAGGGGGAATGCTTGGAGGAAGTCCTAGCGGCAGTGGATCTCTATGAACCCAATATATCAGAACAAATTAACAGGACCCCGACGTTTATTGGCAGGGGTAGTAGCACTGTTATTGATTATATTTTTTTGTCATCTTTACTGTTGTCTAGTGTTATTTTTTATGGGGCAAGATACTCACATTTTAGTGGTCACAATCCGGTCATTCTGGAATTAAAAAATGAATGTGGTCTGGTGCAATCCAGGAGACACATGAGGGTAGAGGTCAGTTTTACACCAACTGACCAGGGAAGAAGGCTAAAATGGACAAAGATGATCTCGAGATTTTCTTAGACACCCTGTTTTTGTCGATAACGGCCATGTTTAATATATGTTTCGATTCTACATCTGGGGATTTGATGGTTATTGAGGCCTTCACTGCCATTTGCAAACAAATATCCTTGAATTTAATGGCCCCGGTAAAAAGGGGGCAACAAATGGCCGAGAAATGGTTTGATACCACTTGTTCGAGGGCACATAGCCTCTTAATGAAAGCCATTAAACAGACCCCACAAAATAGGACTAATGTGGCTATACTCAAAAAGGATTATAAGTTAACTGTAAGGGCCAGGAAAAAGGACATTAGAACGGAAGCCTGGGAGGCCTTGATGTAGGTTGATGTCTTAAAGAATAGCCGTAATTTTTGGGAAATTGTAAATAAACCATTTTTTTCCGAAAACGGCAATAATGTGGTAGAATGTAATATCACTGAGGCACAATGGTTAGAACATTTTGAGGCTATATATGATACCCCTACATCGTCTGATCCAACCCCTTGGGCTGCTCCAAGAGATTCAAACCAGCCTTTGAATTTTAAAGAGGAGGAAGTAGTCTTGGTCATTAAGGCCATGTCTAGTAACAAGGCCCCAGGCCCAGATGGTGTCCCAGCCGATTTATATAAAACACATCCAGTCTTCTGGGCACAAGTCCTGACAACATTTTTTAATACTGCAGCAAAGGGGAATCATCCACCATCCTGGGCCACGTCTATTATAGTTCCTATCTTTAAAAAGGGCAACAGAGGAGATGCCAGATGTTATAGACCAATCTCCCTAATTGATTCGGCCGTAAAGGTCCTGGGGAGGGTGGTTTTAGGTAAAATGAAAGGATGGCTAGATGAGAACAACGTAATATCAAATTCTCAATATGGTTTTAGAAGTGGCAGGGGGACTCAAGATCAGTGCCTTAATTTATCCCTGTTAATTGGCAAATATACCTCAGCCAAAGGGGGAGTACTCCAGCTGGCATTCATGGATTTATCGTCAGCTTTCGACCTGGTAAACAGGTCAAAGCTCTGGACGATCCTCCTAGAGATGGGGATGGAAAAAAGTCTCGTTCACTTCCTAGTTGACCGGCATCAGAACCTTACTGCGCGGGTGAGGATCGACCAAGATGGGAACTGCACCAGGCACTTTAGCTCTGGGCGTGGAGTACGACAGGGTTGTATTTTAGCACCTTTGCTTTTTACTCTTTATATTAATAATTTAGGCAAGTTTTTAGATATAGCCAGTCTAGATGTCCCCAAAATGGGTCAGGAGCGTTGCCCGGTGCTTCTGTACGCCAACGATGTTGTTTTGTTATCCCGCACAGCAGTCGGCCTACAGAAGCTGATGGTGAGATTTGGTCATTTTATGAAATCCCTGGATCTAAAGGTAAATATAGCCAAATCACATGTAATGAGTATAGGTCGCCAGAGTCAACGAAATTGCCGGGTTTTGTATTGTGAAGGCTCCGAAGTTACCAAGGTAACTTCTTTTATGTATTTGGGGGTTCTCTTTGATGAGAAAGGTACATGGGCTGCTCAATATAAACTTAAGGTCAATGGCATGGCTAGGGCAATTGTGGCCGTAAACGGATTTGCCAAACGGCTAGGAACCAAACCTGTTGAGGCAATTGTGAACATTTACAAAGCTAAATGTATCGCAATTGCCACATATGGCTCCTCTATCTGGGGGTAGAGAGCCATGGAGGGGATACAGCTAGAGGAGAATAAATTTCTACGGGGTATATTATCGGTTCCCCAATCAACACCCACCTATGCTGTACATCCGGAATTGGGGGTGGGTTATATAACCGATACACTCAGGTTGGCGCCAGTTAGTTTTTGGCTTAAATTATGGCTTAACCCCGAATTAGACCTTAATAACAGACTGATTAGGGATTGTCTCACTCTGGATTGTGTACATAAGGTTAGGTGGCTTGTCTATGTAAGGGAAACTTTGGTAACTGTTGGTCGACAGGACCTCTATGATGAACCTGGGTTGATCACGAAAATGGATCCCAGCGGGGTGAAGAAACAGCTTTTAAATTTGTGGGCAGTACAACGGGAGGAATTGGAGCTGAAAAAAGTAACCGTAAAAGCCCATTACCTTTTAAAAACTACGTCGTCGATGGAACCTTATCTGAAAACTGTGACTAGGCCTTTCCATCGTATACTCCTTACATGCTTCCGTTTTAATTTAATTCACCTTTCACTGGGGAACTCCAAGGGGTGGTGCAGGCTGGAAGAATTAGGGCCATGCACCTGCGATAACTTTTCAGCCCAGGACACAATGCATTTAATAATGTTTTGTGACTTGTATAGTGACATCAGGAAGAGGTTTCTTTTTCCCTTACTATAAAGAAAATGGTTTTATCCAAGTTAAGCCAGCCTTATTGTACTTACAGCTACTAAATGACCCCAATGAGATCTTTTATATAGCCAGTTTTCTTACGGCAGCTGTCCGGTTGAGAAATAGCTGTGAGGAGAGCCCATAATTAATGAGGTTTTATTTTTAGATTTTATCCTTTTAAACTTGGTTTTTATGACTCGTATTTTTAATGAGTTTTAAATCAAATATCTTGGATGTATTGTCACTTTTGTCCTGTAAATGCACTTTACCTGGCCAGTACTGTATCGCGTTCTTTGCACATAGCCTGCCCACTGCCGGATTGTATCATACTGTGGACACTTTATATTGTATTTTTGCACATATATGTATGTTTGTACTTTTATGGTTTTAACTTAAACAAATAAAGTGGTTTGACTGACTGCCTGATATCAGTTGGCAAGGGTTGATATGTGTAACCAATAAAAATGTGTCTTAGAATTTGAATTAATCTGGGAAGCAATGTGATTCGATATTTACATGTATATGTGAGCGGAATGAGAGGGAAAGTTTGCCATTTTTTGGTTTTGCTGAGAGCAGTGCACTATATATATTGTGTGCATAAGAAAATCTGGTGTTTGATTCAGATATTTCATAATCTACAAATCAATTTGAAAGGCGAGTTATTAATTTGTGAGGTGTTCTATGTGGTGCTATTGTTTTTAAACATAAAATACAATTCATAAAATTTGATGTTAGTGATATGTGTTCTAATGAAGAAATATTTATTGCAGTTTTTTGTAATGTGTTTAAATGCTGTTTAATATACAGTTTGTATACTATTATGTGTGTTCTGGAATAGGGATTGCTGATTATGACTGATTATTTTAATGTGTGCATACGTACATTGGTATTATAGTGCATCATTTTAGTTGTTGATTTCAAATTTGAAATGTATATGTTGAGTTAAAGTATTAGTGATGAGAGTAGTTTTTATAAGTGTCAACAGAGGTATAGTTAAAATATGCAACATCATTTTTGGTGTTTGGTTTCAAATTCAAGCTTGTATTTTAAATGTATGTAGTGTAGATGGAGTTCTGTATAGACATACCCATTTAAGTTTTTCAGTGATATGGTGAGAGTTATAGTAGAGAAATGTGAAAGGTTTCTGATTTGTATTTGGCTGCATGTAATATTAAAAGTAGTTGTAGAAAGGTAATGTAGCCGTAGAGATTTATGCAGTAATTTTATTCTATAAACAGTTTGTTTGCTGATCAGTTATTGCCTTGTAAGTAGTGAGACACTCCTTCAATCACCCATCGAGCACCATGCATATATTCATTCAGTGTGGTAATACCTATGTACTTGAAAAATCTCTATGCACTGTGTTTGGTACAGTCAAATATTCACAATGTATGCGGTCCCCTAACCCCTTGCAGACTACTGAGTCAGTCCTGCAAAAGTCCAGGGAATAGTAATGCTTGCCTGGAATCACACTGTGAGTCTGTGTCCGCTCCTAAAATCATCCTGACAGAAGCATCTCCTTACTTAATCTCTCTGCTGACACATAAGCGCTTATAAACGTATCCTGCAGTCAACTAATAGCAGTCTGACAACCCAGTCACTGTCTATGGACTTGGAGAAAGAGTCAGGTATTCAGACAAGCACTGGTACAGTCAAATGTGCACAATGTATGCGGTCCCCTAACCCCTTGCAGACTACTGAGTCAATCCTGCAAACATCCAGGGAATAGTCATGCCTGTCTGGAATTACACTGTGAGTCTGTGTCCTCTCCTACAATCACCCTGACAGGAGCATGAACTTATTTAATCTCTCAGCTGACACATAGTCGCTTAAAAGAGTATCCTGTTGTCAACTACTAGCAGTTTGAGAACCCAGTCTCTGTTTATGCACTTGGAGAATGAGTCAGATATTCAGAGAATCAGTTATACAATGAAATGGGAGCAATGTATGTGGTCCCCCAATCTCTTGCAGATTACTGAGCGAGTCCTGCAAAAGTCCAGGGAATAGTCATGCTTGTCTGGAATCGCACTGTGAGTCTGTTTCCACTTCTACAATCATCCTGACAGAAGCATACCCTTATTTAATCTCTCTGCTGACACATAAGCGCTTATAAACGTATCCTACTGTCAAGTACTAGAAGTCTGAGAACCCAGTCGCTGTCTATGCTCTTGGAGAGTGAATCAGGCATTCAGACAAGCAGTGGTACTGTCAAATGTGCACAATGTATGCAGTCCCCTAATCTCTTGCAGACTACTGAGTCAGTCCTGCAAAAGTCCAGGGAATAGTCATGCTTGTCGGGAATCACACTGTGAGTCTATGTCCACTCCTACAATCATCCTGACAGAAACATGTCCTCATTTAATCTCTCTGCTGACACATAAAAGCGCTTAAAAAATGTATCCTGTTGCCAAGTACCAGCAGTCTGAGAACCCAGTCACTGTGTATGCACTTGTAGAATGAGTCAGGTATTCAGAGAAGCAGTGGTACAGTCAAATGTGCACAATGTATGCAGTCCTATAACTCCTTCCAGACTACTGAGTCAGTCCTACAAAAGTCTAGGGAATAGTCATGCTTTTCAGGAATCACACTGTGAGTCTGTGTCCACTCCTACAATCATCCTGAGAGAAACATGTCCTTATTTAATCTCTCTGGTGACACATAAAGGTGCGTAAAAAATGTATCCTGTTGTCAACTACTAGCAGTCTGAGAACCCAGTCACTGCTATGAAAAGTTTTGTAATGAGTCAGGCATTCAGACAAGCAGTGGTACAGTCAAATATGCACAATGTATACGGTCCCCTAACTCCTTCCAGACTACTCAGTCAGTCCTACAAAAGTCCAGGGAATAGTCATGCTTGTCTGGAATCGCACTGTGAGTCTGTTTCCACTTCTACAATCATCCTGACAGAAGCATGCCCTTATTTAATCTCTCCGCTGACACATAAGCGCTAATAAACTTATCCTACTGTCAAGTACTAGCAGTCTTAGAACCCAGTGGCTGTCTATGCTCTTGGAGAGTGTATCAGGAATTCAGACAAGCAGTGGTACAGTCAAATGTGACCAATGTATGCGGTCCCCTAACCCCTTGGAGACTACTGAGTCAGTCCAGCAAAAGTCTAAGGAATAGTCATGCTTGTCTGGAATCACACTGTGAGTCTGTGTCCACTCCTACAATCATCCTGACAGAAGCATGTCCTTATTTAATCTCTCTGCTGAAACATAAACACTTATAAACTTATCCTGCTGTCAACTACTAGCAGTCACAGAACCCAGTCACTGTCTATGCTCTTGGAGAATGAGTCAGGTATTCATAGAAGCAGTGGTACAGTCAAATGTGCACAATGTATGCAGTCCCCTAATCTCTCACAGACTACTGAGTCGGACCGGCAAAAGTCCAGGGAATAGTCATGCTTTTCTGGAATCACACTGTGAGTCTGTGTCCACTCCTACAATCATCCTGACAAAAGCATGTCCTTATTTAATCTCTCTGCTGACACATGAGCGCTGATAAACGTATCCTGCTGTCAACTACTAGCAGTCTGAGAAACCAGTCACTGTCCATGCACTTGGAGAATGAGTCAAGCATTCAGAAAAGCAGTGGTACAATCAAATGTGCACAATGTATGCTGTCTCCTAACCCCTTGTAGACTACTAAGTCAGTTCTGCAAAAGTCCAGGGAATAGTCATGCTTTTCTGGAATCACACTGTGAGTCTGTGTCCACTTTTACAATAATCCTGACAGAAGCATGCCCATATTTAATCTCTCTACTGACACATAAGCACTTATAAACTTTTCCTGCTGTCAACTACTAGCAGTCTGAGAACCCAGTCACTCTCTATGCGCTTGGAGAATGAGGCAGCCAGTCAGACAAGCAGTGGTACAGTCAAATATGCACAATGTATACGGTCCCCTAACTCCTTCCAGACTACTCAGTCAGTCCTACAAAAGTCCAGTGAATAGTCATGCTTGTCTGGAATCACACTGTGAGTCTGTGTGCACTCCTACAATCATCCTGACAGAAGCAAGTCCTTATTTAATCTCTCTGCGGACACATAAGCGCTTATAAACTTATCCTGCTGCCAACTACTAGCAGTCTGAGAACCCAGTCACTGTATATGCTCTTTTTTAATGAGTGATGCATTCAGACAAGCAGTGGTACAGTCAAATGTGCACAATGTATGCGGTCCCCTAACTCTTTCGAGACTACTGAGTCATTCCTGCAAAAGTCCAGGGTATAGTCATGCTTGTCTAGAATCACATTGTGAGTCTGTGTCCACTCCTACAATCATATTGACAGAAGCATGTCCTTATTTAATAACTCTGCTGACACATGAGCACTTGTAAACCTATCCTGCTGTCAACTACTAGCAGTCTGAGAACCCAGTCACTGTCTATGCACTTGGAGAATGAGTTAGGCATTCAGACAAGCAGTTTTTCAGTCAAATGTGCACAATGTATGCGGTCTCCTAACCCCTTGCAGACTACTGAGTCAGTCCTGCAAAATTCCAGAGAATAGTCATGCTTGTCTATAATCACACTGTGAGTCAGTTTCCACTCCTACAATTATCCTGACAGAAACATGTCCTTATTTAATCTCTCTAATGACACATAAAAGCGCTTAAAAACTTATCCTGCTGTCAACTACTAGAAGTCTGAGAACCCAGTTACTGTATATGCTCTTTTTTAATGAGTCATGCATTCCGACAAGCAGTGGTACAGTCAAATGTGCACAATGTATGGGGTCCCCTAAATCCTTCCAGACTAATGAGTCATTCCTGCAAAAATCCAGGGTATAGTCATGCTTGTCTAGAATCACATTGTGAGTCTGTGTCCACTCCTACAATCATCCTGACAGAAGCATGTCCTTATTTAATCTCTCTGCTGACACATGAGCACTTATAAACTTATCCTGATGTCAACTACTAGCAGTCTGAGAACCCAGTCACTGTCTATGCACTTGGAGAATGAGTCAGGCATTCAGACAAGCAGTTTTTCAGTCAAATGTGCACAATGTATGCGGTCTCCTAACCCCTTACAGACTACTGAGTCAGTCCTGAAAAATTTCAGAGAATAGTCATGCTTGTCTATAATCACACTGTGAGTCTATGTCCACTCCTACAATATTCCTGAGAGAAGCAAGTCCTTATTTAATCTCTCTGCTGACACAAAAGCTCTTATAAACTTATCCTGCTGTCAAGTACTAGCAGTCTGAGAACCCAGTCACTGTCTATACTCTTGGAGAATGAGTCAGATATTCAGAGGAGCAGTGATACATAGAAATGTGCGCAATGTATGCGGTACCCCAAAGTCTTGCAGA
The DNA here is from genome assembly GCF_964261635.1 of Lissotriton helveticus. Taxonomy (NCBI): domain Eukaryota; kingdom Metazoa; phylum Chordata; class Amphibia; order Caudata; family Salamandridae; genus Lissotriton; species Lissotriton helveticus. The sequence continues at coordinate 1,088,945,451 of NC_136059.1, read as the reverse complement.
TTACTGAGCAAGTCCTGCAAAAGTCCAGGGAATAGTCATGCTTGTCTGGAATCGCACTGTGAGTCTGTTTCTACTTCTACAATCATCCTGACAGAAGCATGCCCTTATTTAATCTCTCCGCTGACACATAAGCGTTTATAAACGTATCCTACTGTCAAGTACTAGCAGTCTGAGAGCCCAGTGGCTGTCTATGCTCTTGGAGAGTGTATCAGGCATTCAGACAAGCAGTGGTACAGTCAAATATGCACAATGTATGCAGTCCCCTAATCTCTCTCAGACTACTGAGTCGGACCGGCAAAAGTCCAGGGAATAGTCATGCTTTTCTGGAATCACACTGTGAGTCTGTGTCCGCTCCTACAATCATCCTGACAAAAGCATGTCCCTATTTAATCTCTCTGCTGACACATAAGCACTTATAAACATATCCTGCTGTCAATTACTAGCAGTCTGAGAACCCAGTCACTGTCTATGCTCTTATTTTAATGAGTCAGGCATTCACACAAGCAGTGGTACAGTCAGATGTGCACAATGTATGCTGTCTCCTAACCCCTTGTAGACTACTAAGTCAGTTCTGCAAAAGTCCAGGGAATAGTCATGCTTTTCTGGAATCATACTGTGAGTCTGTATCCACTCCTACAATCATCCTGACAGAAGCATGCCCTTATTTAATCTCTCTACTGACACATAAGAGCTTATAAACTGATCCTGCTGTCAACTACTAGCAGTCTGAGTACCCAGTCACTCTCTATGCACTTGGAGAATGAGTCAGGCATTCAGACAAGCAGTGGTACAGTCAAATATGCACAATGTATACGGTCCCCTAACTCCTTCCAGACTACTCAGTCAGTCCTACAAAAGTCCAGTGAATAGTCATGCTTGTCTGGAATCACACTGTGAGTCTGTGTGCACTCCTACAATCATCCTGACAGAAGCAAGTCCTTATTTAATCTCTCTGCTGACACATAAGCGCTTATAAACTTATCTTGCTGTCAACTACTAGCAGTCTGAGAACCCAGTAACTGTCTATGCTCTTGGAGAATGAGGCAGCCAGTCAGACAAGCAGTGGTACAGTCAAATGTGCAAAGTGTATGCAGTCCCCTAACCCCTTCCAGACTACTGAGTCATTCCTGCAAAAGTCCAGGGAATAGTCATGCTCGTCTAGAATCACATTGTGAGTCTGTGTCCACTCCTACAATCATATTGACAGAAGAATGTCCTTATTTAAACTCTCTGCTGACACATGAGCGCTTATAAACGTATCCTGCTGTCAACTACTAGCAGTCTGAGAAACCAGTCACTGTCCATGCACTTGGAGAATGAGTCAAGCATTCAGACAAGCAGTGGTACAATCAAATGTGCACAATGTATGCTGTCTCTTAACCCCTTGTAGACTACTAAGTCAGTTCTGCAAAAGTCAAAGGGGATTGTCATGCTGTTCTGGAATCACATTGTGAGTCTGTGTCCACTCCTACAATCATATTGACAGAAGCATGTCCTTATTTAATAGCTCTGCTGACACATGAGCACTTGTAAACATATCCTGCTGTCAACTACTAGCAGTCTGAGAACCCAGTCACTGTCTATGCACTTGGAGAATGAGTTAGGCATTCAGACAAGCAGTTTTTCAGTCAAATGTGCACAATGTATGCGGTCTCCTAACCCCTTGCAGACTACTGAGTCAGTCCTGCAAAATTCCAGAGATTAGTCATGCTTGTCTATAATCACACTGTGAGTCAGTTTCCACTCCTACAATCATCCTGACAGAAACATGTCCTTATTTAATCTCTCTGATGACACATAAAAGCGCTTAAAAACGTATCCTGCTGTCAACTACTAGCAGCCTGAGAACCCAGTCACTGTATATGCTCTTTTTTAATGAGTCATGCATTCCGACAAGCAGTGGTACAGTCAAATGTGCACAATGTATGGGGTCCCCTAAATCCTTCCAGACTAATGAGTCATTCCTGCAGAAATCCAGGGTATAGTCATGCTTGTCTAGAATCACATTGTGAGTCTGTGTCCACTCCTACAATCATCCTGACAGAAGCATGTCCTTATTTAATCTCTCTGCTGACACATGAGCACTTATAAACTTATCCTGATGTCAACTACTAGCAGTCTGAGAACCCAGTCACTGTCTATGCACTTGGAGAATGAGTCAGGCATTCAGACAAGCAGTTTTCCAGTCAAATATGCACAATGTATGCGGTCTCCTAACCCCTTGCAGACTACTGAGTCAGTCCTGAAAAATTTCAGAGAATAGTCATGCTTGTCTATAATCACACTGAGTCTGTGTCCACTCCTATAATATTCCTGACAGAAGCAAGTCCTTATTTAATCTCTCTGCTGACACAAAAGCTCTTATAAACTTATCCTGCTGTCAAGTACTAGCAGTCTGAGAACCCAGTCACTGTATGTACTCTTGGAGAATGAGTCAGATATTCAGAGGAGCAGTGATACATAGAAATGTGCGCAATGTATGCGGTCCCCCAAAGTCTTGCAGATTACTGAGCAAGTCCTGCAAAAGTCCAGGGAATAGTCATGCTTGTCTGGAATCACACTGTGAGTCTGTTTCCACTTCTACAATCATCCTGACAGAAGCATGCCCTTATTTAATCTCTCCGCTGACACATAAGCGCTTATAAACTTATCCTACTGTCAAGTACTAGCAGTCTGAGAACCCAGTCACTGTCTATGCTCTTGGAGAGTGTATCAGACATTCAGACAAGCAGTGGTTTAGTCAAATGTGACCAATGTATGCGGTCCCCTAACCCCTTGGAGACTACTGAGTCAGTCCAGCAAAAGTCTAAGGAATAGTCATGCTTGTCTGGAATCACACTGTGAGTCTGTGTCCACTCCTACAATCATCCTGACAGAAGCATGTCCTTATTTAATCTCTCTGCTGAAACATAAACACTTATAAACTTATCCTGCTGTCAACTACTAGCAGTCAGAGAACCCAGTCACTGTCTATGCTCTTGGAGAATGAGTCAGGTATTCATAGAAGCAGTGGTACAGTCAAATGTGAACAATGTATGCAGTCCCCTAATCTCTCTCAGACTACTGAGTCGGACCGGCAAAAGTCCAGGGAATAGTCATGCTTTTCTGGAATCACACTGTGAGTCTGTGTCCACTCCTACAATCATCCTGACAGAAGCATGTCCTTATTTAATCTCTCTGCTGACACATGAGCACTTATAAACTTATCCTGATGTCAACTACTAGCAGTCTGAGAACCCAGTCACTGTCTATGCACTTGGAGAATGAGTCAGGCATTCAGACAAGCAGTTTTTCAGTCAAATGTGCACAATGTATGCGGTCTCCTAACCCCTTACAGACTACTGAGTCAGTCCTGAAAAATTTCAGAGAATAGTCATGCTTGTCTATAATCACACTGTGAGTCTATGTCCACTCCTACAATATTCCTGAGAGAAGCAAGTCCTTATTTAATCTCTCTGCTGACACAAAAGCTCTTATAAACTTATCCTGCTGTCAAGTACTAGCAGTTTGAGAACCCAGTCACTGTCTATACTCTTGGAGAATGAGTCAGATATTCAGAGGAGCAGTGATACATAGAAATGTGCGCAATGTATGCGGTCCCCCAAAGTCTTGCAGATTACTGAGCAAGTCCTGCAAAAGTCCAGGGAATAGTCATGCTTGTCTGGAATCGCACTGTGAGTCTGTTTCTACTTCTACAATCATCCTGACAGAAGCATGCCCTTATTTAATCTCTCCGCTGACACATAAGCGCTTATAAACGTATCCTACTGTCAAGTACTAGCAGTCTGAGAGCCCAGTGGCTGTCTATGCTCTTGGAGAGTGTATCAGGCATTCAGACAAGCAGTGGTACAGTCAAATATGCACAATGTATGCAGTCCCCTAATCTCTCTCAGACTACTGAGTCGGACCGGCAAAAGTCCAGGGAATAGTCATGCTTTTCTGGAATCACACTGTGAGTCTGTGTCCGCTCCTACAATCATCCTGACAAAAGCATGTCCCTATTTAATCTCTCTGCTGACACATAAGCACTTATAAACATATCCTGCTGTCAATTACTAGCAGTCTGAGAACCCAGTCACTGTCTATGCTTTTATTTTAATGAGTCAGGCATTCAGACAAGCAGTGGTACAGTCAGATATGTACAATGTATGCGGTCCCAATCTCTTGCAGACTACTGAGTCAGTCCTGCAATAGTCCAGGGAATACTCATGCTTTTCTGGAATCATACTGTGAGTCTGTATCCACTCCTACAATCATCCTGACAAAAGCATGCTCTTATTTAATCTCTCTACTGACACATAAGAGCTTATAAACTGATCCTGCTGTCAACTACTAGCAGTCTGAGTACCCAGTCACTCTCTATGCACTTGGAGAATGAGTCAGGCATTCAGACAAGCATTTTTACAGTCAAATGTACACAATGTATGCGGTCTACTAACCCCTTGCAGGCTACTGAGTCAGTCCTGCAAAATTCCAGAGAATAGTCATGCTTGTCTGGAATCACACTGTGAGTCTGTGTCCACTCCTATAATCATCGTGACAGAAGCATGTCCTCATTTAATCTCTCTGCTGACACATAAGCGCTTATAAACATATCTTGCTGTCAACTACTAGCAGTCTGAGAACCCAGTAACTGTCTATGCTCTTGGAGAATGAGGCAGCCAGTCAGACAAGCAGTGGTACAGTCAAATGTGCAAAGTGTATGCAGTCCCCTAACCCCTTCCAGACTACTGAGTCATTCCTGCAAAAGTCCAGGGAATAGTCATGCTCGTCTAGAATCACATTGTGAGTCTGTGTCCACTCCTACAATCATCCTGACAGAAGCATGTCCTTATTTAAACTCTCTGCTGACACATGAGCGCTTATAAACGTATCATGCTGTCAACTACTAGCAGTCTGAGAAACCAGTCACTGTCCATGCACTTGGAGAATGAGTCAAGCATTCAGACAAGCAGTGGTACAATCAAATGTGCACAATGTATGCTGGGTCCTAACCCCTTGTAGACTACTAAGTCATTTCTGCAAAAGTCCAAGGAATAGTCATGCTTTTCTGGAATCACATTGTGAGTCTGTGTCCACTCCTACAATCATATTGACAGAAGCATGTCTTTATTTAATAGCTCTGCTGACACATGAGCACTTGTAAACCTATCCTGCTGTCAACTACTAGCAGTCTGAGAACCCAGTCACTGTCTATGCACTTGGAGAATGAGTTAGGCATTCAGACAAGCAGTTTTGCAGTCAAATGTGCACAATGTATGCGGTCTCCTAACCCCTTGCAGACTACTGAGTCAGTCCTGCAAAATTCCAGAGATTAGTCATGCTTGTCTATAATCACACTGTGAGTCAGTTTCCACTCCTACAATCATCCTGACAGAAACATGTCCTTATTTAATCTCTCTGATGACACATAAAAGCGCTTAAAAACTTATCCTGCTGTCAACTACTAGCATTCTGAGAACCCAGTCACTGTATATGCTCTTTTTTAATGAGTCATGCATTCCGACAAGCAGTGGTACAGTCAAATGTGCACAATGTATGGGGTCCCCTAAATCCTTCCAGACTAATGAGTCATTCCTGCAAAAATCCAGGGTATAGTCATGCTTGTCTAGAATCACATTGTGAGTCTGTGTCCACTCCTACAATCATCCTGACAGAAGCATGTCCTTATTTAATCTCTCTGCTGACACATGAGCACTTATAAACTTATCCTGATGTCAACTACTAGCAGTCTGAGAACCCAGTCACTGTCTATGCACTTGGAGAATGAGTCAGGCATTCAGACAAGCAGTTTTTCAGTCAAATGTGCACAATGTATGCGGTCTCCTAACCCCTTGCAGACTACTGAGTCAGTCCTGAAAAATTTCTGAGAATAGTCATGCTTGTCTATAATCACACTGCGTCTGTTTCCACTCCTATAATATTCCTGACAGAAGCAAGTCCTTATTTAATCTCTCTGCTGACACAAAAGCTCTTATAAACTTATCCTGCTGTCAAGTACTAGCAGTCTGAGAACCCAGTCACTGTCTATACTCTTGGAGAATGAGTCAGATATTCAGAGGAGCAGTGATACATAGAAATGTGCGCAATGTATGCGGTCCCCCAAAGTCTTGCAGATTACTGAGCAAGTCCTGCAAAACTCCAGGGAATAGTCATGCTTGTCTGGAATCGCACTGTGAGTCTGTTTCCACTTCTAAGATCATCCTGACAGAAGCATGCCCTTATTTAATCTCTCCGCTGACACATAAGCGCTAATAAACTTATCCTACTGTCAAGTACTAGCAGTCTTAGAACCCAGTGGCTGTCTATGCTCTTGGAGAGTGTATCAGGCATTCAGACAAGCAGTGGTACAGTCAAATGTGACCAATGTATGCGGTCCCCTAACCCCTTGGAGACTACTGAGTCAGTCCAGCAAAAGTCTAAGGAATAGTCATCCTTGTCTGGAAACACACTGTGAGTCTGTGTCCACTCCTACAATCATCCTGACAGAAGCATGTCCTTATTTAATCTCTCTGCTGAAACATAAACACTTATAAACTTATCCTGCTGTCAACTACTAGCAGTCACAGAACCCAGTCACTGTCTATGCTCTTGGAGAATGAGTCAGGTATTCATAGAAGCAGTGGTACAGTCAAATGTGCACAATGTATGCAGTCCCCTAATCTCTCTCAGACTACTGAGTCGGACCGGCAAAAGTCCAGGGAATAGTCATGCTTTTCTGGAATCACACTGTGAGTCTGTGTCCACTCCTACAATCATCCTGACAAAAGCATGTCCTTATTTAATCTCTCTGCTGACACATGAGCGCTTATAAACGTATCCTGCTGTCAACTACTAGCAGTCTGAGAAACCAGTCACTGTCCATGCACTAGGAGAATGAGTCAAGCATTCAGACAAGCAGTGGTACAATCAAATGTGCACAATGTATGCTGTCTCCTAACCCCTTGTAGACTACTAAGTCAGTTCTGCAAAAGTCCAGGGAATAGTCATGCTTTTCTGGAATCACACTGTGAGTCTGTGTCCACTTTTACAATAATCCTGACAGAAGCATGCCCATATTTAATCTCTCTACTGACACATAAGCACTTATAAACTTTTCCTGCTGTCAACTACTAGCAGTCTGAGAACCCAGTCACTCTCTATGCGCTTGGAGAATGAGGCAGCCAGTCAGACAAGCAGTGGTACAGTCAAATATGCACAATATATACGGTCCCCTAACTCCTTCCAGACTACTAAGTCAGTCCTACAAAAGTCCAGTGAATAGTCATGCTTGTCTGGAATCACACTGTGAGTCTGTGTGCACTCCTACAATCATCCTGACAGAAGCAAGTCCTTATTTAATCTCTCTGCGGACACATAAGCGCTTATAAACTTATCCTGCTGCCAACTACTAGCAGTCTGAGAACCCAGTCACTGTATATGCTCTTTTTTAATGAGTCATGCATTCAGACAAGCAGTGGTACAGTCAAATGTGCACAATGTATGCAGTCCCCTAACCCCTTCCAGACTACTGAGTCATTCCTGCAAAAGTCCAGGGAATAGTCATGCTCGTCTAGAATCACATTGTGAGTCTGTGTCCACTCCTGCAATCATATTGACAGAAGCATGTCCTTATTTAATAACTCTGCTGACACATGAGCACTTGTAAACCTATCCTGCTGTCAACTACTAGCAGTCTGAGAACCCAGTCACTGTCTATGCACTTGGAGAATGAGTTAGGCATTCAGACAAGCAGTTTTTCAGTCAAATGTGCACAATGTATACGGTCCCCTAAGTCCTTCCAGACTACTCAGTCAGTCCTACAAAAGTCCAGTGAATAGTCATGCTTGTCTGGAATCACACTGTGAGTCTGTGTGCACTCCTACAATCATCCTGACAGAAGCAAGTCCTTATTTAATCTCTCTGCGGACACATAAGCGCTTATAAACTTATCCTGCTGCCAACTACTAGCAGTCTGAGAACCCAGTCACTGTATATGCTCTTTTTTAATGAGTCATGCATTCAGACAAGCAGTGGTACAGTCAAATGTGCACAATGTATGGGGTCCCCTAACCCCTTCCAGACTACTGAGTCATTCCTGCAAAAGTCCAGGGAATAGTCATGCTCGTCTAGAATCACATTGTGAGTCTGTGTCCACTCCTGCAATCATATTGACAGAAGCATGTCCTTATTTAATAACTCTGCTGACACATGAGCACTTGTAAACCTATCCTGCTGTCAACTACTAGCAGTCTGAGAACCCAGTCACTGTCTATGCACTTGGAGAATGAGTTAGGCATTCAGACAAGCAGTTTTTCAGTCAAATGTGCACAATGTATGCGGTCTCCTAACCCCTTGCAGACTACTGAGTCAGTCCTGCAAAATTCCAGAGAATAGTCATGCTTGTCTATAATCACACCGTGAGTCAGTTTCCACTCCTACAATTATCCTGACAGAAACATGTCCTTATTTAATCTCTCTGATGACACATAAAAGCGCTTAAAAACTTATCCTGCTGTCAACTACTAGAAGTCTGAGAACCCAGTCACTGTATATGCTCTTTTTTAATGAGTCATGCATTCCGACAAGCAGTGGTACAGTCAAATGTGCACAATGTATGGGGTCCCCTAAATCCTTCCAGACTAATGAGTCATTCCTGCAAAAATCCAGGGTATAGTCATGCTTGTCTAGAATCACATTGTGAGTCTGTGTCCACTCCTACAATCATCCTGACAGAAGCATGTCCTTATTTAATCTCTCTGCTGACACATGAGCACTTATAAACTTATCCTGATGTCAACTACTAGCAGTCTGAGAACCCAGTCACTGTCTATGCACTTGGAGAATGAGTCAGGCATTCAGACAAGCAGTTTTTCAGTCAAATGTGCACAATGTATGCGGTCTCCTAACCCCTTGCAGACTACTGAGTCAGTCCTGAAAAATTTCAGAGAATAGTCATGCTTGTCTATAATCACACTGCGTCTGTGTCCACTCCTATAATATTCCTGACAGAAGCAAGTCCTTATTTAATCTCTCTGCTGACACAAAAGCTCTTATAAACTTATCCTGCTGTCAAGTACTAGCAGTCTGAGAACCCAGTCACTGTCTATACTCTTGGAGAATGAGTCAGATATTCAGAGGAGCAGTGATACATAGAAATGTGCGCAATGTATGCGGTCCCCCAAAGTCTTGCAGATTACTGAGCAAGTCCTGCAAAACTCCAGGGAATAGTCATGCTTGTCTGGAATCGCACTGTGAGTCTGTTTCCACTTCTAAGATCATCCTGACAGAAGCATGCCCTTATTTAATCTCTCCGCTGACACATAAGCGCTAATAAACTTATCCTACTGTCAAGTACTAGCAGTCTTAGAACCCAGTGGCTGTCTATGCTCTTGGAGAGTGTATCAGGCATTCAGACAAGCAGTGGTACAGTCAAATGTGACCAATGTATGCGGTCCCCTAACCCCTTGGAGACTACTGAGTCAGTCCAGCAAAAGTCTAAGGAATAGTCATCCTTGTCTGGAAACACACTGTGAGTCTGTGTCCACTCCTACAATCATCCTGACAGAAGCATGTCCTTATTTAATCTCTCTGCTGAAACATAAACACTTATAAACTTATCCTGCTGTCAACTACTAGCAGTCACAGAACCCAGTCACTGTCTATGCTCTTGGAGAATGAGTCAGGTATTCATAGAAGCAGTGGTACAGTCAAATGTGCACAATGTATGCAGTCCCCTAATCTCTCTCAGACTACTGAGTCGGACCGGCAAAAGTCCAGGGAATAGTCATGCTTTTCTGGAATCACACTGTGAGTCTGTGTCCACTCCTACAATTATCCTGACAAAAGCATGTCCTTATTTAATCTCTCTGCTGACACATGAGCGCTTATAAACGTATCCTGCTGTCAACTACTAGCAGTCTGAGAAACCAGTCACTGTCCATGCACTTGGAGAATGAGTCAAGCATTCAGACAAGCAGTGGTACAATCAAATGTGCACAATGTATGCTGTCTCCTAACCCCTTGTAGACTACTAAGTCAGTTCTGCAAAAGTCCAGGGAATAGTCATGCTTTTCTGGAATCACACTGTGAGTCTGTGTCCACTTTTACAATAATCCTGACAGAAGCATGCCCATATTTAATCTCTCTACTGACACATAAGCACTTATAAACTTTTCCTGCTGTCAACTACTAGCAGTCTGAGAACCCAGTCACTCTCTATGCGCTTGGAGAATGAGGCAGCCAGTCAGACAAGCAGTGGTACAGTCAAATATGCACAATGTATACGGTCCCCTAACTCCTTCCAGACTACTCAGTCAGTCCTACAAAAGTCCAGTGAATAGTCATGCTTGTCTGGAATCACACTGTGAGTCTGTGTGCACTCCTACAATCATCCTGACAGAAGCAAGTCCTTATTTAATCTCTCTGCGGACACATAAGCGCTTATAAACTTATCCTGCTGCCAACTACTAGCAGTCTGAGAACCCAGTCACTGTATATGCTCTTTTTTAATGAGTCATGCATTCAGACAAGCAGTGGTACAGTCAAATGTGCACAATGTATGCAGTCCCCTAACCCCTTCCAGACTACTGAGTCATTCCTGCAAAAGTCCAGGGAATAGTCATGCTCGTCTAGAATCACATTGTGAGTCTGTGTCCACTCCTGCAATCATATTGACAGAAGCATGTCCTTATTTAATAACTCTGCTGACACATGAGCACTTGTAAACCTATCCTGCTGTCAACTACTAGCAGTCTGAGAACCCAGTCACTGTCTATGCACTTGGAGAATGAGTTAGGCATTCAGACAAGCAGTTTTTCAGTCAAATGTGCACAATGTATGCGGTCTCCTAACCCCTTGCAGACTACTGAGTCAGTCCTGCAAAATTCCAGAGAATAGTCATGCTTGTCTATAATCACACCGTGAGTCAGTTTCCACTCCTACAATTATCCTGACAGAAACATGTCCTTATTTAATCTCTCTGATGACACATAAAAGCGCTTAAAAACTTATCCTGCTGTCAACTACTAGAAGTCTGAGAACCCAGTCACTGTATATGCTCTTTTTTAATGAGTCATGCATTCCGACAAGCAGTGGTACAGTCAAATGTGCACAATGTATGGGGTCCCCTAAATCCTTCCAGACTAATGAGTCATTCCTGCAAAAATCCAGGGTATAGTCATGCTTGTCTAGAATCACATTGTGAGTCTGTGTCCACTCCTACAATCATCCTGACAGAAGCATGTCCTTATTTAATCTCTCTGCTGACACATGAGCACTTATAAACTTATCCTGATGTCAACTACTAGCAGTCTGAGAACCCAGTCACTGTCTATGCACTTGGAGAATGAGTCAGGCATTCAGACAAGCAGTTTTTCAGTCAAATGTGCACAATGTATGCGGTCTCCTAACCCCTTGCAGACTACTGAGTCAGTCCTGAAAAATTTCAGAGAATAGTCATGCTTGTCTATAATCACACTGCGTCTGTGTCCACTCCTATAATATTCCTGACAGAAGCAAGTCCTTATTTAATCTCTCTGCTGACACAAAAGCTCTTATAAACTTATCCTGCTGTCAAGTACTAGCAGTCTGAGAACCCAGTCACTGTCTATACTCTTGGAGAATGAGTCAGATATTCAGAGGAGCAGTGATACATAGAAATGTGCGCAATGTATGCGGTCCCCCAAAGTCTTGCAGATTACTGAGCAAGTCCTGCAAAACTCCAGGGAATAGTCATGCTTGTCTGGAATCGCACTGTGAGTCTGTTTCCACTTCTAAGATCATCCTGACAGAAGCATGCCCTTATTTAATCTCTCCGCTGACACATAAGCGCTAATAAACTTATCCTACTGTCAAGTACTAGCAGTCTTAGAACCCAGTGGCTGTCTATGCTCTTGGAGAGTGTATCAGGCATTCAGACAAGCAGTGGTACAGTCAAATGTGACCAATGTATGCGGTCCCCTAACCCCTTGGAGACTACTGAGTCAGTCCAGCAAAAGTCTAAGGAATAGTCATCCTTGTCTGGAAACACACTGTGAGTCTGTGTCCACTCCTACAATCATCCTGACAGAAGCATGTCCTTATTTAATCTCTCTGCTGAAACATAAACACTTATAAACTTATCCTGCTGTCAACTACTAGCAGTCACAGAACCCAGTCACTGTCTATGCTCTTGGAGAATGAGTCAGGTATTCATAGAAGCAGTGGTACAGTCAAATGTGCACAATGTATGCAGTCCCCTAATCTCTCTCAGACTACTGAGTCGGACCGGCAAAAGTCCAGGGAATAGTCATGCTTTTCTGGAATCACACTGTGAGTCTGTGTCCACTCCTACAATCATCCTGACAAAAGCATGTCCTTATTTAATCTCTCTGCTGACACATGAGCGCTTATAAACGTATCCTGCTGTCAACTACTAGCAGTCTGAGAAACCAGTCACTGTCCATGCACTTGGAGAATGAGTCAAGCATTCAGACAAGCAGTGGTACAATCAAATGTGCACAATGTATGCTGTCCCCTAATCTCTCTCAGACTACTGAGTCGGACCGGCAAAAGTACAGGGAATAGTCATGCTTTTCTGGAATCACACTGTGAGTCTGTGTCCACTTTTACAATAATCCTGACAGAAGCATGCCCATATTTAATCTCTCTACTGACACATAAGCACATATAAACTTTTCCTGCTGTCAACTACTAGCAGTCTGAGAACCCAGTCACTCTCTATGCGCTTGGAGAATGAGGCAGCCAGTCAGACAAGCAGTGGTACAGTCAAATATGCACAATGTATACGGTCCCCTAACTCCTTCCAGACTACTCAGTCAGTCCTACAAAAGTCCAGTGAATAGTCATGCTTGTCTGGAATGACACTGTGAGTCTGTGTGCACTCCTACAATCATCCTGACAGAAGCAAGTCCTTATTTAATCTCTCTGCGGACACATAAGCGCTTATAAACTTATCCTGCTGCCAACTACTAGCAGTCTGAGAACCCAGTCACTGTATATGCTCTTTTTTAATGAGTCATGCATTCAGACAAGCAGTGGTACAGTCAAATGTGCACAATGTATGCAGTCCCCTAACCCCTTCCAGACTACTGAGTCATTCCTGCAAAAGTCCAGGGAATAGTCATGCTCGTCTAGAATCACATTGTGAGTCTGTGTCCACTCCTACACTCATCCTGACAGAAGAATGTCCTTATTTAAACTCTCTGCTGACACATGAGCGCTTATAAACGTATCCTGCTGTCAACTACTAGCAGTCTGAGAAACCAGTCACTGTCCATGCACTTGGAGAATGAGTCAAGCATTCAGACAAGCAGTGGTACAATCAAATGTGCACAATGTATGCTGTCTCCTAACCCCTTGTAGACTACTAAGTCAGTTCTGCAAAAGTCAAAGGGGATTGTCATGCTGTTCTGGAATCACATTGTGAGTCTGTGTCCACTCCTACAATCATATTGACAGAAGCATGTCCTTATTTAATAGCTCTGCTGACACATGAGCACTTGTAAACCTATCCTGCTGTCAACTACTAGCAGTCTGAGAACCCAGTCACTGTCTATGCACTTGGAGAATGAGTTAGGCATTCAGACAAGCAGTTTTTCAGTCAAATGTGCACAATGTATGCTGTCTCCTAACCCCTTGCAGACTACTGAGTCAGTCCTGCAAAATTCCAGAGATTAGTCATGCTTGTCTATAATCACACTGTGAGTCAGTTTCCACTCCTACAATCATCCTGACAGAAACATGTCCTTATTTAATCTCTCTGATGACACATAAAAGCGCTTAAAAACTTATCCTGCTGTCAACTACTAGCAGCCTGAGAACCCAGTCACTGTATATGCTCTTTTTTAATGAGTCATGCATTCCGACAAGCAGTGGTACAGTCAAATGTGCACAATGTATGGGGTCCCCTAAATCCTTCCAGACTAATGAGTCATTCCTGCAAAAATCCAGGGTATAGTCATGCTTGTCTAGAATCACATTGTGAGTCTGTGTCCACTCCTACAATCATCCTGACAGAAGCATGTCCTTATTTAATCTCTCTGCTGACACATGAGCACTTATAAACTTATCCTGATGTCAACTACTAGCAGTCTGAGAACCCAGTCACTGTCTATGCACTTGGAGAATGAGTCAGGCATTCAGACAAGCAGTTTTTCAGTCAAATGTGCACAATGTATGCGGTATCCTAACCCCTTGCAGACTACTGAGTCAGTCCTGAAAAATTTCAGAGAATAGTCATGCTTGTCTATAATCACACTGAGTCTGTGTCCACTCCTATAATATTCCTGACAGAAGCAAGTCCTTATTTAATCTCTCTGCTGACACAAAAGCTCTTATAAACGTATCCTGCTGTCAAGTACTAGCAGTCTCAGAACCCAGTCACTGTATATACTCTTGGAGAATGAGTCAGATATTCAGAGGAGCAGTGATACATAGAAATGTGCGCAATGTATGCGGTCCCCCAAAGTCTTGCAGATTACTGAGCAAGTCCTGCAAAAGTCCAGGAAATAGTCATGCTTGTCTGGAATCACACTGTGAGTCTGTTTCCACTTCTACAATCATCCTGACAGAAGCATACCCTTATTTAATCTCTCCGCTGACACATAAGCGCTTATAAACTTATCCTACTATCAAGTACTAGCAGTCTGAGAACCCAGTCACTGTCTATGCTCTTGGAGAGTGTATCAGACATTCAGACAAGCAGTGGTACAGTCAAATGTGACCAATGTATGCGGTCCCCTAACCCCTTGGAGACTACTGAGTCAGTCCAGCAAAAGTCTAAGGAATAGTCATGCTTGTCTGGAATCACACTGTGAGTCTGTGTCCGCTCCTACAATCATCCTGACAGAAGCATGTCCTTATTTAATCTCTCTGCTGAAACATAAACACTTATAAACTTATCCTGCTGTCAACTACTAGCAGTCAGAGAACCCAGTCACTGTCTATGCTCTTGGAGAATGAGTCAGGTATTCATAGAAGCAGTGGTACAGTCAAATGTGAACAATGTATGCAGTCCCCTAATCTCTCTCAGACTACTGAGTCGGACCGGCAAAAGTCCAGGGAATAGTCATGCTTTTCTGGAATCACACTGTGAGTCTGTGTCCACTCCTACAATCATCCCGACAAAAGCATGTCCTTATTTAATCTCTCAGCTAACACATAAGCACTTATAAACTTATCCTGCTGTCAACTACTAGCAGTCTGAGAACCCAGTCACTGTCTATTCTCTTATTTTAATGAGTCAGGCATTCAGACAAGCAGTGGTACAGTCAGATATGTACAATGTATGCGGTCCCAATCTCTTGCTGACTACTGAGTCAGTCCTGCAATAATCCAGGGAATAGTCATACTTTTCTGGAATCATACTGTGAGTCTGTGTCCACTCCTACAATCATCCTGCCAGAAGCATGCCCCTATTTAATCTCTCTACTGAAACATAAGAGCCTATAAACTCATCCTGCTGTCAACTACTAGCAGTCTGAGAACCCAGTCACTCTCTATGCACTTGGAGAATGAGTCAGGCATTCAGACAAGCAGTTTTACAGTCAAATGTACACAATGTATGCGGTCTACTAACCCCTTGCAGACTACTGAGTCAGTCCTGCAAAATTCCAGAGAATAGTCATGCTTGTGTGGAATCACACTGTGAGTCTGTGTCAACTCCTATAATCATCGTGATAGTAGTATGTCCTTATTTAATCTCTCTGCTGACACATAAGCGCTTATAAACT
This sequence comes from Lissotriton helveticus, assembly GCF_964261635.1. Classification (NCBI taxonomy): domain Eukaryota; kingdom Metazoa; phylum Chordata; class Amphibia; order Caudata; family Salamandridae; genus Lissotriton; species Lissotriton helveticus. Next base: position 1,088,929,738 of record NC_136059.1, on the reverse strand, counting down.
TATCTTGCTGTCAACTACTAGCAGTCTGAGAACCCAGTAACTGTCTATGCTCTTGGAGAATGAAGCAGCCAGTCAGACAAGCAGTGGTACAGTCAAATGTGCAAAGTGTATGCAGTCCCCTAACCCTTCCAGACTACTGAGTCATTCCTGCAAAAGTCAAGGGAATAGTCATGCTTGTCTAGAATCACATTGTGAGTCTGTGTCCACTCCTACAATCATCCTGACAGAAGCATGTCCTTATTTAAACTCTCTGCTGACACATGAGCGCTTATAAACGTATCCTGCTGTCAACTACTAGCAGTCTGAGAAACCAGTCACTGTCCATGCACTTGGAGAATGAGTCAAGCATTCAGACAAGCAGTGGTACAATCAAATGTGCACAATGTATGCTGTCTCCTAACCCCATATAGACTACTAAGTCAGTTCTGCAAAAGTCCAGGGAATAGTCATGCTTTTCTGGAATCACACTGTGAGTCTGTGTCCACTTTAACAATCATCCTGACAGAAGCATGCCCATATTTAATCTCTCTACTGACACATAAGCACTTATAAACTTTTCCTGCTGTCAACTACTAGCAGTCTGAGAACCCAGTCACTCTCTAAGCGCTTGGAGAATGAGGCAGCCAGTCAGACAAGCAATGGTACAGTCAAATATGCACAATGTATACGGTCCCCTAACTCCTTCCAGACTACTCAGTCAGCCCTACAAAAGTCCAGTGAATAGACATGCTTGTCTGGAATCACACTGTGAGTCTGTGTGCACTCCTACAATCATCCTGACAGAAGCAAGTCCTTATTTAATCTCTCTGCGGACACATAAGCGCTTACAAACTTATCCTGCTGTCAACTACTAGCAGTCTGAGAACCCAGTCACTGTATATGCTCTTTTTTAATGAGTCATGCATTCCGACAAGCAGTGGTACAGTCAAATGTGCACAATGTATGGGGTCCCCTAAATCCTTCCAGACTAATGAGTCATTCCTGCAAAATTCCAGGGTATAGTCATGCTTGTCTAGAATCACATTGTGAGTCTGTGTCCACTCCTACAATCTTCCTGACAGAAGCATGTCCTTATTTAATCTCTCTGCTGACACATGAGCACTTATAAACTTATCCTGATGTCAACTACTAGCAGTCTGAGAACCCAGTCACTGTCTATGCACTTGGAGAATGAGTCAGGCATTCAGACAAGCAGTTTTTCAGTCAAATGTGCACAATGTATGCGGTCTCCTAACCCCTTGCAGACTACTGAGTCAGTCCTGAAAAATTTCAGAGAATAGTCATGCTTGTCTATAATCAAACTGTGAGTCTGTGCCACTCCTATAATATTCCTGACAGAAGCAAGCCCTTATTTAATCTCTCTGCTGACACAAAAGCTCTTATAAACTTATTCTGCTGTCAAGTACTAGCAGTCTGAGAACCCAGTCACTGTCTATACTCTTGGAGAATGAGTCAGATATTCAGAGGAGCAGTGATACATAGAAATGTGCGCAATGTATGCGGTCCCCCAAAGTCTTGCAGATTACTGAGCAAGTCCTGCAAAAGTCCAGGGAATAGTCATGCTTGTCTGGAATCGCACTGTGAGTCTGTTTCTACTTCTACAATCATCCTGACAGAAGCATGCCCTTATTTAATCTCTCCGCTGACACATAAGCGCTTATAAACGTATCCTACTGTTAAGTACTAGCAGTCTGAGAGCCCAGTGGCTGTCTATGCTCTTGGAGAGTGTATCAGGCATTCAGACAAGCAGTGGTACAGTCAAATATGCACAATGTATGCAGTCCCCTAATCTCTCTCCGACTACTGAGTCGGACCGGCAAAAGTCCAGGGAATAGTCATGCTTTTCTGGAATCACACTGTGAGTCTATGTCCACTCCTACAATCATCCTGACAAAAGCATGTCCCTATTTAATCTCTCTGCTGACACATAAGCACTTATAAACATATCCTGCTGTCAATTACTAGCAGTCTGAGAACCCAGTCACTGTCTATGCTCTTATTTTAATGAGTCAGGCATTCACACAAGCAGTGGTACAGTCAGATGTGCACAATGTATGCGGTCCCAATCTCTTGCAGACTACTGAGTCAGTCCTGCAATAATCCAGGGAATAGTCATGCTTTTCTGGAATCATACTGTGAGTCTGTATCCACTCCTACAATCATCCTGACAAAAGCATGCCCTTATTTAATCTCTCTACTGACACATAAGAGCTTATAAACTGATCCTGCTGTCAACTACTAGCAGTCTGAGTACCCAGTCACTCTCTATGCACTTGGAGAATGAGTCAGGCATTCAGACAAGCAGTTTTACAGTCAAATGTACACAATGTATGCGGTCTACTAACCCCTTGCAGGCTACTGAGTCAGTCCTGCAAAACATCCAGAGAATAGTCATGCTTGTCTGGAATCACACTGTGAGTCTGTGTCCACTCCTATAATCATCGTGACAGAAGCATGTCCTCATTTAATCTCTCTGCTGACACATAAGCGCTTATAAACTTATCTTGCTGTCAACTACTAGCAGACTGAGAACACAGTAACTGTCTATGCTCTTGGAGAATGAGGCAGCCAGTCAGACAAGCAGTGGAATCACACTGTGAATCTGTGTCCACTCCTACAATCATCCTGACAGAAGCATGTCCTTATTTAATCTCTCTGCTGAAACATAAACACTTATAAACTTATCCTGCTGTCAACTACTAGCAGTCAGAGAACCCAGTCACTGTCTATGCTCTTGGAGAATGAGTCAGGTATTCATAGAAGCAGTGGTACAGTCAAATGTGAACAATGTATGCAGTCCCCTAATCTCTCTCAGACTACTGAGTCGGACCGGCAAAAGTCCAGGGAATAGTCATGCTTTTCTGGAATCACACTGTGAGTCTGTGTCCACTTTAACAATCATCCTGACAGAAGCATGCCCATATTTAATCTCTCTACTGACACATAAGCACTTATAAACTTTTCCTGCTGTCAACTACTAGCAGTCTGAGAACCCCGTCACTTTCTATGCGCTTGGAGAATGAGGCAGCCAGTCAGACAAGCAGTGGTACAGTCAAATATGCACAATGTATACGGTCCCCTAACTCCTTCCAGACTACTCAGTCAGCCCTACAAAAGTACAGTGAATAGACATGCTTGTCTGGAATCACACTGTGAGTCTGTGTGCACTCCTACAATCATCCTGACAGAAGCAAGTCCTTATTTAATCTCTCTGCGGACACATAAGCGCTTACAAACTTATCCTGATGTCAACTACTAGCAGTCTGAGAACCCAGTCACTGTCTATGCACTTGGAGAATGAGTCAGGCATTCAGACAAGCAGTGTTTCAGTCAAATGTGCACAATGTATGCGGTCTCCGAACCCCTTGCAGACTACTGAGTCAGTCCTGAAAAATTTCAGAGAATAGTCATGCTTGTCTATAATCACACTGTGAGTCTGTGCCATTCCTATAATATTCCTGACAGAAGCAAGCCCTTATTTAATCTCTCTGCTGACACAAAAGCTCTTATAAACTTATCCTGCTGTCAAGTACTAGCAGTCTGAGAACCCAGTCACTGTCTATACTCTTGGAGAATGAGTCAGATATTCAGAGGAGCAGTGATACATAGAAATGTGCGCAATGTATGCGGTCCCCCAAAGTCTTGCAGATTACTGAGCAAGTCCTGCAAAAGTCCAGGGAATAGTCATGCTTGTCTGGAATCACACTGTGAGTCTGTTTCCACTTCTACAATCATCCTGACAGAAGCATGCCCTTATTTAATCTCTCCGCTGACACATAAGCGCTTATAAACTTATCCTACTGTCAAGTACTAGCAGTCTGAGAACCCAGTCACTGTCTATGCTCTTGGAGAGTGTATCAGGCATTCAGACAAGCAGTGGTACAGTCAAATGTGACCAATGTATGCGGTCCCCTAACCCCTTGGAGACTACTGAGTCAGCCCAGCAAAAGTCTAAGGAATAGTCATGCTTGTCTGGAATCACACTGTGAGTCTGTGTCCACTCCTATAATCATCCTGACAGAAGCATGTCCTTATTTAATCTCTCTGCTGAAACATAAACATTTAAAAACTTATCCTGCTGTCAACTACTAGCAGTCAGAGAACCCATTCACTGTCTATGCTCTTGGAGAATGAGTCAGGTATTCATAGAAGCAGTGGTACAGTCAAATGTGCACAATGTATGCAGTCCCCTAATCTCTCTCAGACTACTGAGTCGGACCGGCAAAAGTCCAGGAAATAGTCATGCTTTTCTGGAATCACACTGTGAGTCTGTGTCCACTCCTACAATCATCCTGACAAAAGCATGTCCCTATTTAATCTCTCTGCTGACACATAAGCACTTATAAACATATCCTGCTGTCAATTACTAGCAGTCTGAGAACCCAGTCACTGTCTATGCTCTTATTTTAATGAGTCAGGCATTCACACAAGCAGTGGTACAGTCAGATGTGCACAATGTATGCGGTCCCAATCTCTTGCAGACTACTGAGTCAGTCCTGCAATAATCCAGGGAATAGTCATGCTTTTCTGGAATCATACTGTGAGTCTGTATCCACTCCTACAATCATCCTGACAAAAGCATGCACTTATTTAATCTCTCTACTGACACATAAGAGCTTATAAACTGATCCTGCTGTCAACTACTAGCAGTCTGAGTACCCAGTCACTCTCTATGCACTTGGAGAATGAGTCAGGCATTCAGACAAGCAGTTTTACAGTCAAATGTACACAATGTATGCGGTCTACTTACCCCTTGCAGGCTACTGAGTCAGTCCTGCAAAATTCCAGAGAATAGTCATGCTTGTCTGGAATCACACCGTGAGTCAGTTTCCACTCCTACAATTATCCTGACAGAAACATGTCCTTATTTAATCTCTCTGATGACACATAAAAGCGCTTAAAAACTTATCCTGCTGTCAACTACTAGAAGTCTGAGAACCCAGTCACTGTATATGCTCTTTTTTAATGAGTCATGCATTCCGACAAGCAGTGGTACAGTCAAATGTGCACAATGTATGGGGTCCCCTAAATCCTTCCAGACTAATGAGTCATTCCTGCAAAAATCCAGGGTATAGTCATGCTTGTCTAGAATCACATTGTGAGTCTGTGTCCACTCCTACAATCATCCTGACAGAAGCATGTCCTTATTTAATCTCTCTGCTGACACATGAGCACTTATAAACTTATCCTGATGTCAACTACTAGCAGTCTGAGAACCCAGTCACTGTCTATGCACTTGGAGAATGAGTCAGGCATTCAGACAAGCAGTTTTTCAGTCAAATGTGCACAATGTATGCGGTCTCCTAACCCCTTGCAGACTACTGAGTCAGTCCTGAAAAATTTCAGAGAATAGTCATGCTTGTCTATAATCACACTGCGTCTGTGTCCACTCCTATAATATTCCTGACAGAAGCAAGTCCTTATTTAATCTCTCTGCTGACACAAAAGCTCTTATAAACTTATCCTGCTGTCAAGTACTAGCAGTCTGAGAACCCAGTCACTGTCTATACTCTTGGAGAATGAGTCAGATATTCAGAGGAGCAGTGATACATAGAAATGTGCGCAATGTATGCGGTCCCCCAAAGTCTTGCAGATTACTGAGCAAGTCCTGCAAAACTCCAGGGAATAGTCATGCTTGTCTGGAATCGCACTGTGAGTCTGTTTCCACTTCTAAGATCATCCTGACAGAAGCATGCCCTTATTTAATCTCTCCGCTGACACATAAGCGCTAATAAACTTATCCTACTGTCAAGTACTAGCAGTCTTAGAACCCAGTGGCTGTCTATGCTCTTGGAGAGTGTATCAGGCATTCAGACAAGCAGTGGTACAGTCAAATGTGACCAATGTATGCGGTCCCCTAACCCCTTGGAGACTACTGAGTCAGTCCAGCAAAAGTCTAAGGAATAGTCATCCTTGTCTGGAAACACACTGTGAGTCTGTGTCCACTCCTACAATCATCCTGACAGAAGCATGTCCTTATTTAATCTCTCTGCTGAAACATAAACACTTATAAACTTATCCTGCTGTCAACTACTAGCAGTCACAGAACCCAGTCACTGTCTATGCTCTTGGAGAATGAGTCAGGTATTCATAGAAGCAGTGGTACAGTCAAATGTGCACAATGTATGCAGTCCCCTAATCTCTCTCAGACTACTGAGTCGGACCGGCAAAAGTCCAGGGAATAGTCATGCTTTTCTGGAATCACACTGTGAGTCTGTGTCCACTCCTACAATCATCCTGACAAAAGCATGTCCTTATTTAATCTCTCTGCTGACACATGAGCGCTTATAAACGTATCCTGCTGTCAACTACTAGCAGTCTGAGAAACCAGTCACTGTCCATGCACTTGGAGAATGAGTCAAGCATTCAGACAAGCAGTGGTACAATCAAATGTGCACAATGTATGCTGTCCCCTAATCTCTCTCAGACTACTGAGTCGGACCGGCAAAAGTACAGGGAATAGTCATGCTTTTCTGGAATCACACTGTGAGTCTGTGTCCACTTTTACAATAATCCTGACAGAAGCATGCCCATATTTAATCTCTCTACTGACACATAAGCACATATAAACTTTTCCTGCTGTCAACTACTAGCAGTCTGAGAACCCAGTCACTCTCTATGCGCTTGGAGAATGAGGCAGCCAGTCAGACAAGCAGTGGTACAGTCAAATATGCACAATGTATACGGTCCCCTAACTCCTTCCAGACTACTCAGTCAGTCCTACAAAAGTCCAGTGAATAGTCATGCTTGTCTGGAATGACACTGTGAGTCTGTGTGCACTCCTACAATCATCCTGACAGAAGCAAGTCCTTATTTAATCTCTCTGCGGACACATAAGCGCTTATAAACTTATCCTGCTGCCAACTACTAGCAGTCTGAGAACCCAGTCACTGTATATGCTCTTTTTTAATGAGTCATGCATTCAGACAAGCAGTGGTACAGTCAAATGTGCACAATGTATGCAGTCCCCTAACCCCTTCCAGACTACTGAGTCATTCCTGCAAAAGTCCAGGGAATAGTCATGCTCGTCTAGAATCACATTGTGAGTCTGTGTCCACTCCTACACTCATCCTGACAGAAGAATGTCCTTATTTAAACTCTCTGCTGACACATGAGCGCTTATAAACGTATCCTGCTGTCAACTACTAGCAGTCTGAGAAACCAGTCACTGTCCATGCACTTGGAGAATGAGTCAAGCATTCAGACAAGCAGTGGTACAATCAAATGTGCACAATGTATGCTGTCTCCTAACCCCTTGTAGACTACTAAGTCAGTTCTGCAAAAGTCAAAGGGGATTGTCATGCTGTTCTGGAATCACATTGTGAGTCTGTGTCCACTCCTACAATCATATTGACAGAAGCATGTCCTTATTTAATAGCTCTGCTGACACATGAGCACTTGTAAACCTATCCTGCTGTCAACTACTAGCAGTCTGAGAACCCAGTCACTGTCTATGCACTTGGAGAATGAGTTAGGCATTCAGACAAGCAGTTTTTCAGTCAAATGTGCACAATGTATGCTGTCTCCTAACCCCTTGCAGACTACTGAGTCAGTCCTGCAAAATTCCAGAGATTAGTCATGCTTGTCTATAATCACACTGTGAGTCAGTTTCCACTCCTACAATCATCCTGACAGAAACATGTCCTTATTTAATCTCTCTGATGACACATAAAAGCGCTTAAAAACTTATCCTGCTGTCAACTACTAGCAGCCTGAGAACCCAGTCACTGTATATGCTCTTTTTTAATGAGTCATGCATTCCGACAAGCAGTGGTACAGTCAAATGTGCACAATGTATGGGGTCCCCTAAATCCTTCCAGACTAATGAGTCATTCCTGCAAAAATCCAGGGTATAGTCATGCTTGTCTAGAATCACATTGTGAGTCTGTGTCCACTCCTACAATCATCCTGACAGAAGCATGTCCTTATTTAATCTCTCTGCTGACACATGAGCACTTATAAACTTATCCTGATGTCAACTACTAGCAGTCTGAGAACCCAGTCACTGTCTATGCACTTGGAGAATGAGTCAGGCATTCAGACAAGCAGTTTTTCAGTCAAATGTGCACAATGTATGCGGTATCCTAACCCCTTGCAGACTACTGAGTCAGTCCTGAAAAATTTCAGAGAATAGTCATGCTTGTCTATAATCACACTGAGTCTGTGTCCACTCCTATAATATTCCTGACAGAAGCAAGTCCTTATTTAATCTCTCTGCTGACACAAAAGCTCTTATAAACGTATCCTGCTGTCAAGTACTAGCAGTCTCAGAACCCAGTCACTGTATATACTCTTGGAGAATGAGTCAGATATTCAGAGGAGCAGTGATACATAGAAATGTGCGCAATGTATGCGGTCCCCCAAAGTCTTGCAGATTACTGAGCAAGTCCTGCAAAAGTCCAGGAAATAGTCATGCTTGTCTGGAATCACACTGTGAGTCTGTTTCCACTTCTACAATCATCCTGACAGAAGCATACCCTTATTTAATCTCTCCGCTGACACATAAGCGCTTATAAACTTATCCTACTATCAAGTACTAGCAGTCTGAGAACCCAGTCACTGTCTATGCTCTTGGAGAGTGTATCAGACATTCAGACAAGCAGTGGTACAGTCAAATGTGACCAATGTATGCGGTCCCCTAACCCCTTGGAGACTACTGAGTCAGTCCAGCAAAAGTCTAAGGAATAGTCATGCTTGTCTGGAATCACACTGTGAGTCTGTGTCCGCTCCTACAATCATCCTGACAGAAGCATGTCCTTATTTAATCTCTCTGCTGAAACATAAACACTTATAAACTTATCCTGCTGTCAACTACTAGCAGTCAGAGAACCCAGTCACTGTCTATGCTCTTGGAGAATGAGTCAGGTATTCATAGAAGCAGTGGTACAGTCAAATGTGAACAATGTATGCAGTCCCCTAATCTCTCTCAGACTACTGAGTCGGACCGGCAAAAGTCCAGGGAATAGTCATGCTTTTCTGGAATCACACTGTGAGTCTGTGTCCACTCCTACAATCATCCCGACAAAAGCATGTCCTTATTTAATCTCTCAGCTAACACATAAGCACTTATAAACTTATCCTGCTGTCAACTACTAGCAGTCTGAGAACCCAGTCACTGTCTATTCTCTTATTTTAATGAGTCAGGCATTCAGACAAGCAGTGGTACAGTCAGATATGTACAATGTATGCGGTCCCAATCTCTTGCTGACTACTGAGTCAGTCCTGCAATAATCCAGGGAATAGTCATACTTTTCTGGAATCATACTGTGAGTCTGTGTCCACTCCTACAATCATCCTGCCAGAAGCATGCCCCTATTTAATCTCTCTACTGAAACATAAGAGCCTATAAACTCATCCTGCTGTCAACTACTAGCAGTCTGAGAACCCAGTCACTCTCTATGCACTTGGAGAATGAGTCAGGCATTCAGACAAGCAGTTTTACAGTCAAATGTACACAATGTATGCGGTCTACTAACCCCTTGCAGACTACTGAGTCAGTCCTGCAAAATTCCAGAGAATAGTCATGCTTGTGTGGAATCACACTGTGAGTCTGTGTCAACTCCTATAATCATCGTGATAGTAGTATGTCCTTATTTAATCTCTCTGCTGACACATAAGCGCTTATAAACTTATCTTGCTGTCAACTACTAGCAGTCTGAGAACCCAGTAACTGTCTATGCTCTTGGAGAATGAAGCAGCCAGTCAGACAAGCAGTGGTACAGTCAAATGTGCAAAGTGTATGCAGTCCCCTAACCCTTCCAGACTACTGAGTCATTCCTGCAAAAGTCAAGGGAATAGTCATGCTTGTCTAGAATCACATTGTGAGTCTGTGTCCACTCCTACAATCATCCTGACAGAAGCATGTCCTTATTTAAACTCTCTGCTGACACATGAGCGCTTATAAACGTATCCTGCTGTCAACTACTAGCAGTCTGAGAAACCAGTCACTGTCCATGCACTTGGAGAATGAGTCAAGCATTCAGACAAGCAGTGGTACAATCAAATGTGCACAATGTATGCTGTCTCCTAACCCCATATAGACTACTAAGTCAGTTCTGCAAAAGTCCAGGGAATAGTCATGCTTTTCTGGAATCACACTGTGAGTCTGTGTCCACTTTAACAATCATCCTGACAGAAGCATGCCCATATTTAATCTCTCTACTGACACATAAGCACTTATAAACTTTTCCTGCTGTCAACTACTAGCAGTCTGAGAACCCAGTCACTCTCTAAGCGCTTGGAGAATGAGGCAGCCAGTCAGACAAGCAATGGTACAGTCAAATATGCACAATGTATACGGTCCCCTAACTCCTTCCAGACTACTCAGTCAGCCCTACAAAAGTCCAGTGAATAGACATGCTTGTCTGGAATCACACTGTGAGTCTGTGTGCACTCCTACAATCATCCTGACAGAAGCAAGTCCTTATTTAATCTCTCTGCGGACACATAAGCGCTTACAAACTTATCCTGCTGTCAACTACTAGCAGTCTGAGAACCCAGTCACTGTATATGCTCTTTTTTAATGAGTCATGCATTCCGACAAGCAGTGGTACAGTCAAATGTGCACAATGTATGGGGTCCCCTAAATCCTTCCAGACTAATGAGTCATTCCTGCAAAATTCCAGGGTATAGTCATGCTTGTCTAGAATCACATTGTGAGTCTGTGTCCACTCCTACAATCTTCCTGACAGAAGCATGTCCTTATTTAATCTCTCTGCTGACACATGAGCACTTATAAACTTATCCTGATGTCAACTACTAGCAGTCTGAGAACCCAGTCACTGTCTATGCACTTGGAGAATGAGTCAGGCATTCAGACAAGCAGTTTTTCAGTCAAATGTGCACAATGTATGCGGTCTCCTAACCCCTTGCAGACTACTGAGTCAGTCCTGAAAAATTTCAGAGAATAGTCATGCTTGTCTATAATCAAACTGTGAGTCTGTGCCACTCCTATAATATTCCTGACAGAAGCAAGCCCTTATTTAATCTCTCTGCTGACACAAAAGCTCTTATAAACTTATTCTGCTGTCAAGTACTAGCAGTCTGAGAACCCAGTCACTGTCTATACTCTTGGAGAATGAGTCAGATATTCAGAGGAGCAGTGATACATAGAAATGTGCGCAATGTATGCGGTCCCCCAAAGTCTTGCAGATTACTGAGCAAGTCCTGCAAAAGTCCAGGGAATAGTCATGCTTGTCTGGAATCGCACTGTGAGTCTGTTTCTACTTCTACAATCATCCTGACAGAAGCATGCCCTTATTTAATCTCTCCGCTGACACATAAGCGCTTATAAACGTATCCTACTGTTAAGTACTAGCAGTCTGAGAGCCCAGTGGCTGTCTATGCTCTTGGAGAGTGTATCAGGCATTCAGACAAGCAGTGGTACAGTCAAATATGCACAATGTATGCAGTCCCCTAATCTCTCTCCGACTACTGAGTCGGACCGGCAAAAGTCCAGGGAATAGTCATGCTTTTCTGGAATCACACTGTGAGTCTATGTCCACTCCTACAATCATCCTGACAAAAGCATGTCCCTATTTAATCTCTCTGCTGACACATAAGCACTTATAAACATATCCTGCTGTCAATTACTAGCAGTCTGAGAACCCAGTCACTGTCTATGCTCTTATTTTAATGAGTCAGGCATTCACACAAGCAGTGGTACAGTCAGATGTGCACAATGTATGCGGTCCCAATCTCTTGCAGACTACTGAGTCAGTCCTGCAATAATCCAGGGAATAGTCATGCTTTTCTGGAATCATACTGTGAGTCTGTATCCACTCCTACAATCATCCTGACAAAAGCATGCCCTTATTTAATCTCTCTACTGACACATAAGAGCTTATAAACTGATCCTGCTGTCAACTACTAGCAGTCTGAGTACCCAGTCACTCTCTATGCACTTGGAGAATGAGTCAGGCATTCAGACAAGCAGTTTTACAGTCAAATGTACACAATGTATGCGGTCTACTAACCCCTTGCAGGCTACTGAGTCAGTCCTGCAAAACATCCAGAGAATAGTCATGCTTGTCTGGAATCACACTGTGAGTCTGTGTCCACTCCTATAATCATCGTGACAGAAGCATGTCCTCATTTAATCTCTCTGCTGACACATAAGCGCTTATAAACTTATCTTGCTGTCAACTACTAGCAGACTGAGAACACAGTAACTGTCTATGCTCTTGGAGAATGAGGCAGCCAGTCAGACAAGCAGTGGAATCACACTGTGAATCTGTGTCCACTCCTACAATCATCCTGACAGAAGCATGTCCTTATTTAATCTCTCTGCTGAAACATAAACACTTATAAACTTATCCTGCTGTCAACTACTAGCAGTCAGAGAACCCAGTCACTGTCTATGCTCTTGGAGAATGAGTCAGGTATTCATAGAAGCAGTGGTACAGTCAAATGTGAACAATGTATGCAGTCCCCTAATCTCTCTCAGACTACTGAGTCGGACCGGCAAAAGTCCAGGGAATAGTCATGCTTTTCTGGAATCACACTGTGAGTCTGTGTCCACTTTAACAATCATCCTGACAGAAGCATGCCCATATTTAATCTCTCTACTGACACATAAGCACTTATAAACTTTTCCTGCTGTCAACTACTAGCAGTCTGAGAACCCCGTCACTTTCTATGCGCTTGGAGAATGAGGCAGCCAGTCAGACAAGCAGTGGTACAGTCAAATATGCACAATGTATACGGTCCCCTAACTCCTTCCAGACTACTCAGTCAGCCCTACAAAAGTACAGTGAATAGACATGCTTGTCTGGAATCACACTGTGAGTCTGTGTGCACTCCTACAATCATCCTGACAGAAGCAAGTCCTTATTTAATCTCTCTGCGGACACATAAGCGCTTACAAACTTATCCTGATGTCAACTACTAGCAGTCTGAGAACCCAGTCACTGTCTATGCACTTGGAGAATGAGTCAGGCATTCAGACAAGCAGTGTTTCAGTCAAATGTGCACAATGTATGCGGTCTCCGAACCCCTTGCAGACTACTGAGTCAGTCCTGAAAAATTTCAGAGAATAGTCATGCTTGTCTATAATCACACTGTGAGTCTGTGCCATTCCTATAATATTCCTGACAGAAGCAAGCCCTTATTTAATCTCTCTGCTGACACAAAAGCTCTTATAAACTTATCCTGCTGTCAAGTACTAGCAGTCTGAGAACCCAGTCACTGTCTATACTCTTGGAGAATGAGTCAGATATTCAGAGGAGCAGTGATACATAGAAATGTGCGCAATGTATGCGGTCCCCCAAAGTCTTGCAGATTACTGAGCAAGTCCTGCAAAAGTCCAGGGAATAGTCATGCTTGTCTGGAATCACACTGTGAGTCTGTTTCCACTTCTACAATCATCCTGACAGAAGCATGCCCTTATTTAATCTCTCCGCTGACACATAAGCGCTTATAAACTTATCCTACTGTCAAGTACTAGCAGTCTGAGAACCCAGTCACTGTCTATGCTCTTGGAGAGTGTATCAGGCATTCAGACAAGCAGTGGTACAGTCAAATGTGACCAATGTATGCGGTCCCCTAACCCCTTGGAGACTACTGAGTCAGCCCAGCAAAAGTCTAAGGAATAGTCATGCTTGTCTGGAATCACACTGTGAGTCTGTGTCCACTCCTATAATCATCCTGACAGAAGCATGTCCTTATTTAATCTCTCTGCTGAAACATAAACATTTAAAAACTTATCCTGCTGTCAACTACTAGCAGTCAGAGAACCCATTCACTGTCTATGCTCTTGGAGAATGAGTCAGGTATTCATAGAAGCAGTGGTACAGTCAAATGTGCACAATGTATGCAGTCCCCTAATCTCTCTCAGACTACTGAGTCGGACCGGCAAAAGTCCAGGAAATAGTCATGCTTTTCTGGAATCACACTGTGAGTCTGTGTCCACTCCTACAATCATCCTGACAAAAGCATGTCCCTATTTAATCTCTCTGCTGACACATAAGCACTTATAAACATATCCTGCTGTCAATTACTAGCAGTCTGAGAACCCAGTCACTGTCTATGCTCTTATTTTAATGAGTCAGGCATTCACACAAGCAGTGGTACAGTCAGATGTGCACAATGTATGCGGTCCCAATCTCTTGCAGACTACTGAGTCAGTCCTGCAATAATCCAGGGAATAGTCATGCTTTTCTGGAATCATACTGTGAGTCTGTATCCACTCCTACAATCATCCTGACAAAAGCATGCACTTATTTAATCTCTCTACTGACACATAAGAGCTTATAAACTGATCCTGCTGTCAACTACTAGCAGTCTGAGTACCCAGTCACTCTCTATGCACTTGGAGAATGAGTCAGGCATTCAGACAAGCAGTTTTACAGTCAAATGTACACAATGTATGCGGTCTACTTACCCCTTGCAGGCTACTGAGTCAGTCCTGCAAAATTCCAGAGAATAGTCATGCTTGTCTGGAATCACACTGTGAGTCTATGTCCACTCCTATAATCATCATGACAGAAGCAAGTCCTTATTTAATCTCTCTGCGGACACATAAGCACATATAAACTTATCCTGCTGCCAACTACTAGCAGTCTGAGAACCCAGTCACTGTATATGCTCTTTTTTAATGAGTCATGCATTCAGACAAGCAGTGGTACAGCAAAATGTGCACAATGTATGGGGTCCCCTAAATCCTTTGAGACTAATGACTTATTCCTGCAAAAATCCAGGGTATAGTCATGCTTGTCTAGAATCACATTGTGAGTCTGTGTGCACTCCTACAATCATCCTGACAGAAGCATGTCCTTATTTAAATTCTCTGCTAACACATGAACACTTATAAACTTATCCTGCTGTCAACTACTAGCAGTCAGAGAACCCAGTCACTGTCTATGCTCTTGGAGAATGAGTCAGGTATTCATAGAAGCAGTGGTACAGTCAAATGTGAACAATGTATGCAGTCCCCTAATCTCTCTCAGACTACTGAGTCGGACCGGCAAAAGTCCAGGGAATAGTCATGCTTTTCTGGAATCACACTGTGAGTCTGTGTCCACTTTAACAATCATCCTGACAGAAGCATGCCCATATTTAATCTCTCTACTGACACATAAGCACTTATAAACTTTTCCTGCTGTCAACTACTAGCAGTCTGAGAACCCCGTCACTTTCTATGCGCTTGGAGAATGAGGCAGCCAGTCAGACAAGCAGTGGTACAGTCAAATATGCACAATGTATACGGTCCCCTAACTCCTTCCAGACTACTCAGTCAGCCCTACAAAAGTACAGTGAATAGACATGCTTGTCTGGAATCACACTGTGAGTCTGTGTGCACTCCTACAATCATCCTGACAGAAGCAAGTCCTTATTTAATCTCTCTGCGGACACATAAGCGCTTACAAACTTATCCTGATGTCAACTACTAGCAGTCTGAGAACCCAGTCACTGTCTATGCACTTGGAGAATGAGTCAGGCATTCAGACAAGCAGTGTTTCAGTCAAATGTGCACAATGTATGCGGTCTCCGAACCCCTTGCAGACTACTGAGTCAGTCCTGAAAAATTTCAGAGAATAGTCATGCTTGTCTATAATCACACTGTGAGTCTGTGCCACTCCTATAATATTCCTGACAGAAGCAAGCCCTTATTTAATCTCTCTGCTGACACAAAAGCTCTTATAAACTTATCCTGCTGTCAAGTACTAGCAGTCTGAGAACCCAGTCACTGTCTATACTCTTGGAGAATGAGTCAGATATTCAGAGGAGCAGTGATACATAGAAATGTGCGCAATGTATGCGGTCCCCCAAAGTCTTGCAGATTACTGAGCAAGTCCTGCAAAAGTCCAGGGAATAGTCATGCTTGTCTGGAATCACACTGTGAGTCTGTTTCCACTTCTACAATCATCCTGACAGAAGCATGCCCTTATTTAATCTCTCCGCTGACACATAAGCGCTTATAAACTTATCCTACTGTCAAGTACTAGCAGTCTGAGAACCCAGTCACTGTCTATGCTCTTGGAGAGTGTATCAGGCATTCAGACAAGCAGTGGTACAGTCAAATGTGACCAATGTATGCGGTCCCCTAACCCCTTGGAGACTACTGAGTCAGCCCAGCAAAAGTCTAAGGAATAGTCATGCTTGTCTGGAATCACACTGTGAGTCTGTGTCCACTCCTATAATCATCCTGACAGAAGCATGTCCTTATTTAATCTCTCTGCTGAAACATAAACATTTAAAAACTTATCCTGCTGTCAACTACTAGCAGTCAGAGAACCCATTCACTGTCTATGCTCTTGGAGAATGAGTCAGGTATTCATAGAAGCAGTGGTACAGTCAAATGTGCACAATGTATGCAGTCCCCTAATCTCTCTCAGACTACTGAGTCGGACCGGCAAAAGTCCAGGAAATAGTCATGCTTTTCTGGAATCACACTGTGAGTCTGTGTCCACTCCTACAATCATCCTGACAAAAGCATGTCCCTATTTAATCTCTCTGCTGACACATAAGCACTTATAAACATATCCTGCTGTCAATTACTAGCAGTCTGAGAACCCAGTCACTGTCTATGCTCTTATTTTAATGAGTCAGGCATTCACACAAGCAGTGGTACAGTCAGATGTGCACAATGTATGCGGTCCCAATCTCTTGCAGACTACTGAGTCAGTCCTGCAATAATCCAGGGAATAGTCATGCTTTTCTGGAATCATACTGTGAGTCTGTATCCACTCCTACAGTCATCCTGACAAAAGCATGCACTTATTTAATCTCTCTACTGACACATAAGAGCTTATAAACTGATCCTGCTGTCAACTACTAGCAGTCTGAGTACCCAGTCACTCTCTATGCACTTGGAGAATGAGTCAGGCATTCAGACAAGCAGTTTTACAGTCAAATGTACACAATGTATGCGGTCTACTTACCCCTTGCAGGCTACTGAGTCAGTCCTGCAAAATTCCAGAGAATAGTCATGCTTGTCTGGAATCACACTGTGAGTCTATGTCCACTCCTATAATCATCATGACAGAAGCAAGTCCTTATTTAATCTCTCTGCGGACACATAAGCACATATAAACTTATCCTGCTGCCAACTACTAGCAGTCTGAGAACCCAGTCACTGTATATGCTCTTTTTTAATGAGTCATGCATTCAGACAAGCAGTGGTACAGCAAAATGTGCACAATGTATGGGGTCCCCTAAATCCTTTGAGACTAATGACTTATTCCTGCAAAAATCCAGGGTATAGTCATGCTTGTCTAGAATCACATTGTGAGTCTGTGTGCACTCCTACAATCATCCTGACAGAAGCATGTCCTTATTTAAATTCTCTGCTAACACATGAACACTTATAAACTTATCCTGATGTCAACTACTAGCAGTCTGAGAACCCAGTCACTGTATATGCTCTTTTTTAATGAGTCATGCATTCCGACAAGCAGTGGTACAGTCAAATGTGCACTATGTATGGGGTCCCCTAAATCCTTTGAGACTAATGACTTATTCCTGCAAAAATCCAGGGTATAGTCATGCTTGTCTAGAATCACATTGTGAGTCTGTGTGCACTCCTACAATCATCCTGACAGAAGCATGTCCTTATTTAAATTCTCTGCTGACACATGAGCACTTATAAACTTATCCTGATGTCAACTACTAGCAGTCTGAGAACCCGGTCACTGTCTATGCACTTGGAGAATGAGTCAGGCATTCAGACAAGCAGTTTTTCAGTCAAATTTGCACAATGTATGCGGTCTCCTAACCCCTTGCAGACTACTGAGCAAGTCCTGCAATAGTCCAGGGAATAGTCATGCTTGTCTGGAATCACACTGTGAGTCTGTGTCCACTTCTACAATCATTCTGACAGAAGCATGCCCTTATTTAATCTCTCCGCTGACACATAAGCGCTTATAAACTTATCCTACTGTCAAGTACTAGCAGTCTGAGAACCCAGTCGCTGTCTATGCTCTTGGAGAGTGAATCAGGCATTCAGACAAGCAGTGGTACAGTCATATGTGACCAATGTATGCGGTCCCCTAACCCCTTGGAGACTACTGAGTCAGTCCTGCAAAAGTCTAAGGAATATTCATGCTTGTCTGGAATCACACTATGATTCTGTGTCCACTCCTACAATCATCCTGACAGGAAGCATGTCCTTATTTAATCTCTCTGCTGAAACATAAACACTTAAAAACTTATCCTGCTGTCAACTACTAGCAGTCAGAGAACCCATTCACTGTCTATGCTCTTGGAGAATGAGTCAGGTATTCATAGAAGCAGTGGTACAGTCAAATGTGCACAACGTATGCAGTCCCCTAATCTCTCTCAGACTACTGAGTCGGACCGGCAAAAGTCCAGGGAATAGTCATGCTTTTCTGGAATCACACTGTGAGTCTGCGTCCACTCCTACAATCATCCTGACAAAAGCATGTCCCTATTTAATCTCTCTGCTGACTCATAAGCACTTATAAACATATCCTGCTGTCAATTACTAGCAGTCTGAGAACCCAGTCACTGTCTATGCTCTTATTTTAATGAGTCAGGCATTCACACAAGCAGTGGTACAGTCAGATGTGCACAATGTATGCGGTCCCAATCTCTTGCAGACTACTGAGTCAGTCCTGCAATAATCCAGGGAATAGTCATGCTTTTCTGGAATCATACTGTGAGTCTGTATCCACTCCTACAATCATCCTGACAAAAGCATGCACTTTTTTAAATCTCTCTACTGACACATAAGAGCTTATAAACTGATCCTGCTGTCAACTACTAGCAGTCTGAGTACCCAGTCACTCTCTATGCACTTGGAGAATGAGTCAGGCATTCAGACAAGCAGTTTTACAGTCAAATGTACACAATGTATGCGGTCTACTAACCCCTTGCAGGCTACTGAGTCAGTCCTGCAAAATTCCAGAGAATAGTCATGCTTGTCTGGAATCACACTGTGAGTCTGTGTCCACTCCTATAATCATCGTGACAGAAGTATGTCCTTATTTAATCTCTCTGCTGACACATAAGCGCTTATAAACTTATCTTGCTGTCAACTACTAGCAGTCTGAGAACCCAGTAACTGTCTATGCTCTTGGAGAATGAGGCAGCCAGTCAGACAAGCAGTGGTACAGTCAAATGTGCAAAGTGTATGCAGTCCCCTAACCCCTTCCAGACTACTGAGTCATTCCTGTAAAAATCCAGGGAATAGTCATGCTTGTCTAGAATCACATTGTGAGTCTGTGTCCTCTCCTAAAATCATCCTGACAGAAGCATGTCTTTATTTAATTTCTCTGCTGACACATGAGCGCTTATAAACGTATCCTGCTGTCAACTACTAGCAGTCAGAGAAACCAGTCACTGTCTATACACTTGGAGAATGAGTCAAGCATTCAGACAAGCAGTGGTACAATCAAATGTGCACAATGTATGCTGTCTCCTAACCCCTTGTAGACTACTAAATCAGTTCTGCAAAAGTCCAGGGAATAGTCACGCTTTTCTGGAATCACACTGTGAGTCTGTGTCCACCTTTACAATCATACTGACAGAAGCATGTCCTTCTTTAATCTTTCTGCTGACACATAAGCGCTTATAAACTTATCCTGCTGTCAAATACTAGCAGTCTGAGAACCCAGTCACTGTCTATGCTCTTATTTTAATGAGTCAGGCATTCAGACAAGCAGTGGTACAGTCAAATGTGCACAATGTATGCGGTCCCAATCTCTTGCAGACTACTGAGTCAGTCCTGCAAAAATCCAGGGAATAGTCATGCTTTTCTGGAATCATACTGTGAGTCTGTGTCCACTCCTACAATCATCGTGACAGAAGCATGCCCTTATTTAATCTCTCTACTGACACATAAGAGCTCATAAACTCATCCTGCTGTCAAGTACTAGCAGTCTGAGAACCCAGTCACTCTCTATGCACTTGGAGAATGAGTCAGGCATTCAGACAAGCAGTTTTACAGTCAAATGTACACAATGTATGCGGTCTACTAACCCCTTGCAGACTACTGAGTCAGTCCTGCAAAATTCTAGAGAATAGTCATGCTTGTCTGGAATCACACTGTAAGTCTGTGTCCACTCCTATAATCATCGTGACAGAAGTATGTCCTTATTTAATCTCTCTGCAAAATTGGGCTGTCTATGGAAAACCAAGGGGTTCGATAAATGGGACATGATTGGTATTAGTAAAGTGCGTGATCTCTGGGTTAAAGGAGGGGTGAAGACCTTTTCGGATTTGCAAGTGGAATATAAGCTGAGTGACAGGGAAATTTTTCGTTATGTTCAAGTACGCCATGCCTTGAATTCGGTTTTCCTGTGGGTAGTGATGTTCCGGAATCCTCCCCCCTCGAAGATCGTATATTGGATGGTCATGTGCCGGATAGTACTATCTCATTGTTTTATAAAAAGATGATTAATGACCGATCGAGTTTGTTGGATCGCCTTCGTGAAACCTGGATTGCTGATGGTATTGAACTAGATGATGAGGACTGGCAGTCCGCGATCTCCTCTCCCAGGGAGGTTGCGATTCCTGCCCGCCTCCGTCTGGTCCAACTTAAGGTTCTCCACCGAATCTATGTCACCGGCCCCCGTCTGATCCACATATAAGATCACAGTTCAATTTGAGGGCAAGTACAGGCACGCAACACCCATTGGGCTCACCGGGCTTTAACCCCCCCCCGTCGTGTGTGTCAGCCCGGGGAGGAGACAGCTTAGCTGGCTGAGGACGTCTAATTGCAGCCGCACCCGAGTACTTCACATGTCTGTTAAAGACCATTTACTTGTAAATGAGACTTTTATTATGTTTTCACCCCTTCTTACAGCCACTCTAGTTAAGGCTGGAAGAATTAGCCCCCCTAAAATCTTTTTCAGCCCCCCCCCGAAATTTGGCTCTAGTTGACCGCCTGGGCTAGTATGATTGCTTTGCCTACGGTTAGTCCGTGAATTATTTCAGTCGACCACATGTTCAGCCTTAAAGCCAAATTGTATGAATCAGAAATTAAGCTGAAGCATATCAAAGCTGGATTACTAGAGTACTGCACTGTTGCCTGCTCCAAAGCATTTCAGCGCAATGTTGCTTAAATTTCCTTTGCAATCAAGGGCAATCAACACATATTTTCTTCTGTAGTCACGTCAAAGTTCCCGAGACATTGAGGAACTGAAATTGTTGGTACAACCGAGGCACACCACGCCACTCTATCTTGCTCTGAGTCAAAGTCAGCTAACCGCGTAAACAACGGAGACCACAGGAGCGCATTTAAGAAAACGGCACCTGTATTGTAATATTCATTCATTGCAAGGGCTGCGCCTCCCCTTTCGAAGCCGCCACAAGGGGCCTGCAGGACCAGAGATTAGTCACGGATCTGCCTCCCGCGAGACACGCCCCAACGCACGTCTCGAGGGGGCCTGACTGGAGAGCGCCTGGTCGCCTTTGTGAGCGAGTGAACTGCGCGCACGGTGAGCCTCATTATGATGCTCGACACACCTACGTATGGGGCGCAACACAGGAACGTGTCGCGCCACACAGTTTGGAAAGCTGTGCCCTAACCCCTTCCAGACTACTGAGTCATTCCTGCAAAAGTCCAGGGAATAGTCAAGCTTGTCTAGAATCACATTGTGAGTCTGTGTCCACTCCTACAATCATCCTGACAGAAGCATGTCCTTATTTAATCTCTTTGCTGACACATAAGCGCTTAAAAAATTATCCTGTTGTTAACTACTAGCAGTCTGAGAACCCAGTCACTGTCTATGCTCTTGGAGAACGAGTCAGGTATTCAGAGAAGCAGTGATAGAGTCAAATGTGCGAAATGTATGCTGTCCCCTAATCACTTGCAGAGTACTGAGTCAGTGCTGCAAAAGTCCAGGGAATAGTCATGCTTGTCTGGAATTGCACTGTGAGTGTGTGTCCACTCCTACAATCATCCTGACAAAAGCATGTCCTTATTTAATCTCTCTGCTGACATATAAGCGCTAATAAACTTATCCTGCTGTCAAGTACAAACAGTCTGAGAACCCAGTCACTCTATATGCACTTGGAGAATGAGTCAGGCATTCAGACAAGCAGTTTTACAGTCAAATGTGCACAATGTTTGCGGTCTCCTAACCCCTTGCAGGCTACTGAGTCAGTCCTGGAAAAGTCCAGAGAATAGCCATGCTTGTCTGGAATCACACTGTGAGTCTGTGTCCACTCCTACAATCATCCTGACAGAAGCCTGTCCTTCTTTAATCTCTCTGCTGACACATAAGCGCTTATAAACTTATCTTGCTGTCAACTACTAGCAGTTTGAGAACACAGTCACTGTCTATGCTCTTGGAGAATGAGACAGTCAGTCAGACAAGCAGTGGTACAGTCAAATATGCAAAGTGTATGCAGTCCCCTAAACCCTTCCAGACTACTGAATCATTCCTGCAAAAGTCCAGGGAATAGTCATGTTGTCTAGAATCACATTGTGAGTCTGTGTCCACTCCTACAATCATCCTGAGAGAAGCATGTCTTTATTTAATCTCTCTGCTGACACATGAGCACTTATAAACTTATCCTGCTGTCAACTACTAGCAGTCTGAGAACCCAGTCGCTGTCTATGCTCTTGGAGAGTGAATCAAGCATTCAGACAAGCAGTGGTACAGTCAAATGTGCACAATGTATGCGGTCCCCTAACCCCTTGGAGACTACTGAGTCGGACCGGAAAAAGTACAGGGAATAGTCATGCCTTTCTGGAATCACACTGTGAGTCTGTGTCCACTCCTACAGTCATCCTGACAGAAGCATGTCCTTATTTAATCTCTCTGCTGACACGTACGCACTTATAAACTTATCCTGCTGTCAAGTACTAGCAGTATGAGAACCCAGTCACTGTCTATGCTCTTATTTTAATGAGTCAGGCATTCAGACAAGCAGTGGTACAGTCAAATGTGCACAATGTATGCGTTCCCCTAATCTCTTGCAGACTACTGAGTCAGTCCTGCAAAAATCCAGGGAATAGTCATGCTTGTCTGGAATCGCACTGTGAGTCTGTGTCAATTTCTACAATCATCCTGACAGAAGCATGTCCTTATTTAATCTCTCTGCTGACACATAAGCGCTTATAAACTTATCCTGCTGTCAAGTACTAGCAGTCTGAGAAACCAGTCACTGTCTAAGCACTTGGAGAATGAGTCAAGCATTCAGACAAGCAGTGGTGCAATCAAATGTGCACATTGTATGCTGTCTCCTAACCCCTTGTAGACTACTAAGTCAGTTCTGCAAAAGTCCAGGGAATAGTCATGCTTGTCTGGAATCACACTGTGAGTCTGTGTCCACTCCTACAATCATCCTGACAGAAGCATGTCCTTATTTAATCTCTCTGCTGACACATGAGCGCTTAAAAAATTATCCTGTTGTCAACTACTAGCAGTCTGAGAACCCAGTCACTGCCTATGCTCTTGGAGAACGAGTCAGGTATTCAGAGAAGCAGTGATAGAGTCAAATGTGCGAAATGTATGCGGTCTCCTAATCTCTTGCAGAGTACTGAGTCAGTGCTGCAAAAGTCCAGGGAATAGTCAGGCTTGTCTGGAATCGCACTGTGAGTCTGTGTCCACTTCTACAATCATACTGACAGAAGCATGTCCTTATTTAAATTCTCTGCTGACACATGAGCACTTATAAACTTATCCTGATGTCAACTACTAGCAGTTTGAGAACCCAGTCACTGTATATGCTTTTTTTTAATGAGTCATGCATTCCGACAAGCAGTGGTACAGTCAAATGTGCACTATGTATGGGGTCCCCTAAATCCTTTGAGACAAATGACTTATTCCTGCAAAAATCCAGGGTATAGTCATGCTTGTCTAGAATCACATTGTGAGTCTGTGTGCACTCCTACAATCATCCTGACAGAAGCATGTCCTTATTTAATTTCTCTGCTGACACATGAGCACTTATAAACTTATCCTGATGTCAACTACTAGCAGTCTGAGAACCCAGTCACTGTCTATGCACTTGGAGAATGAGTCAGGCATTCAGACAAGCAGTTTTTCTGTCAAATTTGCACAATGTATGCGGTCTCCTAACCCCTTGCAGACTACTGAGCAAGTCCTGCAATAGTCCAGGGAATAGTCATGCTTGTCTGGAATCACACTGTGAGTCTGTGTCCACTTCTACAATCATCCTGACAGAAGCATGCCCTTATTTAATCTCTCCGCTGACACATAAGCGCTTATAAACTTATCCTACTGTCAAGTACTAGCAGTCTGAGAACCCAGTCGCTGTGTATGCTCTTGGAGAGTGAATCAGGCATTCAGACAAGCAGTGGTACAGTCATATGTGACCAATGTATGCGGTCCCCTAACCCCTGGAGACTACTGAGTCAGTCCTGCAAAAGTCTAAGGAATATTCATGCTTGTCTGGAATCACACTATGATTCTGTGTCCACTCCTACAATCATCCTGACAGGAAGCATGTCCTTATTTAATCTCTCTGCTGAAACATAAACATTAAAAAACTTATCCTGCTGTCAACTACTAGCAGTCAGAGAACCCATTCACTGTCTATGCTCTTGGAGAATGAGTCAGGTATTCATAGAAGCAGTGGTACAGTCAAATGTGCACAATGTATGCAGTCCCCTAATCTCTCTCAGACTACTGAGTCGGACCGGCAAAAGTCCAGGAAATAGTCATGCTTTTCTGGAATCACACTGTGAGTCTGTGTCCACTCCTACAATCATCCTGACAAAAGCATGTCCCTATTTAATCTCTCTGCTGACACATAAGCACTTATAAACATATCCTGCTGTCAATTACTAGCAGTCTGAGAACCCAGTCACTGTCTATGCTCCTATTTTAATGAGTCAGGCATTCACACAAGCAGTGGTACAGTCAGATGTGCACAATGTATGCGGTCCCAATCTCTTGCAGACTACTGAGTCAGTCCTGCAATAATCCAGGGAATAGTCATGCTTTTCTGGAATCATACTGTGAGTCTGTATCCACTCCTACAATCATCCTGACAAAAGCATGCACTTATTTAATCTCTCTACTGACACATAAGAGCTTATAAACTGATCCTGCTGTCAACTACTAGCAGTCTGAGTACCCAGTCACTCTCTATGCACTTGGAGAATGAGTCAGGCATTCAGACAAGCAGTTTTACAGTCAAATGTACACAATGTATGCGGTCTACTTACCCCTTGCAGGCTACTAAGTCAGTCCTGCAAAATTCCAGAGAATAGTCATGCTTGTCTGGAATCACACTGTGAGTCTGTGTCCACTCCTATAATCATCATGACAGAAGCATGTCCTCGTTTAATCTCTCTGCTGACACATAAGCGCTTATAAACTTATCTTGCTGTCAACTACTAGCAGTCTGAGAACCCAGTAACTGTCTATGCTCTTGGAGAATGAGGCAGCCAGTCAGACAAGCAGTGGTACAGTCAAATGTGCAAAGTGTATGCAGTCCCCTAACCCCTTCCAGACTACCGAGTCATTCCTGTAAAAATCCAGGGAATAGTCATGCTTGTCTAGAATCACATTGTGAGTCTGTGTCCTCTCCTAAAATCATCCTGACAGAAGCATGTCCTTATTTAAACTCTCTGATGACACATGAGCGCTTATAAACGTATCCTGCTGTCAACTACTAGCAGTCTGAGAAACCAGTCACTGTCCATGCACTTGGAGAATGAGTCAAGCATTCAGACAAGCAGTGGTACAATCAAATGTGCACAATGTATGCTGTCTCCTAACCCCTTGTAGACTACTAAGTCAGTTCTGCAAAAGTCCAGGGAATAGTCATGCTTTTCTGGAATCACACTGTGAGTCTGTGTCCACTTTAACAATCATCCTGACAGAAGCATGCCCATATTTTATCTCTCTACTGACACATAAGCACTTATAAACTTTTCCTGCTGTCAACTACTAGCAGTCTGAGACCCCAGTCACTCTCTATGCGCTTGGAGAAAGAGGCAGCCAGTCAGACAAGCAGTGGTACAGTCAAATATGCACAATGTATACGGTCCCCTAACTCCTTCCAGGCTACTCAGTCAGTCCTACAAAAGTCCAGTGAATAGACATGCTTGTCTGGAATCACACTGTGAGTCTGTGTGCACTCCTACAATCATCCTGACAGAAGCAAGTCCTTATTTAATCTCTCTGCGGACACATAAGCACATATAAACTTATCCTGCTGCCAACTACTAGCAGTCTGAGAACCCAGTCACTGTAGATGCTCTTTTTTAATGAGTCATGCATTCAGACAAGCAGTGGTACAGTAAAATGTGCACAATGTATGGGGTCCCCTAAATCCTTTGAGACTAATGACTTATTCCTGCAAAAATCCAGGGTATAGTCATGCTTGTCTAGAATCACATTGTGAGTCTGTGTGCACTCCTACAATCATCCTGACAGAAGCATGTCCTTATTTAAATTCTCTGCTAACACATGAACACTTATAAACTTATCCTGATGTCAACTACTAGCAGTCTGAGAACCCAGTCACTGTATATGCTCTTTTTTAATGAGTCATGCATTCCGACATGCAGTGGTACAGTCAAATGTGCACTATGTATGGGGTCCCCTAAATCCTTTGAGACTAATGCCTTATTCCTGCAAAAATCCAGGGTATAGTCATGCTTGTCTAGAATCACATTGTGAGTCTGTGTGCACTCCTACAATCATCCTGAAAGAAGCATGTCCTTATTTAAATTCTCTGCTGACACATGAGCACTTATAAACTTATCCTGATGTCAACTACTAGCAGTCTGAGAACCCGGTCACTGTCTATGCACTTGGAGAATGAGTCAGGCATTCAGACAAGCAGTTTTTCAGTCAAATTTGCACAATGTGTGCGGTCTCCTAACCCCTTGCAGACTACTGAGCAAGTCCTGCAATAGTCCAGGGAATAGTCATGCTTGTCTGGAATCACACTGTGAGTCTGTGTCCACTTCTACAATCATTCTGACAGAAGCATGCCCTTATTTAATCTCTCCGCTGACACATAAGCGCTTATAAACTTATCCTACTGTCAAGTACTAGCAGTCTGAGAACCCAGTCGCTGTCTATGCTCTTGGAGAGTGAATCAGGCATTCAGACAAGCAGTGGTACAGTCATATGTGACCAATGTATGCGGTCCCCTAACCCCTTGGAGACTACTGAGTCAGTCCTGCAAAAGTCTAAGGAATATTCATGCTTGTCTGGAATCACACTATGATTCTGTGTCCACTCCTACAATCATCCTGACAGGAAGCATGTCCTTATTTAATCTCTCTGCTGAAACATAAACACTTAAAAACTTATCCTGCTGTCAACTACTAGCAGTCAGAGAACCCATTCACTGTCTATGCTCTTGGAGAATGAGTCAGGTATTCATAGAAGCAGTGGTACAGTCAAATGTGCACAACGTATGCAGTCACCTAATCTCTCTCAGACTACTGAGTCGGACCGGCAAAAGTCCAGGGAATAGTCATGCTTTTCTGGAATCACACTGTGAGTCTGCGTCCACTCCTACAATCATCCTGACAAAAGCATGTCCCTATTTAATCTCTCTGCTGACTCATAAGCACTTATAAACATATCCTGCTGTCAATTACTAGCAGTCTGAGAACCCAGTCACTGTCTATGCTCTTATTTTAATGAGTCAGGCATTCACACAAGCAGTGGTACAGTCAGATGTGCACAATGTATGCGGTCCCAATCTCTTGCAGACTACTGAGTCAGTCCTGCAATAATCCAGGGAATAGTCATGCTTGTCTGGAATCACACTGTGAGTCTGTGTCCACTTCTACAATCATCCTGACAGAAGCATGCCCTTATTTAATCTCTCCGCTGACACATAAGCGCTTATAAACTTATCCTACTGTCAAGTACTAGCAGTCTGAGAACCCAGTCGCTGTGTATGCTCTTGGAGAGTGAATCAGGCATTCAGACAAGCAGTGGTACAGTCATATGTGACCAATGTATGCGGTCCCCTAACCCCTGGAGACTACTGAGTCAGTCCTGCAAAAGTCTAAGGAATATTCATGCTTGTCTGGAATCACACTATGATTCTGTGTCCACTCCTACAATCATCCTGACAGGAAGCATGTCCTTATTTAATCTCTCTGCTGAAACATAAACATTTAAAAACTTATCCTGCTGTCAACTACTAGCAGTCAGAGAACCCATTCACTGTCTATGCTCTTGGAGAATGAGTCAGGTATTCATAGAAGCAGTGGTACAGTCAAATGTGCACAATGTATGCAGTCCCCTAATCTCTCTCAGACTACTGAGTCGGACCGGCAAAAGTCCAGGAAATAGTCATGCTTTTCTGGAATCACACTGTGAGTCTGTGTCCACTCCTACAATCATCCTGACAAAAGCATGTCCCTATTTAATCTCTCTGCTGACACATAAGCACTTATAAACATATCCTGCTGTCAATTACTAGCAGTCTGAGAACCCAGTCACTGTCTATGCTCCTATTTTAATGAGTCAGGCATTCACACAAGCAGTGGTACAGTCAGATGTGCACAATGTATGCGGTCCCAATCTCTTGCAGACTACTGAGTCAGTCCTGCAATAATCCAGGGAATAGTCATGCTTTTCTGGAATCATACTGTGAGTCTGTATCCACTCCTACAATCATCCTGACAAAAGCATGCACTTATTTAATCTCTCTACTGACACATAAGAGCTTATAAACTGATCCTGCTGTCAACTACTAGCAGTCTGAGTACCCAGTCACTCTCTATGCACTTGGAGAATGAGTCAGGCATTCAGACAAGCAGTTTTACAGTCAAATGTACACAATGTATGCGGTCTACTTACCCCTTGCAGGCTACTGAGTCAGTCCTGCAAAATTCCAGAGAATAGTCATGCTTGTCTGGAATCACACTGTGAGTCTGTGTCCACTCCTATAATCATCATGACAGAAGCATGTCCTCTTTAATCTCTCTGCTGACACATAAGCGCTTATAAACTTATCTTGCTGTCAACTACTAGCAGTCTGAGAACCCAGTAACTGTCTATGCTCTTGGAGAATGAGGCAGCCAGTCAGACAAGCAGTGGTACAGTCAAATGTGCAAAGTGTATGCAGTCCCCTAACCCCTTCCAGACTACCGAGTCATTCCTGTAAAAATCCAGGGAATAGTCATGCTTGTCTAGAATCACATTGTGAGTCTGTGTCCTCTCCTAAAATCATCCTGACAGAAGCATGTCCTTATTTAAACTCTCTGCTGACACATGAGCGCTTATAAACGTATCCTGCTGTCAACTACTAGCAGTCTGAGAAACCAGTCACTGTCCATGCACTTGGAGAATGAGTCAAGCATTCAGACAAGCAGTAGTACAATCAAATGTGCACAATGTATGCTGTCTCCTAACCCCTTGTAGACTACTAAGTCAGTTCTGCAAAAGTCCAGGGAATAGTCATGCTTTTCTGGAATCACACTGTGAGTCTGTGTCCACTTTAACAATCATCCTGACAGAAGCATGCCCATATTTAATCTCTCTACTGACACATAAGCACTTATAAACTTTTCCTGCTGTCAACTACTAGCAGTCTGAGACCCCAGTCACTCTCTATGCGCTTGGAGAAAGAGGCAGCCAGTCAGACAAGCAGTGGTACAGTCAAATATGCACAATGTATACGGTCCCCTAACTCCTTCCAGGCTACTCAGTCAGTCCTACAAAAGTCCAGTGAATAGACATGCTTGTCTGGAATCACACTGTGAGTCTGTGTGCACTCCTACAATCATCCTGACAGAAGCAAGTCCTTATTTAATCTCTCTGCGGACACATAAGCACATATAAACTTATCCTGCTGCCAACTACTAGCAGTCTGAGAACCCAGTCACTGTATATGCTCTTTTTTAATGAGTCATGCATTCAGACAAGCAGTGGTACAGTAAAATGTGCACAATGTATGGGGTCCCCTAAATCCTTTGAGACTAATGACTTATTCCTGCAAAAATCCAGGGTATAGTCATGCTTGTCTAGAATCACATTGTGAGTCTGTGTGCACTCCTACAATCATCCTGACAGAAGCATGTCCTTATTTAAATTCTCTGCTAACACATGAACACTTATAAACTTATCCTGATGTCAACTACTAGCAGTCTGAGAACCCAGTCACTGTATATGCTCTTTTTTAATGAGTCATGCATTCCGACAAGCAGTGGTACAGTCAAATGTGCACTATGTATGGGGTCCCCTAAATCCTTTGAGACTAATGCCTTATTCCTGCAAAAATCCAGGGTATAGTCATGCTTGTCTAGAATCACATTGTGAGTCTGTGTGCACTCCTACAATCATCCTGAAAGAAGCATGTCCTTATTTAAATTCTCTGCTGACACATGAGCACTTATAAACTTATCCTGATGTCAACTACTAGCAGTCTGAGAACCCGGTCACTGTCTATGCACTTGGAGAATGAGTCAGGCATTC
The DNA here is from genome assembly GCF_964261635.1 of Lissotriton helveticus. NCBI lineage: Eukaryota > Metazoa > Chordata > Amphibia > Caudata > Salamandridae > Lissotriton > Lissotriton helveticus. The sequence goes on along the minus strand of NC_136059.1, from coordinate 1,088,899,406 downwards.
AGACAAGCAGTTTTTCAGTCAAATGTGCACAATGTATGCGGTCTCCTAACCCCTTGCAGACTACTGAGCAAGTCCTGCAATAGTCCAGGGAATAGTCATGCTTGTCTGGAATCACACTGTGAGTCTGTGTCCACTTCTACAATCATTCTGACAGAAGCATGCCCTTATTTAATCTCTCCGCTGACACATAAGCGCTTATAAACTTATCCTACTGTCAAGTACTAGCAGTCTGAGAACCCAGTCGCTGTCTATGCTCTTGGAGAGTGAATCAGGCATTCAGACAAGCAGTGGTACAGTCATATGTGACCAATGTATGCGGTCCCCTAACCCCTTGGAGACTACTGAGTCAGTCCTGCAAAAGTCTAAGGAATATTCATGCTTGTCTGGAATCACACTATGATTCTGTGTCCAGTCCTACAATCATCCTGACAGGAAGCATGTCCTTATTTAATCTCTCTGCTGAAACATAAACACTTAAAAACTTATCCTGCTGTCAACTACTAGCAGTCAGAGAACCCATTCACTGTCTATGCTCTTGGAGAATGAGTCAGGTATTCATAGAAGCAGTGGTACAGTCAAATGTGCACAACGTATGCAGTCACCTAATCTCTCTCAGACTACTGAGTCGGACCGGCAAAAGTCCAGGGAATAGTCATGCTTTTCTGGAATCACACTGTGAGTCTGCGTCCACTCCTACAATCATCCTGACAAAAGCATGTCCCTATTTAATCTCTCTGCTGACTCATAAGCACTTATAAACATATCCTGCTGTCAATTACTAGCAGTCTGAGAACCCAGTCACTGTCTATGCTCTTATTTTAATGAGTCAGGCATTCACACAAGCAGTGGTACAGTCAGATGTGCACAATGTATGCGGTCCCAATCTCTTGCAGACTACTGAGTCAGTCCTGCAATAATCCAGGGAATAGTCATGCTTGTCTGGAATCACACTGTGAGTCTGTGTCCACTTCTACAATCATCCTGACAGAAGCATGCCCTTATTTAATCTCTCCGCTGACACATAAGCGCTTATAAACTTATCCTACTGTCAAGTACTAGCAGTCTGAGAACCCAGTCGCTGTGTATGCTCTTGGAGAGTGAATCAGGCATTCAGACAAGCAGTGGTACAGTCATATGTGACCAATGTATGCGGTCCCCTAACCCCTGGAGACTACTGAGTCAGTCCTGCAAAAGTCTAAGGAATATTCATGCTTGTCTGGAATCACACTATGATTCTGTGTCCACTCCTACAATCATCCTGACAGGAAGCATGTCCTTATTTAATCTCTCTGCTGAAACATAAACATTTAAAAACTTATCCTGCTGTCAACTACTAGCAGTCAGAGAACCCATTCACTGTCTATGCTCTTGGAGAATGAGTCAGGTATTCATAGAAGCAGTGGTACAGTCAAATGTGCACAATGTATGCAGTCCCCTAATCTCTCTCAGACTACTGAGTCGGACCGGCAAAAGTCCAGGAAATAGTCATGCTTTTCTGGAATCACACTGTGAGTCTGTGTCCACTCCTACAATCATCCTGACAAAAGCATGTCCCTATTTAATCTCTCTGCTGACACATAAGCACTTATAAACATATCCTGCTGTCAATTACTAGCAGTCTGAGAACCCAGTCACTGTCTATGCTCCTATTTTAATGAGTCAGGCATTCACACAAGCAGTGGTACAGTCAGATGTGCACAATGTATGCGGTCCCAATCTCTTGCAGACTACTGAGTCAGTCCTGCAATAATCCAGGGAATAGTCATGCTTTTCTGGAATCATACTGTGAGTCTGTATCCACTCCTACAATCATCCTGACAAAAGCATGCACTTATTTAATCTCTCTACTGACACATAAGAGCTTATAAACTGATCCTGCTGTCAACTACTAGCAGTCTGAGTACCCAGTCACTCTCTATGCACTTGGAGAATGAGTCAGGCATTCAGACAAGCAGTTTTACAGTCAAATGTACACAATGTATGCGGTCTACTTACCCCTTGCAGGCTACTGAGTCAGTCCTGCAAAATTCCAGAGAATAGTCATGCTTGTCTGGAATCACACTGTGAGTCTGTGTCCACTCCTATAATCATCATGACAGAAGCATGTCCTCGTTTAATCTCTCTGCTGACACATAAGCGCTTATAAACTTATCTTGCTGTCAACTACTAGCAGTCTGAGAACCCAGTAACTGTCTATGCTCTTGGAGAATGAGGCAGCCAGTCAGACAAGCAGTGGTACAGTCAAATGTGCAAAGTGTATGCAGTCCCCTAACCCCTTCCAGACTACCGAGTCATTCCTGTAAAAATCCAGGGAATAGTCATGCTTGTCTAGAATCACATTGTGAGTCTGTGTCCTCTCCTAAAATCATCCTGACAGAAGCATGTCCTTATTTAAACTCTCTGCTGACACATGAGCGCTTATAAACGTATCCTGCTGTCAACTACTAGCAGTCTGAGAAACCAGTCACTGTCCATGCACTTGGAGAATGAGTCAAGCATTCAGACAAGCAGTGGTACAATCAAATGTGCACAATGTATGCTGTCTCCTAACCCCTTGTAGACTACTAAGTCAGTTCTGCAAAAGTCCAGGGAATAGACATGCTTGTCTGGAATCACACTGTGAGTCTGTGTGCACTCCTACAATCATCCTGACAGAAGCAAGTCCTTATTTAATCTCTCTGCGGACACATAAGCACATATAAACTTATCCTGCTGCCAACTACTAGCAGTCTGAGAACCCAGTCACTGTATATGCTCTTTTTTAATGAGTCATGCATTCAGACAAGCAGTGGTACAGTAAAATGTGCACAATGTATGGGGTCCCCTAAATCCTTTGAGACTAATGACTTATTCCTGCAAAAATCCAGGGTATAGTCATGCTTGTCTAGAATCACATTGTGAGTCTGTGTGCACTCCTACAATCATCCTGACAGAAGCATGTCCTTATTTAAATTCTCTGCTAACACATGAACACTTATAAACTTATCCTGATGTCAACTACTAGCAGTCTGAGAACCCAGTCACTGTATATGCTCTTTTTTAATGAGTCATGCATTCCGACAAGCAGTGGTACAGTCAAATGTGCACTATGTATGGGGTCCCCTAAATCCTTTGAGACTAATGCCTTATTCCTGCAAAAATCCAGGGTATAGTCATGCTTGTCTAGAATCACATTGTGAGTCTGTGTGCACTCCTACAATCATCCTGAAAGAAGCATGTCCTTATTTAAATTCTCTGCTGACACATGAGCACTTATAAACTTATCCTGATGTCAACTACTAGCAGTCTGAGAACCCGGTCACTGTCTATGCACTTGGAGAATGAGTCAGGCATTCAGACAAGCAGTTTTTCAGTCAAATTTGCACAATGTATGCGGTCTCCTAACCCCTTGCAGACTACTGAGCAAGTCCTGCAATAGTCCAGGGAATAGTCATGCTTGTCTGGAATCATGCTGTGAGTCTGTGTCCACTTCTACAATCATTCTGACAGAAGCATGCCCTTATTTAATCTCTCCGCTGACACATAAGCGCTTATAAACTTATCCTACTGTCAAGTACTAGCAGTCTGAGAACCCAGTCGCTGTCTATGCTCTTGGAGAGTGAATCAGGCATTCAGACAAGCAGTGGTACAGTCATATGTGACCAATGTATGCGGTCCCCTAACCCCTTGGAGACTACTGAGTCAGTCCTGCAAAAGTCTAAGGAATATTCATGCTTGTCTGGAATCACACTATGATTCTGTGTCCACTCCTACAATCATCCTGACAGGAAGCATGTCCTTATTTAATCTCTCTGCTGAAACATAAACACTTAAAAACTTATCCTGCTGTCAACTACTAGCAGTCAGAGAACCCATTCACTGTCTATGCTCTTGGAGAATGAGTCAGGTATTCATAGAAGCAGTGGTACAGTCAAATGTGCACAACGTATGCAGTCACCTAATCTCTCTCAGACTACTGAGTCGGACCGGCAAAAGTCCAGGGAATAGTCATGCTTTTCTGGAATCACACTGTGAGTCTGCGTCCACTCCTACAATCATCCTGACAAAAGCATGTCCCTATTTAATCTCTCTGCTGACTCATAAGCACTTATAAACATATCCTGCTGTCAATTACTAGCAGTCTGAGAACCCAGTCACTGTCTATGCTCTTAGCTTAATGAGTCAGGCATTCACACAAGCAGTGGTACAGTCAGATGTGCACAATGTATGCGGTCCCAATCTCTTGCAGACTACTGAGTCAGTCCTGCAATAATCCAGGGAATAGTCATGCTTTTCTGGAATCATACTGTGAGTCTGTATCCACTCCTACAATCATCCTGACAAAAGCATGCACTTTTTTTAATCTCTCTACTGACACATAAGAGCTTATAAACTGATCCTGCTGTCAACTACTAGCAGTCTGAGTACCCAGTCACTCTCTATGCACTTGGAGAATGAGTCAGGCATTCAGACAAGCAGTTTTACAGTCAAATGTACACAATGTATGCGGTCTACTAACCCCTTGCAGGCTACTGAGTCAGTCCTGCAAAATTCCAGAGAATAGTCATGCTTGTCTGGAATCACACTGTGAGTCTGTGTCCACTCCTATAATCATCGTGACAGAAGTATGTCCTTATTTAATCTCTCTGCTGACACATAAGCGCTTATAAACTTATCTTGCTGTCAACTACTAGCAGTCTGAGAACCCAGTAACTGTCTATGCTCTTGGAGAATGAGGCAGCCAGTCAGACAAGCAGTGGTACAGTCAAATGTGCAAAGTGTATGCAGTCCCCTAACCCCTTCCAGACTACTGAGTCATTCCTGTAAAAATCCAGGGAATAGTCATGCTTGTCTAGAATCACATTGTGAGTCTGTGTCCTCTCCTAAAATCATCCTGACAGAAGCATGTCTCTATTTAATTTCTCTGCTGACACATGAGCGCTTATAAACGTATCCTGCTGTCAACTACTAGCAGTCAGAGAAACCAGTCACTGTCTATACACTTGGAGAATGAGTCAAGCATTCAGACAAGCAGTGGTACAATCAAATGTGCACAATGTATGCTGTCTCCTAACCCCTTGTAGACTACTAAATCAGTTCTGCAAAAGTCCAGGGAATAGTCACGCTTTTCTGGAATCACACTGTGAGTCTGTGTCCACCTTTACAATCATACTGACAGAAGCATGTCCTTCTTTAATCTTTCTGCTGACACATAAGCGCTTATAAACTTATCCTGCTGTCAAATACTAGCAGTCTGAGAACCCAGTCACTATCTATGCTCTTGGAGAATGAGTCAGGTATTCATAGAAGCAGTGGTACAGTCAAATGTGCACAATGTATGCGGTCCCCTAATCTCTTGCAGACTACTGAGTCGGACCGGCAAAAGTCCAGGGAATAGTCATGCTTTTCTGGAATCACACTATGAGTCTGTGTCCACTCCTACAATCATCCTGACAGAAGCATGTCCTTATTTAATCTCTCTGCTGACACATAAGCACTTATAAACTTATCCTGCTGTCAACTACTAGCAGTCTGAGAACCCAGTCACTGTCTATGCTCTTATTTTAATGAGTCAGGCATTCAGACAAGCAGTGGTACAGTCAAATGTGCACAATGTATGCAGTCCCAATCTCTTGCAGACTACTGAGTCAGTCCTGCAAAAATCCAGGGAATAGTCATGCTTTTCTGGAATCATACTGTGAGTCTGTGTCCACTCCTACAATCATCGTGACAGAAGCATGCCCTTATTTAATCTCTCTACTGACACATAAGAGCTCATAAACTCATCCTGCTGTCAACTACTAGCAGTCTGAGAACCCAGTAACTGTCTATGCTCTTGGAGAATGAGGCAGCCAGTCAGACAAGCAGTGGTACAGTCAAATGTGCAAAGTGTATGCAGTCCCCTAACCCCTTCCAGACTACTGAGTCATTCCTGTAAAAATCCAGGGAATAGTCATGCTTGTCTAGAATCACATTGTGAGTCTGTGTCCTCTCCTAAAATCATCCTGACAGAAGCATGTCTTTATTTAATTTCTCTGCTGACACATGAGCGCTTATAAACGTATCCTGCTGTCAACTACTAGCAGTCAGAGAAACCAGTCACTGTCTATACACTTGGAGAATGAGTCAAGCATTCAGACAAGCAGTGGTACAATCAAATGTGCACAATGTATGCTGTCTCCTAACCCCTTGTAGACTACTAAATCAGTTCTGCAAAAGTCCAGGGAATAGTCACGCTTTTCTGGAATCACACTGTGAGTCTGTGTCCACCTTTACAATCATACTGACAGAAGCATGTCCTTCTTTAATCTTTCTGCTGACACATAAGCGCTTATAAACTTATCCTGCTGTCAAATACTAGCAGTCTGAGAACCCAGTCACTATCTATGCTCTTGGAGAATGAGTCAGGTATTCATAGAAGCAGTGGTACAGTCAAATGTGCACAATGTATGCGGTCCCCTAATCTCTTGCAGACTACTGAGTCGGACCGGCAAAAGTCCAGGGAATAGTCATGCTTTTCTGGAATCACACTATGAGTCTGTGTCCACTCCTACAATCATCCTGACATAAGCATGTCCTTATTTAATCTCTCTGCTGACACATAAGCACTTATCAACTTATCCTGCTGTCAACTACTAGCAGTCTGAGAACCCAGTCACTGTCTATGCTCTTATTTTAATGAGTCAGGCATTCAGACAAGCAGTGGTACAGTCAAATGTGCACAATGTATGCGGTCCCAATCTCTTGCAGACTACTGAGTCAGTCCTGCAAAAATCCAGGGAATAGTCATGCTTTTCTGGAATCATACTGTGAGTCTGTGTCCACTCCTACAATCATCGTGACAGAAGCATGCCCTTATTTAATCTCTCTACTGACACATAAGAGCTCATAAACTCATCCTGCTGTCAAGTACTAGCAGTCTGAGAACCCAGTCACTCTCTATGCACTTGGAGAATGAGTCAGGCATTCAGACAAGCAGTTTTACAGTCAAATGTACACAATGTATGCGGTCTACTAACCCCTTGCAGACTACTGAGTCAGTCCTGCAAAATTCTAGAGAATAGTCATGCTTGTCTGGAATCACACTGTGAGTCTGTGTCCACTCCTATAATCATCGTGACAGAAGTATGTCCTTATTTAATCTCTCTGCAAAATTGGGCTGTCTATGGAAAACCAAGGGGTTCGATAAATGGGACATGATTGGTATTAGTAAAGTGCGTGATCTCTGGGTTAAAGGAGGGGTGAAGACCTTTTCGGATTTGCAAGTGGAATATAAGCTGAGTGACAGGGAAATTTTTCGTTATGTTCAAGTACGCCATGCCTTGAATTCGGTTTTCCTGTGGGTAGTGATGTTCCGGAATCCTCCCCCCTCGAAGATCGTATATTGGATGGTCATGTGCCGGATAGTACTATCTCATTGTTTTATAAAAAGATGATTAATGACCGATCGAGTTTGTTGGATCGCCTTCGTGAAACCTGGATTGCTGATGGTATTGAACTAGATGATGAGGACTGGCAGTCCGCGATCTCCTCTCCCAGGGAGGTTGCGATTCCTGCCCGCCTCCGTCTGGTCCAACTTAAGGTTCTCCACCGAATCTATGTCACCGGCCCCCGTCTGATCCACATATAAGATCACAGTTCAATTTGAGGGCAAGTACAGGCACGCAACACCCATTGGGCTCACCGGGCTTCAACCCCCCCCCCCCGTCGTGTGTGTCAGCCCGGGGAGGAGACAGCTTAGCTGGCTGAAGATGTCTAATTGCAGCCGCACCAGAGTACTTCACATGTCTGTTAAAGACCATTTACTTGTAAATGAGACTTTTATTATGTTTTCACCCCTTCTTACAGCCACTCTAGTTAAGGCTGGAAGAATTAGCCCCCCTAAAATCTTTTTCAGCCCCCCCCCGAAATTTGGCTCTAGTTGACCGCCTGGGCTAGTATGATTGCTTTGCCTACGGTTAGTCCGTGAATTATTTCAGTCGACCACATGTTCAGCCTTAAAGCCAAATTGTATGAATCAGAAATTAAGCTGAAGCATCTCAAAGCTGGATTACTAGAGTACTGCACTGTTGCCTGCTCCAAAGCATTTCAGCGCAATGTTGCTTAAATTTCCTTTGCAATCAAGGGCAATCAACACATATTTTCTTCTGTAGTCACGTCAAAGTTCCCGAGACATTGAGGAACTGAAATTGTTGGTACAACCGAGGCACACCACGCCACTCTATCTTGCTCTGAGTCAAAGTCAGCTAACCGCGTAAACAACGGAGACCACAGGAGCGCATTTAAGAAAACGGCACCTGTATTGTAATATTCATTCATTGCAAGGGCTGCGCCTCCCCTTTCGAAGCCGCCACAAGGGGCCTGCAGGACCAGAGATTAGTCACGGATCTGCCTCCCGCGAGACACGCCCCAACGCACGTCTCGAGGGGGCCTGACTGGAGAGCGCCTGGTCGCCTTTGTGAGCGAGTGAACTGCGCGCACGGTGAGCCTCATTATGATGCTCGACACACCTACGTATGGGGCGCAACACAGGAACGTGTTGCGCCACACAGTTTGGAAAGCTGTGCCCTAACCCCTTCCAGACTACTGAGTCATTCCTGCAAAAGTCCAGGGAATAGTCAAGCTTGTCTAGAATCACATTGTGAGTCTGTGTCCACTCCTACAATCATCCTGACAGAAGCATGTCCTTATTTAATCTCTTTGCTGACACATAAGCGCTTAAAAAATTATCCTGTTGTTAACTACTAGCAGTCTGAGAACCCAGTCACTGTCTATGCTCTTGGAGAACGAGTCAGGTATTCAGAGAAGCAGTGATAGAGTCAAATGTGCGAAATGTATGCTGTCCCCTAATCACTTGCAGAGTACTGAGTCAGTGCTGCAAAAGTCCAGGGAATAGTCATGCTTGTCTGGAATCGCACTGTGAGTGTGTGTCCACTCCTACAATCATCCTGACAAAAGCATGTCCTTATTTAATCTCTCTGCTGACATATAAGCGCTAATAAACTTATCCTGCTGTCAAGTACAAACAGTCTGAGAACCCAGTCACTCTCTAAGCACTTGGAGAATGAGTCAGGCATTCAGACAAGCAGTTTTACAGTCAAATGTGCACAATGTTTGCGGTCTCCTAACCCCTTGCAGGCTACTGAGTCAGTCCTGGAAAAGTCCAGAGAATAGCCATGCTTGTCTGGAATCACACTGTGAGTCTGTGTCCACTCCTACAATCATCCTGACAGAAGCCTGTCCTTCTTTAATCTCTCTGCTGACACATAAGCGCTTATAAACTTACCTTGCTGTCAACTACTAGCAGTTTGAGAACACAGTCACTGTCTATGCTCTTGGAGAATGAGACAGCCAGTCAGACAAGCAGTGGTACAGTCAAATATGCAAAGTGTATGCAGTCCCCTAAACCCTTCCAGACTACTGAATCATTCCTACAAAAGTCCAGGGAATAGTCATGTTGTCTAGAATCACATTGTGAGTCTGTGTCCACTCCTACAATCATCCTGAGAGAAGCATGTCTTTATTTAATCTCTCTGCTGACACATGAGCACTTATAAACTTATCCTGCTGTCAACTACTAGCAGTCTGAGAACCCAGTCGCTGTCTATGCTCTTGGAGAGTGAATCAAGCATTCAGACAAGCAGTGGTACAGTCAAATGTGCACAATGTATGCGGTCCCCTAACCCCTTGGAGACTACTGAGTCGGACCGGAAAAAGTACAGGGAATAGTCATGCCTTTCTGGAATCACACTGTGTGTCTGTGTCCACTCCTACAGTCATCCTGACAGAAGCATGTCCTTATTTAATCTCTCTGCTGACACGTACGCCCTTATAAACTTATCCTGCTGTCAAGTACTAGCAGTATGAGAACCCAGTCACTGTCTATGCTCTTATTTTAATGAGTCAGGCATTCAGACAAGCAGTGGTACAGTCAAATGTGCACAATGTATGCGTTCCCCTAATCTCTTGCAGACTACTGAGTCAGTCCTGCAAAAATCCAGGGAATAGTCATGCTTGTCTGGAATCGCACTGTGAGTCTGTGTCAATTTCTACAATCATCCTGACAGAAGCATGTCCTTATTTAATCTCTCTGCTGACACATAAGCGCTTATAAACTTATCCTGCTGTCAAGTACTAGCAGTCTGAGAAACCAGTCACTGTCTAAGCACTTGGAGAATGAGTCAAGCATTCAGACAAGCAGTGGTGCAATCAAATGTGCACATTGTATGCTGTCTCCTAACCCCTTGTAGACTACTAAGTCAGTTCTGCAAAAGTCCAGGGAATAGTCATGCTTGTCTGGAATCACACTGTGAGTCTGTGTCCACTCCTACAATCATCCTGACAGAAGCATGTCCTTATTTAATCTCTCTGCTGACACATGAGCGCTTAAAAAATTATCCTGTTGTCAACTACTAGCAGTCTGAGAACCCAGTCACTGCCTATGCTCTTGGAGAACGAGTCAGGTATTCAGAGAAGCAGTGATAGAGTCAAATGTGCGAAAGGTATGCGGTCTCCTAATCTCTTGCAGAGTACTGAGTCAGTGCTGCAAAAGTCCAGGGAATAGTCAGGCTTGTCTGGAATCGCACTGTGAGTCTGTGTCCACTTCTACAATCATACTGACAGAAGCATGTCCTTATTTAATCTCTCTGCTGACACATAAGCACTTATAAACTTATCCTGCAGTCATGTATTAGCAGTCTGAGAACCCAGTCACTCTCTATGCACTTGGAGAATGAGTGAGGCATTCAGACAAGCAGTTTTACAGTCAAATGTGCACAATGTATGCGGTCTCCTAACCCCTTGCAGACTACTGAGTCAGTCCTGCAAATGTCCTGGGAATAGTCATGTTGTCTGGAATCACACTGTGAGTCTGTGTCCACTCCTACATCATCCTGACAGAAGCATGTCTTTATTTAATCTCTCTGCTGACACATGAGCACTTATAAACTTATCTTGCTGTCAACTACTAGCAGTCTGAGAACCCAGTCACTGTCTAAGCACTTTGAGAATGAGTCAAGCATTCAAACAAGCAGTGGTACAGTCAAATGTGCACAATGTATGCTGTCTCCTAAGCCTTTGTAGACTACTAAGTCAGTTCTGCAAAATTCCAGGGAATAGTCATGCTTTTCGGGAAGCACACTGTGAGTCTGTGTCCACATCTGCAATCATCCTGACAGAAGCCTGTCCTTCTTTAATCTCTCTGCTGAAACACAAGCAGTGGTACAGTCAAATGTGCACAATGTATGCTGTCTCCTAAGCCCTTGTAGTCTACTAAGTCAGTTCTGCAAAATTTTAGGGAATAGTCATGCTTTTCTGGAATCACACTGTGAGTCTGTGTCCACTCCTACAATCATCCTGACAGAAGCATGTTCTTATTTAATCTCTCTGCTGAAACTTAGGCGCTTATAAACTTACCCTGCTGTCAACTACTAGCAGTCTGAGAACCCAGTCACTCTCTATGCTCTTGGAGAATAAGTCAGGTATTCAGACAAGCAGTGGTACTGTCAAATGTGCACAATGTATGCAGTCCCCTAATCTCTTGCAGACTACTGAGTCAGTCCTGCAAAAGTCCAGGGAATAGTCATGCTTTTCTGGAATCACACTGTGAGTCTGTGCCCACTCCTACAATCATCCTGACAGAAACATGTCCTTATTTAATCTCGCTGATGACACATAAAAGCGCGTAAAAAATTATCCTGTTGTCAAGTACTAGCAGTCTGAGATTCCCGTCACTGTGTATGTACTTGGAGAATGAGTCAGGTATTCAGAGAAGCAGTGGTACAGTCAAATGTGCACAAGTATGCAGTCCCCTAACTCCTTCCAGACTACTCAGTCAGTCCTACAAAAGTCCAGTGAATAGTCATGCTTGTCTGGAATCACACTGTGAGTCTGTGTGCACTCCTACAATCATCCTGACTGAAGCAAGTCCTTATTTAATCTCTCTGCTGATACATAAGCGCTTATAAACTTAGCCTGCTGTCAACTACTAGCAGTCTGAGAACCCAGTCACTGTATTTGCTCTTTTTTAATGAGTCATGCATTCAGACAAGCAGTGGTACACTCAAATGTGCACAATGTATGCGGTCCCCTAACTCCTTCAAGACTACTGAGCTAGTCCTGCAAAAGTCCAGGGAATAGTCATGCTTGTCTGGAATTGCACTGTGAGTCTGTGTCCACTTCTACAATTATCCTGACAGAAGCATGTCCTTATTTAATCTCTCTGCTGACACATAAGCGCTTATAAACATATCCTGCTGTCAAGTACTAGCAGTCTGAGAACCCAGTTGCTGTCTATGCTCTTGGAGAGTGAATCAGGCATTCAGACAAGCAGTGGTTCAGTCAAATGTGCACAATATATGCGGTCCCCTAACCCCTTGGAGACTACTGAGTTGGACCGACAAAAGTACAGGGAATAGTCATGCCTTTCTGGAATCACACTGTGAGTCTGTGTCCACTCCTACAGTCATCCTGACAGCAGCATGTCCTTATTTAATCTCTCTGCTGACACGTAAGCACTTATAAACTTATCCTGCTGTCAAGTACTAGCAGTATGGGAACCCAGTCACTGTATATGCTCTTTTTTAATGAGTCATGCATTCAGACAAGCAGTGGTACACTCAAATGTGCACAATGTATGCAGTCCCCTAACTCCTTCGAGACTACTGAGCTAGTCCTGCAAAAGTCCAGGGAATAGTCATGCTTGTCTGGAATCGCACTGTAAGTCTGTGTCCACTTCTACAATTATCCTAACAGAAGCATGTCCTTATTTAATCTCTCTGCTGACACATAAGCGCTTATAAACATATCCTGCTGTCAAGTACTAGCAGTCCGAGAACCCAGCCACTGTCTATGCTCTTGGAGAGTGAATCAGGCATTCACACAAGCAGTGGTACAGTCAAGTGTGCACAATGTATGCGGTCCCCTAATCTCTTGCAGACTACTGAGTCAGTTCTGCAAAAGTCCAGGGAATAGTCATGCATGTCTGGAATTACACTGTGAGTCTGTGTCCACTCCTACAATCACCCTGACAGAAACATGTCCTTATTTAATCTCTCTGCTGACACATAAAAGCACTTAAAAAATGGTCCTGCTGTCAACTAGTAGCAGTCTGAGAACCCAGTCACTGTGTTTACACTTGGAGATTGAGTCAGGTATTCAGAGAAGCAGTGGTACAGTTACATGTGCACAATGTACGCGGTCCCCTGATCTCTTGCAGACTACTGAATCAGTCCTGCAAAAGTCCAGGGAATAGTCATGCTTGTATGGAATCACACTGAGTCTGTGTCCAGTCCTACAATCATCTTGACAGAAGTATGTCCTTATGAAATCACTCTGCTGAAACATAGGTACTAATAAAGTCACCTTGCTGTGAACTACTAGCACTCTAGGTACTTATTCACCGGTTATTCATTCCAGTAATTATTTAATTAGTAGATGTGTACTTTAGTATATTAATTATGATTTCAAAAGGGAGTGTTTAAATGGTTTTTATGTAGAATGTTTTTGTTTAGTAATAGCATAGTATATTTTATAGATTATTTTAAATAATATCATATATTTTTTTCAGATATTGTTCATCATCATTAAAAGAAACCTATTATGGCTAGAAAAACAGAAAGGAGGAAACAACACAAAAAGGACTATTATTTGAAGAAAATTCAACATCAAGTATTGGATGAACAACAATATGTGGGGAAAAAGAAAAAAGTCTTGCGGTAAGAGAACAAAAGAATTTATTAAAACACTTTCAAAGCCTAGAAACAGTGTGCTGATTGTGGAAAGTATAAGGAATGCTTCAACAACAAAGAAGAATAATAAGAAAAAAAATGTTGAAAATGGGAAATTATATTCAAAAGACACAATGTATGGTAAAATGCGGCAGAGTCCGTATGAAGAAATAAGAAAGAAAATATTTTACAATAGAGGTGTCTTTAATTTGTTGAAAGATGTAAAGGAATACCAAAGAAGAGCACCATTTTATAAAAAGAAGAAAGACATTGAAATTATTGTTGAGAAGGCTTTTGTATTAAAAAGGAAATGATTTATTTTAGTTTTAAACAGAATTTGATCACTAGATAAACCAATACATTTTATGAAGGCCAAAATTAAGAAAAAAAGAGTGATCAACAGAACTAATTTTTGTGATTTTTTTTGGGTGAATGTAAACACGCTTCAAGTTCAGAGCCTTTTTTTACTGAAGAGATTTATTTTCAGACCAAAACTTTTTTGCTTGCAGTTGATATCAGTGGTTGAGCTTATGAGGTCAGAAGTGGTTGTCCTATTGAGAAAGAGAAGATGGTTTCTAGAAATGTAGAAGAACTAACAGCTGATAAAGTTCTAGGGAGACGTCCTAAATCCCCAGTGTGTAGTATTTGTTGTATACAACAGGAATTTATTGATATTTTACGCAATTTCTTACGCGAGTATAGTAAAAAAAGTGTTAAACAAAGGATTAAGATGCTGCAAGGACTAGATCCTTGCAGAGTGAGAAAAAATATTGGTTTGCAATATCATTCTCTGGCTTGTCTTTCTAGAAAAGTATGTCAAAGTGTTTTTCACCATTTCAGGATGTTAGCAGTACACCATTCTCAAATGCGGAAGTTAGTCAGAAGATTGTATCACGCAAAAAGTCCAGCAATAATTTAAAATGAGTTGAACAGTGCTCTTTTGCGTGAGTCAGTATCAGATGTAAAAAAGGTTTGTGATGAAATCGAGTATTGCTACTTTGGTCCTGAACAAGAGAGTGCAGAAAGTGACCCATTAATAGAAGATGTTGAAGAGAATGTAGAACATACTACTACAAACTGTTAAAGAACAAATTACAAAGGTAATTTCATGTAAAAGGCTGAATTATTCTGGTATTTGTTGCCGATGAACTCACTATAAAAATCAGGCTAGGACTGTTGATCTATATTTAAAAAGTGAAAGAGAAAATAATGATAAGTGGAAGGAATTTTGAACTTATTTATTGGTAGAGGATTTCTTTGATTTGGGTTCTGATCAGCGTTTTTGTAAATATTGTCATAACAAATTATACGAGAATAAAATGCCTGCTAGAGCTATCCTGGTTAATGAGGGTTGATGCTTGCTTCCAGTCCAGGGAGGACCTGGCTTGGCAGTTCGGGCTGGACTGTTCCAATGGGGCACAGGGTCAAGACTGATTTGCATATGGCTGGGTTCAAACTGGAATGGCATGGTGAGCAAAAAACAATGTATTTAGGCCCAGATCACTGTACTGGGGTGAATGTATGCCATTGTTCTGCATTCTGTCCATCAACTGTTGTTTTTGCAAATTGAAAAAGTGGACATGTCCAAAAGTGATGAAATTTAGGAACATTACAGTGTACATCCACTTCATTCGAAAGAAGTGATGGGGAATTCTATTGAATTATTCCAAATGAAGAAAGTAAAGAGGACTCCCATGAGTGTATGGGAAAAACATTTGGAAGATTGTTGTTTTCCGCAGCTGTTCCCAACTGGAAAAGGTGGACGATATGAAGAACGATCAGTGCAGATTCCTGCATCAGAATATCGGACAACAAGATTTTATTCAGAAGATCCAAGATTTCGACAATGTATCCCATATATATTTAATCTTTTGTTTGAGAGTGACTTGTCTTGACTTTCATATGCAGTTAACCACATATTAAAAACAGGAGTACATCTTCAAAATGTTTCTTCAAAGGAATTTACGGATAAAGTAAATCAGAATCTCAGCTGATTATTTTTATGGCATGTCAGCGTGCTACTAATGAGTATTGGTACCGTTGTCATGGAGAACTTCAATGTATGCTAAGGAACTTAGGAACTCCTGCATGGTTTGTTACCCTAAGCTGTGCTGAATACGCTTGGGATGATTTACTTGAATTTCTTCGAGAAGCAAATTCAAATATAAAAAATATTACATACAAGACACCTGGAGAATTGTCCTCGTGTACACCCTCCTTCCAGATGAACGGAAAATACAAGGAATACAAAAAAAAAGGAAACGTACCTGCCAGAAGAGAAACAAGAAGCCGGAAGGTGTGTGCACTCCCGACAAAAGTAACCGATGATCCGCACCTCGTCTCCCCCTACACGGAGGAACGACCAGCGAGATACACCGCCGTCGAGAGAAGGCAGTATGAGAGTCCCTCGCAATCATCTCCCTTCAGGAAAAGGAGCTGCTGACTCTACGCATGTAAAACCTCCGGTCCCCTGCTCCCATGGAGGAAATCACCACCCCGTGAAAGCCAACACAAAGAGAGAGCCGCAGTCCTGCATGCCTCCGATCTCCCGCTCCCTCAAATTCCGACGAGTGACAACGAGGCAAAGGGCACAGGCCCGATAACAGGGAGCCTTCTACCGAAGCGCGGCTCCATCTGCATGAGCGTTGAGCCCCCGGTGCCTGACCCCAAAATGGGGATCGCCTAGGACAGTTAAACTGCAAGCTCAGTTACTGTCGCGATTTTAAGCCAAAGTATGAACCGCTTCTGTAATCCACACAACCAGCTAATTCCAACAGGCATCTGAAGCTCCTTTACAGCCAATCTAGCCAAAGTAGCCTAATTCAGGAATACTAATGGATCATTTAAGAAGCCTGATCCCAAAATGGCGGTCACACAGGGACAATCACATCGAGTGAACTCCAGTAGACACTTGGCATGTCAATCAAAGAGAGTTTCTTTTTTCAACAATCATAATGAAAACCGAAGGGTAACCTCTACACTTTAGCACAATCAGAACAGTCTAAAAGCCTGACCCCAAAATGGTGCCCATTCGGGACAAATCACTCCGGAGCTCCCGCCTTGCAACAAAACAGGACAAAATAAGCCATGCCAAATAATCGTGGGCCTTAACTTAAAAATTGACTGCAGTACAAAACCATAGCATGGCAATGGAAAGCACAACATTACTAAGCTCCTCAATCCGAGAATTATAAACCAGGCAGTAAGATTGTACTAATCGCTCCAAATCTATCCTCTGACACAGTTGGCTCCTCCGTTCCCTATCTGCTAGCCCCCAGTGGACTACAATGCACCCTCAGATCAGAATAAAGAGACCACAGGTCAGCCGGACAACCCCCCAAAGCAACTCAGCCCATGGCTTAAAACCCCATGGCAGAAACTCCTTCTCCATCATGTACCCTCCCAATCTCTCACCCAAAGCAAAAAGACATTTTATACAAAGGCTGTTAAGACAACAATCAAGAATGCCTAATTGCGGACTTATACCACTGCGCCTCAAAAGGATTGCAGAAAATGGATCTCATTTTCCACACCCAGAATCCTAGGGGTTGAAACTCCATCCTCAGATCCCACCTCCATATATATAAAACTACCACCACCCCTGTAAGCTGTAAACTAACGTTACTAATACCCAACCACCGCACTCGCTGCGGAAACACCTTTGTGACCATATACAGTAATGGCACAATCCTGATCCAAGTCAACAATGACAACCTAGAGGCCTTCGATTCACTCTTCCCCACGCTACGCCTTGCCCTCACCCATCCATCCCAGCCCAACGCGAAAGAAACCCTAGCCTCAAGCCACACACATGGAGAAAACCTTCCAACCCATCCACCCACTCAATCCCCCCACCAATCTACCACCCCCCAGTTCCACAATCTCCCTCAATGCCTCCCTGAGCCCACAATACTCATCCCGCTTAGGCACACCCAACACTAGACCCACACTAGACAACACGCCTCAACCCCCCTCCAGTATCCCCCTCTCCCTTCCCCCATCCAGTAACCAAGGAAACCGACCCGATGATAAAAAAAACAAACTCCCCTCTTGCACTAAACCCAGCAAACCCACCGATACCTGTGATTACCCCCATAAACCGTACTAAGACCACAGACATAGGGAACAACAACCTCACAGATTCGCTATCAGCACCAAGCACAACAAAACACCCTCCAACCAATAATGGTCGGACCCGGGACACACAGAGACCAACCCCCCCTACCCCTCCCTCCTTGAGCATAACCGAAAGACTGGCTCGACTAGAATTCCAACTAGGAATAGCTACGCAAAATATTAACAGAATCTTATCCAAACACAACATTCCCTCCACTCAAGGCCCAACCCTCTCACTCCCGGACTACCTCAATAAACATAGATATCACCACAAAAATACACGACTGAGATGGAAGACAACCCGCTAAGTAACCAACCACATAGACCCAAGAGAACGATCGCTGCAATGTCCATGAAAGAGGCGATGGATCTTGCCGAATCCTATAAAGCAGCACCAACCACCACCCCCAGTTCTGTGATCCCAGTAATCACTGGATTTGGGAGAGAAATCACAACCACAAAAATAGCGAAACCTCCAGCGCACCTCACAAATATTACTAGGGCTCCCCCAAATGAGGAACCAAACAACAAGAAGGTGGCCAGCTGCATGCTCATAAACTGCAGATCTGCGAACAAACACGCAACAGAACTGGCAGAAACCATCCTAACACATGACATAGACATCATGTTCATCACGGAAACATGGTTGAATGAATCCTCTCCCCCTATCTTCGATATGCTCGTACCCCTGGGATTCTCTATCCTCAACAAAGACAGGAACAACCATAGAGGTGGAGAGATTGCAATTATACATAAAAAGA